>NW_027555847.1:148270538-148900538 GCF_003287225.1 Phascolarctos cinereus
GCACTCAGCATCTTATACTGGATAGAGTGCTGGACTGGGAGTCATGAAGAACCAGATTCCAATCCTGCCCCAGAGTCTTTGGACCTCAGTGTTCTCCAAATTAGAGGGTTGTATTTGATGACCTTTAGGGTCCCTTCCAGCTCAAGTCTATAATCCTATGTTAAATTCTTATTGAATGGGTGGATATGGTCATTAAGTTTAACTTCAACTAATAGTTTGTTAAAATTCATTTTGGTAGCTGATGTCTCTGGAAATCTGTTGCAATAATCAAAAAAGGCAAGATAAGATAATAGGTCGACTTTTTCCATTTTATCTTTTTCATCATATAAAAATAAGTTTGAGCTGATAAGTTAGGTTTGTAGAATATGGAAACAGTTCTCTTCCCACTTGACCAAGTATAGTTTCTGCAATGGCCTGGTCTGGTGCCCAAAATTCCTATTATTATTCTAAGCATTGAAGGCTAACATTCAAATGAAAATTAATTAAATTATGGCCAGATCACCTATTAACACATTAATAAAGAATTCTTTCATCTATTTAGCCAGCTAATGAATTAGTGAAGCCTGAGAGAGTCTGATACCTTGGAAGGTAAGGTCTCATAGTCTGAATGAAGACAGGAAAGTTCCTGGTATACAGGGCACTACATTCCAAAGAACAAGAAAGAACAGAGCAACTGGGAGAGAACAGAGAGAGAAAAGAGAGGAAAAGAATGGCAAGAGAACATTAAAGACATGTTCTGTGTCTGTTTTTCAATATTGTTAAGACTGGTCCTGCCCTTGGTGGTTTGCGCTCCTTCCATAGGCCTCTGGATTCCTGAGAATTTGTTCAATTCTGTACCTTTCTTTTTACTCTCACAACTAACATGATTTCAGGTCCTCATCATGTCGTTCTCAGACCATTGTAATTGCCTTCCATTTGGTCTCCTTCCTTCCATTCTCTCCCTTTTCCATACCTTCCCCTCAGTTGCCAAACTAACTGTCTTAACCCAAGTCTAAGAATGTCATTCTTTTGTGCAAGAGTTTTCAGTGTCTCCCTCTTGTCTCTAGGATAAAATACAAAATCTTTCGCTTGTCATTTGAAGCCCTTTACATTCTGGTTTCCAAATATTAAACCTTATTTTTTCCCAAGATTTTTCTATCCCAACTGACCTTCTTGATTTCCCCTGAATTAAGCCCTCCATCTCCTGTCTGTGTGTTTGCACAGACTGTCCCCAAATGCCTGCAATAGTCTCTTCTCATCACTGTTTTTTAGAATTCGTAGCTTCCTGTAAAGGTCAGCTTAGGTACCGGTTTCTATGGGGAGTCTTTCCTGATGCCCTAGTTTTGGGGGCTCCTCAAACTATCTTTTATTTACTTAACTGAGAGAAAGTAGATTCCTTGTGGGCAGAAACCTCTTAAAGTTGTCTTTATATCCTCACTGTCTAGTTTAGTGCCTAGTACAAGTAATCACTTAATAAAAGCTTACTTAATTAAATTGAACCATAGGTAGCTTGGGTTTCATGGGAATGGCTCTGGGTTTGGAGTGAGAGGGCACCTCAGTTAAATCCTACCTCTCATACATACTAGTCACATGACCATGGGCAAGTCATTCATCATCTTGCAATCCCACTTTCTCAGTCTGTATGATTTTGACCTATTCAAAGGACACAACCAATTGGAGAGAAGTCTTCAAGGTAGTGTTTTTGCTCTATGAAATAAGATGCTTTTAAAAAGTTTTAAAAGATCAATATTGCGTATCAATACAGCCAATTAAAATCACTTAGTAAATATTTATATTTAAGTTCATCATTTTCAATGCAAGAGACAACTGTTTGGGGGGTAGCTTGTAGTCAGGAAGAGATATATTCAGATCTTGTCTTCAACATATGTAAGCTATGTGACATGGGCAACTTAACTAGCTTAACTTAATATAACTTCCCCATTCCCCTGGAAGCTCTCTTAGACCATATGATCCCAAGATGCAGAAGCGTCACTGATCTGCTTCTGTGGAGGAAGTTTCCATACCAGGGAATCTCCTATACTATGAAATCACAGTTCTGGACCAAAAAGGAGTATTTAATTTCAATTCAAGAAGTATCATTAGAATTTTTCCATCACTTCCAATTCTATAAGGATTTTTTTTGTACTTTCGTTTTCATTCTCAAATGCTTTTTTATGGTTGATAAACAATAAGCATAGTAGGGTCTTGTATTTGTTGCATTTTTTATTTGGTTATTGGATAGTTGAGATGTGCTTTGTTGTAGAATATTGCTCACAGAACACTGAATATCCTCAATATGTGTGTAGACTATTATTCTGCTGGATTTGTAGTTAGGGGGACCTGAGTTCAAATCTAGCTTCATACACTTACTAGCTGAAGACCCTGGGCAAATCACTTAACATCTCTCAGACTCAGTTTCTTCATCAGTAAAATTGGTAGAATGAGTTAATATTTGTACAGCACTTTGCAAACCTTAAAGTACTACATAAATGCTAGCTATCAGTATCATTGCTATTAGTATTATTAATTAGGTAACAAAGTGAATATTGATGTTCTCTTGCTATTTTTTTTTGGGACAATCTTAAAGGCTGATATTTCTCCCAAGGTTTTGGTTATTTGTAATAATATTTGTAAATATTTATAAAACATTTTCAAACCTTAAAGCACTATGTATATTCTAGTGATGATGATGATGATGATGATGATGGTGGTGGTGGTGCTGGTACTGGTGCTAGTGGTAGTGATGGTGGTGGTAGTAAAGTAGTCATTGATTTTTTCCCCTGGTCACCCACTACACTTTTTTTGGGGGGGGAATAAACATATCTTCACATATCTTGCTTAATATTCTTTTAATGTTCTCAGAATTGTGCCACACTCTAGTACAGGCCTTCTCTTTTTATTTTTGGTCTTATCCAGCTACTTTTCTCATGTTTGTTTCTTTTCATTGCCATTTGCACTCTTCCTGTAGAGTCCAAATGTGGTGGCCCCATGATCTTTGAGAGTAGAAAGACTTTGTCTTTTTTTAATCTTTTTTTTTATCCATCTTCCATCTGCTTGTTTTCTTTTCTTCAGTTTCTTTCTTAAACGGTCACGAGTTGACTTGATTTTGTTGTATTTCTCCTTTGTCTTCTTTAGAAAAAAATTAATTTTTATCACTATCTTTTCTTTTCACTGTCATTTCTGAATAAATCCCCTCTTCCCCTACAGTGAATCATCCCTTTTAAAAAAAATAACAGAGAAGAAAAAACCAGAAGCAGTTCAGAAAAAATAAAACAACAAATACATCAAATGAGTCAGAGAATACAACATGTGTGTTTATCTATATCTATATCTATATATCAGTTCCACACTCACAGTACCCCCAGCTTCCTAATGAAGGGAGGGAGGTGAATTCTCATCTCTCCTTCAGTAACTCACTTTCATCAAGTTTCCTTAAGACTGTTTTTCCCCAACATCAGTCAAGCAAGCATTTATGAAGTGCCTGTTATATGGCAGGTAGTGTCGTAAGCACTGGTAAAATAAAGACAAAAATAAAATAGTCCCTTCCCTCAAAGAGCTTACATTCTATCAGATGGACAAAATGTACTCGTTTAGTGCAAGTATATAAAAAATAAACATGATAATTTTAGAGTGGAGGGCACCAGAAGCTGGAGAGCTGACAAAAATTCTAAACTAGTTTTGTCCTTGAACACTTGGCAAATAAGTTCCAATAAAAGTTTTTAAGAAAATATTGGTCAGTATCCTAAAAATTAGGATCTTAACCTTTTCTTAACAGTTTTTTAACATTTTCTTGTGTCATAGACTCTTTGGGAAGTCTGGTGAAACATATGGAACCTTTCTCAGAATAACATTTGTTGCCTCTATTCATACTAGCTGTGTGACCCTGGTCAAGTCTCTGCTTGCCTCTGAAGTTAAGTGACTCCTAGGGTTGTTGTGAAGATGAAATAAGTTAATATTTGCAAAGGGATTTGCAAACCTTAAAGTGCTATATAAACACTAGCTATTATGATGATGATGATGATTTCTTTTATTAAAAACTCAATTTAAGTTAGAGGTTGACAAAAAAGAAAGATGTAAATTTTTCTCATCCAAGTTCACAGACTCCCTGAAATTTAGCTCTTTACTTGGCCTAGATTGTCTCTTGAAGAGTGCATGGTAGGTGGAGCTGAACTCTTTTTGGTCAAAGACAATCAGAAACCACCAGGTATCAAAAGAATTAGATCCTTTCTTCCTGAGCAACTGAGAACAGAGACAGAAGGAAATAATAAAAATGCACTAGGCATGGGATGAATTCTGACTCTGCTGGTCAGTCAGCTTTTGTGACCTTGGGTAGTTCAGTTTTCTGTGAATCAGTTTCATTATCTGTAAAATGGAAGGATTCAGCTAACTGGTGTCTAAAGTCCCTTCAAGGTCTAAGAGAAAATGATTCTATTTTGGATGAAATGTTGATATAATCAAAGGGGTGGAAAGGACAGCTTTGTATGCTGGAAAAACAAAACAAAACAAAACAAGACAAAACTTGGAGGGTAATTAGCATATTGTGTTTCTAGCCTTAGCAGGAAGAGAATGGGACCCAGAACAGCCGATCGACAGAGAGGAAATACCCGTTTCAAGACTTTTCTTGACCATTAACTTGTCTCCCTTCCATATCTTAGCCCCTACCACTATGGAACCCGTGTTCCATATGGGTCATGCCCTGTTGGTAGCCTGGCTTACAGCATTAATGGTTGATGCTACCTCATTTCACGTCTTGTAGATGCAGCTGTGTGAAAGAAATTCAGTGTTATAAGACCTGGAACTAGCATTTCACAGACATTATTCTTTCCTGCCAGAGAGCACACTCTAGCATAATGTCCAATCTCCCTACAATTATCACATTTCCTTTTTCCCCGCTGAGCACTCTGAAGCATTTTTGCTAAGTAGCTATAGAACCACAATGGGAGTAGACCCCAGACTCTGGTGGCTAGAACTGCAAATTTAGCCCAATTCATTGCAAATTCAAAAACCTATGCTGTGCATATGCAAAAATCCACTGTTCTGCCAGACAGGTAAGTGGGTTATTCTTGGTGCCCTCCTTGCCATTAGACAGTCTGTTCTGGCCTTGTGGTACGCTGAACTAAAACTCCCCAAAGCGCCGATTGCTGCCTGCTGCCTCAATGAATTTTATATCAGCAGGCAAATGAAACACTCAACCAAGTGAAAGGAATTCATAATGTTGAGGCTTCTGAGGATCAGATTGTGCAGTGCATTTTGCAAAAAGGATTGTGGCTATCAATGTGTGATGGCTAATCTAGATAAATCGCCACTTTGCATCAAATCTACCCCCGAGTTGTTCAAATTAGTGGAGTTCAGCCAGACAACACACACTGAACTTGTGAACTAATGCAGACAATTTCTTTATGTTCGTGAAACATTACATGATGAACTTGGCAAGCCTACACAGACAGAGCTTTAATTCTTTAGAAGACATTAATCTTTGTAGTACTGCTTTAGTATACGCTAACCAGCTTAATCTGGTAGGTCTCCACTTAAAGCATGGTTTCAAAACTTTTTCTTCTTATAGAAAAGTAAGGGATAAGATTGTGGTTCTCTACCTACTTAAGATTTCACTCACCTTTCATTCTTTGCAGAGGTGGAGGTTATAGGTGTGCAGCATTGTATATACTCTCAGACCCAATTGATGTGTTGGTTTTGATGACCTTTCTTTTTCTCTTTCTTTTTTGATTTTTTTTTAATCAGAGATGGATATATGAGTACAGGAGGAGGGATATATTTAGAAGGGATCTTAAGCAGATGTAAAAACAAAAGATAGCAATAAAAATGTTGTTTGAAGAAAACTAACAATAAAAATCACACAGAAGAAGGTTCTGCTGAACAGATGACCAGTCAATCAACAAACACTTGGTATAACCAGGACCTAGGGATACGCATAGAATAAATGAACGTCCCTACTCATAAGTAGCTTATATTCTGAAACCTTCCTCCCTCTCAGTAGAGTTGGGGGATCCGGGTACAGAATGTTTCACATGCTTCCAGTCTGTACCAGCTAGCTTTGCTTAACAGTTTTTCTTTCTTATACAGGAGAATTTAATGTGTTTGTGTAGGGGGAGAAGTATACTTGGAAGTGACTGTGAAATTTTTAAAAAAAGGTATCAATAAAATTAAAAAAAAATAACAACCTCAGGGTCTTTTTACTCCAGGATGTTATCACCCATTTTTTCATAGACTCATAGAATTTTAGTGCTGAAAGGGACCTTAAAGATCATCGAATTCAGTGGTGTCAAACTCAAATAGAAATAGATTCCTGCAAGCCACGTATTGCCTTTGAAAACCACAAATTACTATTATCTATGTGGTATTGTATTTTTATGCATTTTGTTAAACATTCTCTGATTACGTTTTAATCAGTTTCAGGAAACACACAGGGTGAGTTTGGTGCCTCTGTTTCTAGTTCACCTTGCAGAGAAGGGACATGAATCTTGGAGAAGATGTGTGCCTTCTCCAGAAGCCAGGCATGTATTTGCTTAGTCAAAAAGTTAGGACTAGATCCCAGGTGTCTTTATTTCTTTCCCTTTGGCCTAGTCACTGATCTTTCCTGGTTCTTCAAAGAAATCTTTGGGCCTAAGTACCTCAACAGATCTCAAGAGGTCTTCAGGAGCAATCTTTGTTTTAAAGGCAAGCATAATTGTTGCTCTCAAGATTAATGGTCTTTTTCTACTAGGGACCATTATATATGCTTTTGCAAATAATGAAGCATTAATGCTTATATCAATCTGGCTCATTTCTGTGGAGTCTAATGGGAGCTCTATGCAAGTTAGGAAATTCATGGTCAATGAATTTGGACAACAGATGATTTCATGCAAGAACAGAGATCAGTGAATGAATAGAAACAGAGGGGTGTATATCAATCAACCAGCATAAGGATTGAGTCTTAGAAGAATTTAATAGTTGCAAGGTGCATCTTGTATTGTGAAGGTCTAGATCATGTTATGGATATAATATTCCCTATTTATAGTTTTCATAATTCTCCATCTTATTGGCAACTGGACAAATAATTTTAGGCCCAGATCTGTGTAATATTTAATACAGCCCTAATTCCAATATAGAGTGAAGATAAATAATTTGATGGAAATAAGAGAGAAACCACATGGGATAAAATGACCCATCAATACAAGTTCATGAGGCAATTGGGAAGTGATCTTTTTGTTGAATTTCATTATACTTTATAGCATTTGAAAACCACTCTGCAAAGTCTGTCATGGCTTTTTTTTTTTAAGTATTGATGCCTTTTATTTTACATTGTTTTATATTTCATTTCTGGAAAACTCCACCTTTGTTTCTCTCTGCCCCTTTGAAAACCAAACCCTCTATTATAACAAAGAAAGACAGCTAAGCAAAAGCAATAGATATAGGACTGTGTCTGATGATGGGTCTGATTCTGCCCTAGTAGATTCCCTTCACCCTGCTGAGAGAGAAGATATGACCTTCTCATAGATAACTGGAAACAGTAGCACATGCTGGTAAATATTTAATAACCAAAACAAAAAAAATCAAGCTTTGATTTGTGGATTTCCGAGGTGCAAAAGCTCACACTGAAAATTTAACAATCACTTCCCTGGCAGAAACCATCCTACCCCAATCTGCTTATTTTACAAATGAGAAAACTGAGACCCAGGGAAACTAAATGACTTGTCAAAAGGCATACAAGTAGAAAGTGTCAGAGGTGAAAAGAGGGTTCAACATCAGTAATGCATATAATTTTATTGTGGAAATAATAGTAAAGAAGATGCTTTGCCATCTCTTTTGCCCCGTGTACCCCAGAGACCATGGGACCCTGCCATCTGAGTTGCATCTGAAGTTTCCTTTTGTCTTCTCCTCCTCATTAGCATGTGAGTTCCTAGACAGCTGAAGCAGTCTTGATTTTTCTCTTTGTATCCTAGTGTTTAGCACAATGCTTTGTACATAGACATCACTTAATACATTTTTTTCATTTATTCATATTGTTTTTCTTTTTCTGGGACCATTATTGGTTTTTCAGTTACTCAGAATTCTGTTTTCTTTCAGGAAGCCTTTTAGCCTTTGTCCTTTTAATTTGATTTTGTAGTAATTGTGCACATTCATCTATCTATCTATCTATCTATCTATCTATCTATCTATCGATCAATTGATCAATCGATAGATAGATATAGATATTTTGGTTCTCTTTATTTCCCTCTGAATCCATTTCTACAATTCTTCCATTGCTTCTCTGAATTTCTGATGTTCATCTAGTCTTATCTCATAAATAATATGCTATTATATTCATATATAGTAGTTTATTAAACTCTTCCCCTCCACAGCTCTTTATGACTTCCTCTCTTTGCTTCTCACTTTCCCCCCTCTCAGTTCTCTTCTTTCTCTTTTTTTTCTCTTTCCTTTTCTTTGTTTCTTCTCATCTCCTTTTCACTTTCCTCTAGTGTCAAGAAATGGAGACAGGTAGTTGGGGAGGGAAGTTAGTGTTGGATAAGAAGCAAGAAGGAAAAAAAAAAGTTCAATGCCTTACTTTCCTCACTTCAAGCCCTGACTACAACCAGACAAAATGGAGAATATGACACACTGGGAAAGAATAAATGGGTTTTGACTTGCATGTGAACTGGTGTCAGGTTGCTTTGAATACCCCAAACCAAAAATAAGTTTGAGAACTGTGATTCATCTGGGATTCTGTATGCTCAGGCTTACTGAAAAGAGGGCACTGTACATTAGGTAGGGGCAAAGCAGGGTATCTATACTATGGCTTGAACAAGCCATTATTTTATTCTTCCCTTTTAAAAAATCTCCAACTGTTCTATAATATTCTTTCATGGCTTTGCCTAGAATAGCTTACCATTTCTGGTTCTACAAGATAGGAGAAACCATTCGAAAGCAGCTGCTTGTTTGGGTTGATAAAGTAGCCTAAACAGACATTTATTCATTCCCTTTAGAGATCATCTTCTCTCTTCTATGGAGCTAGCTCCTGCCAAAGTGGCTGGTGTCTGGCAATAGGGTTGGCTGGGATGGTCAAGTTTCAAATGTCATAGCACAAATGGCAGTTCCAGGGACTGAAGTAAAGCATCAAATGCCAAACCTTAAATGTCCTTCAAATATATTTTTCCCATCTAGTCCCTTGCCATAGAAGTAAACAGCAATTATGCAAAGGTCCCCTACACACATCTTGTTTCTCTACCTCTTCAGAAACATCATTTTGATTCCAGGAGGTCTCCCTGTGGCCTGCTGAGTGTTATAAGGCATAAAAATGAAGCATGATAGTGAGGCTACTCCACATAACCCACCAGATGACAGAATCGTCACTACTGTGGTTTTGTGAGTCACTGTCATAAGCACACATAAATAGGATATTTATTGCTTTAAGAGTTGCTGGTGACTACAAAGTACCTATGAAGGAGGATGCAATCCACTTCCAGAGAAAGAACTGATTAATAGAAGTATGCATAGTATAGTTTTGCATACATACATATATACAAATACACATGTGTGTCAAATGGTGGCTTTCTCTAGTGTGGAGTAGGGAGGGAGGGAGAGAGGGAAACAGTTTGGAACTTAAATTAAATTTAAAAACTATTAAAGAGTTGCTGGTGATATAAGAGGACATTAGGGGAAGATGATTCTTATTTCTAGAAAAAGAGAAATAAAAGAAACTTTTCAACTTGGAAAAAAATTCTGAAAACAGCCTACTTTTGTCAGGGTGTATGCAAAATTAAAGACGAATGACAAGATGCTTACTCCCTGAAAGGCTCCAATGCAAGAGCCTTTTCCCCCAAAGCCTGTGAATGCTCCAACTGAGAGAAGGGAGCAGAATCTGTGCTATTTAAGGTGACTGTGATGGCATCGGTTAGTGCAGGGGCAAATCTTACCACAGAGCAATGAGCCAAAGAAAACATTACTATTTAACTATTATAGGCTGTTGTAATGCAGTTTCCTCACTGTGAACAGCAAATGATTCTGGCTAACAGAAAGTTAGATCCCATCTTCCCCATCCTGGAAGAGCCACAGGAAAATTCCAGGAATGTTTTTTTCTCTCCAGCACGGTGCAGATCATCCACTCTTACCCTTCTGCTCAGTGATCCCATCTCAACAGAAGTCATGTCCTGGTAGGATCAGGAGAAATGACGTACACCTTGAACAGAGTGGAGATGCTAGAGTAGGAGAAGTTTGGGAAGGAATTCTAAGGGTCTGTTGGAGTAGCTCTAGTAACTCAAAGCTGATTGACTTCATTGCCTAGATAGAAGGTTCTCTGTGAGCTATGTCTGTGCAACCTCTCTCCAGACCTGGGGAAGCACTTCTATTTTTTTTAAACCTGTGTGCCAGGAGGCAATATAGTATAATGAAGAGCACTGAGTTTGGAATGAGGGCACCTGGGTTCATTTCTAGCTCTGTCACTTACTACCTGCATGACCTTGGTCAAATTACTTAACCACTCTGGGGCTCAATTCTTTCTCTGAAAAAAAATGCAGTGTGTGTATGGAGGGTTTGAACAAGATGAGTTCTTGGAAGATCCTTTCCCTCTCTAAATCTCTGATCCTTTGATCATGTGCTCTTACAGACTCATTCACTCATAACAATTGTTAACTTGTTCTTACAGGTGAAAGGGTGTAGAAAGGCAAAATATTTTGGTTAAGGGCTTCCAGGAACAACTGACTGAACTATAAATGCTTAGCCTGGAAAAGTGATGATTTCTTTGGGGTTGGGGTCATGTCACGAAGGTGATGGGTAAGACTTGTTGTGCTTGGCCCTGGAACTAGAATCAATGAGTAGAAGTCACAAACAGGCAAATTTGGGTTCAATGTAAGGAAGAACTTCCTATTGGGTATCCAGAAGCAGGATATGTTGTCTTTCATGCTTGGTCTCACCACACAACCTGTAAGATTCTTTTAAACTTTAAGTTTATGATCTTATGAACATATCCAGGGTAATAGAGAGAGAGAGAGAGAGAGAGAGAGAGAGAGAGAGAGAGAGAGAGAGAGAGAGAGAGAGAGAAATGGAAGCTTATGCCTCCATATAGCACAGAGAACCACATATATCAGGGAACTGGTACCAGACAGGGTCCCAGCAGACCCAGAGAGAGGTTCTGAAACAATCTCCAGAGAGATTGTCCTGAGGTAAAGGACACAGAGAGGAGATACACATTCATATATAGAAAAGTTTAGCACATATATCACTTAGATTGCCAGATGTAGAAATTAAGCCTTATAAGAGAAGGTGAGAGAGTAGGCGATACTAGGGATTTGTGGAAAACCTTTGACTTCCTGTCTTTCTTTCTTTCTTTCTTTCTTTCTTTCTTTCTTTCTTTCTTTCTTTCTTTCTTTCTTTCTTTCTTTCTTTCTTTCTTTCTTTCTTTCTTTCTTTCTTTCTTTCTTTCTTTCTTTCTTTCTCTATTCCTGTGTTGGACAAGTACTCTCCTTTCAAAGGCCATCTCCAAGAGCCTTCACCAGTGGAATTCACCATCAAAGAGTTATGACTTCAGTGGACTACAACTGTGTAGCTATGGACTTCAATGAATTCCAGAACAAAAACTCACCTCAGCAGATGGACAAGGACTGGGACCAGGAAATCAACCCATTTAACCAAGCAACAGACATTTATTATGGATTAAGGTCTACTATGTGTCAGACATGGTAATAGAGAAAAGTTGAACATCCCTGCCCTAGCAGAGCTTATAGTCTAGCAAGCGGAAACAATGTACAAATCTAAGTATAGACAGAGAAAACTACAAAAGAGATACAAGATAATTGGGGGGGAACCACTATATAGATATAGGGATGACATAATAATATTTACTACATTTGCACTGTGCTAAGTCATTATGATATTGCTAAAGTTAACCTGTGAGCTTATTGTTGGCAAATTGCCTTCTTTGTGTGCTTCTCTATAAATCAAGAGAGCACTGGTCAGTGAGCGGGGATTTGGAGAATGCATAGGGAAAGTATACGTGTCTTCTCCCCTCTTGAGGCTTAGGGGAATTTGGGAATATGACAGTGTAATGCTGTGTTTGCCTCAACTGGCACCCACTGAGGCTTGGAGGGATTTAAAGGATTGCACAAGCTGGAATGCTGTGCCTGTCTTGATTGGCCATCATTGAGATGTAGGGGTTGTTGCCCCCCTTTCTTGCTGGCTCCTGTGAGAAGGGTGATTAGGGGATCCTGTAGGTGTCAGTGCTCCCATTATGAGGAACCCAATATAAATCCAGTATAACATCCAGTTTGTCATTTAAAGGTCTTTGCCAGCCTGGTCCTATGTATTGTATTTTATTTTACTTTATATACTTAAAATTATTTTTCTGAGAAGGGGTCCATAGTTTTCACCAAGGGGTCCATGACATTCATAAAAAAGAAGTTGAGAACTCCTGTATGAAAGCCTTTCTCATTCTCCCCAGCAGCTAGTGCCTATCCTCCCCCTCCTCAAAATTATCTTGTATCTCTTTTGTAGTCTGCTCTGTCTATAGTTATATTCGTACATATTGTTTCCCCTTGCTAGACTATAAGGTCTGCTAGGGTAGGGATGGTTTCACTTTTCTCGTCTCTAGTGCCTATCACCATGTCTGACACATAGTAGACCTTAAACATAATAAATGTCTGTTAGTTGGTTAATGAGTTGATTCCCTGGTCTCAGCCCTTGTCCATCTGCTAAGGTGAGCTTTTGTTCTGGAATTCATTGAAGTCCATAGCTACACAGTGGCAGGCCTCTGAAGTCATAACTCTTTGATGGTGAATTCCACGTATGTCAGCTGGCTCTTGGAGATGGCCTTTGAAAGGAGATATAGGGACCACACTTTTTAAAATGTTTTAAATTTTTTTTGGTAGAATAGGTGAGAGAGGGGAGAGAGCTGAGGGCAGGGAGATGAGAGAGGAGGTTATTGGAATAGAGTTTACCTTCCTTGGGAAATTTTACATCTTGTTCTGGAGACATTAAAAGGAGAAGTAATTGACCATGTTCCTCCATAGGACACCCTGGTCATGCTAATAAATTAAAATATGAACTAGTCAATGTTGATAGAATGGTGATCCTTCAACAGGTTGAAAGTTCTCCCAAGCCAGTTCCATCATCCTATTGCTGTACTTGACAACATTTGCACAGCCACTCTGAAGAATAAAAGGGTGAGTGGGTGGACTTTTTCCATTTGATTACCCTTGACCTTTTCCCACTCTTCTGAAGTTTGTGGTTTTGGGGGTCAGAAGACCTGATTCAATTTCTAAATTTGTCACTCATTACCTGTATGACCTTGAGCAAGTCAATGAGCCTCTCTGTGCCTTGGTTTCCTTATTTGTAAAAAGATGGGTTTGGGTGAGATGGCCTCCAGGATCCCAATCAGCTCTCCGTCTATTTTCCTATGGTCCAGGGATTCTCTTCTTGGCCTGACCACTGCAGTTTTCCATACACATGGCTAGTTTATAGGCATTGCCACTACTCTGACTTTCGGGATTATGGATATTCTGGGTGTCCCCTTTATTTCTGTGCTTTGACCTAAGCCCTTAGTCACCTTTTGAGTTTAGAGCTAATAAAGGTCTTTTTTGGGTTGAGTCAATTTTGCCAAACAGGTTGTTACCCCCTTGTTGATTGTTCTCCCTGAGTTTTGGTTCTAAGCTTTCTTTCTTCCTCTCTGTCTAACCCTTGCCCTTGGGCTCTTCTTGCAAGCTGTGGAGATGGCCTTTTTCTGTGTCAGCTCATCTTCGATCATCACCTTTCCTTTTCCTCTCCAGTCTCCATCACAGGCTCTTTTCATAAATCCCCCCCTCTTGGCTCTTTCACTCTGAATCAATATATCTCTGCTTATTTCTGTTTATTGCTGTCTCTCTTTACTATTTTTTCTTCCCAGACTCCCTTGGCTTCTTAAGACTCTCTTTATCTGAGTGCCATCCCCACCCTACATAGAATCATTCTCTTTAAAAGTTTCAAACTGCATATCTTTGTGTCCGGTCTAACAGTGCTTATAGTAGATGTTTAATTAATGTTTGCTAAATTTGAATTTATGAAAATTGACAATTACCAGCTTGTCCTGGATAGTCTTGCTTTCCTCAGTCCCTTTGTCTCCTTTCTTTTGATTTGTACCTTTAAACTTATTAGTGTGGGGAACTTCTGGCATGGAAAATCCTTTTACCAGGTGTTCTGCTGCAACTTCTCTGTAAATTATAGTCTTAGAGAGTTGTCTGGGACACTGAGAGGTCAGGTGAATCACTCAGGATTCACAAAGATAATCACAGGATTATCATACAGATGATATATGTCAGAGTCAGAACTTGTACCCAGGTCTTCATAGCTCAAGTCTGGTCCTCTGTTACACAATACTGTCATCATCATGCCTTAAATTAAAAAATATTAAATATTTTTATTTAAATATTAAATTTTAATTAAATTTTAATATTTTAAATTTAAATATTAAATTAAAAAATAAAAACCTTATATTTTAATTTTAATATGTACAATTTATCTGGGGCATCAGATAATATAATATCCATTTACAATATTCTTTTGTGATGAATACTGAGTATTTCATACTGTGGGGGATGCTAGCCATGTACCAGCATTGTGTTAAATACTATGGATAACACAAAATGATGCTACCATATCAACCTTTCCCTACAAGAACTAGGAAAATATCTAAGAAGTTTATATCTGACTATTGATCTATATTCCATGAGTATGTGGGTACTTATGTGTTTAATATAAGCAGTACTGTTAAAAAAAAGTTAGTCTTCCAGGCAATTGTACATTCCACATTCATCTCCGGTGTGTCTTTGAGGGGGTCCTTTTGCCCTTTAGGGACCTTAGTTTCTTCACTTATCAACTGGGGACCAGAATGCCAGTCCTGCATCATGAAGATGTCACGTGCATTAACTAATTACCAATGATTGAATAATATCTCAAGAAGCCGATGTAAATGCCAAGTGTTCTTATTGATAATAAAGCAGCTACTTTCTGGATGGGGCTGTCATGAGGCTTAATGATTTAATTGCTATGGAGTGCTCTGATATTCCTGGATGAAAGGTGTTAGATAAGGGATGAAGTGGCACATTCTTAAATGCCTTCTATTTTGTTTTCCAAAAGATCATTAAAACTAATTTCCAAATGAAAAAATGCTCATTGGCATATTCCTGGGTAAAACATCCATCTGACAGTACAAAAGTAGAATATTAGGATAATGAAAATTATATAGAACTGAATTATATAAATATTATATGGAATTATTCCATATGGAATTATAAAGAAATTATATTAGGCCTTCTAGCTATAAACTTGCGGGGGTGAGCTCTGATTGCTATTTGGCAATAGACTACTGTGACTTTAAGGCTGGGTTTACAAAATAGTACATCAATGTTATGGCAGGAAATAAAGTGTTGTAAACAGTTTTCCTAATGCTTCGCAACAATTCCGTCATTAAAACCAAAAACTTTCGTCTCCACCTTTCATCTCAAACGTTCATTATTTATATCATCATTTCCCAATTTAATTTAACTAATTCCTAGTGCTTACTTGTGCAAGGGAACCACCCCATTGGTCAATAGTGTATTCAGATCACACTTCATTATCTTTAGCATAATGGGTGAAGAAAAACGCTTGAACAACCAGTCCTTAAATTCCACTAAATGGTTGATTTTCATTTCATCAATCCAGGTAAATGCTACAGAATCGAATGTTACAAGGGGCTTTTATAAATCCCTTTCACAGACAGGTTCCCATCTATACATTTTTCCTTTTCTATCCTTAGTTAAGTATTTTTCATATTACACTATCCCCATCCAGATCATTCAAATGTGGGTTATTTACTGTATACCTGGGGAATGTTTAAAGAGTTTAGGCATTGGCATTAGGCATCTTTTAATGTCCTAGAGTAATGAGTTTGTAACTCCTTTGATGACCCAAAAAAAAGTCCCAGGACTCTCTCAAGTGCTTTAATTTGATTCAAGGGAATAACTTAGTTACCAATGACTTGATAGTAGGCCTTTTTAAGATTAGGCAAAACATTTAAAAGAAGGAAAAAAAAATAGCAGGCTGCTTGCTTTCTCTGAGTTCCCACAAATCAAAAATTATACTTAGGCTGCACTTAAAGTTTCACACCAATAGGAGCCATTCATGAGTAAATAAAAAAAAAATAATTATGACACCTTTTATTCAAAGCATAGAGAATATTTTATGAGCGTTCAAATTGGCTTCTGAAGCTTTAGATGGGGAATTTGAGGCAGAGGGAGGAGAAATGGACTGACCACTTGTCAACAGAAATGACATTTGCTCCCTTGAATACCGTACTTAATTCTTGGAGAAAAGTGCCTTGTTAAAATCCATTAGATTATGTTAGAGAAATTTTAAACTTAGCTAGCTTGTCAGTGTTTCAAAACTAGGAAAGAAATTTGAATACAATACAGGCAGATTGTTATGATCATCCCTTTGTCTTAAAGGTGGAAAGCAAACACAATTGCCTCCACTTACTGTTATTTTCAAAACCTTTTCAGATACCTATAGGAACCAGGGGCCAGGTTGGAAAAAAAATAGCAGGGCAGGTAGAGAGAAACACTCTTTTTAGCATTCACCTGTTAATTTGGACCACCTTCAGCAATGGCTGCCAGCTACAGGCTTTAAGGAAGAATAATTTCCTTTACCAAGACAGCTTTTGAGGGCAGTCGCCTTTTAAACATTCTATGACTTTGGTCAAAGAAATAAGAACGAGGCATTAAAGATCTCAGCCCTGTCAGAAGCTTCAACCAATAAGAGGGCTCCTGTCATTCACAGTGGGGCATGTTCAATATTTCCTATGTTGTTTGGTTTTCACCCTGACAGCTTCTAAATCTCAGGGGACTAGGGGATTTTCTTTACCTTTCCTTTCTCCCCAAAGTGTGTGTATGTTTTGGGAGGGGAGTGAGAATAGAAGGAGGGGTGAATGAGGAAAGGTTGAAGAGAATGGATCAAGAAGAAGGGTAATATATTATATGACTTTCACATTTTTTGGTTACTCTTTATTAAATTTCAAATGAAATATTGGCAATTTGTTCAGCCTTTCCCCATTGCTAATATTTAAAAGCATTCAATTAAGATTTTATAATGTGTCCAATGAGTTAAACCGTCCTATGGTATTAGAAAAATATTACATATATAAATAAAATACATCAAGGCATTAAAAAGCTATTACACACTCTGAACATAAAATGGCAGAATAATGATGGATTCTGCCAAGCAGCAAACATATTCAAAAATATTATCTTCCTGGTAATGAAATGCCATCCGTTTCATTTTAAGCTAAATACGTTAGACATATCAGTGGAGTCTGTGCTGACACAGCAGTGAGTTGAAATTGAAAATCTGAAATTATATATATGATTGGACACAGTGTTAAAGTAATTTATAGGAAAAACCACAAATGTGCTGGGTCTGCACCTTCTGGTGAACTCATTTTATAGAATCAGATAGAGGAAAACTCTACCATTTCTAATGTGCTGTTAGAGTGGCAGCCCGCCAGTGCCCCAATATATTCAGTATGAAAAGGGAGAAGAAAGACAGACAGAGACAGAAAGGGGAGAGGGTTGATGGTCAGGAAAAGGTGGGGAGTTGCCAGGGGAGAAGGATGGGTAGTGTTGAGGTGAGAGGTGGGGGAGAGGAAGAGGAAAAAACAGAGAGTGATAGAAGAAAGACTTTGCAGCCTTGATTCAAATTACAACAATTCTGCATAACCCATCAAGAAAATGGCATTCGTTTTCATTACTCTGACCTAATATGATATAGCAGCTGGAGGAACTGTATTAGCTATCGAGACAAGTGGTAGATAACGGGCAAACATTTGACAGGGGAACATTTCAGCATGGCTACAGCATGGCTCGAGGTGGCTCCACCAGGTGCCAAGTGGCAGCCAATCTCATTACTGTGATCATCTGATACCTCCAAGTTCAGGCGGAAATTCAGATTTTGCTGACGGGAAAAGAGACTCTTTTCTGCAGGACACATACAAATAATCTGCCCATCTCTTTATCTGTCTGTCTGTCTCTGAACCTGTCTGTCTGCATGTTTTTATTTTCATCTCTACTTGGCAGGTCTCCCCACAAAGTGAAGGAAGGAGAATAGGTATGGGAGGGAAAAAACACACTGCACTTTTGTGTGGAGATGTGTGGAGAATTGCTACCCTGATGTGCTTTCGTCTTTCATTTATCTCCTTAATCCTGCTTGAAATGTGGATTATTTATTCATAATGGGCTAGTCTCTTCCTATGTCACCCAAGGAGCTATAGGTGCTGTCTTATCTGCAGGAAGAAAGAAAAGGAACCTTGTTACCCTCTGAAGTACCTTGAGATTCTGTGACTGAAAAAAAAAAGAATAGATTTAGAAATGACATCAAAGACAGAAAGAATGTTTTTATTTTATTTTGTATGCCCTATATTAGCTAACTAACTCTAGGGAAGGGAATAGTAGATTTTGGGAAAGCTTTTGCTGTAAAGTGGTATTGTGATGAGAAGATATGGCTGCCACCAAAGTAATCTGAAAGCCTATTACTCATGCAGTCTCTGCCATCCCCAACAAGCAACCAGCAGGGGAACTCACCAGGGATGCAAAAATAGTAAAAATAATGGTTATGGCAGAGCTTTGGATTTATAGGGATTTTTTCTTTTAGGACTTGTTTTATTCATTCATAAGATCATTGTTCTAGACCTGGAAGGGATGTCATGGGCCGTCTGTTCCAACTTTTTCATTTTATAATTGATACGACTGAAACCTATGGAAGTCATATAATTTACCCAAGGTTACACAGGAAAGATCTGAACCCAAGTCGTTTGACTTGAGAACCAATATTCTTTTCACTGAACTGACTTGATCTGTTTATCACAAATTCACATAATCTCATAGTTGGAAGGTATGTTCATGTTTTTTTTTTTAATATGTTGCTCATTCTCTCTAGGACATCTTCAACTGGTGGTCATATAGGCTCTTCTTCAAGGCCCTAAGGGCTCTATTCCACTTGAATAGTTCAAATTGTTAGGAAGTTATTTATTTATTTTTTTAAATTAGCCTTAGCCTGACTTTCTTATAACTTCCACACATAGCTGCTAGTCCTACTTTCTGGAGCCAAGTCAAACAAATCTACTCCCTCTTTCACATGACAATCTTTTCAGTACTTGAAGATGGTTAACATGATCCACTTCTAGTCTTTCCTTTCCTAGAATAAATGCCTCTAATGTCTTTGCCTAATCATCTTATGAGATCTTCAGTCCCCTCACCATCCTTCTCTCTTTCCTATGTACCTGCTTCAGTTTACCAATGCTCTTCTTTAAACACAGCACCCAGCATTCAATACAATCTGCTGGATTTTGAGACATCACCTTATTTTCCCCCTGGATATTCTGCTTTTTAATGAAGTCTAAGATCAAGTTGCTTTTTTGGAGGGCTATATGTGGTTTATTTCTAGAACTTCAAGGGTCTCTGTAAAAATATTGTATGACCCTATCATTGCTGAAGGGATTAGGCTTGGCCCATTTGAGGGAAAGCTATATGGATTAACTGGACATAATCAAGAGGCAAAAAGGAAAGGGTAGTAGGATAGCATCCCTCTCACAAGTTGGGCATCAGTTGACACTTCCAAAACTAGGGCAGGGCAGCTTCCCCTTGCCAAACAGGGGCATCAACAGCTAGATAGGGAAGGATGGGAAAGGGACTTCACCAGAAAGCCTTGGGCATAGTGGTCTTCATGCCAAAGCATGAGTAAGGAGTGGTTGATGGGGCTGCATCTAGAACTTAACACATGCTGCTTTCACCTCTCCCATCATCAATCACTGTGTGGGTCAGGGTAACTTAGAGATGCTAAAGAAGGCCAATTATTTTATGAAAAGGAGTGGGGACTTGCTCAGGCACATCTGGTTGGTTTTTCTGATTCTGAGATCACAGACAGGGATGTGTCAGTCAGTAAAGCTACGTGGGCAATGGAAAGTTTTAGCATGGAAGGTTCCTGAAGACTCCAGAAAAGACAGAGGTCTGGGAAGAAGGAGAATATGGCTATGACAGAGAAAGGCTATTGCAGGAAAGACTAGGTCCAAAGAACTGGAAGCTTTTCGAGACAACAGGAAAAATGTTCTTTGCCTCAGGTGGGATAGAAGGACTATCAGGGACCACGGGCTATTTTGAGTGTCCTTTGATCCTTATGGAATGCATGTGATGGAGGTAGGGGATAGGGGGGATACACAGTGTCCGTCTTTGAGCTCAGTGAGGTAAGTGATGGACAAATGAATAGGGAAGGAGATGGAGCAAAATGAAAGGATAGTGACTTTTCCTTCCCTCCACCTCCTTTCTCTCACCTGAGACAAGTAGGGGCACTGTGGAAGCTCTTAGGGCTACATTTACTTTTCTCCAATTCTCAGGCAGCTCTTCCCTTCTTCATGATTTTTCAAAGATTGCTGGCATCAGCCCAGTAATTATATCCACTAGTTCTTTCAGTACTATCTGGCCCCTGAATTCATTGAGGGAATCTATGTGATTTCTTACCATCTAGCTGCTTAGGTTGAATTTCAATTCTCTGTTAACCGTTTTGTTCTATGCTTCTCATTCCTAAGTTCATTTTCCTGGGCAAAGCAAACACAAGCATGATAAGAATTGAGTAGTTTCCTCTTTTCTTTTGAATTTGTTATCATTAGCTAATCATACCATTCTTTGATCTTCTGCTTGCATCCACCATACTTTAAAAATCATTTTCATTGCCCCTAACATTTGTTATTGGCCTCAGCTCATTCTGAGCTTTAGAACTCCATGTACTCTCTTAGAAGACTATTCTATTCTTCTAATTCATCTTTTATTACCTCTGCCCTTGTTTCCATCTCTTATCTGTATCATTTTGAAATATAATTTGGCCATCACTGTAATAATAAGAGAAAATTAAATCATTTCTGGTTTCACCTCACACATAGCAAATTGGCAAAAATGACAAAAGATGGAAGTAGTCTATGCTGGAGAGACTTCAGGAAGACAAGCCCACTAATTACTATTGATAGAGCTGCTAATTGGTCCAGATATTCTAAAAAGCAATTTATAATTATGTTAAAAAGAAGAAGGGGTTAAATGCCTGCACCCTTGACCCAGAAATGCAACTATAAGCAGTAAATCCCAAGAAGGTCAAGGACAGAAAGAAAGGTGCTATCATTTCCAAAATAGTCTTAGTACTTTTTTTGTGGTGGCAAGGAACTGAAAACAAAATAGTTGTCCATCAACTTGGGAATAGCTAAACGATTTGTAGTAAATAAATGTAATAGAATATTATTGCATCATTAAAATTAATATGAAAAATTCATAGAAGTATAGAAAGACAAATGAAGTGGTGCAAAATGAAGAAAACAGAACAAGGAAAATAATAGGCAAAAAGACTAGCAATGTAAATGGAAAGAACAAAAAAGGAAATGGAACAGTGTGTAAGTGTAATGACCAAAGATGATCCCAGAGAAGCACTGAGAAACTGCAATTCCCTTCTTTCTTTGCAGAGGTGGGGATCTAAGGGTGTATAGGTATGCTGGTTAGCTTTACCCAACTATTTTTTCTTTTCTTTTAAAATCTTTTTTATAATCACAGACATGCATAAAGCATGGGCGAGGTGTACCAGGGCTATAATAGCACTTCCTGGGGTTAGTATTACTATTGACCCTTCCCCTAAGTCTACTGTCGCACCTGTGAGGAATGGGAAGGGGGTTAATGATAATGTTTGCCAGCACATCCATGTTTGATGCATACTTAAAGTTATAAGAGATGGCTCGTTGGGTAGAGTAAGGGGGGGAGGAATATATTCAGAAATAAATGCCATATAAAAACAAAAAATGTCTATAAAAATAAGATTAAAAAACAACATGAGGGAATGAAAAAGAAATTCCATTCAAAATGGCTACAAAATGCATAAAATATCTAGGAATCAACTTACCAAGACATACTCAAGATTTAATTGACTATAAATATAAAATACTCTATACACAAACAAAGGAAGGTAAATAATTAAGAAAAAGTTAAGGTGATTTTACCCATACCAGTCTCTTTAAAAAAAAATCCACTTTCTTCTTCATCAGAATTGTTTATTTTATTCTTAACAGTACCTTATTCCTTTTGGGCCAAACTTCTCTTAAGAATTTTGTATCTGGTGATCCAAAATTGGGAATTTTGGATTTGGGACCCTACATATGCTTGCTGTGGGCTCTGTGGAAGTGATCTCCAAAGTGAATGCCAGAAGATCCCTTTGTCACCCCAAGGAATATATGATTAACTAGTTAAAGGGCTAGATACCAAGAGAAAACAAAACCTGTCCCTGACCTCAAGGAGCTTAAGTTTAAATGAAGGAGACAACACATGAATATTGGTAGATCCAAGATAAATCCAGATGAAGATACTAGAAGGTACTAGAAGTTGCAGAAACCAAGGAAGGCCTCCCATAGGAATGGCCCTTGACTTGAGGCACAAAAGAAGCCAGGGTTTTGAAGAGGCAGAGGTTAGGAAGAAGAACATTTTAGGCATCAAGGTCACCAAGAGCAAAGACGTAGAGATGGGGGATTGCATATGAGGAACAGCAGATAGACCTGTATGCCTGGATTGCATACTGTGTGGAAGAACTGTCATATGTGAAAGGCCTAGAACAATGAGAAGGGGAAAAGCTGGAAAGAGCTTGGAGGATTTTTGTTAAGGGACAAGGAGACAAGGGCTGCTAGAGAAGAGGATAATGTGGATTTGAACTGGATAATCAGGGGTTGAGATCTGGAAGAGAGAAGAGGGGGGTCAGGCTGGGGTGATGACTTGTGGTACCATGCAGGGACTGAAAGTCAAGGTGAGCAGGAATAATTGGTTTAGGAAGAGTAAGGTGTAGGAAGGGATGGAAAAACAAAAAGCTTACGAATGGATAAAGAAAATTATAAGGTTTTGAACATGGAAATAGGACATGTGTGGGTGATGGCAAAATTAAGGCTCTAACCACCCTGTGTGTCTTAAAACCCTCATTACTTCCTGCCTAGACTATTGCAATAGCCTACTTATTAGTCTCCCTGCTTCAAGTCTGTACCTATACTAATTCATCCTTAACACAGCTGCCAAAGTGATATTCTTAAAGCACAGGTCTCACCCAGTCACCCCTCTATTAATAAACTCAAATGACTCCCTATTGACTCTGAGATCAAATATTTTTCATCTTTATCTTTTCATTTTGAAATATCTATTTTTGTGTTTTGATAATATATAAATAATTAGAATAATAGCATTTGTATATAAGTTAATGTAATTATGAACATTTGTATATAAAGGATATGTATTTAATATACAATTGAGTATGTTTATATAATAACCATGTATTTATAGAGTTAAATACATGGTTATCATTATTATTGTTATTATTAGCCAAGAAGACCTCAATTCAAGAGTTCATTTTCTGCCTTGGAAACATACTGATTGTGTGACCCTGGGTAATTCACTTAGGTGTTCCAGGAAAACTCTGAGATTTTAATTACAGAAAAGTTGCTGGCCTACATTAGCAGAGGGATTTTCCTTCCCTGAAGTTCCCTATGCCAATGAAATCACAGGTCAAGTCTCCTTATGCATGGTCTAAAGAGTTTGGAGACCACTTAGCAGAACATGTGTCAGACTGTTACCAAATTTCTCCCTCCTTTATCAAAACCTCCAAGATGTAGTTATCATTCCTCCCGAGGATCCTATCATTTCTGCTTCAGTAGATAGTTCCTTATTAGTGGTTACAATCTAGTCCAGAATAGTCATTCCTTTCATCCATTTCTCTACCTTGTGAAGAATGAAATTGTTTTCATTATCCATAGTATAAAATGTGATCTGATGTGAGAGAGCTGGTATGACATAAAGAGTTAGTTTCAGAGTCAGAAAAATTTGAGTTCAAATCTCAACTCTGATACAAAGTAGATGTGGGACCCTGGGCAAGGAAGGAAAATCCCTCTACTAATGTAGCCAGCAACTTTTCTGTAATTAACAATCTCAGAGTTTTCCTGGAACACCTAAGTGAATTACCCAGGTTTATTTTTTGTAGTTTGTATTAATTTATTTTTAGTTTTCAAATTCACTTCCACAAGATTTTGAGTTCCAAATTTTCTCACCATCTTGTCCCTCCTCCCACCCTAAGATCGTGTGCATTCTGAATACCCCTTCCTCTAATCTGTCCTCCTTCTATCTTCCCCTCCCTTCTCTTTTCCCCTTCCCCTTTTATTTTCCTGTAGGGCAGGATAGATTTCTATATCCCATTGCCTATATATCTTATTTCCCACTTGCATGTAAAAACAATTTTTAACATTTGTTTTTAAATCTTTGGGTTCCAAATTTTCTCCCTTCCTCGCTCCCCACCCACCCTCATTGAGAAGGCAAGCAACTAGATACAAGTTATACATGTGTGAGTCATGCAAAATATTTCCATAGTAGTCATGTTATAAAAAACTGACTATATTTCCCTTCATCCCATCCCTCCCCTCATTTTTTCTATTCTGTCTTTTTGACCCTGTCTCTCCTTAGAAGTGTTTGCTTCTGATTACCCCTCCCCCAATCTGCCCTCCCTTCTATCATCCCCCTGTTCTCTTATCCTCTTTCCCCCTATCTTCATATAGAATAAGATAGATTTCCATACCTAATTGAGTGTGTATGTTTTTCCCTCCTTAAGCCAAATCTGATGAGAATAAGATTCACTCATTCCCTCCTATCTTCCCCCGTTTCCCCTCCACCGTAAAAGCCTTTTCCTGTCTGTTTTATGTGCAATAATTTACCCCATTCTACCTCTCCTTTTCTCCTCCCAGTGTAATCCTCTCTCACTTCTTAATTTTATTCTCCAGATATCACCCCTTCATCTTCACCCTAAGCCGTCTATCTATCTATCTATCTATCTATCTATCTATCTATCTATCTATCTATAAATACATGCATGTAATTTTCCCCTCCAACTACCATAATACTGACAAAGGTCTCATGAGTTACAAATATCTTTCCATGCAGGAATATAAACAGTCCAATCTTAATAAGTCCTGGGGAAGTCTCTTAATTTTTCAGTCTCTAACTGAATTCTCTTAGACTATAAGTTGCAGAGCAGGTACAGTTCTAACTTGGTAGATCATCAGGAGCTCCCAGAAATCATAGATCTGATCCAAAAAATTAATGTGAGTCAGGAAGAGACAAATATTAAGCCCCTTTGTGCAGTCATGGAAAGTGAAGCAAAGAGAAGGTTGATGACTTGCTTAAGGTTGCAACAGGGTAGAGTTGAGACTAGAGATTAAGACTTCTAAATTCTACTGTAGTTATTCAGAGCAAAGAGTAGAAAATGAAAACTACTTTAAATGTCATCTAGTATATCCTCCAACCCAGTTCAGGAATCTCTTCTAAGAGATCCCTGCCAGGTATCCATTCAACATGGCCTTATTATTGTTTGTTCTTTGTTCTCAAAGAGGATTATGACTTCAGGAAGGTAATGCTATGACTTGCAAGTGAATTGAATTTAAGTGAGAGAGTGCTATGCAAGGTCACCAGCTTCACTTTCTCCTCTGGGTTCAGTGGCAAGATGTACATCAGTACAGCTGGAGATGGCCTCTATCTGGGTCCAATGGCAAGATATACTTCAGGATGACTGGAGATGGCCCCAGATGCAGTGGGAGACCTTGACCTTTTTAAGCTAAGGTTTTTCCCAGGTGTCAGTTTGACTGAGGCAGCACCCATTTAGTGATTAAGGCTAGGTAAGAAATGAGACAAAGAGTGGCCTCAAAAAAAAAATCAGTCTGAGATGGGAAGACCCTCAGGGTTTCTGACATGGCCTTGACTATTTCCAGGGACAGAGAACTCATTATTTAACAAAGTAGCCTTTTCTACTGTTGGACAACTCTAATTAAAAGTTGTTTTTTTTCTCTTCCCTATTAGGCTGAAATATTCCCCTCTTTCTTTTCTGCCCATTGGTCCTTATCTGCCTTTTGGAGCAATATAGCAATATATAACAATATATTATTGTCTTTCAACTATCTGAGAGGAGTCTTTAGGTCTCCCATCAGTCTTTTCTTCTTTTGGATACCATTGCAAGTTCCTTCAACTATTCTTCAAATGACCTAGACTCTAAACCCCTCATTCTGATCATTCTCTTCTAAACAAGTGGTAATTTATCAATGTATGCCCTGAAATTTTGTGTCCTGAATTGAGTACAATGTTTTATATATCTTCTCAGCAACTCTAAGGATAGATGGTCTGTTACTTCTATGATTTAGACATTATATTATAATTAATACAGCCTAAGACTTGGCTAGCTTTTTAAACAGCCACAGCATATTGTTGGCTCATACTAAATTTGTAACAAAATGAAACCCAACAGTTTTATTCACATGAACCATTGTCAAGACAAGGCTCCCCTATCCTGCAGAACTTTATATTTATCCCTGACAAGTTTTATGTTGTTGTTTGTATCCATTCTCCAGGCCTGTCAAGACCTTTTGTGATCCTGATTCTGTCACCTCACCTTATGCAGACTTATCTCATGATAATTCTACTCATATACTCTGTGCTTCAGTGAAACTGGATTGCTCATCATCCTCTGAACCTGTCCCAGGCTTTTCTACTTCCATTCTTCTGCTTATACTTTCCCCCATGCCTACAGTAGCCTCCTTTAGCCATCTTTTGTTGACTTCATAACCATCTTTTAAAATCCAATTCAAGTGCTTCCATTTCTCTTAAGCTTCTTCTGATTTCCATGGCCAAAAGTAATTCTTATTCATTTTGAAGACACTTCATACTTCTTTATATGCTTCAATTCTAATTTGTTGTTTACCTACAAGTTTTATTTATCTTTAATGGGTTGTAAAGTTCTTTGAGGCCAGGATGCATCTTATATATCTTTGAAACAACATTTGGTGAATCCACCACGTCAGCTATTCCTATCAGTAAAATTGATAAGTATGCCTTAGCATCAAAGGATCATATATTTAGAACTGTATGGGACACCAGAGGCCATCTAGCTCAAATTGTCTAACATCCTGATTTTACAGATGATGAAACTAAGGCCCAGGGAGATTGTATCTTGTCCAAGCTCATACGTATGACTGGCTTTATGTTTAGGTAATCCTTTACATCATTGGCAATATAGATGAGGAAACTAAGACCAAGGGAGGTTAGTCAACTTGTCTAAGGTCATACAGGAGGTAGCTAAGATTTGTACCAGATCTTCTGATCATTGATCTTTCCATTATACAATAAAGTGCTATATAAAATGTTATACTACTACTACTACTAATATAATAATAATCATTTTTAAAGACTAGGTCTCCATCTCTTGTCCTGGCTGGAAGTTCAGGGGCTACTCAGGGGTTGGTCCCATTTTGATCAGCATGGGAGCTTTGACATTCTCCGTTTCCAGCTTTGGCTGGTTCTCCTCTCCTTAGGCAGTCTCACCCTACTCCTCATTTCCCATTCCTAGGTGCTCACTATAGTAATGCTGAACTTAGCGTGAACAGCTGATCCACTTAGCCCCTTGTAGCCCACAATTCCTGAACTCAAGAAATTAGTTAGCTTCGACCTTCCCAGAATTAGGAACTACAGTGGTGCATAAAATGTTATTACTGAAATGAATCAGAATCTACTCACCATGAATGGAATCCTCCCCAGTAGAAACCAACCCCACTATGGGATGGGAAAATAGCATATCCAGAAGATTAATGTGTTTCTAAATGCTTACCATGTATGAAACTAAGTGGAATCAAGAAGAGGACTTTTATAATTAAAAGGCCAGGATGGTAATGATATCCATGATTTTCCTTAATATACTTTATGGGATTCCATTTGTCTGCTTGAAGTTCTTTTTGCTGGTGACTCATGTTTTGGTGATCTCTTAACCATCCTACTCAAGTCCTTTTCAGTAAGTATAGGCCATATAATTGATTTGTCTTCCTTGGATTTTGCTCCCTTCTTATGTGTAGGGGGGTGGAGGGAGAAGAAAGGCTGAATGTTTTGTTTTCTCTTTTCTTGCCTTGACTTTGTAGCTCATTTCTTTTCTTTCTTCTTCTTCTTTCCTTTTTTTTTTGGTGAGGCAATCAGGGTTAAGTGACTTGCGTAGGGTCACACAGCTAATAAGTATCATGTGTCTGAGGCAGGATTTGAACTCAGGTCCTCCAGACTCCAGGGGCAGTGCTCTATTCACTGCATCACCTAGCTGCCCTCTGTAGCTCATTTTTCTTGCTGCAGAGTGGTGGACCAGTATGAGGTCCAGATCAGAGACTGGAAGGAGTGTAACTAAAGGTTAAAAAAAGTCCAACTCTTAAAGAGACAGCACACCTTTAGTGTAAGCCCAAGATCAAAACTTTACATTTCTATTCCAGCTAGACCACTTGTACTAAAGACGTTTGGAAAGAGGCCAATAAATAAAAAAAAAATGATGGCCACAGAAAACTGTGTAGGGAAAAATAGTTGTTCAAAGCAGTCATATTTAAAGAGTTTTTCTTTGCTTTTTTAAAATTTAAGCCTTGAGTATTCTTCCAGTGAGATGAGGCTTCTCCTTATATTTCACAGATAATCACAATGTCTAATATGACAAAGTACTTAATATAGGAAGAATGTTCTTATTTGTTTCTATATTTCTGGTGTAGTATTTTAGCAAAGCAGTAGGACACCCTGTACACTGCAGTCTTTAATCTATGTTAACTTCAGGGAACAGGTATTATTAGGATTGTTATCTTGTCCTCATTCTGTTTCATGGGGTTCAAATAGAAATGGTCCTGGGCCAACTTGCTGCCTTGTTATTATTCTTTTATATTCAGTATCCTACTGATTGTTAAACAGATGGAAAAAAAAAAGGAACTGCTATAGTTGGATAAAAGTATTAGGATGTACTCTTATCCTCCACTTCCACTGAAAGCATCCTTGAATGCAGCTCCTGAAAGACAAAGGATAATAGGGATGCAGCTAGGTGGTGCAATGTATAGAGTTCTGGGCCTGGAGTCAGGAAGAATCATTTTGAGTTCAGTCCAGCCTCAGGCATTTGCTAGCTGTGTGACTTTGGGCAAGTCACTTCACCCTGTTTGCCTCAGTTTCCTCATCTGTAAAATGAGCTAGAGAATGAAATGGCAAACCAATCTTTGCCAAGAGAACCCCAAATGGAGTCACAAAGAGTTGGATAGAACTGAAATGACTACATAACAAATGTACCTGATTTTTTCCCACAAGATTTTGAGATCCTTAGCCAGACCTCTATACTTTGATGGCTTTTTGTTCCGTATAGCTTAAAGACTGTGAGCATTTGGATGGTAACATCTATTTAAAATGTCTTTCTTCAGTTTTCATAGGTCAGTGTTTTGATGCGGCGAAGGGGTGTGCTGATGAATGTTTAACAATTGGTTCTCTGATCATTGATCTTTCCATTGTACAATTAAGTACTATATAAAATGTTATACTACTACTAATATTTTGAGAACGTTCAATATACTTTTAAATTTAATATGCATTATTCATATTTTCATCATTTATATAAATCTGGAAATCAGCAAAATAAATAAATATTGCTGTTTTCTGAGGTATAAATACACTGAAAATTTAACAATTGATTCTCAGAACTGATAGAAGCTGGTTCCAACATGCCTCTGGTTGTGAGTAGTGGTTTCATTTGTGATAATGATCTCCTTCTAGTACAGTTTATTGGTTGAGTTCCTCAGGATATTTTGAGTCATATAGGTATTGTTGTTGTTCAGTTGTTCACTTGTGTCCAACTCTTCATGAGCCCACAGACCATAGCACACCACGCCCTTCTATCCTCTACTCTACTGAAGTCTGTCCAAGCTCATGCTCATTGCTTCTGTGACACTCGTGTACATACAGTGTGAGTATTTGTTTCATCAGTCCATGAAAGATTGAACTTCTGATGTGTAATTCTAGCCAGTAGGGCATGGATTGCTTGTTATTCCACATGCACTAAATTTTTAAAGACTGCAGTAATGTGATCATAATGATATAATGCATGTAAAAGATCTTTCAAGGTTTATAGCACTATATAAATTTTAAAAATGATGATAATGATGATGATATGTTGCAAAGTCACCACTGTTTCCTAGCATGATCTAATTGGTCACTCAAAGCTTGGTTCAGAATTTCCATGAGAAATTGTTTCTTTTTTTTCACAAACGTATCATTTATTTGACACTAATTTGTGGACCTATTGTCAATCAATCAGTCAGTTAGCATTTACTAAATGCCTGCTATGGGTTAGGCACTATAGTAAGCAATGAGGATACAAAGAAAGGCAAAGGACAGCTTCTGCCCTGGAGGAGCTCACGTAGTGGTGAAGACAATAAACAAGCAAATATGTACAAGTAGGGTGGAGGAGGGGTGGGAGGGCAGGAGAGAATTTGGAACTCAAATATTTTTTTTTAAAAGAATGTTAAAAATAAATAAATAAACAAATATGTGCAAACTATATACAGAATAAAAATAAAATGATTTAAAGACAGCAAGCACTAGAATTAAAGGGAACTGAGAAAGGATTCCTGTAGAAGATGGGATTTCAGTTTCAACTAGAAGGAAGGTTCTTTAGTCTCATGGAGAGCCTTATGATTCCACTCTTGAATCTTTGTAATTTCATTAACTCTTTACTAAGGTGAGATGCTTTCAGTTACAATCGATAAATCCCATAATGAGCCTTTACTATTGTTCAGGGAAGTGATGTCTACTTATTTCAAAAATATTTATGTAGCCTTTTGGCCTGTTTATTGTGTTATCTAAGAATATCTATCAATTCTCTTCCTACTTTTTGGTATGGAATTTTGCCCTATGTTTCATTAATTTTATAATAGTATTTGTTAGGATACTTTCCAAATCTTGTGATCCATTTTATAGTTATAGAAATGTACATTAAGACTTGTGTTAATTGCTTTACATGTGTTATTTCCATTCAGTTTTGCTTTCAGAATGCCAGTAAGTATTCAGTCATAGCCTTCTCCTTGATATCTTTATACTCAGTGCATCTTGCCTGAGGGAAACCAAGGTAGTTAAGAATCGCCTTTATTTATGGGTTTAATGTAACCTCTGGATTCAAGCTGAAGTCTTTAGTCTCTATTTTTCCTTAAGTTACTTTAAGAACTTGAAAACTTATTGAATTTTAATATCATTGGAGAAAGATTCCATGTGATGAAGAAACCTTTCAATGTCCTTCTTGACGCATAAAAATATTTTAGCATGCTAGCTAGCCTTAGCTATGGATCCTTTTGGGAATGCTAGAGGTAGGAGGAGGCCAAGTTGGTGAGGAATAACTGCATTTTAAACCCAAGGTGGAAGCAGTAGAAATATAAAGACCAGGCATAATATCTTAGTATCACCCAAACATAGATCCCTAGATTAGACTATGAGTTCAGTTGTGAGAAGAAGAAGAAGTATATAGGAAGAGGTTTGTATTGGTGCTGGAGATACATTAGGACTAGTTGCTGAGGATAGCTCCTTGTGCTCCATCAGATTTAAACTCCAGCAGCTGTCCAACTCTGTCCCTTTCCCTCTAGCACTCCAAGAAGGATCATATAGCTAAAGCTAGTGTGGTGAAATAATTTGTATCAATCAAGAAAGATGAATTACCACATAAAAGAGGGAAGGAAGTAGAATTCTCAAAGGGGGTGGGGGAGAGAGAGATGCTGAACAGCACAGATATGGTAACTCCACCAGCCAATGATGTTCTGACTGTAAGGATTTGGAAAGAACTTTCTGTCTGAATGTTGGAGAGTTCCTCAGCACTTTCTTCTTTTGGAATCTTAGGGAAGAGAAGTGTGAAGGGAGGAATCTCTCACCTGAACCAGAACCAATATAGAGCCTATGGGCCACCTCTTATGGCTGAATCTCCATGATTGGTGGTTTTAAATTGTTCTGGGAGCATCAGATTGTACCACATTTCCCTCAAGATGGACAAAATGTCCTCATCTCCCACCTTCTCCTTCCCAGAAGGCTTTGTGAACCAATTAAAGTCTCACATACATGACCTCACAGAAATTCTTTCTAAAACATCCACTGCTGTGCATTCTGTGGTTGCTCTTTCTTTAAATTGTTACACCTTTTATGAGTTTTAAGACATGAATCTAACCAGCAAAAGAGTAATTTTGAAAAGGTGGCATCTAACATAACCATAATCAGTAAATGCATTTTCCCAAAATATTTGAAAGAAAATTAAAAATATTTACCCATCCTCCATTTAGAGTTGAGAAGACTTGGCAATTTGATTGTATGTATAGGATGAAAGATCCTGAAGAATTGAAGATAGATCTAAGATTGTGAACCTGGGTCACTAGAAATATGGTGTTATGCATAAACAAAATAAGGAAGCTAAAAAGAAAAGGGTAGATGTTTTTATTTTTAAAGATAAATTTTGTTTTGAACCTACTAAATTTGAGAAAATTACAGGATATCCAGTTTGAAGTGTTCAGTAGATAGCTAGTTATAATAATAGTTAGCATTTAAATAGTCCTTTAAGGCTTACAAAGTATTTTGCAAATATCTCATTTGATTCTCATTTTGCATATGAGGACAGTGAGGCAGACAGCAGTTGTGTGACTTCTCCAGGATCATATAGTTAATAAATGTCTGAGGCTGGATTTGGATTCAGGTCTTCTTAACTCCAAGTCCACTGCTCTACCACCATTCTGCCTGCTGATGTGGGATTAGATATGTGGATCTGTGAATCTTTTTCATACAAATGACTCATTGGAGCTAATGGGTTCAGTGGGAGAGAGAAGAGGGCTGAAGACAGAATGTTGACTATACCCACATTTAGGGGATGAGATATAGATGATGATCCAGTAAAAGAAGTGGAGAATAAGTGATCAGACAATAAGTGGAAAAATAAGAGAGAGTAGTGTCATGAAAACCCACAGAGCAGAGAGTATCTAAAAAACAAGGTGGTCAGCAATGTCCAAATGCTGTAGAGAGGTCAAGAAACATAAAGACTGAAGAACAATTTCAGATTTGGCAATTAAGACATCATTGGTAACTTGGGAAGAAGCAATTTCCATTGAATAAGATGGTCAGATGTCAGATTGCAAAAGATTGAGAAATGAGTAAGAGGAAGGGACATTAACGTGACAAGAACAGTTTTTATTTTTTCTGGGAGTTTGGACATGAAAGAGGGAAGAGGAATGTGGAGTTAGGGGATGACAGAGTTAAGTTAGTTCTTTTCCTTCCTTCCTTCCTTCCTTCCTTTCCTTCCTTTCTTCCTTCCTTCCTTTCTTCTTTCTTTCTTTCTTTCTTTCTTTCTTTCTTTCTTTCTTTCTTTCTTTCTTTCTTTCTTTCTTTCTTTCTTTCTTTCTTTCTTTCTTTCTTTCTTCCCCAACAAAAGAAAGTATTAGGCAAGGAATTTGGGCAACATCACAAATCCAGCATAAGAAAATAATTTTGTAGTTAAATGAGACATCAACTATCCAGATGTCTTCTGGAGCTCTTGCTCTGTGTCAAAAGCAGAACAACTGATATGTTTTTATGTTGTTAATGATGATTTCTTTCTTTAAAAATGAAGAATGTGTCAAAAGGAACTGATATTACAGATTCATTTTTACCAACAAGGAGAAACTGCGTGTTCTAGCTGAAATGACAAGAGCCTTGGGGCCATGTTCTTGTCCATCTATCATAGAGTTCAAGATGGAGGAGAAGAAAGTCAAACATAATCTTACATACATCTTGGTTTCTTTGAAAGCAGCTTTTAAAAAGAAAGTGTAAGTAAGGTGGAATGGTCTATTATTTTGCTAGGGAACATGAATGGACACTCTCTGGAATTACATTCTGAAGAGATAACTTCACTGAATCCAAAATATATCTTATATCTATGACACTATCTTGTTTCAAGAAATAAACTTTCTTACAAATCAAATAATTAATTTGAAGCACACACTCCCCCAAAACATCTTAAAAACTGAAAAGAAAAAGGATTATGTCATAATCTTTCCTTCAAAAGAGCTATATCATATTGCAGGGCAAATGTTACCCTAATATCCCAAAGATGCAGGCTCTTTGAGGGCAAGATGTATTTCCTTTTTATCTTTGTGTCCCTGGAGTGTAGCATAATATCTTACACATAGTAGACCTTTGATGAGTGTTTGGTGAATTGAATATAATTGGTTTCAAATTAACTGTTCCTCTTGGACCAATGGTCATAAACAGAACTGGCTGCTTGTAGTATTTGTTGTCAGGATTATTTTTAGTTGTCCTTTGGAAATTGGCAGAGGCTTGTTAAGAATATCTATTCTTTTTGGTAGTTTATATATTTTTGCTGACATTCTATTGAGCCAGGTTTTTCCACTAAGTGGATCCAACTGCACCATTTCATGTAAACTGTATTAAATTTTTGAGATCATAAAATTCTTGTTTATAAATGATTGCTTCTTTCCTTAAGAAATTGGTACCAAAGTCCTCTCAAATATTTTTTTCTCTTCCCCACTAAGAAAATGTCTCCATTTCCCTAAGGAAAGAACTTAGTACTTTCTCCATTCTTTTAGGATTGGAGAAAAAAGAAAAGCTACCTCTTTCTGTTTTATGCCACTGTCTTTGACCCAGGTAGGATCAAATTACTTGGATTAGAACATCAATAGGCCACTTCATATGCTCAGTAGATGGTAAGCTGCTTGAGGGCAAGAGCTGTTTCATTTTTGTCAGCGTCTCCAGCACCTAGCACGGTCCCTCGCAAGTAGTGGGCACTTAAAACAATATGTTCTGAATTGAATTTGCTAAACGTTCCAGGATAGGAATCTAGCTATACAGACTTTAAGTTGTTAAGGTTCCTTAAAAGGGACAGGAAATGTGTCATAGTGTTCAGGGATAGAAAGGACCTAAAGAGATTATCAAGCCTGACCCACTCATTGTTAGTTTGAAATGGGACCAAAAAGTGGAGGTAACTTGATCCAGGTCACATGGATAGTGATTAGCAGAGTGGGAGTCAAACCCAGGTCTTGACTCTAAAATGTCCTTTCATTCTATTCCACTATACCCTGTTGCACATCCTGAAGACCCTGTAGGTTTACTGCTGCTGAAATCCTTCTGGTTCCTCTTCTCTGCCTTGGGTCTCATTCCTTTTTGGTGTGTGGTCTGTGCAATGTAGGGTGTTATGGGAGAGCTCCAGGGTTAGAGTGCCTGTGCTAGGAGGGGTGGGGTAGGTTAGGGGAAGGTAAATCTCTCCTTTTCCTCTCTCCTTCTAACTCTGTATAGGAAAGAATAGGAATAAGAATAAGTCCATTTGCATATTCAGCCTGCACTTAGCCATTCACATATTAATTGCTACATTTTATTTAAAGAGATTGTATAGGTCTAGTAATATAAAGTGCATATCTTTTGTCCAAGGGCCAATCTCCTTGAGTTCAGAGAGATTCATCAAAAAGTTGACTGTAGGTTTTTTAACCTCAGCAACCTGGATCCCTTGGCTCCCAGTTCAGCCCTTTCTACTCTCATTTTCTCATGGTTGGGAGCCAACCTGAGTTACTGTAGGGCCATAGATAAGAATGCTTACAGTCTGTGGCATTTGAATGGTTGGTGTCATGCTATCCCTTGTTCAGCATTCCATACCCTGGAGGGTGATGGAGAGCCTCATTCAGAGGTTCTTTGGGACCCAGCTTCCCAGGTGCAGAAAGCAGCAGTGGCTATTTGATGGTGGCTTGCCTTCTGTCTTCTCTATTTCTGATGTCTGGCATTGAGTCTGATGGAGGAGAATCAAGCTGGTCCTAAGCAGAATGGTGAAGTTGGCAAACTTTGTCTTTGGCACTCTAATTCTGCATTCTCTGCCCATCTTCCTCTGCTCTGATAATGACTCTGCCATGATCCATTCTCCCCTCCCCCTCCAGTAAGTACTCTTCTGACTATTTAAACCAGCCTTCAGATGAGGACCTTATGTCAGTTATTAACACTGTCAGTGTGCATTTAAATTAATGTGCTCCCAAGGGGCATTTGCATTTTAAATTTTATAACAGAACAAAAAACTTTGTTGTGGCAATGAAGTTCAGTGAGTATGCTTGATAGGGGAGAAATATATATACACAGAGACCCCCTCCCAAAACATACACACACACACACACACACACACACACCACACACACACAGATATATGTGCATGTATACATATATGTATATATGTGTATACACATATATAATCTCTTCATGTAAATAAGCATCTACCTATTCTATGTGTACAGTAGGTTCCTGTGGCGTGAGTGATAGGTGGGACCCTGTGATCCCAGAACCTCTAGATTTGGGTTTCTCTGTGCATGGACCATATGAACCTCACACCTTTCTATTTCTTACTGGGTTGTAAACCACATAGAGGTTTCCTTTAGGGCTGGGATAAGACTGGCCATCCTGGATCCCTTTACTATCTAGTTCCCCAAAGTTTAACACCTTCACTTTGACCTCATGGTAAATATAGCTTGGTGGGAGAAACTTTATAGACCACAAATGGTGGGTCTCAAGCCCTTTGTTTGCCTTTTATCGTGTAGCTGCCTCTTGTAGGAACTCTAATTAAGATCTATCCCACTGACAATAAGTATTAATACCCAGTTAAATTTTAGACGGCTTTTTAATGGGATGTACTGTAAATTTAGCTCTTTTGTTATGTCACTGATCTATCTCTGTCTTCTACCATATGGTAACAGAGTTTTCTATGTGCATTGTCATGTTTATGAGGGAATAATAGATTGCTCTTGTCCAGCAGTGCCTAGTCATTATAGTGGTATACCTCAGCACTTTTTTTTTACTTAATTAGGTTTTTAGGGTTTTTTTGGGGGGGGTGAAAGAGAGGGGAAGCTTATTTTATGTTAAACACTTCAGGAAGGTGTTTTTTAAAATTTTTTTAAACACTTCTCTGTTGAAAGGCTGTTTTGCTTTGTCTTCATATCCTTGGAATTTAGCACAGTACCTGGCAGGCAGAGGGCATTTAAAGCTTGTTAACTGATAAATTGACTCCATTTATCCAATCAGTTGCCAATTTTTATCCCTTAAGGATAATACCTCTTGAATCTATCCTTCCTACTCATAGGGCCACCACTATTGTTCAGGCCTTTATCTACTCTCTCCTCTACTGTTGTCATAGTCTCCCAATTGGCCGCAATCCATTCTCTCCAACTCATCTTCCACAGTTACCAAAGTGATGCTCTTAAAGCATAAGACTAGTTGTGTCACTCCCCTGCTCAATAAACTTCAGTGGCTCCCCATTACTTCTAAGATCTACAGACTTCTTTGCTGTACCATCATGGGCTGGCACCAATCTACCTTTCCAGTTTGAATATTATGCACTCTGTGCTCTAACCAAACTGGTCTTACTTTTATTCACCAATGACATTCCATCTCTCATTTCTATGCTCTTGCACAGATCATCCCTCCTGTTGGGGATGCATTCTCTTCTCCCTTCCTCCTCTCATTTAAAGCTTAGGTCAAGGACTTAGTTGAAGAAAGAGAGAGAAGAAGAAAGAAAGGAAGGAAGAGAAAGAAAGAAGACAGGAAGGGGAAAGAACCCTCCCCCCCCATGTTGGAATTGCTATGCTGTTGTTATTCTTTTTAAATAAGGGAGCTGTATGATTTTGCAAACTGGCAGATAAAGAGAGGGGTGGAAACCAGCTGACCTTTCAAAGTACTTGCTTAGCTAACAATAAAACCTCAACACAGTGAAAACTCTGAGCACCCCCAGGGACTTCTCTAGCCTGTGTTGTGCTTTTGGAGGAAAGCTGAAGGAACAAGATCTGCAGATAAGTATGTTCTAAAATGTCCAGAAAAAAGCCCTTCAGGAAAAAAAAATGAAGAGCAGAAAGGAAATCTCAACTAAGAAGTCACTATCCTGCCTGTACAAATGAGGTCTATATTTTTGTTTGGCTTCTCCCTGAAAAATAAATAAATAAAGACTCGCCTACTGCCCTCAGGAATGAATCAGATTGACTTATTGATTACTGCATAGCACACTGTAGATAAATTCATTGGACTGTCACTCTGGGTTTAAGTTCCTGGAAAACTCTTAGCAGAATCATTGGAAGGGATTATCCTAATAGCACTTCAAATTGGAGAAAGAGGGACTTTTGATTAAAGCCCAATAAAGGCAGCTTACCACAGACTAACAAGAGGACATCATCTCTGGTCACAGGTGAGCAGGAAGTTGGTCTATTGTTCATGGGGTGGGAAAGTGGTGGTGGGAGGTGTGGGGAATGCAGAAAAATGTTGATCTAGAGCTAAGATCCTAGGGAACCAGATCAAGTCACTGAAAATGGACATAAAATACAAGATTAAGCTAGCAGGAGCTAGTAAGGTGTAAAGGGCAGCCAAGTGGTGCAGTGGATAGAGTACTGGACCTGGAGTCAGGAGGACCTGAGTTCAAATCCAGCCTTAGACATTTACTAATTGTAAGTGTTACTAGCTGTAACAAGCTTCCCAGGAAGCTTGTTCTTGGGATAATCTCATTATCCCGTAAGATCCCATCAGCCTCAGTACTCCACCTCATCACAACCTCTGCCTCTCTGACTGGAAGGTAGGGCCATTAACTACAAATCTCTCTTTAAGGAGAGAGCTCAGCTCAGACATGTCCTCATTTTTCATCTGGCTGTATTACTTTGGAATTTCCCTGACTGACTTCTATCCTTCTCATTGCTCCATCTCCTCTTTTAGACTTCTTTGGTGTGTGGTCTTCCCCCCATTAGATTTAAACTCTTGAAGGGCAAGAACTGTTTTTCTTTTTTCATATTTGTATCTCCACTGCTTAGCACAATGCCTGGCAGATAGCAAGTGCTTAATAAATAATTATTGACTATTGACTATACCTGTTGATATTTACCATATTAGAAATTAAAACATCTTAATATGATTATAAAAATATTTTTGCCTTGAAGACCACCTGAGAATAACTCAGGAAACTCCAGGAATATCCAGGCAACACTTTTTTGCAAAATATTTTTACATTTAATCTGTGTTGTTAACATTTTCTCCATAACTTTCTTAAGTAAACAATAACTCAAGTCCTGATTTGTAGCATTTGCTGACTTCTGAAGTATAAATGCTCTCACTAAAAATTTAACAATTGGCTCTTGTGAGCTAGTTAGACATAACTCCAACTCATCTTTCCCTTTGGTAATAATATACATTTAAAAACTTAACTGAAATAGGAGTAGAAAAATCCCAAGATCCTGATGCCCAAAGTTCTCATACCTCAGCTTTTTAAAAAAAAATTATTTAAACATTTTTTCTTTTAAGATTTTGAGTTCCAAATTTTCCCTCTGCCTCCCAATCTTTTACCAACCACTGAGAAGATAAGCAACGTGATACCAATTGTACATGTGAAATCATGCAAAACATATTCCCATATTAGCCACATTACCAAAAAAAAAAAGCGTGAGAAATAAAGTGAGAAGATTATACTTCAATTTGTACTGAATTCCTCATTTCTCTCTCTGGAGGTGGATAGCATTTTTTCATCGTGAGTCCTTTGGAATTGTCTTGGGTTGTATTGATCAGTGTAACCAAGACTTTCACAGGTCATCATCATCACAACATTGCCATTACTGTGCACAATGATCTCCCAGTTCTTCCCACTTCATTTTGACTTAGTTCATATAGGTCTTGCCATGAAATCACCCCCCCACCCAAGCATTTCTTGTAGCACAATAGTACTTCATCATAGTCATCTGCCATAGTTTGTTCAGCCATTCTCCAATTGATAAGCATCCCCCGAATTTTCAGTTCTTTACAAAAGAGTTACTATAAATGTTATTTTTTTTGTACATTTGGTTTTTTTCCCCTTTTTCTTTGATCCCTTTGGGGGTACAGACCTACTAGTATTATTGATGGGTCAAAGGGTATAGACAGTTTTATAGCTCTTTGGACATAATTCCAAATTGTTCTTAAGAATGATTGATCAGTTAACAACTGTACCAATAGTACATTAGTTTACCTCTTTCCCCATCCCTTCTAGCATTTGTCATTTCTGATAGATGTGAGGTGGTATCTCAGAGCTGTTTTAATTTGCATTTCTGTAACAGATAGTGATTTAGAGCATTTTATCACATGACTATGGATAGCTTCTATTTCTTCTTCTGAAAACTGCCTGTTAATATCCTTTGAATATTTATCAGTTAGGGAATGATTCTTATTCTTATAAATTTGACTCAGTTCTTTATGTATTTGAGAAACGAGGACTCTATTAGAGAAACTTGCTGCAAAATTTTTTGATATTACTTCATTGTCTATGGTACTGTTTAGCAAAATGTAGTTTCTCTGATTATCTCTTTAAGCTAAGTCTGTTTTTGCTTTTGCTTTTTCTGAGATCATGATTATTGCCACTGCCTTTTTTACTTCAGCAGAAGCATATTAGATTCTGCTCCAGCCCTTTATTTTAATTCTGTATGTATCTTTCTATTTCAAGTGTGTCTCTTGTAAACAACATATTGTTGGATTCTGGTTTCTAATCCATATTTGCTACTGTTTTATGGGTGAGCTCATTCCATTCATATTCCCAATTATGATTACTGTGATTTTTCCCTCCATTCCATTTTCTTCTGTTTATTCTCTTTTTCTCTTTTTCTCTTGTCCCTCCTCAAAGGTCTGTTTTGGTTCTGACCACTGCCTCCCTTGATCCACCCTCTGTCTTATTATTTCCCCCTTTCATTTATCTCCTTTCCTTCCTATTTCCTTATTGGGTAAGATAGATTTCTGTACTCAACTGAGCTTGTATATATATTCTTCCCTCTTTGAACCAATTCCAATTAATGTGAAGTTCAAGCACTGGCCACCCTCATCATTTTCCCCTCCACTGTAAAAGCTCTTCATTACATGCCTCTTTAAGTGAGAAATTTTCCCCATTTTGTCCCTCTCTTCCCCCCCTTGCTCAGTGCATCCCTTTTTCTTAACCCTTCATTTTTTTTTTTTGGAAATTGTCCCAACATAATCTACTCATACTGATGCCCTCCTGTCTATGTAGATTCCTAACTGCTCTAAAAATAATAAAGTTCTTAGAAGTCTCATCTTCCCATTTAGAAATGTAAACAGTTTCACTTTATTAAGTGCCTTTTCTCTTTCATCTTTTCCTTTTTATGCTTCCCTTCAGTCTTGTGAAAGTCAAATTTTTCATTCAGTTCTGGTATTTTCATCAGGAATGCTTGAAAGTATTCTATTTCATTAAATATTCTTTTCCCTTGAAGGAATATGCTTAGTTTTGCTATGTAGGAGATTCTTTGCGGCAATCCTATCTTCCTTTCCTTCTGGAACAGTTTATTCTGAGCCCTCTACTCCTTTAACATATAAGCCACTGAATGTTGTGTGTGATCTTGACTTTGGCTCCACAATATTTAAATTGTTTCTTTCTGGTTGCTTGCAATATTTTCTCTTTGACCTGGGAGTTCTGGAATTTGTCTATATTATTCCTAGGAGTTTTCATTTGGGGATCTATTTCAGGAGGTGATTGGTGGATTCTTTCAATTTTACCCTCTGGATCTAAGATATTAGGGCAGTTTTTCTATGTAACTTCTTGAAATATGACATCGAGGCGCTTTTGTTATCATGGCTTTCAGGTAGTCCAATAATTTTTAAATGATCTCTCCTGGATCTATGTTTTCCAGTAAGATATTTTACATTTTCTTCTATTTTTTAAAAATTCTTTTGACTTTCTTTAATTGTTTCTTGATGTCTCATGGAGTCATTATCTTCCACTTACCCAGTTCTAATTATTAAAGAACTATTTTCTTCAGTGAGCTTTTTTGTATCTCTTTTTCAATTTATCCAATTCTGTTCTTTAAGGAGTTCTTTTCTTCAGTGAATTTTTGTGCCTTCTTTTCCCATTAGGCCAATTCTGCTTTTTAATGTTCCCCCCCCCAGTATTTTTTGTGTGCCTATTTTACCAAAATATTCATTCTCTTTTCATAATTTTCTGGTATCACTCTCATTTATTATCCCAGTTTTTCTTCTACTAGTCTTATATCTTTCTTTCACTTTTCCAGAAATTCTTGTAGGGCTTATGTCCAATTAATACTTTTGTCGAGGCTTTTCTTGTAGCTGTCTTTTGCGTTATTGTCTTCTGAGTCTGTGTCTTGGTCTTCCTTGCCACTGTAGTAGCTTTTTATGATAAGATTTTTTGTTGTTGTTGTTGTTTACTCATTTTTCTAGCTTATTTCTTGACTTTGAACTTTATGTTAAAATTGTGCTCTGCTCACCTTGGGTTAGGGAGGCTCTTTCTCAAGCTTCAGGATTTTTCATGCTGCTGTCTTCAGAGCTAGTTCTTGGGGTCTGCAAGTTTTCAATGCTTTCCAGGGGGTTTTATCCTGGAAGAGTTGTGGTCACTGCTCTCTTGGTCTCTATTCTGATCTTTACCCAGGATGGGCCTCAGATTTCCTGCAGCCACAAGCATTTCTCTCTGCCTTGGAACTGAGACTCCTTATCCCTTGTTGTGACTGGCCAAAAGTGCTCCTCCCTGCCCTGTAACTGTGACACAGAACTGCTTATGGGCAAGAGAATTGCCAATCAGCACCAGCTGCTGACTGGTGACAGTAAATGATCTCTTATAATCTCTTTCTGGGCAGTTGTCTGACCTTTTTTTACCATCTTTAGGCTGAGAATTCCTGAACTGCTGCTGCTGCTGCTGCTCTTGCTATCATCACCTCTGAGGTCAGCCACTGGTCTGTGCATGTTGCATTTTGAAGAGGCCTCCACTTTGGTGTCACAGACCTCTCCTGCCAATCTCCTAAATTTTCTTAGGCTGTAAAACGCCTCACCCTGACCATCCCAGATGGCTTTTCAATCCAAAATTTTATTTGACGCATTATGTTAAAGTTGTTTGAAGGAGAATGTTGAGACAGTTCAGCTAGGCTGCTGCCCATAATCCGCCATCTTGGCCAGGATCCAGAGCACACTTTGAGAATCATTGTTTTATAGAACTATTCTAAGTTTCAGAGAAAGTGATGAGCTTATCATGGGAGGGCATTTTGTTCCCTGAGGCTGAAACCAGGGGTGCAACAGATGTGAAATGAAGTGGTTGAGAGCACCGTTTCTGTCTTCTATAAAGGAAGGCACTAGAAGAAGAAAGAGAAACTGAATTTTAAAGAAATTAAGTTACTTCTCCGTGGCTACATAGCTACTAAGTATCAGTGGCAGAGTTTGAACTCTGCCCTTCCGTCTGAGAAATCTAGAACTTTGTCTGTTACTCTATATTTACACAAAGAGAGAAGCCAGTCCTCTTGGGAAGTAGAACTAACCTCCAAACTATAGGAAGAAAACCAAAGACTCAATGGTTCATATCAGTGGAGGCAATATAAAACACACATAGAGAACATAGCAATTACTTTCAGCTTGAAATGACCTCAGCACATTCTCCTGACCTGTTTCTATAACATGGATCTAGTTCTGGTAGTTACAAAGCACTTCCCAGAAAATGTGTGTTTCTGTCCCTTCAAGCTTTACTCTTCCTCCCCACTTCCTAAGATGCTTCTGTAGCTGATCTGACAGGAAGTAATTGAAAGGAGAGGATAATAAACTATGTTTCTCTGTAACTTCAAAATTAACATTGAAGCCTAATGCCACTGATTTTTATTACCTGGAATTATTTTTTTAAGTGAGCCATTTTACTAGAAGACTTTTACTTAGTGTCTGTTTTGGGTAACTCTGGGCATTTAAATAAGCCAAAGTTCTTTGCCAACTGTAACTTTATAAAAAGCCTCTGGAGGAATCTGGGAGTTTGCATTTTATAAGCCTCTAAGTAGGCTTTCATTTTTTCTAGATTCTCTAGGCTGCTAGATTTCATGTTTAAAGTTCACCAAACCATTTTTAGGCCCCTGGGTCTTGGTTTTCAGCCTGTCTTTTACATATAGTGTTTAACCAGTATTGTTTATAATAACAAAAGGAAACCCTCAGAGAAGAGGTTCTTGAAGATACAGGGGAGGTTAAGATCGGATACTTGAAAGGTTTGATGACCAGAAAGCTGAGAATGACTTGTAATTTAGTGCTGAGAATGACTTGGAATTTAGCACTGTGTAATACAAAGAATGGTTACCAGAAATGAATGATTCTATCACTTCATTCAGCTCTGTGGTCCAACTCCTTTTCCCTACTCCCTGAGACAGCTCCTGGCTATGGGACTTTTCATTTATAAATTCACAGATCAGAAATGTTTGCCAGAGCAAAGCCTAGGAAAAGGTTTAGCAGGGATCTTAATTAGGAAGCATCTTGTCATTCTTTGATCTCTCTTTGTTAGTTTCTATCAATAGCCCCCAAACCACCTTCCCTTAATACTAATATATCATGAAGTATAAATACAGTTACTATTTATGACCTTCCAGTATTTTTCTTTAAATTCTCATCTGTGCTTGATATTACAACTTTTGATAGCTAGGCAGTAAATGAAAGAGACAATCTTCTGTAGCAAGATTTAGACTGAGGCAACTCACTTTCCTAATGGTGTAAGCACTTTTGTCTGGTACTAGTAAAATGGATAAGTATAAGGGCTGTTAATTTAACTCTAATGTGGGTTGCATGGGAAAAGCTATGGGGGTTCTATTTAGTTGGTAGTAAACAACTTCAGAATCAATGTGTTTTTCCTTACTGAGGGCTTGCTTAGTGCATTGAAAAAAAAATTCTATTAGTTTGCCTCATTTTGTAGTCACCACACAGCCTAATGCACAAGCCAGTGGCACCCATTAAGGCCGGATGACTGTTCACAGTGAAATGAACCAAACCATCTGAATCCAACCCAAATGCCATCATTCAGAGAGCCAGACAGAGCCATGATTTAGGATTTTTTCAACGTTTCCTGGCAATTTGTATCATTTGCCGCCGGGCCCTGAATGATGCAGATTGCCATAAAGTGGGATAATCAGACAGCTGAAGTGTCATAAAGCGGTAGGAGAAACAAATTTCTATCTTGGAACGTCACAGGCCGATGGATGTTGTGGGGAATGAACATGGGCCCCGCCTGATGGGTGCTGTGTGTTTGCCAAGTGCTGTGCCCAGCAAAAAAAAAAGATACCATTTTGTCTGTTTCTACTCCTCCAGATGCTAGGGATGATGGCAGATCTGACAGAGAAGGAGACGCTGGGCCCTAGATCTGCCCTTGGATTCTGAACTTAGTCGGAGAAGTATGCAGTGGTAGGGAGCCAGAGAAGTACCATCAGGTACATGAAGATAATTTAAAAGGCTCTTTGGAGCTGGGGGTGTGTGTTATTTATTTTTATTATTTTGGCCTTCTGAAACACGCTGCTTTGGGAAGAAAGCCATCAGGATACAGGCCCTGCTTTCAACATGCCCCTGGTTCTCATGCCATGAATCTTCTGTTTCACTGTATTGGGCCTGGAAATGCTAGGCTATTGTTGTTCTTTGGAAGTCCTCTGGCAGGTGTTAAAGCCTGTCAGACAGTCTGGCTCCCAACTACCTTTCTAGCCTTTTAAAATATGCCCATGCCCACATTCTCCATCCTAGTCAGATCGACCTATTAACCCTTCTTCATAGGATCTGAGTTTGAATCATGGCTCTGTTACATACTACCTGTGTGACCTTGGGCAAGTAAGTCACTTAACATGTGGCCTCAATTTCCTGATCTGTGAAATGAAGGGATTGGGCTAAATGACCTTCTCGGGTCTTTTTCAGCTCTAGATCAATGACTCTATGAATGACATTACATCTCTTGCCTTTTTCCCTTTGCACAAGTGGTCTTCTATGTCTGAAATGTACTTTTTTTTTAAACCTCTGGCTTCTAGAATCTCTAATATCCTTCAGGTTAAAAAAAATCAGTTGCTACCTCCTTCCTACATGAAGCATTTTCTGATACTCCTAATTGTTAGTATGCTTCTTCTTGTATAGACTTTACATACACTTTGTATTTTACTCATTTGTTTTAACTCCTAATTAATATGTAAGCTCCTTGAGGTAGTTGATATTGATGGTAATTGTATAATAGCCAATAATAGTTAATAGCTAGCATTTATATAGGATCTTAAGGTTTGTAAAGTGCTTTACAAATAGTATCTAATTTATCTTTACAAAAATCCTGAGAGGTATCACATTTACAGATGAGGAAACTGAGGGAGACAGAGACTAAGTGATTGGCCCAGGGTCTCGTAGATAAGTATTTGAGTCCAGATTGGAATTCAGGTCTTTCTGACTCCCAGTCCAGCACTCTATCTACTGTGCCACTTACGGACTGTTCCAATTTCATCTTTGCCTACCCCGCGCAAAGCATAGAGCCTTGCACATACTAGGCACTTAACAAATGTTTATGAAATTGAATTGAATCTAATTCCAGGGGGTAGGGACTTTTGCCCATCTTTATTGTAGGTGCCAATTTCTGTCTGCCTTTTAATCAGACAGAGCTTGTGGTCTACCAAATATTATTAGAGAATGGACTCCTAAGAAGCAAAATAATTTGTAATTTAGTTTGTCATTTCCAAATGAAAGAATACAAAAGGAATCATGTTAGACTATTGGTTTGTTTTACAGGTATCAACATTCATGGCAGTTACATGTAAAAATAATAGGATCATATATTTAGAGCCAAAAGTGACCTTAGAGGCCCATGGATCCAACTCTCACATTTTAGAGATGAGCAAACTGAGTCACAGAGAGTCCAAATGACTTGTTCAGGGCAATTTAGCCAATAAGTGTCTGAAATAGGAACCAAACTCCAGTATTCTAGACTCTAAGTACAGTGTACTATCCACTATTGTTATCTATATACATCTCAATACATCAATACACATCTCAATAATAAAATAGTTAAGTGAAGAGCTTTTCATTACCGATACAAACAAATTAACCTGGCTACCAGTTTTCTGGCTGAATGTAGGATAAATGGCTGATGATCTACATGACCTTAGGCAAATTTGTTTTAACCTTAATGGGCATAAGCTTCTTCATCTACAATGTTAAGAAATAAGACTAGAAAAAGCTTTTACCTCTAAACTCTATCATGAGAATGGAAGCAGGATAATAATTCTTTAGTAAGAACAAGTTCTATAATGTTCTTTTCTACATATTCCCATGCATTTAAAAAAATTCTCTTTCAACCTTTGAAACTAACACTCTATCCCTTTCATTTTACATATTCCTTCCCTTTTTTGGTTCTTTCTTTTACTTCATAACTTATTTATATGTTTCTGGATTTATCTAACTTCCACTGAAAGTCATTCAAATTATGTTTCAGAACTTAATATCCTCCCCTCCCCCCAAAAGAATGAGCTTCTTTCTTTTCACCTTTTCTTTGTGCATTGTCCACTTTATTTCTTGTTTTGTGTTATTGCATTAAGGACATCAGTTTGAATGTTCCCCAAGGACACATTCCGTAGCACAGCTCCTGCTAACTGAGTTGGTTTTTGACAGATATCTTAATAACATCCTGGCTTATGGTAGAGCTGCTATAAGGTATGAGTTACAGCTTTGTTCTGGAAAAAAAAATCTCCAGAAAATCATTTTTAACATTGTTCTGATTTTATTATTTTTTTAAATTGAATTGATCATGGTCTATTTGAGTAAATAGTCTACCTTGTAGCTTTATGCTAAAACAAGTGCACTGAAGATAATTTAAAAAATATCTCTTTTTAGTTATTTGAACGATGGTATTTTTCTAGCCAGCCTGGCATTGGAGATAGAAGGTCAGCCTTGGAGATGGAAAGACCTGGATTCAATTCCTCCCTCTGGCATAGATTATCTGTGTGTTCATGGGTAAGACACAACCTTTTAGTGCTCCAAACAATTATCTTACAACTATATCTTTCAGATGTGTTGTCAGTCTGTTTTGAAGGAAGGAGTTTCTTCATTGAGAGTACCTTACCATGATGAAACCACAGGTCTAGAGCAAAAAAAAAAAAAAAAGACACATAGTCTATCTATCCACATATAACGATATAATGTTTTGTGTTCTTATGTCTCTCTACTGGTTGTATTAGTCATAGATTGCTGTGGTTTGCTACTCCGTTTTACAGAGTTTGTAGGTCTGGAGACTAAAGAACTGTTACTGAATGCAGAAATTGTACACGAATTGTTGAAGAGAGTCAAATGGTTCGGCTTGTCTTTGACTCCAAACTACTTACATTTTCAATGAGAAGGAGTGAATAAAGTGGAGCAGAACACAGAGCAGTTTTTCTTTCTTTCTTGTTTGAAGTTTAAGCTTCAATAGTTGCTTTTATAGTTAGGGGTGAGGTCTGTCCAGCTTCATTTTCTAGGGGCAGCCTTAATGCAGGATCTATGGTTACAGTCACCAATGAAACTCTTTAGTGTGAGCTACTAAAATTTCATGGATTATGTTGACTAAAGTATGAAGTGGAAACCTGTGTTTTAAAAACTGCCAAAAAGCCTAGGAAGCTAAAATAATGCTGCCAGTTATTTTAGTACTACCAAGAGGAGAATCGATTCATGGGAGGCATAGAGAACATATGATATTAGTGAGATGGCTGCAATAGGCATTGCATTGTATTCCAATGCCTAGGTTTTCTTGTATGAACTGGGTCCTGAGTAGGTTTGATACAAAACTGGTTTGTCTTCAGGGTCTCCCTGTTCCTTTTCCTTAATTATCTTCTCCTTATAGTCTCCCCAAACAAACTAGGTTTTGCAGTGGGCCTGAAGTCACATAGACAAGAATCCAAATCCAGCTTTAAATGGTTACTAGCTGTTTCACCCTAGACAAGTCACTTATCCTCTGTATCACTTTTTTCATTTGTAAAATAAGGATAATAATATTACCCACTCCCTAAGGTTATTATGAAGACAAAATGAAATAGTATTTGTAAAATGCTTTGTAAACCTTAATGTGTTATATAAATGCTAACTATTTTGTTGTTGTTATTATTATTATTATCCACCCAAGATTCCAGACATCTCATAATGTCAAGTGAATGTCAAGTAGCCTCCAGTTTTTATACCCTTTCTGGGCAAAGTATCCTTTCACATGTATTTTTCCTAATATTCCTTCCCCTTTCAAGATTTAAATTTTTCTTTTATTCCTCTTTTCCCTACTGTGCCTTCCTTCTCTCCCATCCTTCGATTTAAAGCAAATGGTGAGCCTCCAACTTCAATGGGAAGATAGGGGACATCTGAAGTGAGCTCCCTCATTCCCCACTCCATGTCTCAAAACGTTTTTTTTTTTAATCATCATTACTCACTCTCTTCTTTTCTCTAGTCACAGAAGCAACATTCAGCTAGTTGGTCAGTAAGCGTTTATTAAGTGCTTGCTACCAGGCACTGTGCTAAGCACTGAGGGTACAAAAGAGGCAAAAGACATTTCCCTCTTTGAGGAACTCATAGTGTAGCAGGGAAGACAACATGCAAACAAATATGGAAAACAAGATAATTGAGGAAAATAATAGTAAGAGAACATATAGCTTGCCCTTGATTATGGGAACCAAAAGAACTGGTACACACACATACACACACACACACATACATATATATGCATATATATGTACATATATACACATATGTGCAAACATACAAGACAAATAAGAAATAATTAAGAGAGAGAAAGCATTAAAATTTAGAGGGGTTGGGAAAAACTTTTTGTAGAAGGTGGGATTTTAGTTGGAACTCAAAGGAAACCAGAGTAGCCAGCAGGGTGAGATGAGGAGAGAACATGCTAGGCATGGAGTACAACTAGAGAAAATGCCTGGAGCTCAGCAGTGGAGTGACTTGTTCATGGAGCAGCAAGGAGACCAGTGTCACCAGATCAAAGAGTACGTGGAGGGGTGACATGTAAGGTTTAAAAAGAATGGAAAGGTGGTAGGGTTGGGTTTGAAGGGCTTTGAATGCCCAACAGGATTTTTGTCTTTTATCCTGGAGGTGTTTATTGATTGGGGGTGAGGTAACATGGTTGGATCTTCTTCTTTTCACTAAGGAATATGTACCAGATGTTTGAGTCAGGATCCAAAAAGACCTTGACATGCTAGAATATTGGGCTGAACCTAATAAGATGAAATTTAATAGTTGTAAATAAACATATTTTGTATTAAAAACTTGAATTTTACAAATTCAAGGTGGAGAGGCAATATTAGGTAGCAGGTTGTCTGAAAAAGGAAATGGGGGTTTGGTGGACTACAAACATTTCAATCAATTGTCAAACTGATTTTCCTAAAATATAGGTCTGGCCATAGGCCCCCAAGCCCCTTACTTAATAAATTCCAAAAGCTCTCTATCAAATCAAATCAAATAAATAAAATGAAATAAAAAAAATCCTCTGGCTTTCAAACCGTGGCTTTTTCCCTACCTTTCCAATCTTCTTCCATCTTACTACTCTCCATGTACTTTGTGACCCAGGGACCTTGGCTTCTTTGCTCTTGTTGCTTGAACAAGGAATTCCATCTCCTTACTCTGGGCATTTTTACTAGTTGTCCCCCCTCCTGCCTGGAACTCTCCCTCCTAATTTCCATCTTCTGGTTTCCCTAGCTTCCTTCAAGTCAAAACTGAAGTCGTAACTTCTTGAAGAAGTCTTTCCTTATACTCCTGAACCTTAGTGCCTTCTTCTGTGATTATTTCCAATTTATCCTGTATATCTATATCTATATATATCTTGTTTGTATATTGTTATTTGCATGCATTCTCTTGTTTGTACGTAATTGTTTGCATGCATTCTCTCCTATTAGGCTGTGAGATCCTTGAGAACAGAGACTTTTTCCCCTCTTTTCTTTGTATCCCCATTGCTTAGGTACTTAATAAATGCTTGTTGATTTATTAAATTGACTCCAAGGTAAATATGAATCAGCAGAGTAACTTGACTGCCAAAATAGCTAATGCAGTCTTGGGCTTTAATAAAAGATGATGGTACCATCAGACTCTACACTTATCAGAAGTATTGTTTTCAATTTTGGAAACCACAATCTAGAAAGGACTAAGAAAGATACAAAAGAGGGTGACTAGGGTGGTGAGAGGTTTCCTTTCTGCAACAGATGAGATTCAGTTGAAGGAACTAGCAATATTTAACCTGAAGAAGAGAAGACTTAGGGACATATAATATATGACTGCAAGTATTGAAAGGGCTGTTGCATGGAAGAGGGATCAGATTTGATTTGTGTGGTCCCAGAGGCTAGAACCAGGAAGTTGCAAAAAAGTGTATTTAGGCTTCATGTAAGAAAAAACACCTTAACAGTTAAGCCTTTGCAAATATGGAAAGGGCTGCTTCCCCATTGTGAATTACCCTTCATTGGAAGTTTTCAAGCAAAAGTGGGCAAGCATTTGTTGTATATATTGTAGAAGGCATTCTTTATCAGCTTTTAGTTGCAATAGATAACCCTTGATGCTCTTCCAACTCTGAAATTATGTTTCTAAGATTCTGTAGTCTTATTAGGCAAATATGATTATATAATCTTCTAAAGCATTCTCAAAACCAGTTCAATTGAAAAATATTTAAAAATATATGAGCCCAAACAACTTGAAAGATCTCTGGTGTAATGATATAATAATAATTAGTAATTAGTAACTTCAACAGCTCAATGTATAGAAAAAGTTAAGTAGTTAACAACAGTGCAATAATGGTCTTAACACATACTTGTGGAATTATAAAATGGACCAAAACATATTTTGGGAGTGTCCATCATCATCATCATTGCTAACATTTATATAGCAATTACTGGGTTCCAGGCACTGTGCTAAGCTCTACTATCTTATTTGATTCTTCAACCAACTCTGTGAGATAGGTGCTCTTAATATCCCCATTTTACATACAGATGAGGAAATGGTGGCAAACAAAAGTCAAGTGACTTGCCCAGTGTAACATAGCTTGCAAGTATTTGAGGCTATATTTGAACTCAGGTCTTCCTAATGCCAAGTCTGACATTCTCTCCTCTGCATCACCTAGATTCCATGTTAAAGGGCATGAAAAAACACTTTTAGAGCACATGATAAAAAATAAAAATATGTACAAAAATACTTTTGGAACAAGAAAACATCACTTCAATGAACAATAGTAAGTGATGGCAATAGATGTGTGCTGCTAGGTTTGTTGGATGCAACCAAATGTGAGTTTAACTTCAAGAAAAAGCTAAGAAATAGCTAAGATACAATTGTGGAATCAAAAGACCCAACATAGGCATCATTCCCACGAACTCAGCAAACAAAACTTCATCAAAGAAATATTGAACAATGGCTGTCATGGAGATTTGTTTATAGAAATGGAGGATTTATGATAGAAATTAAGGACTAGGCCATCATCACCAAAATTATTGGTGGGCTATATAAAGAGCATGGACTTAATTGATCAGTGCATATTATGCAAGGAATGATACAAATTGGACAACACAGCACAGTAGGTTGGACAAAATTAGTGCCAACTGAATATGTAGTAAGTCATGACCTGGTGGCAAGAATTGTTCTTCAGATTATTATCTTTCATAAAAAATAGATGACAAATTTCCTAAATACAAATAAGGATCACAAAATATCCTTGAGAATTTGTCAAATAAAATATGCTGGAATCTATCATTATTAGATTTGTTTCTTTTAATAACCTGCACATAACTTTAATCTATAAAAATTTAAGAACACTGTATTCAAAACTTGTGCCTAAGCTGCCCTAAATGAAATACTTTTAAAATGTAGAGACTTAGCAGGAGAAAACAAAACCATGTGGGAAGAGGATGAGTCCCTTATCATCCATGTCTTCCTGTCTGCTACTGTAATTTTCCTGAAAATGCTTTCAGTGAGCCTACAGAGAATAAGTTTATATCACAATACTTTTAGTAAATTAAAATAATAATGATAATCATTGAATATTATAATAGTTGAATTACAATAATAATGACAACCATTGAACATTAAACATCAAGTAAGATAGTAACTTGTTGCAAGATTGTTTCTATCAAAATGCCATAAAATACAAGATGAGGATAATAAGAGTTATAATGATGAGGACACTTTACTTTTATGTAGTACAATAAAGTTTGAAAAGTTATGAAATATGTTATCTTATTTGGACCTTACAACCACCATGTGAAATAGTTAGTATAAATATTATTATCATCATTTTACAGATTAGAAAACTAGAGATTTTAAGAGAATTGGAGATTTTAAGTGATTTTTGCCTGTAGTCATACAAGTAGCAAGTTTCTAGGGTTTTGATTCTAGGACTTATTTAGGGCAAATCAAGAACTCTACTCAGTGTATCACTCTAGAGGATTAATTTAATGCATCCCTAATAAGCAGGTCTTTGCACGATGGCCGTATTAAGTTGAGTAGTACATGGGAGTGAAAATAGTATCAAGACAGCATTTTATTATATTGTTTATAGCAGGTGGAGATCATTTACTTCCCTTTTGCTTTATAGCTCAAATTTAGTGTTCTGTGTACTTTATAAGCACTTACTAAATTAATGACTGAGAGAATGAATGAATCACAAGAAAATCTCCTGGACGCAGAGAAGTATTTATATGTTTGAGAGCGCCAGTCACACACATTGTTGCTCCTCCACTTCCTTTATAATGTAATTATCTTTATTATTTTTATAAAGTAATTATCTTTAAATTCACAATTGAGTAAGAAAGAAGGGAGCCTAGCAGTACCAGATCTCAAACTATACTACAAAGCAGTAATTATCAAAACAATTTGGTACTGGCTAAAAAATACATAATTATATAGTGCCTACTATGTGGATAAGTGGAATAGATTAGGCAAACAACACACAGAAGCCAATGTACACAGTAGCAGAGTGTTCAGTAAATCTAAGGACCCCAGCTATTGGAGTTGTTGTTCAGTCCTTTTAGTCCTATTTGACTCTTCGTGACCCCATTTCGGGTTTTCTTGGGAAAGATACTGGAATGGTTTGCCATTTCCTTCTCCAGTTCATTTTACAGATGAGGAAAATGAGGCCAGCAGGGTTAAGTGACTTGCCCAGGGTCACACAGCTAGTAAATGCCTGAGGTCAGATTTGAACTCACAAAGATGAATCTTCCTGACTCCAAGACCCGCACTCTAGCCACTGTGTCACCTAGCTGCTGGAAGCTACTGGAGTAAGGACTCATTATTTGATAAAAACTGTTGGGAAAACATGAAAGTAGTGTGGCAGAAATTAAATACAGACCAACATTTCATACTCCATATGTGTATATGCATATATATATATATATATATATATTTATATATATATTTTATTTTATTTTCAAACAAAAATGTCTTCTCTCCCTCTGACCACCCCTTCTCTCATCTTCACTGAGAAAGAAAGAAAAACAAAATTTCTGGTACAAACATGTAAAGTCAAGCAAAACCTTGTATATACATATATATACATATATATGTATATCAAGATAAATTCCAAATCAATACATGACTTAGAAATAAAATGTCACATTATAACAAAATTATAGGAGCAAGGAAGAAATTACTTTTTGGATCTATGGGTAAAGGAAGAGTTCATAACCAAATAAGAGATAAACAGGATGGTTGAAGATAAAATTGTCAATTTTGATTATATACAATGAAAAAGTTTTTGCACAAACAAAACCAATAAAATTAAAATTAGAAAAGAAATGGGTAACTGGGAAAAATTTTTAAAGCAAATTATTTTGATAAAAATCTCATATCCAAAAGGAACAGATTCAAATTTATGAGACTAAGATAGGTTAATGGTCTCCACCAGAAAAATGGTCAAAGGATACAAATGAGTTGTTTTCAAAAGAAGAAATACAGGCTTATCAATAAACATATAAAATACTCTAAATTACTAGAAATTAGAGAAATTCAAAATAAAGCAACTCCTAGGTTCCTCTTCACACCCGTTAAGATTGACAGAGGTGATGAAAAAAGTTAATGAAAAATGTTGGAGGGGCTATGGGGGAAACAGGCACATCGCTACATTGTTAGTTGAATGAATTGCTTAAGTCATTCTAGAGTGTTTTTGAATCTATACCCCCAAAATCATACACACATATGTGTGTGTATGTGAATATGCATGTATATGTATATGTATATGTATATGTATGTATATGTATGTGTATGTGTATGTGTATGTGTATGTGTATGTGTATGTGTATGTGTATGTGTATGTGTATATGTATGTGTATATGTATATGTATGTATATGTATATGTATATGTATATGTATATGTATATGTATATGTATATGTATATGTATCATTTTGAACTAAAGACAGCTCTATTACACCTAGATCCTATGGATATCAAAGAAAGATGGAAAATTCCCATTTGTATAAAATTATTCAGAGCAGCTCTTTTTGTAATAACAAAAACCTGGAAACAAATGGAATAACTATCAGGGAACAGTTAAATAAATTATGGCCTATGAATGTAATGCAATATTATTCTTCCATAAGAAATGATGATATGGATGGTTTCCATGAAACAGGGAGAATCTTATGAACTGATATAGAGTGAAGTGAGCAGATCCAAGAGAACAATTTTTGTAATACCAACATTATAAATAAAAACAACTTTAACATTCATTTAAAAAAATTGAGTTCCAAATTTTCTCCCTCCTTCCTTCTCTCCCTCTCCATAAGATGATAAGCAATTTGGTATAGGTTATATATGTACAATCATATAAAACATATTTCCATATTAGTAATGTTATGAAATAAGAAACAGAACAAAAGAAAAAAACTTGAAAAAGATAAAGAAAGTGAAAATAGTATACTTCGATCTGCATTCAGACTCTACTAGTTCTTTTTCTGGATGTGTGTTCTCCTGGTTCTGCTCATTTGACTATTTAGTCATGTTGTGAAAGAAGAAACAGAGCAAAAGGAAAAAAAAAGCCCACAAAAACAACAACAACAACAACAACAACAACAAAGTGAAAATAGTATGCTGCAATCCACATTCAGACTCGATCAGTTCTTTCCCTGGCTGGGGATAGCATTTTCCAATATGAGTCTTTTAGAATTGTCTTGGATCATTGTATTGCTGAGAACAGCTAAGTCGATCATAGGTGATCATCACACAGTATTACTATTCCTGTGTACAATGTTCTCCCGGTTCTGCTCACTTCACTCAGCATCAGTTCATATAAGTCTTTTCAGGTTTTTCTGAGATCCGTCTGCTCATCATTTCTTACATACAGTACAATAGTATTCCATTACATTCATATGCCACGATCTGTTCAGCCATCCCCAATGGATGGGCCTCCCTTCATTTTCCCATTTTTTGTCACAAAAAGAGCTGCTATAAATATTTTTGCACATATGGGTCTTTTTCCCTTTTCTGTGATCTTTTTTGGGATATAGACCTGGTATTGCTGGGTGAAATGGGATGCACAGTTTGATTCCCCTTTGGACACAGTTCCAAATTGTTCTCCAGAATGGTTGGATCAGTTCACAACTCCACTAAGAATGCATTAGGCTTCCAATTTTTTCACATCTCCAACATTTGTCATTTTCCTTTTCTGTCATATTAGTCAATCTGATAAGTGTGAGGTGGTGTCTCAGAGTCATTCTGATTTGCATTTATCTAATCAATAGTAATTTAGAGCATGTTTTCATGTGACTATAGATAGCTTTGATTTCTTCATCTGAAAACTGCTTGTTCATATCCCTTGGCCATTTATCAACTGGAGACTGAGTTGTAAAGAAAAACAACTTTGATAATCTTGAGAACTCTCAATTTAATCACCACCTGAGATTTCAGAGGACTGATGAAAAAGCACACTACCTACTTCTTGACAAAGAGAGAATGACTTAAAGATGAAGAAAAAGACAAGCATTTTTGGGCGCAGCCAATGCAAGAATTTGTTTTCCTTAAATATCTGTATTTGTTACAAGGTGTTGTTTTCTTTTTCTTCTTTTTGTTTTCCGTAATAGTGAGAGGGCAAGGAGAGAAAGGGATAGGATAGAAAAAAGAAAATAAAGAAAAGAGGGTCATAAAAACCTTTTAAAAAAATAAATGTTATTTTATTTTCAAACAAAAATGTCTTCTCTCCCTCTAAGCACCCCTTCTCTCATCTTCACTGAGAAAGAAAGAAAAACAAAAATTCCTGGTATAAACATGGAAAGTCAAGCAAAACAAATTTTGGCAATGGCCATGTCCTCAATCTTCACTCTGAGTTTATTATTTCTCTATCAGGAGGTGGACAGCATGTTTCATCTTGAGTCCTCTGCAATTATGGTTGGTCCTTGTGTTGATCAGAGATCTCATGTCTTTTATAATTGTTGGTTTTTACAATAATGCTGTTATTTTACAGCTTATTAACTGCCTACTATGTGCCAGGTAATGTACTAAGTGCTTTTTATAAATATTATCCCATTTGATCCTTACAACAACCCTGTGAAGTATGTGCTATTATTATCTTTGTTTTGTATTTGAGGAAACTGAGGCAAACAGCAAAGAGAGTGATTTGCCCAGGGCCAGAGCTAGTAAGTATCTGAGGCACCAGCTGCATTGCCAGGGAACTCACTGCATTAGCAATGTAGCACTTACACTTCACTTCCCGTCCTACAGCAGGCGATCTTAACCTAGAGAGATCTGTAGATATATTTCAAGGGGTTCATGAGTTCAAATGGAGAAAAAGACATTCTTTATTTCTCACTAGTCTTTGGTTTCCTTTAAATAGGATATATTTCATTTTATGCATTTAAAACATTATCCTAAGAAAAGGTCCCTACGCTTTCCCAGACAGCCAACGGGGACCATGACACAGAATAGGTCAAGGACCTAAAATTTTGAGATTGCAAAAGGCAATGAAAGATTAACTGATTTATCTCCAGGGCCAATTTCTAGAGGAGAAATTTGAATCTGAGTCTTGCTAATTTCAATACTGGCTCTCTTCCCTCTGAGCCATGCTGCTTCTCATTGAGACCTTTGAATACTCTAATAGTGAATGATATTTTCCTGTCCCTTCAATCCTTATTGTCCCAATCAGAGAAGCACGCCAGCACCCATGTCTGGGTTCTATTTCTCCCCCCCCATCCTTCTATTTTCCTATCTCATTTCCATTTTATGGTTGCCTTTTGAAGTCAAAGAAATTGAAGGACTGCTCAAAGGATGAGAATCTGATTATGAATGTGCAGCTAGCCCTGTGGGGAGGGGAAGGCGCAGTGCTCTTAGATGCCTTAATTTTATTGCTACTGTATGGCCTTTTTCTCGGAGCTCTGCAGACAGCATTTCAGCTAGGGACGTGCACTCAAAAGAGCATTGTATAGGCTCTCATAGACTGTTGTGAAGCATACATTTTAAAACTGCCTTCTGTTTCTTATCCAGGAAAGATATTAAGGCAGCTTTTCAAATTATAGCTTGGATTTCTTCATTCGTTTAAAGTTTTACAACTAAAGAATAAACTTTCATTTTAAAATTAATGTTGCAGATACTTAGGACACCAATTGAAAGCTCATTTTCTTATGTTTTAATTGTATTACCTTACTTTCATTTTTATTATGTATAATGCACATACCTTTTAAACCACGCATAATGCATTTTAATTTTAGTCTGTAGGTTGTGATTGAAATATCTCTATAGATTGATTGCTTTTTATTTATATTACCAAAAAAGCATAAAACAGATATGTTTTCTGTTTTCATCCATCTTTGAAATAGATTTATGCCTTTCAAATGATAACTTTAAAAGTTACAATTTTAATATCATTGCAATGCAGTCTTTGAAAGATAGCATGATGCGGTGGATAGACAACCTGCTTCAGAGTAAGGGGAGTTGGGGTTCGAGTCCTGATTCTGATGCATCCTGACTGTGTGACTCTGAGCCAGTCACTTAACCAATCAGAGCCTCAAGCAATTCTCTAAGATTGTAAATTGCAGAAGAGCTTCAGATCCACATTGACAGGGAACTCATTTCACGTCAGTGAAATCACAGATCTGGACCAAATATTATCTGCCTATCTGCATCTGTCTGTCTGCCTTTCTATCTATTATCTAATCATTTGTATCATCTATCTGCATATCTATCAATATAAACCTGAGATATATTCCTTAATTGTTGGCAATAAATATTTCTCCTAGCAAGAGAATAGACAAGTGGTTATTCAGGCTTGGTTTAAAGATCTCTGGTGAGCAGAAGCCTAGTAACTCCCAAAAGCAGCACATTTCCTTCTTGGCCAGATCTAAACTGTTGAGAAATTTGGCCTTAAGTTAATCTGTACTCCACCTCTCTTAACTGCTTTGCATCATCGCTCCTAGCTCTGTCTTTGGAGACAAAGAAGAACAAGTCCAATTACTCTTCCATATGACAACTCTTCAAATATTTAAATAATAGCTAATAACAATGGCTGACACTAACATAGCATGTTAAGATTTGCAAAATCCTTTACCAATATTATCTCCTCAGTCAATAAACATTTATTAAGTACTTGCTATGGGACATCACCTTACTGACCTTACCTATAGTCAAAACTATGTTTTTTTTTTCCAGTAACAATATATGGCTACAAGAGTTGGACTATAAGGAAAGCTGAGCACTGCAGAATGAATGCTTTTCAATTGTGATGCTGGAGAGGACTTTTTTTTTTTTTTGCTTTTTGGTGAGGCGATCAGGGTTAAGTGACTAGCCCACGGTCACACAGCTAGTGTCAAGTGTCTGAGGCTGGATTTGAACTCTGGTCCTCCTGACTTCAAGGCCAGAGCTCTATCTACTATGCCACCTAGCTGGCCCTAGAGAAGACTTTTGAGAGTCCCTTGGACAGCAAGGAGATCAAATCAGTCAATACTTAAAGAAATTAATTCAGCATAGTCAATGGAAGGTCAAATACTGAAACTCAAGCTTAAATACTTTGACCACATAATGAGAAGATGGGATGTATTAGAAAAGACCCTGATGTTGGGAAAGATTGAAGGCGAAGGAAAAGGGGATGGCAGAGGATGAGATAGAAGATAGTGTCACGGAAACAATGAGCAAAAACTTGAACAGACTGTAAGAGACAGTGGATGATAGAAGGACCTGCTGTTCTGTCATCTATGGTGTCATGAAGAGTTGGACATGACTGAATGACTGAACAACAATGAGCCAGGCATTATGCAAAGTGCCGTGTATGCAAAGAAAGCAAAAGACAATCCTTGTCCTTACAATCTAATAGGGGAGATTATAAGAAAATAAATATGTGCAAATAAACTATATGTAGGATAAATAGGAAATAATCAACAGAAGGAAGGTACTAGAAGGTAGGATTTAAAGCCAGGGGAGGCAGGAGACGCAGTTGAAGGAGAGCATTCCAGACATGGGGGACTGGCAAAGAAAATGCCCAGAATGAAGAGATGAAGGGTTTTATTTGTGGAACTGCCTAGAGGCCAGTATTACTGGCCTGAAGAATACACGACAGGGAGTAAATAAAGACTGGAAAGATAAGGAGGTTATCAAGAGCTTCAGATGCCAGACAGAGGGCTTTGTATTTGATCTTGGAGGTGATTGGGAGCCAATGGATAGGGAGGAGCTGAAGATGACATCTAGGTTTCTAGGAGGATGGTGATGTCTTCAACAGTAATAGGGAAGTTTGGAAGGAGGGAAAGGCTTTTGGGGAAAGATTGATAATAAGTTCAGTTTTGAGCATGTTAGTTTAAGATGCCATGGGATATCAAGTTCAAGATGCCTAATAGTTAGCTGGGGTTGGGAGACCAGAGGTCAAGACTAGATAAGTAGATTTGAGGATCATTGGCACAGAGATGACAATTGAATTCATGGGAACCAATGAGATCACCAAATGAAATAGCGTAGTGGGAAAAGAGAAAAGAGTCCAGAACTGAGCCCTGTGGGACACCTACAGTTACTGGGAATGACTGGCAGGAAGATCCAGCAAAAAGACTGAGAAGAAGTGGCCTGACAGGCAGAAGGAGAACCAGGAGATGGTAGTCTAAAAATCCTAGGGAGAAGAGAGTATTAAGGAGAAGGTGATGAACAGTGTCAACAGCTGCAAAGAAGTCAAGATGGATGAGAATGGAGAAAAGCCCATTCATAGGGAGGAGCACTTATTATCCCCATTTTGCCGATGAGGAAACTGAAGCAGGTAAAGGTTAAGTTGGCTCACCCAGGGACACACAGCTAGGAAGTATCTGAGGCTGGATTTGAATGCAAGCCTTCCTGCCTCCAGGACCAGCATTCTATCTACTGTTCCATCTAACCGCCTTTGATGACAGCTTTTGAAGTCTTCTGTTCTCCAGGCTAAACCTCCATAGCTTCTCCGAGTGATCTTCACATAGGCACTTGACATTCCAAAAACCAAAGTCTGACCATATTACTTCTCTGCTCTAAAAGATTCAGTTCCTCCCACTTGCCTCCAGGATAAAATTCAAATTCCTAAGTTTGGAATTCAAAATCCTTCACAGTATGGTTTTGATCTATCTCCATAGGCTTGTTACATATTATTTCCCCTTAAATACTCTAAATTCCAGGTAAACTGGACAATATTTCATCTCTTTTCTCCATTCCTTTACATAGGCTGTCCCCCTTGCCTGGAATATTTTCCTTCCTCAATTCCATATTTCCTTCCAAGGTTCAGCTTGAATGCTGATTACTATATGAGGCTTTTGCTTAATTTTTACAATTGTCAGTGTTCCACCCCCTGAAATTAATTTATATTTGCTGTAATTATACTTTGTATTTACTCATCTGTATACTTGTTTTTTCCCTTTAGTAAAGTGTAGGCCCCTTGAGAGCAGGGAGAGAGGTTCATTTTTTTTTAAAAATTTTATATCCCCAATACTTACGTATCTAGCACATGGTAGTGTTTAATAAATGATTAGTGAATTGAATTAACCTATCTGGGCTTCAGTTCCCTGATCTGTAAAATGAGGTGGGCTAAGTTAGATGATCTGTAATGTTCCTTTCAATGCTCATTCTTATGATGCTGTGATTAGAATCTAAATCTGCCTTCTAGTATAGTAGTCTTTTTACAAAAGAGTGAGCTGAGATGTTCAGAGAGGCTATTTGGAACCAGAACCTTAGTGTCCCCGTTCTCTCAGCCAAATGCTCTTTACATTATGGTAAGTTGCTTTTCTAGGTTTCACTTTCCACCATATTCATGACTCAGAGGTTCTCAAAGGTCAGGACTAATACTCAGAGATTAGAACTCAGGGCTATTAATGGTACCATTTTAGCTAGGATATGGATTAGATGGATTTTTGTGGTCTAACCAAGGAACTCATCAATCACATATCATTGATATTATGTGGAAAATGAGTTCTGAGTTTCAAATGCCTGGTTGAAAATTTAGTTTGAGTACAACTTATCAGTTGGACTTGGTAGAATACAACTGTATTGCAGAATATAAAAGCATATGAAGACATGATAATACCATAAAGAACACTGTAGGAGGCATTTGGGAATTTGGAATTTAAATCTAGTTTTATAATTGACTCACTGTGTAATTTTGGGATACTCATGTTATTTCTCTGCCTCAGTTTCCTCATGTATTCAAGTGAGCTTAATAACTATCTTGACTAGCTAAAAGGATTGTTTTTAGGTGCAAATTAGATAATGCTTATGACAATATTTTCAAAAGTTTGTAACAGTATACAAATACATAATGATTTTCCTTAAAGATTATGTTGTTGGAATTATTTCTGTAATTGGTCATTTAATTTCAAGGAGGACAAATGAGAATTGCTTTAGACAAGTATCATGAAATATGTCATCTGAGAAAGATATGATTGGAATAAAAATGACAGGCAGAGAAAGGGGTAACTGTTATAAATTTACATGTTTCATTGGTATCCACACAATGCTAGGAGAGCTAAAAGATGGCCTCCTAGCACAATAGGTGGAATCTTTAGAGGAGATTTAGAGGAGGTCATTAAAAAAAATCACAGAAAATGGGAAGATATTGATGGGTCATGATCTGTGTACCAGTGGAGAGATATCAACATAGATAAAATCACAGATCAATTGAAGTATTAGAGAAAATAATGAGTAAGATGAGAAGTTTAGGCTAAAAATTAGAACAGTGGGATTTACCCTTAACTCCAGCCTTGACTTTTTTATTGACAGTATTTGTGTTTGTACAAATCTTTCTGCACAAATCCTTTTGACTCTGCCAATTTATAAAATAAGTGATTTTTAAAAAATCTCAGAATTGTCAGGGACTTGAATAGTCATCTAGTCTAACCAGTACCTAAACAAAAATCTCTTCTTTAAAAAGGCTGGTCCTCTAGCATCTGCTTGAAGACTTTTAGTGATAGGGAGCCCATTACCTTCCCAGGTAGCCATTTCACTTTTAGATGGCTTTCATTGTTAGAAAGTCTCTCCACATATTGTGTTGAAATCTTTTTTTTTCTGAAATTTTCATCCGTTGTCTGTGGTTCTATCGACTGAAGTGAAGCCAAATAAGTCTAACCTATCTTCCATATGACAGCCGTGCAAATAAGATGGTGTGCCTCATTCTTTTCATTGCACACTGGGTGACCTCAAACTTGTGTTTTTCATTTTGGACCAACATTTAATTTCAGGAATTATTGTGGGAAATCCTGGGAAGACAAACATTTTTGAATACTGCATCACTGTCCATTGTTGTAAGGATGCAAATGAAACCAAGTGAGTCCAATTTGCTGATTGTGGTCCATTGTCTGAACTAGCTATTATTCTTTAATAGTTGGTGTGTGTGTGTGTGTGTGTGTGTATACACACATATATACACACACATACATATATACACACACATACATATATATGTATATATACACATACATATATGTATACATACACATAGTTATATATAGTTATATACATGTACATATATACATATACATACACACATACATGCACACACATATACATATATATGCACATGTGCATATATGAATACACATGCAAAATTAATATGTGTATACTATATATATATACATGTACATACATATCTGTATATATGCATGCATATATATATGTATTTTTTATCCATAAATGCATGCAATCACATCTATTAGGGACTGGCCTTCTAATTTCATTGGTATGAGGAACTTGTAAGTGAGGATACTTCCTCTAACCATGAAGAAACATCTTTGAAACTTAAGTAGTTTTAAAGAAGTGCTGAGAGCACTGAAAAGTCAAGTGAAGTTGGTTAGGTTTACGTGGCTAGTAGGTGTTAGAAGTAGGACTAGAACCCAGGTCTTCCTGTTTTGAGGGTGGTTCTCTATCTGCTATGCATGCCTGCCTCTCATACTTTCTTTTTCTATAGAAATATGTGTATGTTCTTAAATCTCTTTCTCTCTCTCTCTCTCTCTCTCTCTCTCTCTCTCTCTCTCTCTCTCTCTCTCTCTCTCTCTCTCTCTTTCTCTCTCAGCAATTAATAGGAATTTTTAAAAATCCCTCTCTCTTTTCACAGAGAGAAATGGTACATAGAGTACCTTAGTGAGATGAGGGGTTCTCCATTTCCCATCTCAAGGGGACCCCAAGCACTTCACTTCTTAGGCATGAAAGATTAATCCCCTTCAAATAAACATTTTTAGCATGATGGGAGAAAGAGAAAGGTTTAAAGCATGTCCTGTTCTTGCAAGGTGTTTTCAGTCTAAATAGTTAAGGAGACAGTAAGAATATATATGAAGCAATACCAAACAATACAAGACCCTATATGCTAAATGCTCATTTGCATAGACATTCAGGGAAGAAAATCAATGAAGGCTGCAGAAGTTATAGAAGGTTTAATGAAAGAGACAGGATTTGAAGACCTTGGAGGGTAGGAAAGATGGCTAATTCCTTATTTCCCAATTTGCCTGTAACATATGTGTGTATGTGTTTGTGTGTATACACACACACACACTCATACATATATATGCGTATGTATATATAATGGGAAAGCCATAAAAATTTAATTGAGCTTGAATCTTTCTTTTGGGGCTATTAAGAACCTAAAAATATGATTAAAATTTTGAAATAACATTCATTGGATGTTACATCTGGAAAATAACCTACAGATAGATCACTTTGTCCAATCCCCTCATTTTATAGATGAACGAACTGAGAAAAGTTTAAATTAATTGTCATAAATCACATAGATGGTTGAGGGGCAGACTCAGGACTACAGCATTGTTTTTATCCTATTCCTAGTTTGATATTCTTCCCATTATGTTAATGGGAGTGAGTAATGTGTATGTTGGGGGTTATGTATGTGAGTGTGGGTATGAATTCAATTTTCAGGTCCCTAACTGGAGGTTGAGCTTCCTTGGCTTTTTTTTTCTTTTATAACACCATCACCTTCAGCTGAACTGCATTCCCCCTAAGAAGCTTTAAGTGATTTGATGTTATCCATAGTATGATCCACACTCTTGAAGGAAAAATGGAAATGGTGTACGTTGTGAATTAGTGGACTTTCTTTGCCTTATTAATCAATAGGAAATGATCTAACTTAGTGAGGACTAACTAACAGAAAGCCATTGCTTGTTCAGCAATGAAAAGAGCATGACAGGAAGGGCCCCAGTGTGTAGGCTGAAACTACTGGGGAGTATTTATGGAAAGCCTCCTGCTTGATGAGTCACACAGAATGCAAGGGTGTGAGTGGGTTCTGATTTTCACCATTGATGGGTGTATGAAAATATCAGTGAGACTACAAATCCATTACAGTATGCAAAAATGTTTACACAGCTTATATGTCCCACCCTCTCCCAGACCTATTCTCCCTTCTGCTCATCATCATCACTAAGATGTATATAGCACCTAAAAGTTTGCAAAGGATTTGCATAAATCTCATTTGTTCAAGTGAAAGCATGATGCTGAGGGAAAGCGTACTCTGAAAATTGTGCCATAGTTACAAGGAAATGGGGACTCACTCTTGCTTGTAAAAGGCAAGCCATCTAGAGTCTGAAAATGACCTTTCTATTCTAGTTGATGACTGCCCCAGATTTGACTTGACTCAGCCTGGAACTTTGAATGGGTCCTCTATTCATGCACTAGGCTGCCAAGAGATATCCCTCTAGAATTTAATGCTGGCATAATGTTGTATCCTTCTATTTCAGATTTCTCTTTTAATCCCTGCCTAACAAATTTCAGATAGAGTAGGCTAACATTCAGTTGTCTTTTCCTTCTCTTTTTAATAGACCTTGTGATTCTCTGAATGTAAGTGGTCTAAAGGCTGAGAGCAAGATCCATTATTAGGAGCATTCTCCTGAAATTGTGAATTTCAGGAAGGCTTGTGGCACCATCACAGACAGCTTTTGCCATGAAAGGCACTTGCTTGTCTGTTTCTCATATTCTGTTAAATATTTCTTATTCCCTCAGAATACACCACAAGGACCATTTGACTGTCCCCTCTGGCTCCTGCATCTTGCTTCCAGCGTGAACAGACAGGTAATAACCATTCAGCAGGGCCATTACCTCTTCTAAAGACTATTATCAAAATGGTCATTATACATAATGGAGATTATTACAGGCAGCTTGAGAGATTTTTTAGATACATCTCTACTGTAATAGGTGGCCCTTTTTAGCCTTATACATAGGTGAGGATAATACTAGGGCACAAAATACACGGCAGATACTGCTTTTTGTGCAAAACTTTCTCTGCTTTTTATACATTAATTGGATTGGAGATTTAAATTTTATTTATACAGCCCCTGCAAATTTAAACCACTGGTCAAAACACATTGGTACAGCCTGAGAACTGAAAGTGAAAATTGCTATTATAGCCTTTCAGCAGGTTTATGTACATGCATGCAAAATACACACGTGTTTCACAGAGATAATCCAATTAACGAATCCCCAGGACAGAAGTTCTTTTGTAGGAAGTCAAGGTTAAAAAATCCTAAAACATCATAGATTCACAGAATCTGGAAGGGACCCCAGAGATCATCTAGTGCAACCTTTATGTGGCAAAGGATTCATTCTATAACATCTTTTATGAAGGTTTGTTCAAGCATCTGACTGAAGGCCTCCAGGAATGGAGGACTCACTGGCTTTCCAGGAAGCCCATTATACTTTTGAATGGCTCTGATGATCCAGGGGATAAGAGTTCTGAGCTTAGAATAAGGAAGATAAATCCCCTCTTAGATGCTTATTAGCTGTGCGGCCCTGGACAAGTCACTTGATACCCATATTGTACGTTGAGTGTTTGTTGTAGAGTTGGGAATACCATTGCTCGCATTTGGGGAAACTTAGATGTGATCTATAGCACAAATATATGTAGAGATTTTTCTAAAGGACCCCAGATGGAAAAATGAATCAAAGAGAAAATGCCTTTATTTTCATTCAGATCCCTAGGATAGGATCTGTTCCATATAAAGCTGTCCAGAGACTTTGAAAGGCTCTGGGCAATAATTATACTTACAGGCCATCCCCTTAACAATAAACCCTAGAATTCTGCTAATTAACCTATAGGTGACACTCCATTATATTCCATTTAAAAAACATTTGGGACATTTGCCCTTCTCCACTTCTTTTCTTCACAATCCTTCAAAGACTGCTAGCAATGACCCTCAACAATCATATCCCCTAGTTCTTTCAATACCCTGGGATGGAGCTTATCTGGGCCTGGTGACTTGAACTTATAGAAGGCAGCTAGCTAACCATCTCCTTACTTATCTTGTATATCTACTTGAATTTCTACTTTGCATTTCTCCCAGATAATTCTTATTCCATAGGTCATTCTCCTTGAAAAAAAATTAGAAGTAAAATAGAAATTGTGTCATTCAGCCTTCTCACTGTTAGCCATCATGACACCCTGAACTTGGTGTGTGCTTCATAATTATTTGTTGAATTGAATCAGCTATCTTATTCTTCTTTTCATCCTTCTCTTGCATGAACATAGTTTAATAAAAACACTTTCTGGTTCTCCATAGCATTTATGACTAGTCTCGGCTCATTCTTACAGGATTACGTACTATTTGTTTTGTTCTTTTTTTTTTCTTTAACGTTCTTACTTTTTTACTTCTTACTTTTTTTTTTACTTTCTCTTGCTTCCATCATACACACACACACACACACACACACAGTGTGTGTGTGTGTGTGTGTGTGTGTGTGTGTGTGTGTATATATATATATATATATATATGTATATGTATCTATACAACTTTTGAAAGTCTGAGTTTGCTGGTAGATTTTCTGGGTATCCATATTGATCTTATGTCCCTGCTACCCCTCTTCACGGTAATCATTTCTATTTGTGCCTTCAGAATTTTATTCTTAAGAGATTCCAATGCCTTTTGGGCTTGTTTGTACTGCAGAATACTAGTCCATTGAATCATAACTGTCTTTTCTTTTCAAGCCTTTGAACTGTACTCTAGGGTCCTAATTTGATTGTTATAATTTTTATCGTCTACCACAAACTCTGTGATGGAGAGATCAGTCCACTCCTTGTGATAAGAATTCGTAATGTACATCTATTTGTTTTGTTTTGTTTTGTTTTGTATTGTTTTGAGATTAGGTGTCCCTATCTCCCCCAGGCTGGAAGGATGCATAGCAGTCACTCACAGGTAGACCCAACTGAGTGCCATAAGAGCTTCATCTTGCTCTGTTTCTGACCTGGTCCAGGTCTCCCCTTCTTCATCAAGTCTGGTGGCCCCCTTACTTCCAGAGACATGACCTATTAGTGCCAGGCAGTGCGGCTACCTGATCACTGGCTCTAGACCTACTGTTACCTGATGTAAGCAGTTCATAACACTCAGCCTCCCTAAAGACAGTGAATACAGATGTGTGTCACCATGCCTGGCTTACAAGATTCTGGCTGTCTTTATTTGAGGTAGTCGGTTCCTTCTTCTGGGTCAGAATCAGGTGAAGATGATCATTTATTGCTTCCTCCATCATTTGAAGGAGGGGAGTATTATTAGGGCAGATCACAGATTCATCAGCTATTCTAATTCTGGCAAAAAGAAAGTTCCAGCTGGTCTGGTTGGTTGCTATACCCCAGTACAATACCTTACTTTCATGCTTTGCTTCCTCAATTCCTCATCTAATTTCTCCTTCTGTACAGATCATCTGTGGTATACCCTGACAACAACAAAATTTGATTTCTACCTTTATCGATCATTTCTCACCCAAATACTTTCCATTGTGTTTCTCTCTTCAGGTTCGTGGATTTTCTTCTTTGCATATACTTTCTTAATATAGAATTCTACTTCATCTTCCTTTTAAAACCATTTCTGCAACTTTTTAATAAAGTATACGCTTCCAGCTCTCTACCTTATGATGGTAACAAAAACACCATCTGTGTACCCAAAGTCTTCAGTTTTTTCCCGTTACGATGGAATAGGTATTACTAATGTTTTCTAGTTTCCTCCTAGTGAGCTCCAAAAGAATCATGAAGACTGAGTCATGGTCATCATGTTTGATTCTTCTTGGAATACTTTGATTCGTGTCCCAGATATATGCACTGGAAATATCATAGACCTCTCTGTCATATAAATTTCTAAAAGGGCTGCTCCCTTAAGCAGGGAGTCATCTACCATCATCTTTTTCTTCTTTCTCTGACTGTTATTAGATAACCTCTTATTTGGTGACATCTGTGTATTTACATCATTCCATAGACCACAAGAAGCTTTCCCCCCCTCCCCCATATGGTCTAGTAGTTCTACCTTCTGCACTCTTCCTTTGTGAGTAACAATGTGTTGTAGTGGAAACAGTGATGAACTTAGAGTCCAAGGACCTGAGTTCAAATTCTGACCCTGCTATTTACTGTGTTCCTCAATAGTAAAATGAAGATTTGGAACTATATGCTCTCTAATGTCCTTTTTGGTTCTAAATCTATGATCCTCATACTCACTTTGAAGTTCCAGGTGTTTAGTGGCCTTTCTCTCCTCCTTCTCTGTGCCATGGTCTTTTACCTTCCGTGTTCTGACATAGGTGAAAATTTAGTCCTGCCTTGTTTTTTTGTTTGTTTGTTTGTTTCTTCGTGGCAATCAGGGTTAAGTGACTTGCCCGGGGTCACACAGCTAGTAAGCATCATGTGTCTGAGTCTGGATTTGAACTTGGGTCCTCCTGACTCGATGCTCTATCCACTGCACCACCTAGCTGCCCTGGTTTTGCCTCTTTTCATCCTTTTTTCATTGTTTCCATATTATTGTGCTTTATTAGTTATGATAAACTGGAAATTAGGAATTCATTCCTCCAGGACTTTCACTCTCTCCTCTTTGAAGGAGAGTGGTTTTTGTATATGTAAGTGTTTCATGGGATTGGAAGAAACACAGGCATTGTATGCTCTCAGGTGTTCACAGCATGATTTTCCTTGCCTTCCACACTTCTTGAAGCAAGTTGCATAATCCTTTATCACTTCATCACATTTCTCCTCTCCCCCCTTCCCACTAAGTAGGAGACCCTGGGAGTCAATATTTTATACTTATTTCATGATTTCTTGACTGCATTAACTGAAAGTTAGTGATACTCAAGAATTACCTCTCCCTATTTGAGATGTGCATTGCTTTCTTTTAATATCCAATTGGGGAATGAAAGTTAATTATTTTTCCTTGTTAATAGAATTTGTCAGTATCATTTCAGAGGTGGAGAGATATTTGGGGAAGTAGAGGGATCTCTGAAATCATACTACCTTGGCCTACTTAGCCAACCTGAAAGAAACCCCTTTTCTGTCTGCAGAAGGTGAAATTAAAGGGGAGGGAGAGGTGAGTAGAGAAGGATAGAGAAAAGATAGTCTATGGTCTGTCATTCATAGACATTCCTCCCTGCTTTCCCCATTCACATACACTTATCTCAAAGAACAGTTGTGACTTCTCAAGACCTGACCAGGAGAGCTGCTGGGGCACTTCTTAGCTTCTTGTAGCAATCAGAACTTTCTTTGCTGTATTACCAATAGAATCGTCAGCATGACCCCTTCCTCCAGACCTGCTGCACTCCTGCCCCCATATCATGAAAAGAAGAATGAATATATGTCCAATCGAATGTGAGATCTCTGGATTTTTGAGGTGGAAGACCTCATTCTTCCATATTGTCCATATAGCCTGAATGCAGGAGAGAAAAGGGCATAGGAAGGGAATAAGGATTTGTTAAGCACCTATGGCCAAGCACTGTGTTAAGCACTTTATAGATATTATCTCATTTGATCTTCACAATAACAATTGTGAGGAAAATAAAATAAAAGAAAAACCAACAATGGTTTGATAAGTACTATTATGATTTTCATTTTACAGTTGAATAAACTGAGGCAGACAGAGGTTGTGACTTGCCCATAGTCACACAGCTATTGAATAGTCTGAGGCTGGATTTGAACTCAGTTCTTCTTGACTCCAGGTCCATTGTATCTATTGTACCACCTAGCTGGGAAAAGATGCATGTTTCGAGTTAATTTACTATTTATATGATTAATTGAGATGAACCAATCTAATGTATTACTAATTCTATTTACGGAATCATACCTTTGGAGCTGGAAGGAATGTTTTAGTTATCTAGTCCAACATATTAATTTTACTGATGAAGAAATTGGAGCTCAGAAATTAAGTGACTTGCTTTAGATGCTGTAGATAATAAGGTGTACAAAGTTATACCTTCCAAATGTAGGCTCCTTATTGAATTTCTCTCCCTCCACTTCCTCTTAGACCTCTAACTAGGAGTTATTTCAACAGGAGCAAAGACAGTCTAGAGCAGGGGTGGGAACCTGCAGCCTTGAGGCCACATGTGACCCTCTAGGTCCTCAAGTGCAGCCCTTTGACTGAATCCAAACTTCACAGAACAAATCTCCTGTGCCCAAGGACCTAGAAGGCCACATGTGGCCTTGAGGCCACAGGTTCTCCACCTCTGGTCTAGAGAATGGGTTATAGAAACAACACAGAGAACAGTCCAATAACAGATACAGTTGTACTGGGGGATGGGGTTGGAAGTTCCTTAGAGATTTCCTGCCTCTGCAGGAGGCAGCTTGAACAGAGGAAGAAAGATAGTAGACTCCAGGAAAGGATCCAGCAAAATGGGATGCCCTCAAGGAGCTTACACTCTAAAAGAGGAGACATGTCTCCTTTCTGTCTCTGTGTCTCTGTCTCTGTGTGTGTGTGTGTGTCTGTGTGTGTGTGTGTGTGTATGTATATATGTGTGTATACACACACAGACACACACACACACACATATACATGGATGGACTTGTCCATGAGATTCCCCTCTAAAAATAACTCATGGGGAGCCTGCAGCAGTATGATGATGGCCCATCCTGAAACTGATGGAGGAGTGCCCCAAAGAAGACTTGAAGTTTTACTTCATGACTCCATGTGGAAAGTATCAAGCCACATGCCAGATTCATGGAAATTGTGGCTGCAGATTTTGAGGATTGTAATAGTGACAACACAGCTTGTTCTTTTTGGTCTGAATAACCAACTAGTGGTCTCTTTCAAAGAGGATAATACTGTGGCTTTTAAGCACTTGCTTCTAAAGGGATATTCTGGCACAGATGAAGATGACTACAGTTGCAGCATCTGTACACAGGAAGATGTCTATGAAAGCATATATATTTTTTTGTCATTAACCAATATCATCATTTAAAGAATACATGTCTGGGTGTAGTTGGTTATGAAGAAAATAAAGTTGATAGAATTGGTTTGAAAGTGCACAAATAATATTACAAGAAAGACACTATGCTTCCATCAAATTATACCCTCAACATTGACAGTGACATTGAAATAGATTGTGTACACTTAGACCCAGTAGTGAGAATTCAGGACATTGGATGAATTCTTCATTTTTCAGTCTAGAATTTTATCAGCTTTTAGAAGCTGAAATTTCCTTTAACCTCAAAGGCATTGACCTACAGACTGTCCATGCTCTGGAGCTACTAGATTGTTATGCCTTTTATAACACTATTACCTTCAGTAAGTCCATATACAAATATACATATATATATATGTATAGAAAGATAGATAGTTAGATAGATAAAGAGAGAGAGAGAGAGAGAGAGAGAGAGAGAGAGAGAGAGAGAGAGAGAGAGAGAGAGGTATAAAAAAAACACACACAAAGCAGATACAAGGTAACCTTGGAGGGAGGGAAGGCACTAATACCTGGGAAGACTAGGAAGGATAGAAGAAGGTGATGCTTGAACTGAGTCTTGAAGAAAACCACAAATGTAAAGGGCAGGTGAAAAACTTCAGGAATAGAGAAAAGAGATGGAGTGTCATATGTGAAGAACAGCATGAAAGCAAATTTGTCTTGGCCATAGAGGGGATAGAGGAAGTAATGTGTGATAAAATAGGAAAGCTAAGATGGAGACAGCTTGTGAAGTACTTTAAATTCTCAAAAGAAGAGTTTATATTTGATCTTACAACTCAATAGGGAGCCATTAGAGTTTATTGATTAAGGGGGTGGGATAGGGATGATATGATCACATATCTTAATCTATCCCTGGACCCAAGACTCTTAGACACATAGCTTATGTTTTATGGTATATTTGACATTATTCTGCTCCTTTATATTATGTCTAAGAAAGTCATCCTTGTGCCTCCTTTACCATTGCCTCCTCTGCTTATGAAATTTCTGATGGATAAGTTTGTAATTGGCATACACACATACACATATATCAACTTCACTAGTAGAGGTATGATCAGACACAGGTTTGGTAGTATAGAACCATGTGCATTAGGATTGCTTTAATTAGACAGAATATGAATCGAATAAACCAACAAACATTTAGGTATCTCTGATGCTAAAGTCTTAATTGATTTGAAATAGAAGAGTCATATACAATACAGTGTATTTTTTAAAAATGTGATACCTCTCTTCTTATTTCCCTTCCTTTCTCTTCCTTCTTTCGATTTCCCCCTCTCTTCGGCTCCTTTCCTACCCCTTTCCTTTGCCAGTATATGTCCTTTGGAAACTGTATCAGCAGTTGGAAAAAAGGACAATAAGCACATTTCCCTCCCATATGTCATTAAAGAAAATATCTAAAAATCGGTATTTAAAGAAGGCTTGGATTTCCACCACCTTCCTTTCCACCTTGGTGCAGACTTAGGAAAACTATAGTTAATTTTTGCTAGTAGAAATGCTGGCATTTTTGAGGACCCAGCTCATAGGAAACTTGTGAACTCATCATATTTCAAGAACAATAGGATGCAAAGATTCAACTGTAGTAATTGGAAAAGAAGGTCATCGCAGTTTGGCTTTGCTGTAGGATGTGCTGACATAGTTAGCTACACATGTGAGAGGCTATATGTTACTGAGCAGCCTGGCATTCAGAACCTGTTCCCAAAAGGTCCATTCTAACCTATGCATTTCAATGATAATAATGGGGGTACTAAATAGCCTAATGCATTAGGTGATGCGTGCCCATACTCCCTGATCCTGATATGCTGGCAGCTGCTCAAGGTGGTTATGGGGTTGGGCCACTTTTTTCTTACAGATTGTCTGAATATCTCTATGCTATTCATTGAATATTTAGGTGGGCTATAGGAATCATCCTACTCAGACTAGCTTACTCTAAGATTCAGAGATGTTCCCAACCTTTTGTCAAGTGAGACTGATGCAGGTGGAGATCTGCAAAAGTTTACAGTGGCTTTCTCCAGATTGTATAGGCCCAATTACAATCCTGACTATTTTAAAATTTCTACTTCTTAATTTAGCATTTGAAAAGAGCATTTTCTGGGATGGCGGTCATGGACCAAGAGCAATAAGGGATGTGGAATTTTGGCTTATTGCTATTGGCAACCTTTGGCAACTCATTCGATTTCCACCATCTTGTTTTTTTTCATATCTCTAAAATGGAAATGTGAATCTATCTCAGATTTTTTTTTGGTTAAGACTAATTATTGAAAGAAATTTTAAAGAATTGTTGTTACTAAAAAGTGCTATATTGCTTAACAATGGAATGGTATTAATTAGCTTAAGCTCACCACATTTGTACAAGGTAGATAGGTGAAGAGACTGAGGGTAGGGAAGGACAGCCAAGGCATGTTTTTTAGTGGATGTCACTTAGTGTTGTTCCTAGCCATTTAATTTGTTGAAATCACAAGCCAAATCTAATGATATTATGTTTCAAACCCATTCCACATGATACAACCAGTTGGGTGGCAATTGTGCTCCCAGCCAAGCCTCTGAGGCATCTCTACTTCTGGGATACATCCCCTGTGAGGCAGTGGCTTTGGAGCTATTTAATGTAACCCAGCATCCTTTAATGCCCTCTTTTGTAGCTATCACATTCTCATCTTTCTATACCCTTTGTCATGGCTTGCACTCTAGGGGAATTGTACTAGGCTGCTTTGCTCCCTGTTTGTTTCTTTGTGCTGTCGACTATTATTCTAGAGGTCACGCACCTGATGGCCACGTAATTCTATGGTCCTTTTCAGCTCTAAATTAAAATAAAAACAGAAGGTCTAATGATTGACTTGGCTTCCTCTTGTTGGTGGGAATGAATGAGTAGTGGCATGCAAGGTTCTATCTAGATGCAGAAACTTGTGGGTGATATCACTGGACTGATTTTTAATGTTGGCAAGCATACTTACTGTATTTTTGTTTGCATTGCCCTTACCCAGAGCAGTTCAACTGTGTATTTTTAAAAGTGGGAAGCTTTTAAGATCATTGAAAGACACATTGTCAGTTAATATTTTCATTGTCTTTTTGGATCCAAATAATTCAGAGCTTAACATAATCATACTTAACACTGTCTTTCCCCTGAATAGCTATTTGGTAAAAATAAAACAAAACAAAAAAACAAAATAGATTTTTCTTATTTTTTTTTCAATTTTTTTCAAATTTTTCAACTGACTGGATAGCCATAGATATACTATTGTGTATGCAATCTTAGAAAATTTAACCCAAACTATACTTAATTCAATTCACTTCAATCAGCAAACATGTATTTAGCACCTACTATGAGCCAAGTGCTGTACTAGGATCTGTGGATAAAGAGAAAAGCATAGTGGCAAAATGTATAATTTCCTTCACTGCTGAAATCACAGGTCAAGGCCAAAGAACAAACAAACCCACTCCATCAGCTTCAATCATAACAGAGATAAGGCTTTATGTTTAAGATGGAAAGAAAAGAGCTAATCATGAAACTTTGAACGTATGTGAAAATGGAGTATCCTTTATCACGTAATGTCATAGAAATACAAGAAAGGAAAGAGGTGATTCCATGGGCACAATTGTGTTCACTGGAATAATTGCTACCTCAGCTACATCCTACTTTCAGTCTGACACTGGTTTAATGGTTTGTACTGATTCTCTGCTTTCTCTTCACTTAAGCAAGCCTGATTAGCTCATTTGTAGGTGTGTATGAGAGGAGCTACTGTGTAGTTCGATGTTATGGAGGTTTTCAGGCAAAGGCTGTATGAACGAACACTTGTTGAATGTATTGTAGAGGGGACTTGGGCAACTAGGTGGTGCAGTGGATAGAGCACTAGGCTTGGAACCAGAAAGACTCATCTTCATGAGTTCAAATTTGGCCTTAGACACTTACTAGCTTTGTGATCCTGGGCAAGTCACTTAACTCTGTTTTGCCTCAGTTTCCTCAACTGTAAAATAAGCTTGAGAAAGAAATGGCAAAACACTCCAGTATCTTTGCCAAGAAAACCCCAAATAGGGTCATGAAGAGTTGGACATGAATGAAAAATGACTGAACAACAGAAGACACCTGTTCAGATATGGGCATGAGTAGATCGTCTCAAAGGTCCTATCCATCTCTGATATTCTGTGATTCTGTATAGCAGAATCATGATACCTGGGCTGCTATTGCATCACTGTCATTAACTAGCAATGGAAGTTCCTTACCATCTCTAGGCAAAGTGTCCTCTTGTAAAATATAAGACAGTTGTAATAGATTGATTCTAAGAGTTAATGTAATCGAAAGAATATCGGATTTGGGTTTGAATCCCAGCTTTACTCTTTAATACCTGTGCAAAGTTGAAGGGGTCATTTAATAATCAACTATGAGCCTGTAAAAATGAATTTGACTGACATGGCCTTAGACCCCAGAATGTATGCTAAAGTTCAATTGTCCAGGGCATTGACTCCCTCCCTAGTCACTTGCTTGCTGTGGCACTGAATTATCTAGTGGGTCCCTGTCCCTCATTCTTCATTCCCTATTAGACAACTCAGAAAATGCCTTCATATCAGTGATCCAGACTACCTTATTTTCTCCCTCTGTAGATGACGGGCAATCTTTGCTTAGTACCATATCATGTCTTTGTCTAAAACTCTATATAAATGTGAGGCTTGAGTGGCTCTGGGGCCTTGTACTGGAGTGTGCAACTCATTGCATATTCACACCACTGTTCATTGAGCTGGGAACAGTGGGAAACAACCTCACCCCTGGCCCTATGAGGTTCCCTGTTGGCATTTGTCACTTTCCTGTGGCTGCCATCCCTGTGTGGCAGTGTTAATCATCAGAAATAATTTTCTTCCCTTTTGCCCTGTGTCAATCAAACAATTAACACGCATTTACTAAGGGCTTTTCTGCATACCAGTCAATGTACTAAGCACTGATGATACAAAAGGGAAAAGAGTTCCTGTGCATTTTAGAATTTTTCAGTCCAATGGAGGAGCTCACTATTTCTTCATCTGTAAAATGAGGAGGGTAGGCTAAGTGATCTTTAGTGATTGTTTTTTCCTGTTACAAATATTAAGATGTGTGTGTGTGTGTGTGTGTGTGTGTGCATTTGTACATACTCTCTAGTCTAGCAATCAGAATCCTTTGTAATATGCCTCCCTCCTAGCTTGATCTCTCATGATTCTCTTTCACATGCTATAGTTCTGGTCAAATTGGACCATTTAACATCCCTGAATTCATCCCTCTCTTTTTGTCTTTGTGCCTTTGCTCATACCATCTCCTCCATCACAAAATAGCTCCCTTCCATTTCCACCTGTTGACCTCTTCCCAATTTGTTCAGATTTGCAGGGTTTATTCCCAGAGTTGGAGAGGTCTTCCTGTCCCTTCACCAACATTTAGCAGCAAATGATCTTTAAATGAATAGTTACATAGTAAAGGTTACCTCTCATAACACCCCACTAAAAGCTAACCCCAAAGCACAACTCACAGATATTCTAATGGGACTTATTGAAGGATTTGAGTTTTTGCAGGTGTTACAGCCAGCTAGTTCTCAAATGACTCCAGGAAGGATGAGAGCTGCTAAGCGCCCTTCATGTACTTCCAGAAGAAGGGCATACTCCTCTGGAATCTTAGAGGTTCTATTCCTTTGCTAGCCTTCTCTGAATCAATGTAAGTACCAGTATCCATGTGAAGGTCTCAGAATGAGTCTTTGTCAACAACATAGTTTGAGATTGGATTGTTTTTTGTAAATAGGAAAAAAGCTCCGCATCTGACATTGGTCTGTAAGCCTCCCTCCTCTCCCTTTCAAGTGTGAAGATCTAAGTATACTGATTGGCCATGGGGCATGTGCCTAGCTCATGGACATTCTTTTCTATGCCCACGATTGGTCTTTGACACCACTTTGGCCTTCAGAGGCCTTAGATGTAAGTATCTATTATTAGAGTGGAGGGAGGAGAGAGACCTATGATAGACTGGTTCTCATAATTAATCTAGGGATGATATATATTCAGTGACATTAAGTGATGAAGGCTATCTCAGGATGGAAAGTCTGCTCAGTGTGAATATTAATAACTATACTGAGAATGGCCTTGATAGAAATTATTGTTATCTTTGCATGTGTATCCTTTTGCAAAAGTTTGAAGGGAAGAAATCAAAAAAACCTCTTAAACTTTTAGCATGCAAACTTATGAAATTACAAGCGGCTCTGTTTTAAAGAAAAGGATTCACTTTTAACATCCAAGCAGAAATTATTACAATAAATCACAGTTATTTGAAAGTTTATTCTACTTAGAAAGTCTCCTAAAATGGGAGCTGTATTCAAAGTTTCAGTAGACAGTAAACAAAAACAATAATAACACTGGCTTTATCCATGAATTAGCTTCATTCGTCTAGGAAAAAATCATTCATTCATAGCATTTTGAACCATGAAGTGGCTCACAGAAGTCAAAATACAGCAGATGAAAAAAGGCCATGCAGGGACACCATCCTTCAAAGGCTAGCCCATGTACTACTGCCTCCATCGTCAAAAATTATCTGAGATGATTGCTCCCTACACAAATCCCATATCATTCTGTCAATAGTTCTCCTGACTACTTATCACATTATAACTTGTCTTACTATCCTGGACAAGCCATTTAATCTCTCTGACCCTATTTCCTAATCTCTAAAGTGGTAATAATAATACTGGTTTCTCTACTACCTCCCTCATGGGGTTGTTAAATGCTTGTAAATCTTAAAAGTTCTCTCTCTACAAATGTGAATTGTTATTATACATTATATTAATGAATATTAATCAATCTGGAGGATGATAGGCCTAAGATGGAGAAAGTCTGACACTACCGGGTGAAAGAAATGTATTTTAAGTTGTACTGTTGAGAGGATAGGATACAATTTGTTGGTGAGGCAGGATGACGTGTATGATGACTTAGGGGAAGTGGGAAAATTGTGTGGGAGTATGTAATCAGGTTTTGATTGCATGAACCACAGTGTAATAGGAGATGAGTATGGTTAAAGGGTAGGGGCTCAGTGCATGCAATTAGTTTTAATTTTATTTGAAAGCCATTTGGTGAACTCTGTAGGCTTCTGGGAAGGGCAGTGACACAGTTAAAATGAGATTGAGGAAGTTGTTTCTTGCTGCTGTAGGGAAGATAGAATGTGGGGGTAGGAGGAGATGCTAGAGGTAGAGAGATAAGTGGGTAGGCTGTGGTAGAATTTCAGGAACAAGACTGTCTTTGCTTAGGATGGAGTTCTGACTGGGGAAATAGAAAGAACTAGAAAAAGTTAATAATTATAATGGAGAAAAATCCTAGAAGTAATAGAATCATAGAATTTCAGCAACCATCTCCTTAATGGGAATCCCTTCTATATCTCTTTCAGAAATGGTCACATAACTTCTGTTTGTATGGGGACCTCACTACCTCTTGAGGTAACCTGTCCCACTTTTGAAAAGCTGTAGTTGTTAAGCAACCTGGTATAATGGTGTTACAGTCAAGAAGACCTGAGTTTATATCTTGTCCTGGACATGTATCTGCTCTTTGATCCTGAGCAAGTCTCTTTGCCTTTCTGTGTTCCAGGTAACTCTAAGCTGAATAGTTGCATAACTTCATTAGTAGAGGGAATTTCCTCATAAGAACTTTCTGAAGCAGTGAAACCATAGGCCCAGGCTGAAATAATAATGATGATTATAATAGTAGGATTGATAAAAATATTATTTATTTTAGAAAGCAGAAATTTGAGTTTACCAGAAAAATAAGGAATTCCACTAAGAAATTTCCATAACTCTGCTCTTGATTGAGATTGGGTTTATGTGAAAACATCTGAGGAAAGTAAATTTGCTGATGACAGAGGAGCATATCTAGTGCCTCTGTGCAGAGGCATTATACTAATGCATGTCCTCCAAATTGTAGACCTGCCAAGAAGCACAAATGGGTCTAACTTCTAACTTTGAAAAAGTAGGAAAAAGAGTCCTACCAAATTCTTTTTGTAACACAAATATGGTTTTGATACCTAAAGTAGGGAGAGACAAAACAGAAAAAGAAAACTGTCAACCAACCTAATAAATATTGATGCAAAAATTTTAATGAAATACTAGCAAGGAAATTTCAGCAATATATCTCAAAGATGATATACTATGACCAGGCTGGATTTATGCCAGGAATTCAAGGCTGGTCAATATTAGGAAAACCTTGTCTATTTGTGTTATAAAAGGAATTTGGTAGTACTCCTTTTCTTATTTTTAAAATAGCTTATATAGTATTGGAATTAATTGTTCTTCAAAAGTTTGATAGAGTTCACTTAAAAATCCATCTGGTTGTTCCCCCCCTCCCACTTAGGGAGCTCATTTATGGCTTGTTCAAATACTTTTTTTTCTAATATTGAAATATTCTATTTCTCCATTTAATCTGGGGAATTTATATTTTTTGTAAATATTCATTCAATTTATCAGTTTTATTGGCATATAATTTTGCAAAGTAGCTCCTAATAATTGCTTTGATTTCATCTTCATTGGTGGTACATTCACACTTTATTTCTGATACTGGTGATTTGGCTTTCTTTCTTTTTAAAATAGAAATAGCCAATAGTTTTTCTATTTTATTTGTCTAATGTATTTATTTTACTTCATAAAAAACTAGCTCCTAGTTTTATTTATTAGTTCAATGTTTCTTTTAATTTCAATATTATTAATGTCCCCTTAGATTTTCAGAATTTCTATTTTGATGTTTAAATGGAGGGATTTAATTTGTTGTTTTTCTAGCTTTTTAAATTGCGCATCCATTTCATTGATTTTCTGCTTCTCTCTATTATTGATGTAAGCATTTAGAGATATGAATTTTCCCCTAAGTATTGCTTTGGCTGTATTCCACAAATTTTGGTGTATTCTATCATTGTTGTCATTATCTTTAAGGAAATTATTGATTGTTTCCGTGATTTGTTTTTTGATTCATTCATTCTTTAGTGTTCTAATCCTAATTTATTCTAATCTATTTAGTTTTTGATTAATTTTTAATCTATGCTTCAAAGTCCCATTATGAAAGCAATTATTATTACATTATGATCTGAAAATCATGCAGTTAACATTTTTGCCTTTTTGTAAGGTTATGCCGCAATACATGGTCAATTTTTGTGAAAGTGTCTTGCACAGTTGAGAATAGGTATATTCCTTTTCATCCCAATTCAATATTTTCCAGAGGTCTATCATATCTCACTTTTCTAACATTCTATTCATCTCCTTAATTTTTTCCTGCTTATTTTATGATTAGATTTCTCAAGGTCTGAATGGGGGTAAATTGAGGTTCCCCCAGCAGTACAGTTTCACTGTCTATTTTTTTCCTGTAACTCATTTAACTTTTCCTTCAAGAATTTGGATGCTATGCCATTTGGTGCTAATGTATTCAGTATTCATATTAATTTATTGTCAATGATGCCTTTGAGCAAAATGTGATTTCCCTGATTATCCTTTTTGATTAGGACTATTTTTCCTTTTGTACTGTCTGAAATCATAATTGCTACTCCTGCCTTTTTTACTTCATCTGCAGCATAATAGATTCTGCTCCATCCCCTTATTTTGACTCTGTATGTCTGTTTCCAGTACATTTCTTGTAAACAGCATATTGTTGAATTCTGATTTCTAATTCCTTCTACTGTTCTCTGTTTTATGGGTGAGTTCAGCTCATTTACATTCACAGTTATGAGTGCTAACAGTGTATTTCCCTGTATCCTATTTCTCTTAAATTTATCATTTTCATTTTTACTCTGCTCCTCAAGAGTTTTTGATCACCATAACTCTTAACATACCCTCCTTCTTATCCCCCCCACCATTTGTCCCTTAGCCCTTCCCCTCTATTTCCCTGTTGATTAAGATGAATTTCTGTATTAAACTGTATATGTATACATATTCTTTCCTCATTGAACACGTTCAGATGAGAGTGAAGTACAAATGTTGCTTGCTCCCCCTCCCTCATTTTGCACTCCATTATGTAAAACTTCCTTCCATGCCTCACTTACATGAGAAAATAATCTCATTCTTCTCTCTTCCCCCTTTCCCCCATGCATCCCTCTTTCTCATCCTCCCATTTTTTGGGGGGGATCAACCCAATTTAATTTACTCCTACCTGTGCCCTTTATCTAGATTCCTTCAAACTGTCCTAGTCAAAATAAAGTTCTTAGAAGTTATATGTATCATCTTCCCATACAGGAATATAAATAGTTTAACCTTGTTGAGTAACTTATGATTTCTCATTGATGTCTACCTTTTTATGCTTTTCTTGAGTTTTGTGTTTGAATATTAATTTTCTATTGAGCTCTGATCTTTTCATTAGGAAGGTTGAAAGTCTTCTATTTCATTAAATATCCATTTTTGCCCCTGAAGTGTTACACTCAATTTTGCTGGGTAGCTTACTCTTTGTTGTACTACTAGCTCCTTTGCCTTTCAGAATATTATATTCCAAGCCCTCTCCTCCTTTGAAGTGGCAGCTGATAAATCTTTCTGATTCTGACTATGCCTCTATGGTATTTTAATTATTTCTTCCTGGATCCTTTTAGTATTTTCTCCTTGACCTTGGGAGCTCTGAATTTTGACTGTCATATTCCTGGGAGTTTTCATTTTGGGACTTCTTTCAGGAGGTAACCAGAGGATTCTTTCAATTTCTCCTTTGCATTCTGGTTCTAATATATCTTGGCAGTTTTACTTTACAATTTCTTGAAAAAGGGTGTCTAAGCTCTTTTTTAATGTCATCACTTTCAGGTAGTCCAATAATTCTTAAATTATCTCTTTTTAATCTATTTTTCCAGGTCAGTTTTTTAAATGAGGTATTTAACATTTTCTTCTATTGTTTCAGTCTTTTGACTTTGTTTTATTATTTCTTGATGTCTCATGGTGTCATTAGCTTCCACTAAACCAATTGTAATTTTTAAGGAATTGTTTTCTTTGGTAAGGTTTTGTAATCCTTTTACCATTTAGTCAATTCTGATTTTAAGGAATTATTTTCTTCAGTATTTTTTTTTGTCTCTTTCACCAAGCTGTTGATTCTCTTCATTTTTTTTTTTGCCTAGCTCTAATTTATTTTTCCTGTGCCACACATTTTATTTTTTTAACTTTTTTTGCTCTTAAATTTTTCTTTCTATAATTTCTCTCCTAATAATTCTTTCTATAATTTCTCTTCTAATAATTCTTGTTGGGCCTGTGTCCAATCTACATTTTTTCCCCTTTGAGGCTTTGCTTGAAGATGTTTTCAAGTCATTGTCTTCTTTTGAGTTTGTGTCTTGAGCTTCCCTGTCACCATAGTAGTTTTTAATAGTGAAGTTCTTTTTTTTTTGTTTACTCATTTTTCTATACTATTTCTTGACTTTGGATTTTAGGTGAGAGTTGGGCTTTGTTCATCATTTGGGGGGGGGAAGAGGGATGTCTGTGCTCCTGACCAGCCTCCATTCCAGTATTTGTACTTCTCTCTTTCTGTCTTCTTAACCTTCCCTGAGCTTGAGAAATGACTCACTATGAGTTTTAATTGGCTTTTCTGGCCAGAATTCATTTTGGCATGTTTTTTTTAGGTTGTTGTGGAAGGGGACTGGTATGTTGGGAGAGCTTGGCAAAAATGCTGGCTTCACTTGCCATCTTGACTCTGTCCTCTACATTCCACTTTTTAACAAAGATCCAAAGGGATCTCCAGAAGCAGTTGTTTGGCTCCCCCGATAATTTGCTTTATATTATTTCACTATCCTTTACTTCATTTCTTGGTAAGCTGCCTCATGCCCTTTGTGGGTTTAATCACATAGCTGTTTCTTGAAAATGGTGGATTTGGCCTGTCAGTCAGGAGCTTTCTTCCTAGTGCTGAAGTCATAAACTAACAAGACAGAACACTGACCTCAGCAATAGGTTCATAAACTGTATTATAGAATCATAGATTTAGAGCTAGAAAAGACCTTAGAGTCTATCTAGTCTAACCTATTCTTTTTATAGATGTGTGAACTGAGGTCCACGGTCACCCCAGAGCTTTTCTGTTCAACTGTCAGTATCATTAAAATGATAATCCTAGCTTATCCTATATGCTTCTACCCTGAAGTGAGCTTTTCTTTTCTTTTTGTATTTAGTAGTATTTTATTTTCTCAATTACATGTAAAGATAGTTTTCAACATTCATTTTGGTAAGATTTTAAGTTCCAAATTTTTATGCCTCCCACTCTTCCCTCCCCCCTCTCCAAGACAGCAAGCAATCTGATATAGATTATACATGTACAGTCATGTTAAACATATTTCTGCATTAGTCATGTCATGAAAGAAGAATCAGAACAAAAGGGAAAAAACACAGAAGCAAAAAACAACAAATGATAAAAAAAGTGAAAATAGTTTGCTTCAATCTGCATTCAGACTCCATGGTTCTTTCATTGTATTGCTGAGAAAAGCTTAGTCTATCATATTTGATCATTACACAGTGCTGCTGTTACTGTGTACAATGTTCTCCTGGCTCTGAAGTGAGCTTTCAACTACGTAGTGTAATGGTTTCTCTTAAACTCGACTCCATCTACTTATGAGCTTTGTAGAATACCCTGACACAACCCTTGGAGGTTAGTATATTAGGAAACGAAGGAAGATATAGAATGAGGGTAGAGAGTGGGAGAGGTTAGGGTGGACCTTCTATGACTGTGCAGGGAGCATCAAGGATTAAACTACCATGGTTCTTTATTTTATAGAGTAGGAAACTGAGGCACAGAAAGGTTAAGTTAATTGCTCTAGGTCCCACTGGTAATAAATAGCAAAGACAGTATTTTAACTCAGGCCTTTCATGTGAAATACAGCATTCTTTCCAATCTATCATATTGTCATTCCCTAGTTGAATGTAAACTCCTATTGAGGAAAAAGGCCTATTGTGCCTAGCCCAGTGATTTATGTATAGTAGGTGCTTAGTAAATGCATGTTGAATTGAATGGAGGAGGGCAAGGGGGCAGTAGGAGAGGGTTGTAGAAAGAAAGATATTTCTTCAAAGAGAATATATTATCTTTTTTAACTTTATGTCTTGCCTTGCCTCTTTTGTTTCTCTTTTTCTATTGGGTCAAAATAATCACTTTTTGTCTTTTGTTTATCTGTTCTAGATAGGTGAAGAGATAGAACGAACTAGCAACATAGTGTTGCATCCATATTCAGTGATAGGCCTCAGTACCATCTATGGATTCCAAACAAGAGATATAACTAGATATCTTAGTCCTCGACGTATTTGAACCATGGGCATCCTTGTGGGGTAGACGTTGCTCAATAGAGTAAGTTAGGTTTAAGGGGCTTTTTCAGTCTCTTTAGTTTAGCAAGATTTATTAAGCACCTATAAAATGCCAGGATAGCACTTGGGGATATAAAGATGAAAACAAAACAATTCCTGTCCTCTAGGTGCTTACAGTCTACTGAGGGGCATACAACATGTACATGTCTGCAGAGCTGTTTTTCTCAGTCTCTGTCCCTCTGTTTCTGTCTCTTTCTCTCTTTCTTACGTCTTTGTATAGATGAAATCAAATGGATATACCAATGAAAAGAAGGCATGCTGTCTTTCAGTCCTATAAAAGATAAGAGTTCAAGGTAGCAAATCTTTCCTAGAATTTCATTCTCATGTCTGGCACATTTAACATTATGTGACAACTGGCCTCACTATACCCCAGAGCACTCAGAAATTTCTCTGGTTCTGAGGAGATTTGACCTAAACTTCATCAAAAGCATTTCTCACATTAGGATCTGCAGCTACAAATCACCTCAATTTGTGACTCCCTAGACAGATTACTTTGCAGTCTGCGAATGAGGAATAATGGGGCCTGTTCCCATCTCGGGTTCTGCTGGCCTTACATCAGTCTCTTCAGACAGGTTCATGAAGGCAGTCACCCTGCTAGCTACTACAGCCTTTGTTTAGAAAGGACAACTACATATTCTGTGTGTACAGACAGGCCTGTGTGCTTTGGGACAGGGCTTCTATATAACTCCATTTTGTGGGAAAAATTGAAGGAAAAATGTCTCCCCAAATGAAAGAGTTCTTTAAATAATTGATATTTATATACGGCTTTAAGTTTTTTTAAAAAATGCTTTCCCAACATTATCTGTTTTCATCCTTATAATAAGCTTGTGAGATGGACATTAAAGATATAATTGTTGCTGTTGATACTGTCATCATCATCATCGTCACCATCATTATCATTATCATCATTATTGGATCAGGCCTATGATTTTACTAAGCAGGTAACTCCCAGGGAGGAAACCTCCTCTAGCAGTGCAGACCTATGTGGCTCCCTGCCCCACCTCCCCCTTCATTTTGGAAATGAGAAACTGCAGGTGATTCAGTTTTGCCAGGCTACTACTTCTGGAGCAAATTTGGAAGCAAGGTTTTCTGTGTCCAAGCCTAGCGCTCTTTCCACTATACCACACTGCTTGTTATTCATTCATTTCAGTAAACATTTTTAAAGTGCCTACTATGTGTCAGCCGCTGTGCTAAGTGCTGTCTTTGTTGTACAGTCTAGCTGATCAGTGGGTAGGTTTGGAATCGTAGAGGAATGTGGTTCATTTTCATTAACTGCATAGCCAGGGGGAAGGTAAAGGAAACAGGGGAAGATCTCTTAGGGATTGGTCCGGCTTAGAAAAAAAGTTTATAAGCAAGCGAGTGAGCTTTCTGGTAACCAGACAGGGCTGGGGAAGAGACGGGTGGCAAGAAGAGCTTGCCAGCTATTTGCAAAGTCAGGTTCCCATTTCTTTAAATATCAATAAAAACAAACATTTAATATACAAAGAAGAATAAAAAGGACTGTATAAATTAAAAAAAAAACAATAGCAAGTGTAATTTTGTCACATGCATCTGTTGCTATCACCTCTTCCTTGGTGCTGAAGTGCTCACCGGAGCATTCACAGAAGTGATTCTTCCTCCCACCCCTGACACCTGCCACACGGAAAATGCTGCATTATTCATCGCTGTGCTAATGGCAGGTGATGAGATCTTTTCACTCCACATCCCTCTGTGGGTGTTTATTACTCTGTTCACCAGCAGCCCTGCTATTACTGCAGGGCCAAAAAAACCCTGCATACTGCTAGCAAGGTAATGGGAAGCATGTTTCGCTCTCTTGGCTCCCAAGTGCAGATGAAGGTTATTAGGAGGGCAGCCCCCAGTGCTGGGGTGCCAAGCCGACGGTCACTTTCAGCGGACAGCTTAATTTTGGAAATCCATCCAAATCATGTCAGCACCGTGATAATCCATCTTCTTTACCTTTCATCATTTTAGCAGTCATCACACTGTAATAATTTTCTCCTGTTTCACCTGTGGTCTCTCTGAAAGAGTGGGGGTTGGAGGGGTGGAGAGGAAGAAAAGGAGAAGAAGATGAGTTTGGCTTAGTTTCTAATGATTATGCCAGGGAAGGATTTATCTCCGTCTATTAGGCAAGAGGACTCCTGTGTGTGTGTGTGTGTGTGTGTGTGTGTGTGTGTGTGTGTGTGTGTGCAGCAAGAGGACACTATTACCACCCGAGATAACACTTGTGTAATTTTAAAACCAGCTTGACAAACAAGGTACTGTTCTGATGATTTATTTGAAAACTTGTGACAAAAAAAAGGAAAAGGGGAAAAAAAAGATGGAGAAGTAACCTGTCAGCTTGTGGGAGGAATTGAAGAAGGGGAAAGTGTTTTTATTCTAGAGAATATAATTCATTGAAGAACATCATGTTCCAGAAACAGTTTTCCTTTCCATATTTGCCTTCAATACTGTCATAGGATTAGGAAGTTTTTGTCAAGCTATTTCTATATTGTTATTTTTATCACCTGTTTAAATTTCGGGAGTAATGAGTTTGTTTTTGTAGTATTTTCTTGTTTTTTTTGTTTGTTTGTTGGTTTTAACTCACCCTCTGGTACTCTGGGCTCTGATGGGTGAGATTTCTTATCTTGCCAAGAAGCAGGGTGTTCAGGACATTTCTTGTTCATCTCCAAACTATGCTACCTGTTCTGTGTCTCACCACCTCCTTCCATCAAAGCTCAGACGCTGGCCATGTGGATGCTCTGATAGAAGATAAGCTCTGATATATGAGCTTCAACCTTACCTTTCCCAGAACCAGATTAATGGGCCTTTTCAGTTCCTCTCCAAATGATGCTACCCTCTCTATGCATTCTAACTCTAGCTGACCTTTGAATCTTGTTTCCCCCTAGAATGTAAACTCTTTGAGAGCACAGATTATTTTGCATACTAAATTTGCATCCCTAGCACTTTGCACAGTGCGTGGAACATACCAAATGCTGAATAAATTTTTTTCATTCATTCAAAACCTGTGATTTCTTTTTTCTTTTATTTATTTTATTCTGAAATTAACAAATAAAGTCAGCATTTCCATAACATAGAATTGAAAGAAAAAGATGATTGTATACGAAACTGCAAATCCTTTCAAAGATCTTCTCAAGTTGTCTTAGGAGGACAACTGCTTTACTCCTTTATCTTTACTGTTCTATGTTCATTTTGTTGTGATGTTCTGTCTGTTTGGGAAGGAAATTTGGAGATCCTGAAATTTTCTGACCTACTCCACCATCTTTCCAGAATTCCCTCAAAACCTGTGATTTCATCAGAGTTGGGAGTTCCTAATGAGGCACTGCTTCCACCAAAGCAGATCAATACCTTCTCTGCAATTTACTCTTAAAGGGTTACCCGGGACACTTGCTGAGATGGTCCCATTCTTAGAATGTGTCAGAGCAAGACTTAAACACTTGCTAGCCATTAGGGCTTAATGACTAGGCCAAGCTTGAAAAAAAAATTAAATTCTGAATAAAATAGCTCCCTTTGGGAATCACCTGATATTTCCTTCTCTGGGTAGGAAGGGCCCAGTGTAATGGAAAATTGAGAGGTGGTTTTCTAGTTAAGGAGATAGGGATTCAAGTTCACCCTCTGACTAAAATTAATTGTATGACCATGGAAAACAGAGGCCCTAAGCAACCTTCTAAGACTGTAAATTAGAAGTGTTACAGATTTGCAGTAGGGGAGAATTTCCATATTGGAAGCTGTTTAAATCACAGGTCTAGGAGTCATCCCACAAAGAAAGACAGAGAGAAGAGGAGAGAGGGAGAGAGAGAGAAGAGGGAGAGAGGAAGAGAGGCAGAGAGACAGATTCAGAGACAGAGAGACAGAGACAGAGACAGAGAAAACCTATACTTCATTCATGAAAATTTAAGTTCCTTAGTACAGAGGCTGTTTAGTGTTTTTTGTCTCTGTGCTCCTAGCATAATGCCTTGACTTAAGGTAGGCCTTAATAAATGTTTATTGAATTAAACCGAGTTGAAATGGACTGAATTGAAATAACTTAAATTGAAAGTGTATGCTGCTAACAGCTTCATATCTGTATGCTTCACTTGCAACTTGTTCTGTTTTTTTTTTTTCTGGATGACATTTTTAGCATCTCCCTAAATCCTAGTGTTTTAGAAGTTAGATATTTTCTTCCTTTGCTTTAGCTAGTTTTCCTTTCATTTCCTCCCAAATGTCAAAGGAAATTAACCCAGGAGCCAGGACACCTGAATTCTAGCTTGTCTCTATTCCTCCCTCAGAGATTGGAAGCATAAATACCCACGTCCACCTTCCTTGCATATATAAAACTATAAAATGGGGAAGGGTAAAGGATTTCAAGCCCAGGGAGTTTCTCAAAAGAAATGTTGGGTCCAGGAATAACTCTCCTAGGCCCCTTGCCTTATGGTAATGGACTGCTTATCTCCCTTCCATTTTTCTGTTATAGCTCACACATCATTTTGCTTCCCTCTATCTTATGCTTTTATCATATATTATTTTGCATGGTAGTTTTAAAATTTATCTCTATCTCTATCTATCTATCTATCTATCTATCTATCTATCTATCTATCTATCTATCTATTTATATATAGATGTATTTCAGCTATATTCCACTAAGAGGCTGTAAGCTTCATTAGAATAGGCCTTAGTGTAGGTTTAAGGTATTAAAAAGGGCAGCTAGATGGCATAGTGGATAGAGCATTGGGTTTTGAGTCAGGAAGTCTCATCTTCCTGAGTTCCAATTTGGCCTCAGACACTCACTAGCTATGTAGCCTTGGACAAGTCACTTAAGCCTCTTTGCTTCAGTTTCCTCATCTGTAAAATGAGCTTGTTCAGGAAATGGCAAACCATTCCATGTCTTTACCAAGAAAAATCCCAAATGGGGTCATGAAGAGTTGAACATGACTGAAATGATTCAGCAACAAAGTATTAAATCTGCAATAAGGTTTTTAGGACATCCTTTATATTTTCTAGTCATAGGACTATATATGTTTTTAGAACTAGAAGGGCCATTAGAAGTCATGTGGTCTATTTCCCTAATTTCACAGATGAGAAAACTCAGGCCTAGAGAGATTAAGGTCATCTAGCTAGTAAGTTGCAGAGCATCTCAGGCAAATCAATTTATCTTCTTGGCCTTACACTCCTCATCTCTAAAGTGAGGGGGAGGGGAACAGATTGGATGAAATGATGACTCTTTCCACTCTAAATCTTATGATTCTATGACTAGAACCTAGATATACCTGCTCCTGGTCCAGAACACAAGAAAGGGAAGAGAAGAAAGAGGTCTGTAAAATTGTAGTCAAATCAACAAGCATTTATTAAGTACTTATTAGAGGTAGCTAGGTAGTACAATGGATGGCCTCAGACACTCACTAGCAGGATGACCCCTCTGTTTGCCTCAGTTTCCTCATCTATAAAACATGCTGGAGAAGGAAATGGCAAACCCCTCTGGTGTCTGCCAAGAAAACTCCAAATGCAGCCACAGAACATGACTGAAATAACTGAACAGCAAAACCTCACAGGACTGTTGTAAGAGTCAAATGAGATATTTGTGAAGTGTTTAGCACAATGCCCAGCACATAGTAGGTACTTCATAAATGCTTCTCCCTTTATCCCCTGCTTACTATGTGCCAGGCACTGTCTTAAGCACTGGAAATGTGTAGCCGATGAAGTGGCTCCCAACTCTAAAGTGGGGGTTGATTTTGCAAGTGGTTTGGAAAAGGGGAGGGAGAGGGTTGATGCTTTTCAATCTACAATAGCATGTTACTTATCCTAAAATCTGACTCCTGACAACTTCCACCCTACAGAAAGAGGCATACTCTCTGAAGTAGGGGAAGCAAATGTTACAAAACCCTGCTCTAAATCCAAACTCTTGATTCCTTAAAATCTTTGAGCCTTCTTAACACTTATTTAGCATATAGTTCTTAACACTTTTGATGACTTGATTCCTCAAGGCAACAGCTAAAATCTGCAAACTAGGAGGAAGCTGGGAGGTGTGGGGAGAAGAAGAGGAGATGGGTCCAGTAATAATAAGAGACTAGGCAGTTGACAGATTGATTAAGAGGGAAGTGACAGAGACTTCCAAGCAGATGCTATTTCTAGCACAGTTCAACAGTGAATGTTCACTGTGATGGTGCTGAGCCATCAGATAAGGTTAAATCAAGTTCATTAGCAGTGGTTTAAGGTGGCAAAATATTGTGTGCAATGATTTTTCATTCATTCAACAAACCTTAAATGCTGGCCCCGTTCAATATTAAGTGTTAGACACTGGAAGAGCTAAAAAAAATTTAAAAACCTGTTATCTCTTTTTTCTCAAAGGATTTACAATCTAATGTGCATAGAGTGATGAGTACAAAAAAAATCCCCAACCTTATTATATAAATTATAGGTACAGGAAAGATCTGTGATTTTGTCAGTTTGGGGAATACTTAGTACAGAAACTGTGCTTACTAAAGTTGATTGCAGAACCAACCTATGGTCATAGCCCTTGCTCTCACCAGTCTATGACTTAGTAGGTAAGTCCCCTGGTGTTGATTAAAATGCACAGAAGTTAAGTGACTTGGCAAGGCTCCCATATCAAGTAAGTGTCAGAGGTGGGATTTAGATTGGTTTTCTTGACCTCCAGACCTAGCATTGTGCCACACTGCAACTACAAATTATAGAAATTGTACCATAAAAATGGTTAAAAATTACAATCATGTTGACTCTTCAAAGGGAAGGATAAGTTTCCTGGAAAATTCATTCACCTGGCACAACACCTTCCCTAAGGAGAGAGATTAGGTGTTATTGATTGCTTAAAAGAATATCAACCAATGGAACTAGCCAGGATTTCAACAACTGTATTTGGAGCCAAACTTCAATGAAATCTCAACAGGCTATGCCAATGAGTTATAGTAACAGCTCATTAATAATTCTGCATATTATGTTCAAGTGAGTATTTAGCCCTGGAGACTGGAATAAATCTTTGATATTGCAAATCATCAATTACACAGTGGTCTATAACAGTTTTAGGACCTCAAGTATAATTGCATTCATAGGCAGGTGATTACAGATGGGACAGAACTGGAAAAAACCCCTTATAAACTCCAGTTTTTTATATACTTTTCCAGTGGTAAAATGCTCCCTTTCCCTTTGGTCTATGGTTAATACTTTTTTTCTGTCTACTCTTCTGAAAGATATATATGAGAAGCCTACCTCTAGACTGTGGATTTTCTTCTTGACATATTTATCATTAAAGATAAAGTTTTCCAGCCCCCCCCCCCCCAATATGGCCATTTCTAAAGTCATTGATACAGATCTATACTTTGAGTGATGTGGAGAGTGGGGAGTAATGAGCCCTTATGATAGAAGGACATTTAGTGATAGGGCATATTGTCATATAAAATGACCCATGTTTATATTGTAAGATAGAATAGTGCTGAGCAAAGAGCACTAGAATTTGATTATGGAGACCAGGTTTCCAGTTTTTGGCAATGGAACTAGCCAACTCTAAGATTTTGGGCAAGTCAATTCTATCTCCAGTTTCTCTTATATATTCTCATTCTCCATTAACACTGGCCACCACTATAGTAATCACTCATCACTCCTGGCCTAGTGCAATAATGTCCTTATTGGTCTCCCTGTTTCCATTTTCTCCTTCCTTATCATTCAGGTTCCCAATCTTCCCAAAGCAAGGATCTGACCATGTCACTGCCCTGCTTAAAAATCTTTAGTGGTTTCCAATTGTCTCCAGGACAAAGTGCATACTTATCAGGTTGGCATTTGAAACCTTTCCAGTCCTTCATTGTCAGACTTTTATCATATTAATTCCCTTCACATATTGTGTCTTCGAGCCAAATTGGACTATTTGCTGTTCCCTGGATATCTCCTGCCTCTGACTTCAGCTTCTTGCTTCACTTTTGCACCAGAAACTTCCCCAACTCCCTCCCCTCCCCCTGCTAATACCACCTCTGCAAAGGAGTAAAGGAAGTATTTTATGATATCTCCTTTTTTTTGAGTCTAAGCCTATTCTTTGTAATTTTGAAAAATTCATTTTGATTGCTTTGTGGTAGCTATTCTTTTATTTACCTTGTAGTCATCACACATATTTTTTTCTTGGATCTGCTTTGCACTGGTTTATGTAAGTCTTCTTGAAGATCAAATTAATGTAATGCATTATGTCATTACAATAACGTAATGCATCCTTCACATAGCTGCCAAAATAATTTACCTTAGTACACCTCTGTGTCATTCCCTCGTTCAAAACCCTGAAGTTGTTCTCTATGATTTCAAAGATAAAATCCAACTCCTTAGCCTGACATTTAAGGGTCTCCACTATTTGGACCCAGCATTTTTCCTCTTTACTCTATGTCCAAGCTAATCGGGAATATTAGCTGCCTCAAAATTTGACATTATCTTCCACCTCTGTGCATTTGCACATAATGAACTTTCTCTTCATCCCTGTCTCTTCAAATCTCAGTTTTTCTGAGTTTTCTTTAAATGCTAGCTCTGGTTCCACTTCCTTCATGTAACCTTTCCTTTGAAATGCCAATCTCCTCTCTTCTCCTCTTTCTCCTCCTTCCTTTTCTTTCTCTTCTTCCTTCTTTTCTCCATCTCATCCTTTTCCTCCCCCCTCCTCCTTCTCCTGCTCCTACTCCTTTTCCCCTTCCTCCTCCTCTCCAATTGAATTTAACCAGGGTAGCTTTTTTATGATTTAAGATTTTATTTCCCCAAATTGCATATAAAAACTATTTTGAACATTCTTTTTTAAAAAAAATTTTGACAAAATTTAATTCTCTCTCTCTGTCATTGAGAAGGTAAGTGATTTGATATAGGTTATATATGTATAGTCATGCAAAATGCATTTCAGGGTAGCTTTTACAAAGGAATATTTACTTCAAAAGTAGAACAAGAAACACTATACAAACATTCCTTACTACATGTCGGGGAATAATCTCCCACAATAATGTCTTGGTCTCTGGGGAGCAAAGGGGGAATTGGTTCACAGCTTAGATCAGTTCCTATATAGCAATGTACCACCAAATTCCAAGTGCAAATTCCCTCTGGACTCAAAGCCTAGTACCCTTGCTTCTCAAGGCTTCCCTGATGGACTGACTGCAATGACCATCCTGAATTCCTGAGCTCTGAGGTCACCATGGGGACTCCATCGCCCTCACTGTGAACTAAAAAGAATAAGTGAACAGACCCAGATGCCAAGCCAGACTCTCTGGGCCACAGTGCCTAAAAGGAAGAGGGGGAAGGTAGTCTGTTTGAAATATTAAGGTTTGCAAAACACTTTACATTAAGAAATAATAATAATAATAGCAATTATATGATCCTTGAGAGTTTGCTAAGCACTTAAAATTATCTTCATTTTTTTTCCTGAAAAGGTGCTATTATTATATCCATTTTATAGACAAGAAAACTGAGTCCAAAAAAGAGGTTAAATGACTTGCCCAGGGTCACACAGCTAATATGTGTATGAAAACTCAGGTTTTCCTAGTTCCAAGTCCAGTTCTCTATCTATGGCAGCAGTGAGCTATTCTTTATCTTCTTTGACTCTTAATATAGAGAAAGAGGAAGGGAGCAAATTTTATTGTGTTTCCTAGGTGCCAGGCACTGTGTTAAGTTCTGGGTACAATTATATATGATTCCCGCTTTAAAGTTGAGGAAACTGAGGGCAACAGAGTTAAGAGACTTGTCCAGTGGCACACAGCTAGTAAGTGTCTGAGGTTGGATTTGAATTCAGGTCTTCTAGATTCTAAGCCCAGCGCTCTAGCCACTGTGCCACCTAGCTGTTCTTGCAATAGCATTGTGAAATATATACTATAGGTTTTATTATCTTCATTTTGAAATGGAGAAAATGAGTCTCAGAGAAGTTGGGAGTTTTGCCTGTGATGATGCAACTAGTGAGCAGATGCAGAAGGACAACCCAATCCTTTTTTGACATCAAATCCAATGCTCTTTCTACTGCAGAGTGCTGGGTCGCTATTATTATTTGAGTTTATAGTTAGATGCCTGAGGCCCTTCAGCTACTCCTTCTTTGGAATGAATCAAATTCTACTTTACCTTTGTTTTGCACGGCTGGTCAACCAATACATTGGGCTCTTTATTCTTCAGGAGTGTATTCTTTATTGCAATATTTCATTAAAATTCTGTAATTTCTTTTCCAACTTTGGAACGTTTCATTACGGAGAATTATTTGCTACTCTCCACAAAGTGATCTGGAGTCTGAGATAATTATAGAATCATGGTGCAGGAAAGTGCCTCAGGAGGTCACTTACCCAGCCCCCTTTTTCAAAGTGAGACTGAACCTGAACTAGCCAAGACAGATTTAACTGCTCTGTTTTAAAGCTCTCCAGAGGGAAAGGTTACACCAACTCCCTTAGTACCTTCTGTCAGTACTTAAGAATCCCTTATCACCAGGCAGAGCTAGCCTTCCTATTAAGCGGAGTTTGAACGGCCAGAGCAGATCACTTCCCTCCCTCTCTAATTACAGATAAATAAAATAAAACAAATCTAACATATTGCCTAGAGGCCCCAGGCTTGGTTACCCTCTTCAGTTCTTGGCACATATTTAGACATTGTAGTTTGCCCTGGAGCCTGACTTTGCAGGAGGGGAAGTAAACTACTCATTCTCATACTCCTTGGCTCATCACTCCCTCTTCAACATCCTGGATAAAGTTACTAATTATATAATCATAATAGTGCTCAAAGTTTATGGGATTTCCCAGAAAGGGGGGGGGCATTTTTAAAGGTATCCAATGAACAATCATGAATCAGGTTGGGAAGTTTTTTGTTTTTTAATTTTTTTCCTAAAAAAATTAAGAATCACAGAGTACATTACAGCATGATTAGAATAGAATTTAGCAGATTACTTATAACTCCTATCAAAGTCTGATGGAAGGGTGTTAGAAATGCCTCGTAAGGGTATAACATATTTTGGTGTTACTGCTAATTAACCATTTCACATTTCACCTCTGAAGCACATTTTTCCAGTCTCACAGACAACCTTGATCTTCCTTTTAGTGGATTCTTTCCTATTGGGTAGTCAATTTGATGATGGCACTTCCTTTTTATGCTCACTCACTGATACAAGGAGAACGAGGAGGGGCTACCACTGCCAATGCCTCCCTGGTAGGGGATACTGCCATGGCAACTATAGACCTCCAAGACCTTCAAAATCTCACATGATTAGTACTAATGAGGAAAATACACAAAAGAGGCAAAGGCAGCCAGGCATCCCAGCCTAACTATAATGTCTCCCACAGGGTTCTGTCCCAGACCCTATTCTCCCTCTCCATCATTTCACTTGGTGGTCCCATCAAGTCCCAGTATTTAATCACTATGGTGATGATTCTAAAATCTACCTATCTTGCCCTAATCTCTCTGCTAATTTTCAGTCTCACATCTTCAATTGCCTTTCAGATATCTGGAACAGGATGTCTAGTAAACATCTTAAACCCAGCATGTCCAAAATTCAACTCATCATCTTTCTTCCAAAACCTTCCCTTCTGAACTTCCCTATTATTATTAAAGGTGCCACCATTCTCCCAGTCCCCCAAGTTTGCAACCTAGGAGTCATCCTCAACTCTTCATTATCTCTCATCCACTCATAGCCAATCAATTGCCAAGGTTTATTGATTTCTCCCTTGCAATATCCCTCCAATATATCCGCTTCTCTACTCTGATACTGACATCACCTGGTACAGGACCTTATCACCTCACACTTGGACTATTGTAATACCCTGCTATTCAGGCCTGTCTATTTCAAGTCTTTCCCTACTCAGGTCTCTCTATACTCCAATCTATCCTCCATTCAATCACCTAAGTGATTTTCCTAAAGTGCAGGTCTCTCTGTGTCACTGCCCTACTAAATAAACCTCAGTGGCTCCCTATAACCTTTAGGATAAGATACAAAATCCTTTGGTGTTCAAAGCCCTTCATCAACTCCTCCTTCTCACTACCTTTACAATATTAACACCCGTACTTGTCAATACAGTGATACTGGCTTCTTTGCTGTTCCACAAATAAGACATTGGATATTTTGGCTCCAAGCACTTTCTCTGGCCAGCTTGGCAGATGGACTAAACCAGGTTGAGGGTGAACAACAGAGTTAGGGGGAGTGTCTACTCCAAGCATGTGAAGACTTTCCTGGCACAATGGACAGATGAGAACAATTTGTTCCAAGAGCCATGAAGGTGGCTGAAACAGGTGCTGTGGAGTGCTCAGAGCTTGGTTAGACATCAAAGAGGCTACAGTCATCCACTGCATCCCAGGCCATTGCCAGTCATCTTGACTTTTGTCTTGCCACTGGACTTTGGTGACCCTGGAAGAGATAGTGAAGGTGATGACTTTGTACAGTGATGTCACTGATACTCTTGGAAAATGAAGAATAAATAACAACAACAACAGCAACAATGCTCTCCCTCTTCATTTCTGCCTCCTGGCTTTCTGGCTTCCCTGATTTCCTTGACTTCCTTCAAGTCCCAACTAAAATTCCATCTCCTATAGGAAGCTTTTCCCAACTACTCAATTCTTCTAGTTCATTCCCTCTTTTAATTATTTCCTGTTTATTCTGTATGTAGCTTTTTGTTCCTATTTACTTGATTGTTATCTACTCCTTAGATTGTGAGCTCCTCAAGGTCAGGGATTGTCTCCTGTCTCTTTTTGTATCCCCGGTACTTAGTGCCTGGGACATAGTAGGGTCTTACTAAATGCTTACTGACTGTTTGATTAGTAAAGACCGCATTCCATATGAGGAGTGATTGTCACCCTTCTCCAGCCCTCACTAAGATCACTTCTTATGTCCAAGAGGGACTACCAGCTGGAAACCACCTCTTCTAGGAAGGGGGTTAGCCCACATGATTAAGTCTTCCAGCTTCACAGTCAATCAGACAGATAATTCATACAACCAGCCATAGTGAACTTCCTTGTGATGGACTAGTACAGAATGGAGGTTGCATGTACTCCACAGGACAGAAAGGGGCCCCTTATTATAGCAATTATGGCCTTCAATGGAATGTCATGGGCCTGAAATTCCAACATTGAAGATTCATTCCTTTGTTTCTCAAGGATTTTTTGCCATGAGCATCTCCTATCAAAAGAAAAACATCCCTGGGAGAGGTGCAATGCAAACTTTTATCAGTTAATACCTGGTAAAGCCCTCTGGAGAATGAGATGCCACATAGATGTCTGACAATTGGTGGAGGGGGGTGACAAATGGAAGAGGAAATCAACATGAAGTAAAGGTGTATAGTAGACAGAATGATAGTTCATTGAGTTCTAGAATTGAAAGGATCTTGAAGATAATCTCATCCAAACCCCTCAGTTCATACATAAGGAAAACTGGAGGCACAGAGAAATGAAATAACTCATTTAGGGTTACTCAGCTAGGTAGTTACAAAGCAGGGACTCAGACTCTAGTCTTCTGACTCCCTGTCCAGTGGTTGCATTCTTCCATCTCCAGGCTTCTGCTGGAACCAACTCAAACTGAATCAGGCTAGCCAGTTGTTAAATTTTCAGTGGGATCGTTTATGCCTAGGAAATCACACTTCAAATCAGAGCTTAATTTATTGTTTTGTTGATTATCTAGGCTTGAGAAAAAGATAGAGAAAATTTTAATATTGCAGATTAAACCTAAAACGTGTCATTCATGCTCCCCATTCCTCCAGAGAGCCAGTGGTTAAACATTTAACAACACATCCCTGCCCATATAGCATGAATGCTATAGTTTGTAGGATGTACAGATAAAAAGACAAAAATCAGACTTCAGATCATGACATTGCCAGCTGAGTTCAGCCAGCATAGCTTTTGCTTCTCATCCAAAAAGTGGGCTCTCCAAGAATGGCTATACTTTTTCATACCCCTACAACAGACCATAAATCTCAACTGTTTGAATAGTTTGCCTAAAAAAAATTCTCATTAATTATTATCTCCTAATGTGTTCATTTATGATAATTTGTGATGGAGACTAATTTTGGATAACCAACAGTGGTATTTTCAGGTCCCTTACTGATCGCCAAATGTGGCACAGAATAATATTTTTATTTTATTTATTTGTTTTTTGGTGAGGCAATCACTTGCCTAGGGTGACACAGCTAGTAGGTATCATGTGTCTAAGGCTGGGTTTGAACTCAGGTCCTCCTGACTCCAGGGCTGGTGCTCTATTTACTGCAGGACCTAGCTGCCCCCAGAATAATATTTTTAGAAATGTGAATGACTCCCCTAACATCAGACAGCTCTGGCCCTGGAGTCTAGTCCACTCCTCCCCTCATTTTACAACTGATGAAACTTATGGCCAGAGAGATTAAGTGGCTTTGCCTAAAGTCCCATAGGCAGTAAACTGAACCCTGGTTTTCTGATTCCAATTTGGTCTCCTTGCATTGCACTATATTGCTTTCCCCAACCTCCTCATTTTTCAGGCCTAGAGGGGCAAGATGACTTACCTAAGTTCACACACATAGTAAATTGCAGAGTTGGGATGAAAATCCAAGGCTCTTGATTCTAAAAACATTTTACTTTCCTGTTTGTTTGCTTTTTTGGGGGGTAAGATACTAAACCTTTCATGTTCTGATTTCTATAGATAGGATTTATCAACCTTGACATTTTGATATAGGACTGCACTTACAAAATGTTTGGTAACAGTTATCAGATCGATAGTTTAGGTCAGTATGGTAGCTGATGATTAAGTTTCTTCTGAATTATGTGTATAAATGATGTCATGGCAGAGAACTCGTTGATTATCTCTGTTTTTAGATCAGAAGAGTATTGGATGTGAACTATACTGGAGAGAAAGAGGAGAGGAAAAAAACAACTTTCTCTACCTCCTTTATATACTCTCAGAGATGGACTTAGTCACAAATGCAGCCATGATTGCTTCTGATGGCATATAGAGAGAGGCTCAATTAAATGTGCTTTAAGCCTATGTAACTTGGTCAGTCTTCAAATGCTCCAAGGTAGGAAAATTTGGACATTTACTCTACAAAACTAACACAAAATCACATGTCCTAGCTCAATTTCATTTTTTCTTTGCTACTTGAATCAAAATTATTGTAGCACCTCTCTGGGATTCCTCTTCCAACAGCAGCAGCAGCAGCAACAACAACATTTTGCCATTCAGATTCATAATTTAGGAATCCCTAAGGGGCAACTGCCTCAAGATTGAAAATCCTTTGTGAAGTCCACATGTGTAAAACTAGCTCATAAGCCACTATCAGTTAATTTATCTTTAAAAGTTAGCAAATTGGAGACAAACTATGTATAGACCAGCATCTCACACCATGTACCATGATTAAGGTCAAAATGGGTACATGATTTAGACATAAAGGGTGATACCATAAGCAAATGAGAAGATCAAGGAAAAGAGTCTCTCCCTGCCAGATCTATGGGGAGGAGAAGAATTCATGACCAAACAAGAGATGGAGAGTAACTCAAAATGTAAAATAGATAATTTTGATTATATTATTATATTAAAAAGCTTTTGTACAAACAAAAACCAATGCAACCAAGATTAGAAGGAAAGCAGAAAGTTGGGAAGCAATATTTGCTACAAGTATCTCTGATAAAGGCCTCATTTCTCAAATATATAGGGAACTGAGTCAAATGTATGAAAATATAAGCCATTCCTCAGTTTCCAAATGGTCAAAGGATATGAATGGGCAGTTTTTAGATGAAGAAATCAAACCTATCTCTAGGCATATGGAGAAGTGCTCTAAATCATTTTTATGAGAGAAATGCAAATTAAAACAATTCTGATATGCCACTTTATACCTATCAGATTGGCTAGTATGACAAAAAAAAAGAAAATGATAAATGTTGGCAAGGATGTGGGAAAATTGAGATGCTGATGTGCTGTTGGTAGAGATGTGAACTGATCCAACCATTCTGGAGAACAATTTGGAACTATGCCCAAAAGGTAACCAAACCAAGAGTACATGGTGAACCAGCAATACCACTACTAGGTCCGTATTCCAAAGAGACCATAAAAAAGGGAAAAGGGCCTACATGTATAAAAATATGTATAGCAGCCCTTTTTCATGGTGGCAAAATACTGGACATTAAGGGGATGCCCATCATTAGGGGAATGGCTGAATAAGCTGTGGTATATGAATGTAATGGAATACTATTGTGCAATAAGAAGTGATGAACAGACAAGCTTCAGAAAAACCTGGAAAGATTTATACAAACTGATGCAGTGAAACGAGCAGAACTGAGAAAACATTGTACACGGTATCAGTAACATTGTGTGATGACCAACTCAGTTCTTCTAAGCAGCACAATTATCCAAGACAAGTACAAAGGACTCATGAAGGAAAATGCTATCCATATTCAGATAAAGAACTGAGGGACTCTCAATACAGATCAAAGCATATTTTTTCACTTATTTTATTCTTTTTTTTTCTTTTGATCTGTTTCTTCTTTCACAACTGTGGCTAATGTGGAAATATTTTTAAAATGATAGCACATGCATAAACTATATCAAACTGCCTACCATTTTCAGAAGAAAGGATAGGAAGGAGGGAGGAAAAAAGTTTGGAACTCAAAATCTTATAAAAATGAATGCTAAAAATTTACTTGACATGTGGCTGGAGAAAAAATAAAATACTAAAAGAAATAGTTGATACAGTGACCTGAAAGTAAAGACATTAACTGGAATAGCCAATCATGAACAATAGAAACAAAGCATTTCCCCTTAAACCTGGGATGTACTCCCCCACAATTACAAACAATGTGGGGTGGGCAGAAGACTGGGTACATACATAGAGTACACTAGTAAAGAAGTTCAAATATAAGAAACATATGTGGGCCAGACAATTCACCCCTCTGGACTTCCAGGCCTTGATAACTTTTTCTTCCTTCTTGTATGCTCATACTGTTCCTCTTGGATGCAGCTTCTCTGCTGGGCAGGCTGCTCAGCTGAGCTTCCTGGTTCTGTTCCTCTACATAGCTCAAGTCCTGTAGGTAGGGGTAACTCTCTTCACCCCTGCAGTAGTAAATTTTTTTTCCAGTTTATCTCTTGCTCTTCTGACTCTTTAAAGAGTTTGTCTGACCTTTTAAAAGTCAAACAGAACTTTGATTCTTGGCCAGCCAATAGTGAACTACCTTCTGATTTCATTAATTTTGGTCTGAAAAGTTTACACCTTAGTGTTTTGTTGTTGTTGTCTGTCCTTGGTTCTTGAAGAGGGCCATGGCATCAAGGTGGTGATGCCATGACATGCGAGTGATTTGGATTTAAGTGAGGGAGGGCTGTGCAAAGTCACCCACCTTACTTTCTCCTCCAGAGCCATCTGGGTCCAGTGGCCAGATATCGATCAAGACAACTTCAGATGGCCTAGATGAAGTGAGGGATCTTGGCCTTCATTTGTACTTTTGTACTTCATTTGTACTTCTTTTAGGACTTTAATATTTCATCATCTTTGTTACTTGACTCTTCTGTGATTTGAGCAACCCAAGCTGGAGAGAAATTAATTGATCTTGGATTTAGTGAGCAATTTCTTTCCGCCTCTCCCCCTCAAAAAAATAAACCCTACCACTACACTATATTTCAGAGTTTGGCTACTAGAAGTAACACTTGTTATAGTGCTCACAATAGACCTACAGGGTCAAAGGAAGGATCATGGAGATGAGAGTTGAATGGTACCTTAGAGATCATCTGCTTTAATTCCTTCCTTTTATAGATGAGGAGCAGAGAGTGGTCACATAGGGCACTAAACATAAAATCTAGGATTTAAACCCAGGTGCCTGACTCCAAAACCAAGGCACTCTCCACCATAACATGCTGCTTTGCATTCCTACGCTATAGTAATGGCTGCTGAAGAGCCTCTTGTATGCCCATAGATTTTAATCCCTTTTGCTAAGAGAAGATGATCCTATAGGTTAATTACAGAAGTATCATATTCATCCCAAAATGATATGCCACAGACTAGAAGCTGGGTCTGGGAAGAAAAAAGCCATGGCTACCTAACAAGGAAGTAGTCTAAACAATCAATCATTGTGAAACTGGGATGAACACCATTTAATACCATTTCTTGTAAGTTAAGAGAAGGCAAAACATCTAGAAGACCGAAATGATTGAACCAGAGATGAAGACGAGGAAGACTATGGGAACATGCATATTTTAATTTTTTGATTTTGCATCCTCAGCATCTAATAGTGTCCTGTCCACTTAGGTGCTAAATAAATGCTTGTTCAATTGAATTAATCATTGCAGAGATAGAAATGTAGTAATAAAGCTTGCCTCAAAGACCAAGGGAAATTTCTCTATATAATGGAGAAAAGTATGTAATATCACTGAGTTCATAGGAAAGAATGCTTTAAGAGAAATAAGAGAGAAAAGAAAAATGTGTGCTTGGAATAATACAATCTTTTAAAATCCTGCAGAAGCCTTCCTAATGTTTTCTATTCAGTGAACAAAGGATCACTTGTATTCCAGAGCTTATAAACATAGCAGGTTAGCTTAGGAGTGCCATTTAAGTGGTAAAATCTCTGTCTAAGAATAAAGTCCTGATACAAAGTCATTTTCACCAGCACTTCAGCAGAACAAAAGCACCAGTCTCTGTTGGACTGCATATATGCAGCAGATAGAGGACAGAGTTATTAATACTAATAGTCATAGTAATCATAGTACTACTAATAACAGTAGCTTGCATTTATATAACACTTTAAGGTTTGCAAAGTGTTTTATACACACATCTTCTTTCTTCTATATGGAGAGCTAACCTAGGGTGATCATAGCCAGGGCAATGGGAAATTAACCAATAAGCTGCAAGGCAACTATTAGGAATTAGAATCTGTGGCATATCCTCTCACATCTGAGAGACTTGAAAATATAAAGTGTTGGAGTAGAGAAAATGTTATATTTGGAATCAGAGTATCTGAATTTGAATCCCAGCACTGTTATAACCTATGTGACCTTAGACAAGTCATTTACTCTCTGAGAATCTCAAAAAAAACTGTCAGAGAAGGGAGTTGGACCAGATGGCCATTAAGGCCTCTTCTAGCTCCAAATCCTCTGATGCTATCATTGAATGTTTCTTTTTTTTTTTTAAGATTCATTAATTTATTTATTTTTAGTTTTCAACATTTGCTTCCACAAGATTTTGAGTTCCAAATTTTCTCCCCACCTTATCCCTCCCCCAACCCCAAGACAGCATGCATTCTGAATGCCCTTTGCCCTAATCTGCCCTCCCTTCTATCTCCCTCCCTTCCTTTATCCCCTTCCTCTTCTATTTTCCTGTAGGGCAGGATAGACTTCTGTACCCCATTGCCCATGTCTTTAAAACCTTGAGTTCTAAATTTTCTTCCTTCCTTCACCCCCACCCACCCTCATTGAGAAGGCAAATGATTTGATACAGGTTATACTTGTGTAGTCATGCAAAACACTTCCATAGTAGTCCTGCTGTGGAAAACTAACTATATTTCCCTTCATCCTATCCTACCCCCCCGTTTATTCTATTCTTTCTTTTGACCCTGTCCCTCCTCAGAAGTGTTTGCTTCTGATTACCCCCTCCCCCATTGAATGTTTCTTAACTTGAGTTTCCTCCTGTGCAAAATGAACATGATAATACTTCCATTACCTGCCTCAAAGGCAGGTATATAGAGACTAAATTACACCTATAAAAGTTCTTAGGAGCCATAAAGAGCTATAAGAGTGTGAGAGTTAAAAATAGTAACTTCAGTGCTAGAAAGTCTCAGCCCTTTATCTTATGTTAAAATACTTAAATGCATCTGGGACCTTACCAATATGGATTTTCCCTTCAGTAGCAAAGTTTGCACCTATCCATAGGCGTCCATCCTGTGTGATTCTTGTCCATAGCCTCATCTAGGTTTGTCACAGAAGACTGTCCCAGTGTGCTGGGGGCCTTTCTCAAGTTTTCTTGACATTTCAAGGATACTAATGGAGCATGCATTGCAGGCTGTCTGTTAGTTGACCTTCATTTATGTCATATGATCAGCCCATCAGTTTTAATAATATATTTATTTGATGATATTCTTCATGTCATTTTTTCTTTGTATTTCTTCATATGACTAGTCACACCCATGATATAGCTCTGCTTTGCTCTTTGGGTAATCCTCAACTTTACTTCTTCAGAGACTACAGAAAACAATGCAATTACTCATTGCAATTACCCATACAAGGAGGGTCAATTCCAATAATAATCAATGAAACTGATTAGTTTATTTTTAAAAAGTATTTTATGTTGTCCAATTACACACAAAGAAAACATTCAATATTCATTAAAAATGTTTTTGTTTCAAATTTTCTCCCTTCCCTCCCCCTCCTAAAAAGGCAAGAATTTTATGTAGGTTATATATGTGTAGTCATGTAAAACATATTTCCATATTAGTCATGTGTGAAAGAAGAAAGAGAGCAAAAAGGAAAAAAAAAACATGAAAAAGATACAGAAAGTGAAAATGGTATGCTTTGATCTCCATTCAGACTCCATCAGTTCTTTCTCTGGGTGTGGATAACATTTTCCATCATGAGTCCTTTGCAATTGTCTTGGATCATTGTATTGCTGAGAAGAGCTGTTATTCATAATTGATAATTGCACAATGTTTCACTTACTGTATATAATATTCTCTTTCTGCTCACTTCACTTTGCATCAGTTTCTCTAGTCTTTCCAGATTTTCTGAAATCCACCTGCTCATCATTTCTCATAGTACAATAGTATTCTGTTACATGCATGTATCACAACTTGTTCATCCATTCCCCAGTTGGTGATCATCCCTTCAATTTCCAATTTTTTGCCATCACAAAAGGAGTTGCTATAAATATTTTTGTGCATATAGGTCTTAATAAAGTTAATTTAAAATCCTAGGTCTAGAACTGAAAAGGCTTTTAAAGGTCATCTAGTTCAAACCCCTCACCATATAGATAAGGAAACTGAGGGTCAGAGTGGTTAAGTAACTTGCCCAAGGTCATAAACTAGTAAATAACAGAGATAGGATTGAACTCAGGTCCTCTAACTCTAAAGCCAGTTCTCTTTTCACTGTACCTCATTGTTGAAATTAAAAAAAAAAAGAAAATCTTTCCAAAATCTTCAATGGCTGTAATAATAATCAACTAAGGTCACATTTCATATAATTTTCCTATTTACTTGTAAGCATGTGGTTTATTAAAGCAAACAAAAAAGGAATTAATATACACATGCTTTTAAACATGAACACTTTTTAAACCGAAATGTCTGTAATTCATTAAGGCCCCGTTTAGACACAGTGAATGAGGAGCCAAACGCAGAGTCTGAGGTGGAAAAATATTTGGTTCAAGTACTGGCATTCCACTTCAGGATATCTTCCTCTTTTTGAGACAAGCTGAATCTCACAATTTTGCAAAACATCTCTTTAAAATTGTTATTTCATGGTTGTTGCTCTTTCCTCTTGCATTGTTATAGTCATTATATTTATTGTTTTCATTGCTCAACTTACTTCACTTGGAATCAGTTTGCATAAATCTTCCATGCTTTTCTATAGTTATCATATTTGTCGATTCTGACAGCATAGCAACATTCCATTCCATTAATGTGCCTCGATATTTTAATCAATCCCTGCAATTGATAACTATATGAAAGATAAGGGCACCACCATTACTAGTTTAAAAGTCTGAGCACTTAGGGCAGCTAGGTGGCACAGTAGATAGAACATTGGCCATAAAGTCAGGAGGACCTGAGTTCAAATTTGGCCTCAGACCAAACACTTGACACTTACTAGCTGTGTGACCCTGGACAAGTCACTCAACCCCAATTGCCTAAAAAAAAAAAAGTAAAAAAAAATAAAAGTCTGAGCACCAACTTGGGGTATGATGTATCGCAGTTGCATCAGATAAATCAGGTGTACTGGGTCACCCTTTTATATGGTACTGAGCCAGTGAACTCATAGACACTGTTGAGTATGCTTTTTGTATCAGTTGAGAGTTTTATGGCTAATCTATCTCCATAGTTTTATTTATTCTTTATACTTGTGTCATCACCTAGTATAGTGTCAGCACACAGTGAGTATTAAAAATACATATTGATTAATGAGTTATTGAAAGCTAGTGAGAATTTGTTTGCTTTGGTGATCTCCCTGTCAGGCAGGATGGAAGCTACTTGAGGGCAGAAACCATATTTCATTTTGTCTTAATATCCTCATTGTCAGGCCCAATGCCGGGCACATAGGAAAGCCTTAGTAAATACTTGGTAGATTGTATTGGATATTTAGATCTAGTAGGATCAAACTGAGCAAAAGAGTGTCAATAGTCACAGGACCACACTAGGAGGAACCTTAGACATCATCTAATATAGTCTCCTGAGCTTCAAGACGGGGAAAGTAAGGCCCATGGAAGTTAAGTGACTTACCCAGGGTCATAAAGTAGCGAAAGACTTGGAATTGGTACCCCTGTTGTTGGACCCCAAAACCAGGACTTTTCAATTCATTACTTAGGAGGTCCCTAAACAATGAACAACATGTGATCCATAATCTTTGAGGGACTGAGAAGTGATACAAAGCCACACAAACCTAAAAGTTATGCAATACTTTGAAAGAGAAAGTGTATAAATATACATGGAAAGTTGCCTAAAATGTCAAAAGGGGGAGTTAAAATTGAAGAGGAAAAGTAGAATATTCTTCCAAAATTGAAATATTTATAAGTTGAGAAGTTTAAAAAGCCAAAAGTTTAAGAAGTATGTGAGAAATAATAGATGCTTCAGAAGTTAACAGAAAAGAACACAGGGGCAGTTAGGTGGCACAGTGGGTAGAGCACCGGCACTGGAATCAGGAGGACCTGAGTTCAGATGTGACCTCAGACCAAACACTTGACACTTACTAGCTGGGTGACCCTGGGCAAGTCATTTAACCCCAATTACCTAAAAAAAAAGAGAGAACAGAATGAGTATAAAATAACAGGACTTCAGATGATAATTGAAGCAGACAATGGTAATGCTATCGAGTAGTTGATAGGATATCAATAAAAGTAAAAATGTGAAATTTGGCTTTCTGAGGAAACTTAAAAGATTACTAAAGTTCTTAAGAGGATAAAAGGAGAAAAAAAGTTTGGTGGCCACTCATTACCTTATCCTCTATGACACCTAACAAAGTGATTTTTAAAAAGTAATTTATTTAAAAGTCACTCTGATACTTTTCATACCAACAGACCCTTTGGTGGCCCTCTTCCTCAGTGTTGCAATTTTAAATGTTTATTATTCCTCTAATTACTCAAGCATTTCCCTAAAACAAAGGTTCACTTTTTAAATCCCATTATTAATCTAATCTATGAAGCAATCAAGCAAACAAGCATTAGCAATATTATAAGGCTGGGGACCATAGAATACTATAATCTCCAAAGAATTGAAGATTTAAATCACCCAAAGTGTAATGGATAGGGACATGGTAGATATGACCAGGCTACGACACTTTATACGTGAGAAATTGGAAAAGGAAGATTAGTAAAGGATGACATCAGAGAATCATATGACTTCAAAAAGAAAGAGGTGGAAGGAGAGAGGGAGAGAGGGAGGAAGAAAGAAAGAAAGAAAGAAAGAAAGAAAGAAAGAAAGAAAGAAAGAAAGAAAGAAAGAAAGAAAGAAAGGAAGGAAGGAAGGAAGGAAGGAAGGAAGGAAGGAAGGAAGGAAGGAAGGAAGGAAGGAAGGAAGAGAAGATCAGCCACATAGTGAGAGAAGGGGCAAACTGACAGACATACTGTGTGCTCCACTGAAATCCACCCAATGAGAAGAGAACTATAATCAATCAATTAATTAGCAAGAATTTGTTAACTGCCATCTATGTCAGGCACTATGCTAAGTGCTGGGAATACAGAGAGAAAAAAATGGAACCGTTCTTGCTCTCATGGAGACCATGTTCTACTATGGGATACAACAGTTATACAAAATAAAGACAAGGCAATTTGAGGAGTAAAAGGGGTCTTGGCATGCCCCTGGGACACTTTGTGGGAGATTCACAGGAAGATATTGACAAGAGTCACACCAAGGGGCAGCTAGGTGGTGCAGTGGATAGAGCACTAGCCCTGTAATCAGGAGGACCTGAGTTAAAATCCGGCCTGAGACCAAACACTTGACACTAGCTGTGTGACCCTGGGCAAGTCACTTAACCCCAATTGCCCCAAAATAAAAAAATTAAAAATTGAAAAAAAATTTTGGGTAGCTAGGTGGCGTTGGGGATAGAGCACCAGCCCTGGATTCAGGAGGATCTGAGTTCAAATGTGACCTCAGACACATAACACTTATTGCTGTGTGACCCTGGGCAAGTCACTTTACCCCATTGCCTAGCCAAAAAAAAAAAAAAGAGAGAGTCACACCAGATAGATAGGCATGGGTGGGTGACAGTCTCAATCATTAAAGGGGACACCTATATCAAAGATATCACTGAATCATTTGCATATTAAAATTCAGCATCAAATGTTTAATAGCCTTCAAAAATATTAAAACTATTCACATTTCATATATCATATATCATATAAGATTATTTATTTGTAGCAATAACATAAGCATTACCTGCAGATCTGCCCCATTAGGTTGGGAGAGAAGAATCCCCAAAGCCACAAGGGGCTGAGTCACATGAGGCTTTACAATTCAAATCCAACATTTTGACTTGCACCTACAAGTGAATAGGATGGGAGTGTGAAAGCTAACCATCTGTGTTATGTCTTTTAGTAGCAATAGACTGCACAGGCATCTTAGTTCAGTTGGATAAGTCTGCTTTCTTACTTTTAGAATAAAGTCAGAACTGTTTGTAGGAAATCTTGCTAATACATTATTCTCTGCAGAATGGAATTCAGCCTGAGGCCAGTCGTGAAGGCAGTGGAAAGCATGCTTGCTATGGAGTGCGAGGGCACAGGGTTCAGATCTTGCCTTTGATGCGTAGTATGTTGTGACCCTGCATGAGTTATTTAACTTCCATTAGCTTTCATTTCTTCATCTGTAAAATGACAGGGCTGGACTAGACAGCGTCTGAGATCTCCTGCCAGCTTTTGGTCTATGAAGTTAAGAATTTTAGATTAAATCTAAGGGTTACTTATTACTAAAGTAAGATCACAAATTTAGAGCTGAAAGGGACCTTTGAGGTCATCTATTGAGCTCCAACTCTTTCATTTTACAGATAGAAACACTGAAGCCAAGGGAGGGGAACGGTTGCCCAAGGTCACATGGTAAATAGGAGACCCAACATCACAAGGTCACACAGGTAGTACATGGGACAGCCAGTTTCCAAACCCTGGTCCCCTGATTCTAAATTGAGAAGTTCTTCCCACTTAATTACAGCACAGAAAATCTGCTCGTGAGGCCATTTTTCCTGTAAGTTGATCCACTCCCTGTTATTGATCTAAGGGGAGTATTGTAGTGGTCCTGAAGTATATTCAAAATTCTTGGAATTGGTTGATTCCAATGGGAAACAGCCTGAAAAATGGCCCATATGGCTTTATGTAAATATTAAAACTTCCACTTACTGATGTTAGAATTGTCGTTGGAGCCTGCCTAGTGAGGTTAGTTAAAACAGTTCATGGGATCATTGATGTAGAAGCTGGAAGGGGCTTCAGAGAACATTTTTTTTCAACCCCTTCATTTTACAGGAGGAAATTATGAGGAAACATTTTACAGGAGGAAAATTATGAGGAAACAGGTTCAGGGCTTCAACTCCTTCTCCATTAACTTCTTGCTCTGCCTTAGGAGGGAGCGGCGTAGAAGTAAGCTGCTGTTATCCCAGATGTTGTCGCTCATAATAAAAAAGACTTTTTCTCCCTCTTTTTGTGCTTGGCATGAGTCAACAAACTTTGTTTTAGGCTATGTAAAGGGTACTATTCTTTCTTTTGTTCTTAGCAGAGGGAGAAATATTTTTAGAAAGTAGCCTACCTGTTTTCAGAGGGGCGTCATTATCAGTCTCACAATGAGAATAACATGTGCCCCGGAGAACTCAGCTACTCCGTTAGCAGCTCCAGGCTCTGACTGGGAGCCACAGAAACCTCACAGCTCAGGATTAGCCCTGGCTGCAGACACAATTCTGGATGACACATACCCTTCCCTTCCTCCTTAAGTCTAAGTTCCAGGGGAGCAAACAGGGATTGGAGTTTTGCTGTTAAAAATAAAATCACATTAACTTTAGGCCATCATAAATCTTGAGTGCAGCAAATGGGCAGAGCACCACAAATTTTCCTGAGATCAGCTCTGTTCTTGTGACAGAAATGCAGGGCAGTTAATGTCTATTGGGAATAGGCTATGGATTAAGTCACATTGCATCCTTCAGGTAGGGGGAACTCAATCCCATGGGTTGGATTTAGATGCCCTGAACGTGATCACAGTCCATGTCGGTAGGGAAATACGTAAATGCGTCTGGCAGATTTCTAAATTACTCATCCTTTTACTTGCATGGGGCTCTAAAAGTGTATTTTCTGGCATTCCAAGACTGGGAGACCATTTTCTCAAAGAACTACATAATTCCTAAATTAAGCTTGCCTTCTTTTATATCATGGCAAAGTGCAATTACAGTTTAAAGGGAATATTTATGTACATTAGTTAACAACATCATTGCAACTTAGTGCTCACACATCAACACTTAATTAGTGTAAGCATAAGTGACATAATTGCTACAAGGCATGCATTTACCAGTAATGTGAGGTAATTTCATGCACCATGCACATTTTAAATATCTACTTTATATTTTGTCAGGATGAATTTTTTTTAAATCAATATGAGATATTTACATGTATCTGCAGACTGTTTTATCTCCTACTGTGCACAAATGCAGAATCGTGACTATGTTAATTAGGCTACTTGGGTAATTAGCTCTTCCGAGCCTCATTTTGCTCATCTGTACAAAGGGAATAATCAGAGCACTTACCTCAGAGGGTATTTAGGAGGATCAGAGGGTTATAGATTTTTACATTAGAGCTAGAAAGTTCCTTAGAGATCATCTAGTCCAATTCCCACATTTTACCAGGGCGTTAACTGTAGGCAGCCAGGTGGCTCAGTGGATAGAAAACTGGGCCTGGAGTCAGGAAGACTTGAGTTCAAATTGGGGCTCAGACACTTACTAGCTGTGTGACTCTGAGCAAGTAACAAAAGTTTTCTCTTCCTCAGTTTGCTCATCTATAAAATGGGCATATTCATTCACAGGGTTCAAATAAGAAAACATGTAAAGTGTTTTGCAAACCTTTAAACCAATGTTTAAATGTTGGCTATTATTAATAAATATTTTTTTTACCAAACATATAATGTTAAACGAGTCCCTTACTCATCTATCTAACCTAATGTAAAATTTCATGTCATTCTTTAAAATTCTGGCTTTATTTAATAGAATATACCTTTTAGTGGATCTCCAGGCAAAACAATGTCTTATTTGAGTTTATTTCCTAGACAATTTAGCTTTTTTTAAACTATGTAAATGGAGGAGTTCTATAAAATGAGAAATTTTTGAAGCTTTTTCAGAATCCTCCCAAATGGAAAATACATCTGAGACACAATGAAATATAATATGATCTATCAATTCATAAGTACTAGTTAAAGGATTGAGAGAAAATCTGGTATATAACAGAATGAGAATTGGACTTGGAATTCAAAGACCTAATTTCCAATCTTAGCTTTGTTTCCTTCTACCTGTACATCCTTAGACAAGTCACATATCCTTTCTGGGTGTCAGTTTCCTCATCTGCAAAATAAAGGGGTTTATTAGCTCTCTTGGGCAGGTAGAATTCCAGGTCTGGGGTCAGGAAGACTCATCTTCATGAGTTCAAATCTGGCCTCAGATACTTACTAGTCATGTTACCATAGGCAAGTCACTTAATGCTGTTTGCCTCAGTTCCTCTTCTGTAAAATGAGCTGGAGAAGGAAATGGCAAATCACCCCAGTATCTCTGCCAAGAAAACCCCAAATGGAGTCACAAAGAGTCATACAAGACTGAAAAAGACTGAACAATAACAATTAGATCTCTAATTTCTAGAAGTGTGAAGTATCTCTTAAAGCAATAAAGTCCAGAATTGGCTTGGTAGTCATAAGGCTGCAGCATCACAGATTTGGAGCTAGAAGGGACCTTAAAGGGCATTAATTCAACCACTTAATTGTACAGTTGGGGACACCCAGAGTCAGTAAATTTAGTTCCCTCCCCAGCAACACATCTTACCCATGGGAACCTTGGACTCTGAAGCTGGAATCGCCCTGGGTTCTGATATGTGAGTCAGTCCACTCCATACTATGCTGCCTCCACCTAAACCAGGGGTGGGGAATCTGTGGCCTGTGAAGTTTGGATTCAGGTACTGTACTTGAGGACCTAGGGGGCTACATGTAGCCTCAAGGCTACAGGTTCCTCACCCTTGAACTGTCATCCTTACCTCCTCCTCACAGGAACCTTTGAATCCTAGACTCTGAAAGGTGAACTTTGCTTTATTTTGCCTTAAGTTCCAGGAGGTGAGGTTTCACCTTATCTTGCCCACTTCTCAACCAATTCCATACCATGCTGCCACATGCCACCTTCTCCCCTGTTCCTGTTTTTCTTTAAGGGCAGGGGATATCTTGTTGTTTTAGTCATTTCCGACTCCTTGGGGCACCATTTGGGGTTTTCTTGGCAAAGATACTGGAATGGTTGGCTGTTTCCTTCTCTAGTTCATTTTATAGATGAAAAAACTGAGGCAAACAAGGTTAAGTGACTTGCCCAGGGTCACACAGCTAGTAAGTGCCTGAGGCCAGATATGAATTTAGGAAGATGAGTCTGTCCAGCACTCTATCCACTGTGCCCCAGGGGCTATCTTGCTTACTTGTATTTTTATCTCTAGGGCTTAGCACAGTGCCTGGAACCTAGTAAAGACATAATAAATGTATACTCTCTCTCTCTCTCTCTCCCTCCCTCCTTCTCATTCTGTCTTTCCATCTCTCTCCCTCCCTATTATCAGCTCTGCCAGTTTCTAGCTGTGTAACTTCAGCAATTATATCTTCTTAGAGACTCAGTATGAAACTGCGTTCAAACTAAAAAGCAATCTATAAATTAAATTATTTGTAGTGACTCTTTTCTCCCAAAGTTCTGTTCCTATGTCTTATTTCTGAATGTTTATGGCCCAGTGTTCTTGAAAGCTAGGCTCACAGAACAGAAACTCTGGCAGGGCCTACTAAGTTGGAAAGATTTTGAGTATAGGTCTAGCACTAAATTTTATCTCTTTCATCTAAGGACCAGCCTAGCTAAGTTTGGAAAAGCTAATAAATGACCAGGGCAGTTGGCCTTCAGTTCATAAATACATATAGAAACAGAAATTCATTAAACTTCCTTAAGACAGTAGAAGATTTGCGATCAGCATCAGTGAAGGGATTATTTTATTGTTATTGTTCAATCATTTTTCAGTCATGTCCAACTCTTCATGACCCTATTTTGGATTTTCTTAGCAAAGGTACTCGAGCATTTGGCCATTTCCATCTCATTTTACAGATGGGGAAACTGAGGAAACCAGAGTTAAGTGACTTGCCCAGGATCACACAGCTAGTGAGTGTTTGAGGCTGGATTTGACCTCAGGTCTTCTCAACTCAAGGCACAGCATTTTGTCCACTGCCTGAAGGGATTACCTACATGGATGGAATCACAGCTCCTTGAAATAAGGAAATGAGTATTATTGACTCGCCTGATCTCTGCACACAGTCAAGTTATAGCCAGTTTCCTGGTTTAGAACACACTAAGCGACATCACGTCCAAGGCAGACATGTTTCCTTCTTTACTATTTTAAGCTGGTTTTCTAGGTTGTTGCTATTGGCAGTTTCACAAGTGTTGCTCATATAAGAGACTACACAGGAAATGGCATTCTAAAATGCCAAACACACCATTCAGAAATGTAACTGGCATAAAAAGTCCATCATAAAGTCAGCCTAGTGCTACCACAATGAGGAACACAGGGCCATTGATTTTTGGAGTCAGAAGGCAGCCGCTATTGCTGATAAACCTAAAAGGTCTTCAATCCCTGTCCCCCTCTAAAGTTGTCTAAAGCTTGCCTGTACAAGCAAACCTAGCCCAAGATTTAGGGCCAATTTTTTTCTGTACTGGTCCCTCATTATTGTCATTGTTCAGTCCATTCTAGTGTCCAACTCTTTGTGACCTCATTTTGGGATTTTCTTGGTGAAGATACTGGAGTGGTTTGCCATCTTCTTCTCCAATTCATTTTACAGAGGAGGAAACTGAGGCAAACAGGGTTAAGTGACTTGTCCAGGGTCACCCAGATAGCAAGTATCTGAGGCCAGATTTGAACTAATGGAGCTGAGTCTTCCTGATTCCAAGCCTAGTGCTCTATCCACTGTGCCACTTAGGAGCCCAGCTGGCTCCTCATACCCACTGACTGTAGCCAAGAGGGAAAGCAAAGGAAACATGTGGAGCTCTGGGAAGTCTGGTGACCTGCTTCACCTTCCCTGAGTTTTTCTGTTTGTGCCCCCCTTTGCTGTGTGTCTGTGAGTACTAACCAAGCTGACCTAGCCAATACTCACAGCATCCCATTGGAAAGAGTTTCATATGATGGGCTATATTGCAAACTGCTAGACTGATAGCATTCAAAAAAGAGCTTTGGCAGTGATGACACTGTGTGACAAGCCCAGCTACAGTTGCATTCTTGACAAGGTACTCTCTAACCTCTTAGTATGCCAATTCCAGAGAATGTGGAACCTGAAGAAAGTTTGTGTGAACCACATGAATGGAAGATGGCAGATTCCAAGAGAGATTTCTGGTAGTCAATTCAGTGAAAAGATATATATGACCAAACATCCCGAAATGGTTGACTGAAAAAGCATTATTAAGTGCTATTATGTGCTAATTAGGCAGCTAAGTCAAGTAGTGGATCGAGTACTGAGCCCAAACTCAGGAAAACTCATCTTCCTGAGTTCAAATCTGGCCTCAGACATTTACTAGCTGTGTGACCTTGGGCAAGTTACTTAATCCTGTTTGCCTCAGTTTCCTCATCTGTAAAATAAGCTGAAGAAGGAAATGGCAAATCACTTTAGTATCTCTACCGAGAAAACCCCAAATGGTGTCACAAAGAGTCAGATATGATTGAAACAACTAAACAAGAACTAATATGCTAATTGCTCTACATAAAATGTTTTATATGTAAAAGATAGAAAGTTACTGAGAGAAATAAACTTCTGCTCAGGCAAAGCAGATGGGAGAATAATGACAGTATAATAATCATAACTGGCATTCATATATGGTTTTTAAGTTTATTAAGCAAAGCACAACAAAGTTTTAGTATGACAAATCCAAAGACAACTTTGTGACTTTTGTTCTGCAGCATTTTCACAATTAATAATAATAATTATCATTTATGTAGTACCTACTATGTGTCAGGCACTGTGCTGAATACTTAACAAATATTATCTCATTTAAGCTTCACAATGACCCTGGGAGATAGGGGCTAGTATTTTCCTTGTTTTACAGCTGAAGAAACTGAGGCAAACAGAAGTTAAGTGACTTGCCAAAGGTGACATAGCCAGTAAGTGTCTGAGCCTGTATTTGAACTCAGGTCTTCTTGATTCCAGGTCCCATACTCTATCTACTGTGCCACCTAGCTGCCCATGAATGGCTCAATTCATGCATACATGGGATGACCTCTAAGATTCCATTAAATTCTAAGATGCAATGATTCTAGGATTTGATGTGCTCTTTGCAATATTGTTTGTGTAGTAAAATGCATCGCTCTTTACTGTTTCCATCCTTAAAAATAAGGTATTTTCCTATGAGCTCAGATCTTCCTGCTTGACAGGATAATGTGCTGCTGCCATCCACCTGCGTATTAGGATAATTCTGATTTGAGGCTACTCAAATGACAAGTGTAGCTATTTTAGAGCTGCCTTGGGTCATAAAACATTTTGAAAATTATTTTGCCATTGAAGCCTCCTCAGAGCAGATGTGCACAAAGATTCCGTTTTTCAGAACATGAGGTGCTTTCCCCCTTTAACTGTGTAGAGGACTTGAGTGATAAATAGTGCTGTTATCAGTCAGCTTCTCTGACTGCGGGAAAGCCCTGCTGTCATTCCCCCAAGCCAGGGCCTCTGGAAGCAGCACTCATCAATTCTGAGGAAGTTTTGCAACAAAGCTACCTGGAAGGAGCCAAGGATAGAAAGAAAGAAGATCTGTGGCTGTCAAAATGCTATCCATTCTTCAAAAGCAGGCTCAAATGCCACCTTAAAGGGTGGAGGTGGGGAGGGGAGAGGAGGAGAAATTAGAAGAAGGAAAGGAGGGAGAGAGGAAGAAAGGAAAGAGAGAGGGAGGAAAGGAGAGAGAGAAAGAGAGTCTGATAGAAAGAAAAGAAGAAGAGGACAGAAAGAAGGTAGGAAGAAAGGAAGGCAGAAGGGGAGGGTGAGAGAGTATGATAGAGAGGAAGAAAAGAAGGAAAGAAATGAAGGAGGAGAAAAAAGATAAAGCCTGATTGATGGAAAGGAAAGAAAGAAGGAAAGAAAGGAAGGAAGGGAGGGAGTGAGAGAGGGAGGGGAGAGAGTCTAACAGAAAAAGAAAAGAAAGAAAAAACTTAAAGAAAGGAAGGAAGGGAGAGAGAGAGTAAAGAAGGGAGAGGAAATAAAAAGAAGAGAAAGAAAATGAAAGAAAGGTGGAAGAGAAGAAATAACTCGATTTTAGTAGCATCACTTGGGAGAAGATTATAGAAAAGAGGTCCAGACCCATGATTTTACCAACTCAGCCATAACTGATACATCTTAGAGAGTTGCCTGGATCACTGAGAATTTAAATGGCTTGACCATGATCATATAGGTGGGATGTATCAGGGATAGGACTTGAACAACCCAAGTCTTTCTGATTCCAAGGCTGAGTTTTTAAGGATTTGCATACTGCCTCTCAGTGTTAGCGATAATTTTTAAAAGCTAAGAGAAAGGATTCTGGGAAGATGGTGGTGTAGGTCAGAAAATTTCAAGCTCTCAAGATTTTCCTCCACAAAAGAGATAAAATAGCACCTCTGGTCAAACTTAGATCTATGAAAACAAATAAGAGTAGGGGCAGAAGAGGGGTCCGCTTGGGACAATTGGAGAAGATCTGAAGAAAAATCCCAAGATGAGATTTCCTCCCTGTGAAGGGCAAACACTTCCAGGTAGAGTTAGGGTTAACAACAAGCAGCAAGCCCTGGGGTTAACTGGTTTGGGAGGCTGCCTGGGCCCCAGCCACAGGAACTTTTACCCCAGGGCCAGTGAGGGGAGTTGGGCATTTGACCTGGGGAAGATCAAAGGAATCTCTGCTGATGGGGAATGCGAGACCCAGCTGTGCTGTGGAGACATGGTGGGGGTGAGAAGGAAGTAGCACACGCCCAGCAAGTGCAGAAGCAATGGGGTGGGATACTGCTATCTGTGGGCACTTACAGGAGGCTGGAGGTCTTGGTTTGAGTGCAAGGTCAGAAGGGAGAACTGAAGAGGATTGGAAGCCAGAGGCACCATTCCCCATACTCTAGGATTAGAGGTGATTATAAACACTAAAGTATTAAAAAAAAAAAATGCACAAGCAAAGGAGAAATAATCCAACCACAGAGAACTACTATGGGAATAGAGAAGACAGGGTGCATCTTCAGAGGAGGATAATGAAGCAAAGAAACCCTCTTGTACCCCAAAAGAGTAATATTAAATGGTCACCTGCCCGAAAAGAATTCATTGAAGAACTTAAAAAAAGACTTTAAAAATCAAATGAGAGAGATTGAGGAAAACTAAAAAGAAAAATAAGAATAATACAAGAAAAAACAAGAAGATTATAAAAAGAAAGTCAACCAATTAGAAAGGGATCCAGAATCTTAAGGAAGAAAATGACTCCTTGAAAATCAGAATTGGGCAAGGGGAAGCCAGTGAAGTTATAAGAGATGAAGAAATGCAAAAACAAAATATAAAGAATGAAAAAAATAGAAGAGAATGTGAAACACCTCATAAGAAAACAACAGATCTAGAGAACAGATCAAAAAGAGAAAACATAATAATCGAACTACCTGAAAGTTCTGATCAAAAAAAGAATCTTGATACAATAATACCAGAAATAATTAAAGAAAGTTGTCCTGAAGCATTAGAACAAGAGGAGAAAGTAGAAATAGAAAAAAAATTTACCTATTACCACCGTAAAGAGATCCTATGAGGAAAACTCACAGGGATATTATAGTTAAATTCTGAAGTCCTCAGATCAAGGACAAAATATTATGAGCAACAAGAAAAAAACAATTTACATATGGCAGTGCCACAATTAGGATCACATAAGACCTAGAAGTAGTGACACTAAAGATGGCAGGTCTTGGAACACTATAAATTGAAGAGCAAAAGAACTGAGCTTCTGGTTGGAAATATCATACCTAGCAAAGCTAAGCATAATTCTAAATGGAAAAAAAGGACATTTGATCAATTGTCCACTAAATGGAAAAAAAGGACATTTGATCAATTGTCCGACTTTCATGTCTTTGTTAAAAATAAAACAAAAAAAAAAAAACCTGAACTCAATAAAAGATTTAACATACAAGAGCCAAGAGAAATATAAGGTACATACCAATGACCAATTACAAGGGACTAAATAAGAATAGAAAGTTTACCTTTTGTGTATGAAAAATGTAAAACCTATGTCTAAGATTGTTACTAGTAATTAGGTAACTTAAAACAAAGATTGGAGTAGACATGAATATGATATGACTTCAAAAAGTAAAACCATTCAAGTACAGCTTAAAGAGTAATTATCATTTACAAATGAGGTACAAGAGAAAGAACCAATACAGAGGAATTAAGATGAGGGAGGGGGACTGTTAGTTCTGGAGACCTACTCTCAATGGGAATGGGTTTAAGAGCGGAAAATACATATACATTTAGAAGAGTATCAAAATCATCTAAATTTAGAAAGAAATAAAACTCTAAGGGGATAGGGACGGGGAGAGGATAAAGGAGGAATCTTTAGAGGGGAAGGTGTGGGGATAGGTTAAAGGGGGATATAGAAGGGGGTTTAGATTTAGGGGGTAGGAGGATAAGGGAGGGATTGCTGGAGTGGGAGTAGGTTAAGTAATAGGAGGGTAGGGTAGCAGGTAGAAGTAAAGTAGAGGAGTCAGGAGAGATAGGAAAAAAGAGATATTCACAAACATAAACACAAAATATGAGACTAGGGTCTCTTAGGGAAAGTATATCTTCATATATATTTGTGTATATATATATGTATGTGTATATATATATATATATATATATATATATATATATATGTGTATATATGTAAAAGTATATGTATATATCAGTACCTGTATATAAATATATCCAATGCTCAATTGTGGCCTTGGGGTAGTGGGTGGGGGGGAGGGAGGGGGAAAAATAACAGTAAAAAATGCACGGCGGAAAACAAAAGAAAACCTACAAGGAAGCAAAGAAAAGATGGACAGATTTCAACATAATGCACAGTATTTAATATGTAGGCTTTCTTGAAATGAAAAGTTATTGCTATATCTTTTGAATCCTCTCCTATGTTCTGCTGAACATGACATTTTTTGTTTCTTTTTTTAATTTTATATTTAAATTTACAATGTTTCTTTTTCTTTTCTTATTATGTATTTAAGTTTTAGTATTTGTCTAAAATGAAAATTAAAAAAAGCTAAGAAATGTAGTTAATATAGAAAGAAACTGTCTTTTCTGCATTATACAAAAAAGGTCTTAAGACTGAAATATTATCAACACATGAAAAGTAACATATAAGCCTCAGTTTCTAAAATGCCAAACTCTATTTGGAAAGCACTATAATCACTTTTCATTGTCAGGACAAAATGGGATGAGATAAGGGTTGAGAGATGGAATTAGGTCACATTAATCTTTAAAATAAAGAAGTGGGATGGTTTCTTCTGTTTGTGTTCATTCAATTCAGCAGACATTAATGCATCCCAACTTGAGGCACATGAAGATGCTCAATCTGTGTTGTGCCTTCTAGTGTAAGAGGTCAAAGATTGAGAAGGCATTCCAGGAAGGTAATGATAAAGCATGCTTCCTTTCTCCCAACTGAGAAGTGGACTTAGGCTGTAGGATGTAGGAAAACATTTTGGAAATGGCAAATCTGGCAATTGTTTTGCTTGACAAGGCATATTTGTTACAAGGGTTTTGTTTTTCTTTTTTTTTCAGGAGGAAAGGGAGATATGGGAGAAAGAATAAATGCTTGTTAATTGAAAAAAAATGTAATTTTGAAAATGAGTACAAGAAAAAGAATCAAAGACGGGAAAAAGAATGGATTTCATTTCTACCTTCCATGCAAATTAACTAACAGTGAAATTCATAAAGAAAGATTCACAAAACAAAATAAGTCATCTTAAAGACCATAACACATGGAATAATTATTCTATTATGAAAAACAATGAACCAAACACTCACAGTGGAAGAGAGATTGATATGGTTTTTCCAAGAAATCATGGAAGGGAGGCAAGAGGAGGGGAGAAAAGAGGAGGGAAAGGGAGTGGTAGAAAAGATGGAGACAGAGAAAAACAAAGAGTGATATAGAAGCAGAGAAAGAGACAGGTGGAGGCAAGCAGAGACAGAAAGACACAGAGAGAAGTGCATACTCTAAGTAAAGTAATAATTAGGTTCCATGGATACACAAAAGACGTAAGACAAAGACCTTATCCTCAGAGAGATTCCAGTCTAATAGAGAATAAGATATTAGCATAAATAACTATGTTACAAAGTAAAATGTGAGAATTAAAAATTATAATAATAATAATAGAATGTAAGCAAAGTGCTTCAAGAAATTAGAAGAGGTCAAGATCACTTTCAATGGGTGGAGAGGATAAAATCAGGAAAGGCTTCAGAGAGGAGGTGGCATGAGAAAAACTGGGCCTTAAAGAAAGGAATGGGTTTTCTGAAAAAAATAAAAAATCTGTTGGTGGCAGCAGTAGGCATTCTTCAAGGTAGAGAGGATGGCATCACCCCTCACCTGTTTCCTCACCCTGAAATGTTCACACTTTAAACTCTTTCATCATGAAGAAAACCAAATACTCCCTATGTCACTTAGAGTTAAATTTCCCAGCTTCATAGCTTCCTTCACTTTTACAACAGAGTGGATGAGGTTTTTGAATCTGCCCCATCCTCTAATTCTCCAAATAAAGCAAGGTCTTTTATATCAACTTCACAGGAGCGTTATGAGAAAATTGCTTGTAAGCCTTAAATTGCTATATAAATTATTATTATTATTAATTATATGAGAGGTATCCTGGTATAGGGGATAGAGAGCTAGCCTTAGAGTCAAAGACTAGTGGTCAGGTCCTGCTTCAGTCACACAGGGTGTTTGAACCAGAGCAAGTCACTTACCTTCCTATTGCTTTAGACAACTCTTCTAAGATTCTAAGTTGCAGATCAGATACAGATCTACATTGGCAGAGGAAGCCTCTCCCGGGCGCTCCCTGTCATGATGAAATCACAGATCTACCCCCTCCCCCCAGCCGGAAAAAAAAAGAAAAATCTTATGCAGCAGATTTAATGATGTGGATAAGATTCACAAGGATAAAAGATATCAACTGATTCATTCACCTCACAAATGTGTGTATATTATCAACCGATTAACTTACTCGACATATGTATGTATATACACATATCCAGACGTATCTATCTTTCTATGTATCTATGTATCTTTTTATGTGTCTATGTATCTATGTATATATACTTGTATCTATATATCTTTGTTTTTATCTATATATGTATATACGTATGTATGTAGGTATGTATGTACCTGTCTATCCAGACATATAACTTTTCTCTAAATTCCTGTGCTGAGTACAAAAAAAACAAAAACAAAAAACAGAATGAAAAACAAAAACCTGTAAGTCACGAGCAAACATTTATTAAGTACTTTGTGCATAGTTCCTGTATCAGAGTGGAGAAACTGGGAGTTTCTGTCCTCAAGGACTTTATAATCTAAGGGGTGAAGTTGGGGGGGGGGAGATCACTAAGTAAGAGCGTGTTGAGAGAATAATTGCCTTTCTATTAGGTTTTATTTTTTTGAAGTTGTTGACTGAGACTCAGTATCAGTGTTGAAAGCCATGTATCAGATTCATATTATTTCAACAGAATATCATCATTTTCATTGCAGTGGTAAGCATTCATTGGTAGTGATTTTGAGTTTAATTATTTGTTATATAACTAGCTGAACGGAGCCACATTATTATAGCTTCTCAGAACTTTAAAAACATATTGCTACAAACCTTCATCAAATAACAATTATCGATGTTTTTAATCCCTTTCAATAAATATTTCACAGGATTACAGAATTGTGGTATCAGGCAGAGACAGACTCTATCTGTCCTGGTGGATGTGGGTTATTATTTTTCTATTTATGCAAAAAGAAAGTGCCTGCTCCTGACTTCTTCCTCCCACCCCCACCTCTCTCCCTAGGCTAAGATACTTACCTCATAATAAGCATCTTCCCATTTTCAGGTGCTACTCAGGAAATGCTAACTTTGAGAGACCTTCTAGACCCATCTTCACATTGGAAACACCTGGAATGGCTTTTCCTCCATTTTACCTCATGTTCATTAGCCTCCTTTTCTCTTAGGTGCCTATAAACCTTCCTACATAATAGGACCCTAGGGAAAACAAACAAACAAACAAAACAAGACAGACTTGCTCAAGGATTGAGTGCATATGTTTAGGTTTACATTAAGCCATCCTCAATCTAGTTCTATGTAGAGACTATAGATTGAACTGGGATTATAAATGTAGCACCTATAAAAATGACCCTAGATTTGAAGCTCTCTTTGGGTCAGCACCCATACAACACTACTTCACAAGCTCCCACTAATGTGTTTACTTTTACCAGTCAGACAGATGGCATGTTAGAATAAAACATAAGACACTGAGTATAGCAAATAATAAGAAAACATAGAGAGCAAGGGACAAACAACAGGAGTATATGGACTTCTACAAGTCATTAGGCCACTAGTCGGGGGAGACTCCATGGATGAAGGCCTGAAGCGTCAACTTTGCTACTCTTGCAATGCCCGAGGTAATCTAGAACAAGCAATTCAGGGGTCACTTAAAGTTAGGTCCTTAGAGTTCCTGATCAGCATTCTTGTAGCACCCAGAAAGCTTTGATGATGTGAGATTGTCATCCTTGAACTGTAATTTATGGCCAACTTTTGAGACCCTGCAGATGAAAACAAACAAGTATAAAAGCAGCAGAGAAAACATAAAAGTAAAATCATTGATTCAAATGGAGCCTTAGAAACTAGTATAATACCCTCAATTTATAGCTAAGCTCAGAGAGTTTAAATAGCTCTGTGAAGTGATAAACAACAAATACGGCATTTGAACCCAGATTCTCTCACTCCAAAGCTAACGTTCAGTCTTCTGTACTGAGGTAAGCTACCGTAGCACGCGCACACACGCACGCACACACTCCTATGCTAATTCTATGTCATATCATACAATGTTAGAACTGATAGGGCCTCTGGAGATTATTCCCTTAATTTTTCGAATAAGGAAATTGAAGCCCAGAGAGGTTAAGTAACTCATCCAAGATCACGTGGATAGTTACTAGCCAAGTCAGGCTCTTATGACTTTTATACTATGTTTATATACATATACTTTTATTGTATTCCATTATACCATTCTGCCTTACTCTTTGGAACTGGGGATAGGGACTGGACTTAGGATGTCATTGGTGTAGGGAACTCCCAGGTGGGGAAATTCCATCCACTGATGCAGGTTGGCCATTTAGGCTTAGAGTTGCCTTGAACAGAGAGAGGTTAACCAACAACCTGTATGTAGCAGAGTCAGGCTTTCAACTGAGATCTTTGTGGCTCTGAGGCTAGTTTTCTCTCTCTCCACTCTGCCAGGCTGCCTTCCTCTTTAGGGTATATAGTTCTCTAAAGCATGTGCATAGGTTATTTATATATTTTGTGTACTTGTACAGAACCTAAGCCCAATAATGAGCAGTCAGGAAACAGTCACAAATGGCAAATCCAAATCTGGATGAAATCCTCTGGCCAGGTCCAAAGCAGTGTTGAGAAGTGTATTGAAGGTTCTCAGGCAGAGATGGTAATCAAATTGAGAGGCTCTCTCTGTACCATTATCTGGTATTAATCATCTCTTTTCGTCAACCTTATGTTAGCTCACACACAAATGCTCTGATGCATGTAGGACAGCAGGTTCAGGTTTAATTAATAGCAAAAGGTGAAGCTTGTGGCCTTCCTCTCTGGGGGCCTTGCCTACAAGCTGACTGCTAAGCAGAGCTTGCAAAGTTCTCCTGCTGCCTTGACTTGTGCTGGTATTCCTGGGACACCTGGATAGGGTTTATACCACAGACTGATTCCTTAGCTTGTGGAAAAGCAGCCTTTTCAGGTCTGAGGACCTGAATAAATACCTGGCAGCTTTCAGTGGGTCTTCCATGAAAAAGCACAGCTCTTCCTGAAAAAGCCAGGCTGATACTTAGATCAGCTTTTTGCATGGGTGCAGTAATTACAAATTACATTAAAAGCCTCTTCACGGGAGGTAGTATGATGGCAGTGAGAAGGAAGCTGGCTTTGAAGTCGGAAGACCTGAGTTCAAAAAACTCAGTGGCTTACTATGTGAGTAAGTTGCTTGCATCTTTGAGTCTAATTTCCTTGTCTGAAAGATGAGAGCATTACACTAGATGAATATTATTGTACCTTGCAATTCTAAATCAGTGCTTCCCAACCTGGGGTCTGTGGCTTAAATACACATACACACACACACACACACACACACACATAAATATGTACACATGTGTGTGTGTGTGTGTGTGTGTGTGTGTGTATATATATATATATGTAGTATGTATTGGCAACTACACTTCAGTATAATTAGTTTACCTGGTAATCTTAATGTATTTTATATTTTATATAAATAAAATATTCATATTCATTTTATATTTATTTTATTTTATAATTTAAAAATATTATTCTGAGGCATCTATGGTTTTTACCATTCTGTCAAAGGGATACATGATACACAAAAGGTTAAGAACCCTTCCTCTGAACTTAAGATTGTATGACCTGCAGAATATATTCTCTCTATCTTCCCACACTGAAGCCCAATATACCAATACTATTGAGCCTGTGTTAGTCATTGCCCCCCCTGGGCATCCTCTTTTCTATAGCAAATTATTTCTTTGAGTGAGAACACATTAAGACCCCTCCCCCAAGTTCCTTAGTGTGAATTAGTTTATCCAATTGTCTAGAACCCTGGGCTTCTGTGGAATGGAAGCCAGGTTGTGGGGAGGTGGTTGTGGTGGGAGAAAGAATCCCAGAAAGGAAGACCCAGACAGTGGCAAAAGCAAACTTTGTGTCCTTTAGAGTCTTCCCTAGAACTGGAAATAGCCTGTCTGGACACTGGCAAGGCTTGAGAATAAAGTCAGGTGGTAAAAATTCAGTGAGTGAGAAGTTGAGGTCACCGGTTAAGGCACTTAGATGAGAAGAAAAAAAAGCCATATTTGGAAGACTCATCAATACAATTCTGAATATTAGAGTAGCTCAGGATTCTGCTAGGGCCAATCAGAAAAAAAAAAGACACAGAGAAATGCTTTGGAGCAGCTAACCCCAAATCTCCTTTATGTTTCACCTTTTTAAATACTTATTTGCCTCATTTTTACTGCTTAACATTCCAACATTATTAATTGTTTGTGGTAATGGATACTGAAGTCTCCTCTCTTCCCCTCAATAAGACACTTTAGAAATTTTTGCTCTTAACAAATCATTAAAAAAATGCATCCAGCTCATTATCACAATCTTGAGGCCTGACAAAAGAATTTTGAAAATTCTTATTCTTAGCTAAATCTCCTCAGTAGTTTTCTAATTTTGCATTGCCGCTTTAAAAATGGAGCTTATTCTTAGAATGGTCCTTAGGAGCTATGCTCAGAAGTTGATTCCAGGTTGCATGCTTGGCTAGTACTGAATCTTTTAATTGGTTCAACACAGAGTAAGTCTTTTAGAAGGGCACTTAAGAGTACTTAATCAGGTTTCAGGGCATGCCACCCTCTATCACTAAGGGTAATTGCCATTGATTTCAAGAGTGGGGTCAAAGTAGGCTAGTTGTACCCTATGCTGGTTCTACCAACCCTTGCTAGCCTTACAGTCTTAAAGAAACTGAGCTTCACAAAAACATTGGAAATAGAGGGGATGCCCATCAATAGGGGAATAGCTGAACAAGTTGTGGTGTATGAATGTAATGGAATACTATTATATGATAAGAAATGATGAGCAGTCAGATTTCAGAAAAACCTGGAAAGACATACGTGAACTGATGCTGAGGGAAGTGAGCAGAACCAGGAGAACATTGTACACAATAACAGTAACATTGTGCGATGATCAGCTTTGATATATTTGGCTTTTCTAAGCAATACAATGCTCTAAGACAATTCCAAAAGACTCATGATAGAAAATGTTATTCACTTCCAGAGAAAGAATTATGGAGTTTGACTGCAGATCAAAGCATATTATACTCACTTTTTCTTTTTTTTTTCTTTCTCTTGGTTTTTCCCTTTTGTTCTGATTGTTCTTTTACAACATGACTAATAAGGAAATATGTTTAATATGATTGTACATGTATAACCAATATCATATTGCTTGCCATCTTGGGAAGGAGGAAGGGAGAAAAAATTTTGGAACTCCAAATCTTATAATAGTGTATATTGAAAACTTTCTTTACATATAATTGGAAAAAAAAGAAAATACAACTTTTTTTTTCTGATCTAGCTAACCTAGCCTTTCTCTTTTGCTTATCTATGGCGTTTCATGTTTCTGTGTCTGAGCACTGACTATCCATATGCCTGAAATGTGCTTCCCCTCTTACCTCAGCCTTATAGAGTCCTATTCTTTTTTTTTCTTTTTTAAATTTATTATTTTATTTTCCATGAATTATATGTAAAAATAATCTTAACATTTGTTTTTAAAACTTTGAGTTCCAAATTCTCTCCCTTCCTCCAACCTCACCCCCCTCACTGAGGAGGCAAGCAATTTGATAGAGGTTATATATGTGTAGTCATATAAAACACATCCAAAATAGTTATGTTGTGAAAGAAAACAAACAGCAATAACAAAAAACCCAAGAAAAATAAAGTAAAACAAGTATGCTTTAATTTGTATTCAGACACCATCATGTTTTTTTTCTCTGCAGATGGATAGCAATTTTCATCATAAGTCCTTCAGAATTGTCTTAGATCCTTGTATAGCTGAGAATAGCTAAGTCATTCACAGCTGATCGTATTACAATATTGCTGTTACTTTGTACACAGTACATTTCATTTTGCATCAGCCCATTAAAGTCTTTCCAGGTTTTTCTGAGGGCATCTTGCTCATCATCTTTATAGAACAATAGTATTCCATCACAATCATGTATCACAACTTGTTCAGCCATTCCCCAAATTGGATGGGCATCGAAATTGCTCTACAAAATGGTTGAATCAGTTTGCAGCTCCACCAACAGTGCATGAATGTCTCATTTTTTTCCCACAACCTCTCCAACATTTGTCATTTACCTTTTCTATCCTATTAGCCAATCTAATAGGTATGAAGTAGTACCTTACACTTGTTTTAATTTGCAACTCTCTGATAAATAGTGAGTCAGAGTATGTTTTCACATGACTATAGACAGCTTTGATAATGTCATCTGAAAACTGATACTATCGTTTGATCATTTATTAATTGAGGAATGGCTCATATTTTTTATAAATTTAACTCAATTCTCTATGTTTGAGAAATGAGGCCTTTATTAGAGAAACTTGCTTCAAATTTTTTGTCACAGTTCTTATTGCTTACTGTTTTTCCTTCCATTCTATTTCCCCCATTTATTCTATTGTCTCTCTCCTTTCACCTTGTCCCTTCTCAAAAGTGTTTTGCTTCTGACTACCCCCTCCCAAAATCTGCCCTCCCTTCTATCACCCAGCACTTCTCTTCTCCCCTTCCCCTCCTACTTTCCTGTAGGGTAAGATAGATTTCTCTACCCTATTGCCTGTGTATGTTATTCCCTATTTGAGCCAATTTGGATGAGCGTAAGGTTCACTCACTTCTCCTCACCTCCCCCTCTTCCTCTCCACTACAAAAACTTTTTATTACCTCATTTATGTGAGATAATTGACCCTATTCTTCCTCTCCCTTTCTCTTTCTGCCAGTACATTCCTCTATCACCCTTAATTTTATTTTTTAGATATCGTCCCTTCACATTCAATTCACACCCGTGCCCTCTGTCTATATATACTCTTTCTAATTACCCTAACAATGAGGAAGGTCTTATGAGCTACAAATATCATCTTCCCATGTAGGAATGTAAACGGTTTAACTTTATTAACTCCTTTATACTTTCCCTTTCCTGTTTACCTTTTTTATATTTCTCTGGAGTACTATATTTGAAAGTCAAATTTTTTATTCAGCTCTGGTCTTTTCATCAAGAATGCTTGAAAGTCCTCCATCTCATTGAATGTCCACTTTTTTCTCTGATGAATTATGCTCAGTTTGGCTGGGTAGGTGATTCTTGGTTGTAATCCCAGCTCCTTTGCCCTGCAGAATATCATAATCCAAGCCCTATGATCCTTTAATGTAAAAGTTACTAAATTTTATGTTATCCTGACTGGCTCCACAATACTGGAATTGTTTCTTCTGGCTGCTTGCAATATTTTCTCCTTGACATGAGAGGTCTGGAATTTGGTTGTAATATTCCTGGCAGTTTTCCTTTTGAGATCTCTTTCAAGAAGTGATTGGTAGATTCTTTCAATTTCTATTTTACTTTCTGGTTCTAGAATATCAAGGCAGTTTTCCTTGATCATTTCTTGAAAGATGATGTCTAGGCTCTTTTTTTTGTGTGTGAGGCAATTGGGGTTAAGTGACTTGCCCAGAGTCACACTGCTAGTAAGTGTTATGTGTCTGAGGCCAGATTTGAACTCAGCTTCTCCTGACTTTAGGGCCAGTGCTCTATCTACTGTGCCACCTACCTACCCTGTATGCTTTTTTTTTTTTGATCATGGCTTTCAGGTAGTCCAATAATTTTTAAATGATCTCTCCTGGATCTATTTTCTAGGTCAGTTGTTTTTCCAATGAGATATTTCACATTGTCTTCTATTTTTTTCATTCTTTTGGTTTTGTTGTATTGTTTCTTGGTTTCTCATAAAGTCACTAGCTTCCATTTGCTCCATTTTAATTTTTAAGGAATTATTTTCTTCAGTGAGCTTCTGAACCTCCTTTTCCATCTGGCCAATTCTGCTTTTTAAGGCATTCTTCTCCTCATTGGCTTCTTGGAAGGGAAAAATTTAAAAAAATGACAGAAAAAAAAACTGAGCCTCAATTTCCTCATCTGATAAAGGAGGAGAACATTAGCTATTGTACCTATCTCCAAACATGGCTGAGAGGCTCAAATGAGATACTGTAAGTAACACATTTTGCAGACCTTAAATGCCAGCTATTGTTGCTGTTGATGTGATTGTTGTTTTCTGAAAGTTATCCTACACGTTTCCCAGTTTGCTAGTGGATCTTTTATGAAATGACAATTTGGGTGCTATTATTTTGGAGTATTTGCTAAAGTTACAGTAAGTAGGGCAGTATATCGTTGCAACCTTGATGTGCTCTCATCTTCCTTTCTAGTCTTCCCTCCCTCCTTCTACCATATTAACTCTGTGCCATACCATTCTCTGCCTCAGATGGAATATTTTGGGAAGTCGAAAGAAGGATGGATATAAAGAGTATCACCAACTGATGACGTTTTCCCCTAACTAAAAGTTCTAATCATAACTTCTAAGTAAGGTCTTTCTATAATGCCCTCAAAGAAGAGCTCTTTTGTGCACTTATTTTTAATTAAATGTTTTAATAAAAACTGCATTAAACTTGAACCAACTGAGCTTGATTGATAACTATTTACATTTGATTTAATCTCAATGCATAAAGTATCATAATGTCATTCATTGTCTTTAAGGCCCTAGCAGAACTCCTTGTCTACATATTGTCATTCACTTTTCCCGCATTTAAAAAATATGTTTTATCCATGCTTTTTTTTAAACTTGATATTATTTCCCAATGATATCCTCCCTTCCACCTGCTGCTCTAACTCATCTTTTCAACAAAGAAATATAGCTGTGTGAAACATATTGATCATGTTTGGCAGGCAGCGAGGTGGGACAGTGGATAGAGTGCCAGGTCTGCAGTCAGAAAGACCTGAGTTCAAATCTGGAGTCAGACATTTACTTACTAGCTGTGTGATCCTGGGCAAGTTACAAAACCCTGTTTACTTCAGTTTTCTCATTTGTTAGATCATCTGGAGAAGGAAATGACAAACTAGTGCATTATCTTTGCCAAGAAAACTCTGAATGAGTTACAAAGAGTTGTACATGACTGAGATGACTGAACAACAATATATCTGATGACATATGCCTTATTGTACACCTAGAGCATAGCAATTTCTGTCCTGAGGAGGGAGCCAGGGATGTTTCATAGCCAGTTCACTGAATTAGCTACACTGCTGATCAGAGTTCTGATGTCTTTTTGTTATTTTCCTTCACATTATTATGGTCATTATTAGACTGGTATATTGTAAGTTTCTTGAGAATATGAGTTCTTTCATTCTTATATTTGTAACCCCATAATTCAGTCAGTCAACAAACATTTATAAAGAACTTACTATGAGCCAGACATTACACTAAACATCATGAATACAGCAGCTCCAGCATAGTACCTGAAACAAAGGAGGTGTTTAATGATAAATGCTTGTTGATTGATTGTATGAATTTTTCTTCTGGTTCTGTTCAGGATATATTGCATCCATTCATATGTCTTTCCAAGATCCTCTAGATTCTTCACATGCGCTCTTTCTTATATTGAAACAATATTCTACAATATTCATGTGTCCCTGTCCCAATTCCTCTTGCCATTTTCAATCAATGGGTACTCACTTTCCAATTCTTTGTTAATGTGCATACACACAGACACACAGACACAGACACACAGACACACACACACACACGGGGGGGGAGAGAGAGAGAGAGAGAGAGAGAGAGAGAGAGAGAGAGAGACAGAGAGACAGAGAGAGAGAGAGAGAGAGAGAGAGAGAGAGAGAGAGAGAGAGAGAGAGAGAACAGTTCTATAAATGTTTTTGCATCTCAGTTACTTTTCCTTTTATATGCTTGAGGCTAATGCATATTATGGTCTATTTCTCCTTTTAAAAAAAAGCAACTTTGCATTATTTCAGAAGGGCCTTTCTAAACTTTGTGTTTCTAATGCTTGTCAGTGAAATTACGAATTTTATAATGAAATTGTCATAATGTAATTACCTTATATTAAGGTAGCACAATTTATTTGGTCATTCCTTTATTGTTTAGGTGGCATATAGGTTTGAAAAACCCCCATAAATATATGTATATGTTTATATGTATACATAAGTCCATATATATAATGCTACTATGAAAATCTTTGAATAAATAGGTTTTTTTTCCTTTTGATAATACTTTCAGGGTGAAATTATTGAATTAATAAGTAAAAGGTCATTATTTTTAAAAATAGCTTTTACTATAGATAAATATGGAGAAAGAAGTATCTTATGGAAAAAAGTTCAATTCTTAGGGAACCAGAGAGGATGAGTCTGGGCATGAGTTTGAACATGTATAGTTAGATTACAAGGCCGCATTAATGTAAATGTGGGAACCTACTACTTCTAAGTAAATGTCTACCTATGTAGATATCATGCATGATGTTTATAAAATAAAAGCAGGTGTCATTCTAAGAATTACTAACTGAAAATTAGTTCCCTGTTCTGTGATGCTGCTGTAAATCTCAGTCATGCCTTAAAAGAAGGCCCCATAGCTTAATGGTAGAAACTTAAGTGAAGGTCATATGATCCATTGATGTGCCTGCTCAGTGCAATTTCATGGAAGATATGCCATAAACATGGTTGACATGTGTGGAATTTTCATTTTGTGATGCTTGTTGTGGAATTGTTTTTGAAACACTGGTCAAGATTTAGACAGGGTACTGAAATGATACATTTTCTTCAAAGTGGACATATGTTACCACCTTGTGTGTCCCCTTCTACTCAAATATTTGACATATAAGGTAAAACAAGTCAGAACTCTAATTATACTAGGATTCCTTCTTTACTGGGCCTATCTCAGCAATGTTATCAGAAAATGATAAATCTGAGTGTTGTTAGATTGAGAGATTGTCTAACAATGAAAAGAGCAGATCTGGGAGCCAGGGACAGCAGGATTCAGTTCCTGCCTCTGACTTATCTCAGTCATACGACCATAAGACTTTTTCTTTTTTTTTTTTTTGGTCTTTTAAAAGTATTTTATTTTTCCCAATTACATGTGAAGACAATTTTTAATATTCAAATTTTAAAAATTTTAAGTTTCAAATTTTCTCTATTCCTCTCTTCCTAAGATGGTAAGCAATTTGATATAGATCATATATGTGCAATCATGCAAAATGTATTTCCATATTAGTCATGTTGTGAAAGAAGACATAGACCAAAAGGAAAAAAAAGTACATAAAAAATAAAGTAAAAATTAGTATGCTTAAATTCATATTCAGACTCCCTCAGTTCTTTCCCTGGATATAAATAGACTTTTTTTTTTTCATCATGAGTCCTTTGGAATTGTCTTGGGTCATTGTATTGCTGAGAAAAGTCAACCACAGTTGATCATTGCACAGTGTTACTGTTACTATATACAATATTCTCCTGGTTCTACTCACTTCACTCAGCATCAGTTCATGTAAGTGTTTTCAGCTTTTTCTGAAGTCAGCCTACTCATAATTTCTTATAATACAATGCTATTGCATTTCTATCATATACCACAACTTGTTCAGCCATTCTACAATTGATGGGCATCCTTTCAATTTCCAACTCTTTGCTATAACAAAAAGAGCCCCTATAAATATTTTTGTACAAATAGCACTCTCTCTCTGTCTCTCTCTGTGTCTCTCTGTCTCTCATCTAGTAGATTAGTATGCCTGGTTACTAATTAATATCAATATTAGTATCAATACTAATACTACTAATTAGTCTTAGTATTAGTATGTAGATCAGAGGGTATGTACAATTTGATTGCTCTTTGAACATAGTTCTAAATTTCTGAGCAAGTTTCTTAATCTCTTAGTGTACTAAGCAACTTTCTAAGACTATAAGTTACAGAAAAAGTGACAACATCCATTGGTAGAGTCAATTCCCCCTCTACCAATGAAATCATTGGTCCAGTCCCTATGCCTATGACTATTATGAAATATTGACCATATCACTCCAATGAACCACTATTACCTCTAGTATAAAATAAAAAAAAAAATCTTCAGTCTGGCATTTAAAAGCCTGCACAATCTGGCTTCCACCCACTTTATTTCGTTTTTCCCTTCCTCATACTCTCTCTATTCAAATCCAACTGGCCTGCTATTTCCTTCACAAAATATTCCATTTCTTGCCTCTATGTCTTTGAACCAGTGTCCCTTATCATTGATGTCTGAAATTCCTTGCCTCCCCATTACTGCCTCCCAGAACCTCTGGCTTCTTCAAAGCACATTTCCTGTATCACAAGGTCTTTCTTGATCTCCCCAGTTATTAGCACTCTCTCCTTTTTGAAATAAATTTTCATGATTTTGTGTATAGCTTAATTACTTGTGTCAATGTGATACTTCTCAGGAAAAACCAAGTTCCTTGAGAAAAGGACAGTTTTTGTCTTTTTATCCCCAAAGAGTGAGAGTTTACCATATGCATAATAAGTTTCCTCAAAAAGAAGTAGATGGAAGGCTGGCATTCTTCAAGATTTCATGGTAAATTTGGAAATACTAACAATAATAATAATAATAATAAATCATAACCATATGTATGTGTATGTATGTATATGTAGATATATAATATAAATGTATATGTCACATGAAAATTTCTAAGAGACTTTACATACATTATTTCATTTGAGCCTCATAACAATCCTCTGAGACAGCTATTATTAGCCCTGCTTTTCACATTAAGAAATCAACACTCAGAAGATATTTAGTGACTATACAGACAGTATCAATGGTGAGATTTGAACTCTGGGAATTCTGACTGTAAGTCTAGCACTATCCATGATATCACACAGATTTTTCTAGAATTAACATTCTATTCATATTCCTTGACTTGTCTCAAGTCTCCTTCCTATATATGTTCTCTATGCCCTGTACTTGGTTTTTGCCCTTTGATTGTGTGTGGGCAGTGGAGTAAGAGTCAGGAGGACTAGATTCCAGTCCTAGCTCTTTCATTAATTAGCTATGTGCTCTTGAGAAAGACTCAGCTGTGATATCTGATTGGCATAGTGCTGAACTCTAGATGTCTCTGCATTGGGGGAGAGAGAGACAGGGAGAGGGAGAGAGAGAGAGAGAGAGAGAGAGAGAGAGACAGACAGACAGACAGACAGACAGAGAGACAGAGAGAGAGAGAGAGAGAGAGAGAGACAGAGACAGAGAGAGAGAGAGAGAGAAAGAGAGAGAGAGAGAGAGAGAGAGAGAGAGAGAGAGAGAGAGAGAGAGAGAGAGAGAGAGAGATCTGATGAAGACATAGGCCTCAGGGAGTTTAAAAATATAATTAACAAAATAAAGTTAGGCCCAAGGGCCTAGGATGAAGATTATACTCCTGGAAAGGAAAAATAAATCATTGATTTTTAAAAACATTATGTAAATTTCCTAGTGAATTTTTCCCCTCCTCCTCCCAGAAAGCCATTTGTCATAACAAAGCAACAACAACAACAACAACAATAAATCTACACCAGTTCAGCACAATTAACAAACATATGGGAAAAGTCTTTCATTATAGGTAGTGTTACATACTTATAGTCTAGTCCCTGTCTGTGCAAAGAAGGGAGAACGAATGGAGAGGTGATTTTGCATATCTCTTCTTTGATGCCAAACTTGGTCATTATGATTCCCTAGTATTTATCTTTCACTTTGTTGTTCTCGGAAACACTAGTCTAACTGAGATTTTGGATAACAGAAAGACAATGGGGGGGGGAACGAGGGGAAAAAAGTCAGGGAGGTGTTTGGGTTTTTTTTGCCTTGGGAAGATTTATTTCTCTCAGTCGGATAATTGGGAGTGTTGAGCAGAAAAACCTTCAAGGTTTTAAACTAAAAGAATAGCAGCACCTCCCTTTATGGAGAGGTGATAGCATCAACCCAAGAACTCCACCAGAAGCTAGAAGCTGGAAATGGAGAAGAGCTTCTCCAGCCCATGCACAAAGGACCTATGCTTGGCAATGACCAGCAGCAACTACAGAACCCATGGAGACTGCATCTAAGGAGGCTAGGGCAGAAACTGAGTCATTTGTGATGAGTGGAGAGCAGCATGATGGTAGCAGCAGATAACATTAGTGAATAGTCCTCAATCTGTTTCACTAACCCAGCAAAGGGTTACAGCAGCTTACAGACAGATTTTGCAATTAGAATGTAACAATGTCACCTCTGAGACCAACCTGAGGCTCCTTTCTGAGCAAAAGAATTTACACTTCCTTCCTCTAAGGAGTTAAACACCAGGATTCATCTCTTCAATTGGGTATTTCTGGGCCAGGAGGAATAGAAAGATATAGAGAAGGGCAAATGAACTGAGGCACCCTCAAGGATAAACCAGACAAACAAATTAAGGTAGGGGTTTGTGTGTGTGTGTGTGTGTGTGTGTGTGTGTGTTTTGGCGTAGGAGTGATTGAATACATTTGCACTTATTGGACACTTCTAAATCATGCTGCCTGTATTGTGGTCATCTTTCTTGTTCCCCTCCCACCAGAACTCAGACTTGCCTTGGGACCCTGGGCTATGTTAGCTTTGGCTTATCTTGCCTGGAACCATCAGTTCAGCAAACTACTTCCTGACCACTTCCAAGGCACTGCATGCCAACCATATTCCTCTCCTCACTTGCTAGCTCTCTTTTATGTATTGTATTCTTCATTGGAATATAAACTCTTTGAAGGCAGAGGCATTCTTCTTTGCTTGCATTTGTATCCCTAATACTTGGCACACACCAAGTACTTAGGAAATGCTTTTTAATTTATTTAATTAATTTTAAAGGAAGGCTGAGATTCAACAGGGAATGTGAAAAGCTTCACTGAATGCCAGAACTGTCCTTGCCTCCAGTTGACCTCATATGCTAGTTTTTTTTTTTAATAGGTTGAGCTCCTCTTCTCAGGGTGTAACTTTTTGTATAGCCATGACTTTGACCAAATTATTTTTGTGGGAATGGTTTCCTTTCAAACCATGCCATGGGAAAATAAAGGATGCCTGACTGGATGCCAACAATTTACCTTCCCACACTTTTCCTGACTTGTTTTGATTCCCAGAGAAACCCTGATGAATGTGTTCTCTCTGTGCTATGAAGTTTGAAAATAAATCAATAATTGTCTCCTTTGACTCTGAGTCCCCAGCCAAAAAAAACCTTGTTCTGGCAAATACAGCAGTTTTAAATCTCTTTCCCCTCTCAGGATGTTTTCAATTGCTATCCCTTCAATACTGTATTCAAGAAGTAAGTAACACACATAGGTTAGCAATTCTGTTGATCAACAAATAATTTTATCAAATTTTCCAGCTTAAGAAACAAAGTAAACTTTTATGAACAAAAATTGTTGATTTTGAGTCATTTTCAGTCATGTCTGACTCTTTGTCCACTTAGGATTTTTTGGCAAAGATACTAGAGTAGTTTGCCATTTCCTTCTCCAGCTCATTTTACAGATGAGAAAACTGAGGCAAACAGGATTAAATGACTTATCCAAGGTCGCAAAGATAATAAGTGTCTGAAGCCATGTTTGAGCTCAGGCAGATGAAGCTTCCTGACCCCAGGCCCAGCACTTTATCTGCTGTACCACCTGGTTGCCTGTATGCAGAATGTTGACCACGTGTTAAGCTCTAAGGATCTTGTTCAAAGGCTGTATCCTTGCCCTCTTAGAAGAGAGAAGAAAGAGAGTATGAAGTAAAAGTCATGGACTTTTATTTCCAGCAAGTCTTTTGAATTTTTTTCATCTGGGGGCATCAACAAAGGCCTGTTATATATTGATAGAATCATTCCTGTGATTTCTCTGCCACTATTACTAGAAGAAAAAGTTTTCATGGATGTCATTCTGAGAAATCCCCCACATTACTTCTGGAACTCAAGTTCCTATTTATTCACTAGGATTGAACCACAAACACCCAAACCATTCTGAGCTCTAGTTTAGTAAGCAAATAAGACTAAGCAAAGGCAGTTAATAAGGAAGACTGGAACCTTTTTGTTTGTTTCTAGAACTTGACTAAATTTAGAACAGGTCCCTTGAGGAAGAAGGGGGAAAAACACAAACTAATTCAACACCCAATTATTTTTTAAAAAGGATCTAAAGACATAGCAGGAAATTAGACCAGCCTGTTTCACATCAGTTAAGTCTCAGAAGCATTTTTAATAGATCAAATGCTAGGACATTTAAAAAGCACAGCTTGACAACAGACAATTAAGGCCACATCAGGATGGGGCCAGGAGATTTTAGAAATTTGTGTGTGTATAATGTATACGAACATCCTAAATAGCATAGCCATAAGCATCAAGGAAAGCATAGAAAAAATGACAAAGTAGAATATGGCTATTTGACAAAGTCTTTCTTTGAGTTAATATCTGAGGTATGAAATCCTGGAGCCAAAGGAAGTCTGACAGGTTGAATTAATCATTGACTAGACTCATGCAGGTTGCAAGTTCAATTTCTGATCCTCTGCAAATTAGTTTTATTCCACAGATCTCAATTATCCAATTGGATCAGGATTTGGGGACACAGTTTTCATGTCAGAGTCCTTTAAAAGTCCTTCCTGAATAATTGATCCTTGAATAATAGGGAATATAGTACTGTCATACTTCTGTGGACCTTGTAATATGATCAGTGTGGTTATTCACTCCGTTGGTGCTGATCTCAACCATTTCAGAACCTCTTATCCTGTGTAATGATCCTTGTCAATGTTCTCCTATAGATTCTACATGGCAGATCTACATAACATGCTAAAAGTTTTCATCTAGGTCTTTTTATATGCTGTGGGAACAATGTTGTCCATCTGTTTTCCCTTTCTTATGCCATATGAGTGCCCTACCTCCTTTTTCCCATCATATGTTTCCTTGATAAGATACCCCTTAAGCCACCTCTTGTGAATAAGTCATCATTGAAAATGACTGTATCTTTTTTGTATCCACCATGAATCTCTCCATTGCACTTTGGATCTTCTGAAACTTTGCTTCTTTAGAGACTTTCCTGGTCTAAGATTTATAGCCATATAACATCACCTGGAGAGCATTTGCGTTGAAAATGTGAAACAGAGAGCAAAATGTACATAGAAAATTCTGCCTTCTGTTTCCTGAAAGTTTAAAAAAAAACTAGGCATGCTGCAAATAACCTCAGAGGCAACATTTCCCAAATAGACATTTTATAGAAATTGTGAAAGTGAGAGTTAGATGATTTGAGGGAAAAAAATGCACTATTAGTCCATATCAAAGACTAGAAAAGAATGGTTCAAGGTGCCTGGTGGAGTTAATTAGCCTGTAATTAATTCTTTGATCTATGATATGATACAGCTCCATTCTGATTATGTTAAGGAAAAATGGAATAGCAACAGTGATATAAAGTCTATGTGGGAATAAAAAGCATAGAGGACGTTCCAAAGCATTGTACATTATTGTTAGAAGAGGGACTTTGATAAGCTGGAGATTGTCCTAAGGAGGTTGATCAGGATGGTGAAGGGCCTAAAGTTCATGACATGAGGATTAATTGAAGGAACTGAGGATATTTTATGGTGGAGAAGGAGGGTTCTTGATAGCTGTCTTCAATTATTTGAAGAGCTTATTCTGTTTGGCTCTAGGGAGCATGGGTGGAAGCTGCAGAAAGGCCCATTTAGGCATGATATAAGAAAAAATAACACTTCATAACTAGAACTTCACTCTTTATCCAATGAGGAGCTCCACAGAAGAAGAGGAGTAAAGTGCAGAACTTTGTTGCTGAGAGTCATTTCTGACTCTTTCTGATCCCATTTTGAGTTTTTCTTGGCAAAAATACTGGAATGATTTGCCATTTCCTTCTCTAGCTCATTTTACAGATGAGGAAACTGAGGCAAATAGGGTTAAGTGACTTGCTCAAGGTCACACTGCTAGTAAGTGCCTGAGGCCAGATTTGAACTCAGGAAGATGAATCTTCCTGACTCCAGACCTGGCACTCTACCTGCTCCTTTTCAGGTGTCAGTGGGACTAGGTATCCTCTGAGGTCACTTACAAGTCTGAAATTCTGTGATTTCATGTGATTGCTTTGGTAGAGTACTATAAAAGAGGGAACTTTCTATTCTGCTGCTGAGGAACAAGTAGCTGAGTTTATTGGAAAGAAAAAAAATCTGATTAGATAAAACAAAAGATCTCATCTATTGGGATAATAACTCACTACCTGATTAAAAAAACTACTGGAAAAACTGGGCAGCAGTCTGGCAGAAATTCAGTTTGGACTAACATTTCACACCTTATACGAAGATAAGTTCCAAACAGAAATGTGAACTAGATATAAAGGTCAAATCATACACAAATTAGAGGAACAAGGAAAAAAAATATCTTTCAGATTTTTGGATAGGGGATAAATTCATGACCAAACAAGAGATAGACAGCATTACAGAAGATAAAGTAGACAATTTTGATTACATAAAATTAAAAAAAAAGGTTTTGCACAAACAAATCAAATATAGCTAAGATTATAAGGAAAACAGTTGGCTAGAGAAAAGAAGAAAACTTCTTGGTAGTAAGTTTCTCTGATAAAAGTCTAATTTCCAACATATATAAAGAACTGATTTGAATTTATAAGAGTAAAAGATATCTTCCAATTGATAAATAGTAAAAGGATGTGAAGAGGTAATTTTCAAAAGAAGGAACCAAAGCTATCTATAGCTATATGAAAAAAAAATGCTCAAAATCACTAATAGTCAAAGAAATGCAATTTTAAGAAACACTGAGGTTCCATTTCACACTCAGCAGACTGGCAAAACTGATTTCAGTAATAACATTTTGGGAGGGATGCAGAAAAAGAAGTACATTTATGTGCTGTTGTTGCTTTAAGAAATGAAGAAAGATAATTTCAGAGATACTTAAGAAGACCTTTGTGAGCTGATCAAGAATAAAGTGAATTGGATCACAATTGTTTATACTATACCATGAATGTTGTAAAAATGAACCATTCTGTAAAACTTAAGCACTCTGATTAACAAAATAACCAATGATGATTCTAAAGAATTGATGAAGAAGAATGCTGTTTACTTTTTTACAGAGAGATGATGGATTAATATGCAGAATAAGAAGCACATTTATGGATATGGCCAATTTAGGAATTTGATTTGCTTGAGTATGCTTATATAATAAGCATAGTCTTTCTTTCTTCCTTCCTTCCTTCCTTCCTTCCTTCCTTTCTTCCTTTCTTCCTTCCTTCCTTCCTTCTTTTCTTCTTTCCTTCCTTCCTTCCTTCCTTCCTTCCTTCCTTCCTTCCTTCCTTCCTTCCTTCCTTCCTTCCTTCCTTCCTTCCTTCTACTGGGGGAAATGGTATAGCTTTTAGAGACATAAAGTGTTTTGTTTTTTTTTTTAGTAAGGGGTTGTGTGTTGCAGTGGGTTAGGGGAAGGAAATGATGAGAACATCTATGACCGTTCAGGGCTTCTCATCAACCAAGCCAGGAAACTCTATTAGTTTATTTTAGGATTTGGACATTTACAGAGACTGGTCACAAATGAGTCTGGATATGGAGAAGATATTAGAAAATTCTGGCATCTTTATTAATCTAGAACCCAAAGTTCTGGCTCTGCGGAACCTTCAGGGGCCTGGAAACGATGCAGTCGACCTGGTAAGAGGTAATTTGTCCTCTTGGGCTGTGTCTACTCCAGAAGTTTTCAGATCATTCAACAGCTCATTTTATATCAGGCTTGTCTTATTTTGATATCAGAAATCCCACCGAGGTATGGAAGTTACTCAGAGCCATAATGAGCAATTCTGACATTTGGGGAAAGGGGGAGGAGACTTCCCTGGAAGATATGGGGAGAGATCTCAGGATGTAAGCACTATGTGGAAAGTGACCCCGGAGCATTTCTCTGCTGGGGAAAACTTTGTCCTAATCAAACCTCAGGTGTTATAGCACCAGTATATAACAGGGTTAAGTGACATGCCCAGGGTTACATAGCTAGTAACTATCTGAGGCCAGAATTGAATTCATGAAGGTGAGTCTTCCTGACTCCAGACCCAGTGTTCTATCCACTTTGCCACCTAAGTACTAGTTACTAGAGCAGCAGATAGTAGAGAAATATTTAAACCAATGACATATGTGTATATATATATCAACAATCCCGTATTGGATCAACTGATCAACAGATGTTGAGCCAATATAGCTGGATGTGATTTAAAGGATAAATTGTTCCCTGAAATAGTGATTTGTTTACCCTAAAAGGTAATGCCACTGTCCTGGAGACCTAGTTTGTCCCTGCCACCCCTGAAACAGCTTCCTGGTCACCTAAGTCAGCCACATAGAGTCAGAGACCGATTGATTTGGTGGAATTCTGAAGATCATTCGAGTCAGCACACTAGGTCCTGCTGATATGATGTCTCCATAGGAGAGTCTTGTTCCCAAAAGCTAAGTGTCACTGTATTCTTGTTGCACATCCTTGCTATGCATGGGCTAAGTAAACCTCCTTCTCTTAATTGTTCAATGAATTATGAGTGCCTCATTCTATCCCCAAACTGAATCTGAATTAACAGAGTATCGCCCATAAAACCAGGCCAGTACTGAGGAGGCCTCTGCTTGGGAGATAAAGCCAAGCCAAGAAAAAGTGATAAGTGATCTATGAATGCTTTAGGATCCCATCTTGACCAGCGAGTAGCTGTCCTGTGAGCTTTGGTACTGGGAGTGTTTGCACAGTGGAGAGGGTAGTCCATCCCTTAGAAAGTCTAAATTGTGCTCTCTAGGTATAGAAAGCTCTGCCCCTCCCCTAATTGCCAGGCACAACTGGAAGAGAGGGGTGGGATCTGTAGGGATTTGTTGGGGAGGGAGGTAAAGGAGGAAAGATAGTCTGGCTGTGGATATATGGGACTAGGGCATGGGAGTAATTGAAGAATCACAAAAGTCCTTGTCCCCAGGCATCCTGACTGCTCTGACTCCACCCAATCATCCTCCAAGCCTTTCGGGACTCCCTGTATCACCCTTGGAATGTTTACGTATCGTATCAGTCTTGTCACTGGTATTCCTTAATGCTGCTACTACCATGGAGAGTTATTCTAGAGACTTCAATTTATAACGATTTAGCCTTTAAATCACATTCAACTATGTTGGCTCAACATCTGTTGACCAGTTGATCCAGTTCTGGATTGTTGATATATGTGTACACATATGTCATTGGTTTAAATATTTCTCTACTATCTGCTGCTCTAGTACTAGTACTTAGGTGGCAAAGTGGATAGAATATTGGGTCTGGAGTCAGGAAGACTCACCTTCATGAACTGAATTCTGGCCTCAGATAGTTACTAGCTATGTGACCCTGGGCACGTCACTTAACCCTGTTTGCCTTAGTTTTCTCATATGTAAAACAAACTGGAGATGGAAATAGCAAACCGTTCCAGTATCTCTTCCAAGAAAGCTCCAAATGGAGTCACAAAGAGTCACACACTGAACAACAATAGAGAGCTTTATTTTGCAAATTGTCATTTATAAATTTTTCATTTTTTCCTCACAACTACCCTGGGAGGAGGGTGCTGTTACTATCTCCACTTTACAGATATGGAAACTGAGGCAGATAAATATTAAGTGATATGCCCAGGATCTTAAAGCTATTAAATGTCTAAGGTAAGGTTTGAATTCAGGAAGGATGGCATTCTATCCGCTGTGCAACCTAGTTGTTTTTATTTATTATAGTGTATATTAGACTAAGAAAAAATAGTGTGTCCTTACGTTCTACCTACAAAAAGAAAAAAAATCATTCTGAGCTTTCTTTGGATTTCTTCTTTTTAAATCAACTGTAGAGATGAGATTGGATTTCCATGATTAGGAAAGCTATGATCAGTGAGTAATGGTATTTTTTTATAGTACTTCTTTGTGTGAAACTGAGCATTTTCCATGATTTTTTAAATCTTTATAACACCTCCAAATAATAAGACAAGTGTTCTCTGATAATTATACTTTGCAAATTGGGGAAACTGAGATGCAGGGAGGTTAAGTAAACTCCTAGAGAGGCTCCATAGAAAGTTGAGGCAAACAAGGAAAAAGTGGTGCTAGAATCATTCAAGATAAAAGCTGCTGTAGAATTGCAAGTTTGTTCTGCTGAGATAAATGGAAGACTTATGCCCTGACACTTAAGAAATATCAAAATGGACAGCAAAGCAGAGCCGTGTGATGAATATTAAATAAAGCAATTTTCCCCCCAGGTGAGAAATGGTAAATTATTTACTACCTTGGCACTGAATCATTTTTTTTTGGTTTTGTTTTATAAACCAGAATACAAAATGCAGACTCCCTTCACTTCAGAAGGATCTTTGGACAAAATCTAGCCTGTAACTTTGACCACTGTAAGCTTGGTAGGGTCTGAATTGGACTGGAATAATTCTCAACTACTTCTCTAATTCTCAAATTCTATGACTATGTGGTCTTTCTTTCTCTTCAGTTATAGCAATGCAGATTTAGAGCTAAAAGGGAAATTAGAAGTCAGGTCCCTCACTGCATGGATGAAGACCTGGTTCCCAGAGAGTTTAGGTGACTCCCCAAGGTCACACAGGTAACAGAAGCAGGATATAAACCTAGGCCCTCTGATTCTATGTCCACATTCTTTCCACTGTACCATGATCTCCCTAATTCCCCAGTGATACTGTTACCACTCTTCCCTCCACCCAATGTCATAGAAAGTAACATCTGGTCAGACTTTTTAATATCATTTCATTGAAAATGTGCTCTGATACTATGGTATGCTAGGTTGGCTGCTCACAGACCCAAGGCAACCAGCATGTTAGGCTAAGAGAACTCAATGAATTATAGTTGGGGGACAGGGTATAGAGAATAAGGACAGAACATTTTATAAAGGGTTTGCAAGTAGGGGGAAGGATAGTATCCCTGTGTGTGTATGTGTGTGTGTGTGTGTGTGTGTGTGTGTGTGTGTGTGTGTGTGATTCTCTCTGTGCTATATGTGTTAGTGGATCAAATCCTTTTCTTCAATAAAAACACTTCTCTATTAAAAAAAGAATTTTCACCTACACATGATCTTCATGTGTCAGTTTCCCAAGTATCATCTAGTATTGGAGGCTGAACTGAATCTTGAAAGTTTTCCTCTTTATTTTTTTTCTGGTAACTGCACAAATCCATTAAGCATTTTATTATTCCTTAGGGGGTGAGTGATTTATTATCCTGACCCTGCTGGTCAGATAAGCAAAAACCAAGCTCAAAATGAACAACTGTCTGCATTTCATTGAATGATGGGAAAGGAATTTTAAATAATGGATGGAGTTTATAAAAAAAGAAAAGAAAAGAAGAAAAATGCTCGATAGCCAACTGGCATTAGATATAGGACAATCTAGGTGGAAATTTTTCTTTTTGCTCTATCTCCCAAAGAGTTTATAGGCGTATTTGTGCCCAATGTGGGAAATTAAACATCATTACATTAAGTCAGTAGATGAATTCAATCTTCAAAAAAAAATTTAATTGAAATAATTGCTCTGCAAGTAGTATAAGGGTAATTAAATCAACATTCATTTCTCCTTGCCTGGCATCCCACATTACTTACCCTGGGTAGGTGGGGAATGGCTAGTTGCAAGGTTGATTTAATGATAATATTTTATATTTTACTGTGGATGATTTAAGTTTGGATCATCTCTTGGAGGTAGAAGTTCTATCTCAATGTCTAACTTCCACCATGCTGTGGTTTTTTTATATGAAAATATCAAGGCATTACTGTAATGTTTTATGATACCAAGAAAATGACATCAGCAGAAACACCTTCAAATTTGAGATAGGATTTAATGTCATTTTGCTAGGCAGTCACTTTGGCACTTGTGATGGAAAGAATGCCAACTTCTCCCACAATGTAAAGGTCTATGCGAGATATTTTCATTGCTTTTAATGTACTTTCCTACCAGCATAATCGTACTTGAGACCTAAGAGGTATTCCAGGAAAATGAAGCAATTGAGGATGGGAGGGTTTCAATGACTACATTTGGTTATCATCCAGATTCTTGCTTCCGTTCCTGTCCTGTGCCCTAGGGACTCAGTACCTTCATGTTCTCCCTTGCTTACCTGGGGCCCTCATGGTGACATCACATTAGGATTGCTTTCCCAGATGGGACACCAAGCTGATACTCTAGCTCATGTCACTCCCTCCTTCCTCTCCCATCAAAATTTATCAGTGCAGATGCTCACATCCCTAGGGTGGCTGCTCAGATTATCCCAATCTGATGACTTAATTAGGCTACCCTGGCAAGGACTAATGACAGCTTAAAGTGTTATCTCTGCTGAAAAACCTCAGAATACTTTAACAACTGCCCTTTAATGTCTTAAACTGTAAGGAAGGAAGAAAGGGGAACTTTCCAGTGCTATTTGATCCAGAGCTGTAACTAAGATAGTGTGTTAGAGGCATTGCCTTCGGGCATATTTAGGGGGCATCTCTTAAACAGATAGTAGCTACTCTAATAACCTTCATCTGCCTTCATTACTTGTAGCATTTTCCCATTGTGAATTACTATGAGGGCACCTTGAATAGTGCTTCCCTTGGTAGACAAAATGGCTGGTTATGGCAGCTCAGGGAGTTATGACAAAACTAGATGTTTTTAAGCAGGAAGGCCCTTTTGAGCACCCTGAAGGTAGCATCCTAATTTGGCCTGTTTAATGGCTGATCCTGCTTTCAGATTGGATATTTACTGCAAATAAGGCTATGCAGACAAACAAGGTTGACTTCTTTTAAAGTGAAGTTAAAAATCTGGTCTATTCAGTAAAAACAAAACAAAACAACCCTTTCCCCCCTGCCAAACAACCCTTTCCCCCCTGCCAAGACTCTCCCCTCCTTCCCCACCAAAACAAAACAAAAAACAAGAAACCAATAAGCTTGAAAGAACAAAATTCCTTCCAGTTCAATTAGCTCCTTGCATTGAATGAAAATCTTCTGAAGTGAACTAGCTAGTCAGTTCATTCTAAATATTTGAAAACACAATTCTGATTTCCTTAGGACTCTGCTCTCACTGATTAGATATTTAAACTGTATATCCAGTCTACTTCCAAAAAGATTTGTGGGACATTCTAGGTTATGGCTGATGCAGAAAAGGACCCCTGATCATTAAAAAAAAACCAAAAGGAGAGCACCTGAAAATGTAGAAGATTAGATGCTCCCTGGGAGTGGAATGAGTTAACCATTAAATCTGGACTTTGAATTCTTTTCTTAAATTTCATGGCATCTAAGGTAAACTAGGAAAATTCATTATGTTGCTTTCATTTCCCCTTAAAAGAAAACATAACGACTATGCATATTTGTTGCAGGGTTTTTATTCTGGTTTTTATCCCACGGGGGAGGGTTGATGAAGCTGGAGAGAGAGAAAATAAATGTTTATAATTTTTAATTTTTTAAAAGATGAAACATACATTTATTATAAAAGAGAAAGTTTTTCCTCTGTAATTACACTCAAGTGAGAATTTTTCCTATGGGTCCATGTCATAGGGGGTAATGGTTTGTAGCATGTCATTGATAGTCATAGAACTTCAGAGTTAAAGAAGACTTTAAAGATGTTTACGATGATGGGTTCTTAAACATTCTTGTGTCATGGACTCTACTGGCAGTCTAGTGAAGCCCATGGATGTCTTCTCAAAATAATATTTATTGCCTACATTCATAATGGAAGGAAATGCTCAATTTCAGTTAAAGGTTAATGAAAACTAGAACCCAGGTTAGTAACTTCAGATCTAGACAAACTCTTATATTTTGCAAAAGGGGGGCAGTATAGTACAATGGAAAGAGTACTAGCTCAGATGCCAGAGAAGTGGATTCAAATCATACCCTGACCCATAAAACCCATATGGATTTGTGCAAATCACTTAACTTCCCTGGGCCTCAATTACTTGTTTTGAAAAATGATGAGTTTGGGGAGCCAAGATGGTGGAGTGAAAGCAGTGACTTGCTTGAGCTCTCCCCCAAACCCCTCCAAATACTCATAAAAAATGGCTCTAAACAAATTCTGAAGCAGAAGAACTCACAAAAAGACAGAGTGAAACAAATTTCCAGCCCAAGACAACCTGGATGGTTGATCAGAAAGGTATATCGAGCTGGGCTGGGAGTGCAGCGCAGTGCGGTGTGGGTGAGGGCGTGCAGGCCTGGAGCAGGCCACAGAGGACTGAATCTCAGGCAGCTGTGGAGGTTTCCAGACTCCTCAATCCACCAATGCAGAAGACAACTTAGAAGGTCAGTGGGAAAAGTCTGTTTCTACAGTGCTGAGACAGGAAGGTGGGGTCTCAGTTCCATTCCCCAAGAGCATGGCCCTGGGTGGGGGGGGCAGCTCCTTCCCGAGCTTCCAGCCCATAGACTGAGGGGGAATCCAGTGGCTGATCAGAGAGGGATTGCAGGGATCTCTTTGCCAGTGCTGAGGCAGGAATCTCTTGCTTTGCCCATGATTAGATCTCGGTCACGGTTCTGGGTCACGGTTCTGGGCAGAGGTACTGGGGTGAGGAGGAGCACTGGTGTGGTGGAGCTTGTAGTGGCTGTAGAGAGAAACCCCTCCTCACAGTTACAGAACAGAAAGGAGTACTTGGGGTCACAGGCCAGGAAAGGAGTAAACACCTCGCCCCTTATCATACCACCTTGGAAGAACTGAAAAGTGACAGGTCCCTACAAGTATCTCTGAAAACAGCTACACAAACCCCCGAAGCTTGGGACAGTACACTCTCCACACTGGAAGCAGACTCTTACCTTAACAAAGAGTTTACAACTCAAGTAATTGGCTGGGATCATGAGCAAGCAGCGCAAAAAGAGTTAGACTATATTATCTTACTTTGGTGAAAAAGAAGATCAAAATATACAACCAGAAGAAGGCAACAAAACCAAAGCTCCTACATCCAAAGCCTCCAAGAAAAATATGAATCAGTCCTAGGCCTTGGAAGAGCTCAAAAGGAATCTTGAGAAGCAAGTAAGGGAAGTAGAGGAAAAACCGGAAAGAGAAATGAGAGTGATGCAAGAAAATCATGAAAAACAAGTCAACAGCTTGCTAAAGGAGACCCAAAAAAATACTGAAGAAAATAACACCTTAAAAAGTATCCTAACCCAAATGTCAAAAGAGGTCCAAAAAGCCAATGAGGAGAAAAATGACCTAAAAAGAAAAACTGGCCAAATGGAAAAGGAAGTCCAAAAGATTACTAAAGAAAATACTTCCTCAAAAATTAGAACAGAGCAATTGGAAGCTAGTGACTTTATGAGAAATCAAGACACTGTAAAACAAATCCAAAAGAATGTAAAATTAGAAAACAATGTGAAATATCTGACCTGGAAAATAGATCCAGGAGAGAGAACTTAAAAATTATTGGACTATCTGAAAGCCATGATCAAGAAAAGAGCCTACATCATCTTTCAAGAAATTATCAAGGAAAACTGCCCTGATATAGTAGAACCAGAGGGCAAAATAGAAATTGAAAGAATCCACAGATCTCTCCTGAAAGAGATCCCCAAAGGAAAACTCCTAGGAATATTGTAGCCAAATTCCAGAGTTCCCAGGTCAAGGAGAAAATATTACAAGCTGCCAGAAGGAAGTAATTCAAGTGCTGTGGAAACACAATCAAGATAACACAAGATTTAGCAGCTGCTACATTAAAGGACCACAGGGCAAAGGAGATAGGATTACAACCAAGAATCACCTACCCAAAACTGAGTATAATCTTTCAGGGGAAAAAATGGTTATTCAGTGAAATAGAGGACTTTCAAGCATTCTTGATGAAAAGACCAGAGCTGAATAGAAAATTTGACTTTCAAATACAGGACTCAAGTGGAACATGAAAGAGGTAAACAGGTAAACAGGAAAGAGAAATCATAAGAGGCTTATTAAGATTGAACTGTTTACATTCCTGCACGGAAAGATGATATTTATAACTCATGAGACCTTTGTCAGTATTAGGGTAGTTGGAGGAAAAAAATTATATGTATGGATATATAGATAGATAGATAGAGGGCACAGGGTGAGTTGAAGATTAAGGGGTCATATCTGGAGAATAAAATGAAGGGATGAGAGAGGATGACACTCAGAGAAGAAGAAAGGGAGAGGTAGAATGGGGTAAATTATCTCACAAAAAAAACAGAAAAGAAAATGCTCTTACAGTGGAGGAGAAATTGGGGAAGGTGAGAGGGAATGAGGGAATCTTATTCTCATAGGATTTGTCTTAAGGAGGGAATAATATACACATTCAATTGGGTATGGAAATCTATGTTACCCTACAGGAAAATAGGGGGAAAAGGGGACAAGATAGCAGGGGGATGATAGATAGGAGGGCAGATTGGGAAAGGGGGCAATCAGAAGTAAATACTTCTGAGGAGGGACAGAGTCAAAAGAAAGAATAGAATAAATGGGAGGGCAGGATAGGATTAAGGGAAATAGAGTTATTTTTTCACAACATGTCTACTATGGAAGTGTTTTGCGTAACTGTACATGTACAACCTATATTGAATTGCTTGTCTTTTCAATGAGGGTGGGTGGGGAGGGAGGAAGAGAGAAAATTTGAAACCTAAAGTTTTAAAAACATATGTTTAAAAAATGTTTTCATATGCTACTGGGAAATAAGAAATACAAGAAATGGGGTACAGAAGTCTATCCTGCCCTACAGGAAAATAAAAGGGGAAGGGGGGAGACATAGAAGAGAGGACAGACTAGGGGAAGGGATATTCAGAATGCATACCATCTTGGGGTGGTGGGAGGGGTGAGATGGGGTGAAAATTTTGAATTAAAAAACTTGTGGAAGTGAATGTTGAAAACCAAAAATAAATGAATTTATTTAAAAATAAAAGAAAAATGATGGGTTTGGACTATGCAACCTCCAGCTCCAACTCTAAAAGTATATGAATTCCAATTTTCAAAATGCTTTTCTGACTAAGGTGTCTTATGCATTGACCCTCTACAAAGGCAGGGGGTCTAACATTTAAGGGGAATCCACCCCCAAAGTCATTGCTGCAGGAATGAGAACAATTCCAGTCTTTGTTTTTTCCCTTAAGACCTCAGAGATCTGAAACTTGAAGAATAAAAACAAAGAGTGAGTATGTGTGTCCCTTTGCTTCACTGAGCAGATGCAGTGACGCTGTTGAATCCATTTTCTAACTTCTTTGTAAACTGCACCATGCAGCCCTTTTTTGTGACTAATGAAAATGGACAGTGCCCATGAGGCTCCACTGCCCTGAGGTTTACTGTGTAACCTGTGGTCAGTGTTGCAGTCTGTGCTTCCCTAGTGGGACCCACCTGGCATCTGTACTGTCAAGCTCTCAGTTGCTAGGTCCCTAAGTCGCTTTGCAGAAGTCCCTAAAGGAGCTTCTTCCCCTCCCTTCCAACACTCTCCCCCCTCAATCACCAGAGAAAAAAACATATCGGCTGTGCCCCCACCTCATGACTTAGGTCATTGCCTTTGCATTCAGTTGACTCTTCAGATTTGAGCAACCTAATTAAATCTGCCCACCTCTCCCCCACAGATAATGATCTGTCTTTCTAATGCTCATGTTACTACACAATATCCTGTCTTGATGACTTGATTCATTTCAGAATGGGACAGCAGGTGCCAGATGGCAAACTGATGCTGGGTGATGCATTGTCTTCCCAGCACTTTGTGCTTAGAGGTTCACCTTGCCTGGGTGCATTAGGGTGATGGGGATCATTGCCTTGCTCTGCTCTAGTACCCATTGGATCTGTGGAACTGATAGTATGTCACTGCCATTGGGGAGAAGCTTACAGGCAATGAACACTGTGGCTCTGGCTATAAAAATGGTCTCAGTGTTGCCTTTTAAACTCAAGAAGGGGAAAAAGATTTTATGTCTGTTTTATATCAGCTTTCAATTTAAACAAGTGCTCTTTAGGTTAGGTTACAATTGCTTAAAGAACCTTGTCTCAAGGTTTAATTATAAATGGCGTTATGAAAAGGGGAAGAAAGGGAGTTCAACCTAGAGTTTCCTAGTCTGTGACAGCTGAGGAAACTGGCCTGGATTTCAAACTGAGGGAGCAACTAAAAGGTGCATTTTGCTTTTCTCCCTGATGTACTTTGCAAAAGAAGAAACTGGAAGGAGAAGGTGGGGGTGGGTGGTGGGGAGGAAAGAGGACTTGATCTGTTTTCTTTTTGAAATTGTAAATTACATGAAAAAAAAAAGAAATTGAAACATGAATAGACAAAGACTTTGTTTATTTATTGCCAGGAGAGACCCATTAGGATGCAGCACTGCGTTTCCATGGCATCGTGGAGACATAAACAGAAAACACAGGCTAATGCATTCAGTTAGGCACCGATTTTAAAGTCTAATGTGCAATCTAAATATATATCACATATATTCTTGCTATTTATTTATCTATTGTATATACAGCAGTGAAGGGAGAAGACTGCCTAACTAATGTAAGGCTGTGATCCATTCGTAAATGTGCTTAAATGTTCATGCCTTTGACTTGTGATTTGAGTATATTCTTTCAACTCTCTTCATTACCTCTGAGTCCTTCATTAACTTTCCTTCCCCTGGATTCATTTTGGACTTGGAGCTTCAGTAGAATCTTCATTACAGATCATGAAATACATTGTAACCCATCTTCCATCTCCCCAAGCACCCCAAATAAATGCCAGTTTTAAAAAGTGTTGACATATATTTTAAAATACTGGCATAATGCCAGTTTAAAAAAGTGCAAACAGACATACATTGGAGGCAGCTTGGTGGCCCAGAGGATACAGCCCTGGGCCTGGAGTCAGGAAGATCTGAGTCTAAATCTGGCCTCAGATATTTGCTAACTGTAAGACCCTGGGCAAGTCACTTAACCTCTATTTACCTTAATAGACTGGAAAAGGAAATGGCAAATCACTGTAGTAATCTTTGCCAAGATACTTTGCCAAGTATGATCCAAGAGGTCATGAAGAGTCTGATATGACCACACAATAGCAACAGCATCTCTGAGATGTTATGGGTATGCTCAGGAACTGCTAGCCATTTGGGGTTGGGGTAACCACCACCTTTCGAATTGCTATTGTCACATCATTTCCCCACATCTTGTCTGTATCTCAGTTGATTTGTCTCATTCATTACCCACAGAGTATCCCTCTTTAACTGGGACTATGGAGGATTGTGGAAAGATGGCAGAATGTTATTATTACTTTGTGTAATCCAGTTTCCCCACAAACATCCTGGTAAAATTATAAAAGTTCAGCAAACCAATGATATAAGAAAACAAAGAGAATCAGCTATAAACTCCTCTGTTCAGTCTTGGACTACACAAAGACTGACAAAATCCTGTGCAGACAAGCCAGGGTAGGCAGAAGGTGTAGTACAAAACAGCCAATCCTGCAGCAGGAGACAAGGCCGAGACTAGGCCCCGCAAGCAGGTAGTCTGTGCTCAGTGCAACATCCTGGCCTAAACTGCAGTAGGAGACAAAGATCAGACAATTCCTGCAAAAGGTGGGGCTACCAACTCAGAGCTGAGTTGGACCTAGCCACCCAATTCAGGAATATGGGAGTGGAATTTGACACAAACATAAGCCCTTAATCCAGAAATTGAGATGATCCGAAAGTCTCATGCTATCCATATCCAGAGAAAGGACTATGGAGTTTGAATGCAGATAGAAGCATACTATTTGCTCTTTTTTTCTTCTGTTTTCTTTTGTTTCCTCTTTTTTGTGGTTCCTCCTATTGGTTCTAATTCTTTTTTACAACATGACTAATGTGAAAATATGTTTAATAGGAATGTATATGTAGAGCCTATATCAGATTGCAAGCCATCTTAGGGAGGAAGGTGGAAAAGGAAGGAGGAGAAAATTTAAAACTCAAAAGCTTATGGAAGTGATTGTTGAAAACTAGGGTGGGGTTTTCCCCTACTGAATTAAGTACCTTTTCAGGTTATGCAAATGATAGTCACATAAGAATGTTATATTCTCTGAATTTTCTGGTGGACAAAATGCATACATTTTAGTGAGATTAAAGACACATTGAAGTACTGAAATAAGAAGTGTGTTTAAAACATCTAAGGAAGCTGTATTAATGACATATGCATTTCTATTCTATATTCAAAACCCAGTACAGATCTGTGAACAGATTCAAAATAATGTATAATTCAAGTGATACCTTACAATCAAAATTGCATCCATATGTTTAGAAAGAAGGTAGGATTGGCTAGGAAATAGGTGAGTCAACTGCCTTAGAGAGTCACAAAGTCACGTGTCACAACATTGTTCCCCTGTCCTACTTTTTCCTTATAAACCAATTTAATTTGACATTCTTCTTATTATAGCACGTAGGTTAGACAACATGGCTGGGCTTACTGCTTTTGGAAGATAACTAGAAAAGGATTTGATATCTTTGTTTGGGGGTAGAATTCTAGAATGAATTGCTAAATATATGGTTTGTGAGCAATAATAAAGTGAAGTATTGATCACCAGGAACCAATATGGGTTCAGTAAGTAAAAAGGTCTTGTCGAAATGGTTTCCTTTAGTTACTAGGTTTGCACATCAAGGGAATGACACACACACATATGTATATATGTATGTATCACATATACGTATATGTGATACATACATATATATATATTTCATTAAGGCAATATAGACACATGTGGGCTGAATGATAGCATCAGATGAATCACAGCTAGTTGAAAAACCTTATTCTAAGTATATTTGTTGGATTGATGGTAAACTGGTATGAAAACTCAAGTGACATTCCACAGTATTGTATCTTTTCAGTCTATCCTATTCATTTTATAACTAATGATTTGGATGAAGAAATAAAAGGCATACTTATAAAATTTGTGCTTGACACAGAACTGAAGGGAATAGCTAATACATTTAATGAGAGAATCAAGACTGAAAACAAATTTTGTTTGGAACTAACAAAATGAAATTTAACAGGGATGAAGAAAAAAAAAGTTTTCTGTTTAGGCTAAAAATAAATTCTATAGTACCAGATGGAGGAGACCTGGATTAAAAGCAATTTATTTGAAAGGGAAAAAAAAGGTCAGGGGTCCTAGCTGATTATAAATTCAGTATCAGTCAGTCATTTAAGATTGGCAAAAAAAAAACCCAAACCAAAATAATGTGATCTTTAGCCACATTTATAGAGTTCAGAACAAGGAAGGCAGTTCTCATATATATGAATTGTGTTTATTTAGTTCTGGATGCCACATTTAAAGAGAGACATTGGCAGAGGTGAGCTCATACAATTGAGGGTAGCCAGGATACTGAAGGGTCCCGAAATCAAGTCTTCTGGTTGATAGTTGAAGAAACTCAGAATAGTTAGCCTTAAGAAAATGACATTGCAAGGAGGGGATACATGATAGCTATCTTAAAATATCTGAGGTAGGCTCTGAAGATAGAACAGCTGTGAACAGGAGTCAAACAGAGGCTTACAGCTGCCTAGGGTTGTTCACTCCCCCCTGGCTATAAGAGAGCACTCGGGCTGTTCTTCTGACACAGGTAAACTGGGGAGGCTGCAAGGCTGGGAAAGCAGCCCCTGGCTGTTTGTGTTGGAACAGGAAGCAGTTGTGGAGTGCCTCAGGAGGATGAGGGTAGGCTATTAATGAAAAGAGTACATAGTAGCTGGAGGCTGTGAAGAGTGAGAGAGTGGTTAGACTGTGGAAGCTGAGACAGAGACAAAGAAAAAGGGGGGGGGAATGGGAGAGTGGGAGGAAGAGGAGGAGATTTTGCAGTTCATTATAATTGTGTCAGAGTGTGAGCATTTCCAATTCTTCAGAGTTTTCAGTTGCATATCTAGAGCAATTTGTGAGTTACTTTGGGTTTGCATCCCTAGAGCATTTGGGAGAGGAGAATGTGAAGGATTAGGACAGCACTTGAAGGTAGACTCCCCCAGGATGTGCTTCTAGGCAGCCAGTGACATCCCCAGGGAGGATAATTAGCTATACAGAGTTCTTTCTCCCTCACTTACCTGGAAAGCTTGCCCTCCTCTCCTCAATTTCTTGGAATTCCTGGTTTTCTTCAAAACTCATCTCAAACTCAACCTTCCATGTGAAGTCTTTCCTGATCCCCTTCCCCTATACTAGTGCCCTCCATTCTCAAACTATCTTTAAAAATATATATATTTTTGAATATGCTCGTGTGTATGTGTTGTCTTCCCTCTTAAAATTTAGTAAGCTCTTTGAGCAAAGGGACTATTCCGTTTAGGTCTTTGTATCTCCATCCCTTGGCAAAATGCCAGGTGCAAGTAGATCATTAACACATGCTTTATTGATTGATTGAATTGGCCAGGGTTATGGGAATCATAGGTCAACAATTAAGGGTGCCCCAAATAGTGATGGCTAAAATTTGAGAGTGGAAAGATTGCATTGTGCAGACTGCCTTTCATGTTTCTTCAGTTTCCATGGCTCCACAGACTCATTGAGTCACTATTTTCCCATCTGTGTTTTGGGTGATAAGGTGTTTCAGGGATGGTGCCACCTCATGTTCAGAATGCAGACTCACATGGATGCAACTGAGCAGGCTTCCAGAAAGGGAAATGTGGCAGCACTACTTTAAAGTAGATGGTACCTTCAGTGAATGAGGTGATTCAGTTGCTGGAAAATTACCTGGCATTTAATTGTTTGAATATCCAGTCAGGACACAGGTCATTGTCATGAAAATGCTGAGCAACAGTCTTTTTTTTTTTTTGTGAGGCAGTTGGATTTAAATGACTTTCCCAGGGTCACACAGCTAGTAAGTGTTATGTGTCTGAGATCGGATTTGAACTCAGGTCTTCCTGACTCCAAGCCGAGACCTCTATCCACTGTGCCACCTAGCTGCCCCAGAGTAACAGTCTTTTACTAAGTATTCCTTACATGCTTACTATGGCACTGTGCTTATCTCAGATATACAAAGCAAGGCCCCAAACAAACAACCATCAAAACACAACACACAATCCCGCTTTCAAGGAGCTTGACGTAGGCAGGAGACTATGCGCCTTTTGGAGTACCTGAAGGAGTTTAAGAATTTGAGAACTATTTTTCATTAGGAAGAAGTTTTGATTGAAATATTGAAGTGAGGTTTGAGTGATGAGCTTCAAAATTGTCTTGTACCCCACGGTATTTGTGCTGGCACATGAAGTAGTTGTATAGTGTCTCTGGAGGAGGGGCACCCTGCTGCACCCTGACAATTTGACTGATTGATGGGCATACTTGTCCAGTTGGACAATAGATGGAAACACCACAGAAGAAAGTGAGCATATATGCCACAAAGAAGTGGGTAGAAGGGTTCATCTTTGACCAGGCAAACTAGAGCAGAGGCTGATTCAGGAAGCATAGGTTAGGGATGTGAGTTAAGGCATCTTAAGGTGATAGCTGTTGTTCCCAATGTAGATCCTGGGGCCATCTCATTTTAGTTCCTGGGCTGTTAATGGGAGGTAAGATCCTATAAATAGTGATGCAAATGGTCTTGAAACCTCAGACAAAGGCCTGAGATTCCTGGGGCACAGCCATTTTGGAATTCCCTGGGCCCATATTTTTGAGATGGATGACATTTGGCTCATTGGGGCAGGCTTTATCATTGTCTCCTCCAAAAGACCTAGGTCACACCCTAGGCCAGAATTGGAAGTGGCAAGGTCAAAACATATTCCCCTGGAAAAAGGGTCTAGGGTCATCAAAGAGGAAGGACACTTGTCAAGATGTTTGGGATTGAAAAAAAGCAGTGCAATAATCTACTGGCCCCAGGGTAGGGAATGGGTTAGCTAATCCCCACAGATTTTGACTGAGGGGAATAGCCAAGTGAAGAAAGAGAAGGAACAGGAGGCAAAAAAGAGGTAAAAGCAGTGATGGTAGCAGCAAGAGAAAATAGAAACTGAGACTCAGAGGAAATAGAAGGAGAAATAGAGGGAAAAAATGATGAAGGACTGAGAAATCAAGTATGTGATGTGACAGAATAATTAGAACCATTGAATGTCACAAACTTTTAGTCAGAATGAAATGCTCTTTGAACTGTATGATCTCATGACAAGGAAAGTAGGAACTATTTTCTCTGGAAAGAACATTGGATTTGGAGTCAAAGGATCTGGGTTCAAATCCTATCTTAGTCACTTAGGCATATGACCTTAAGCATGTTATGCTTTTTCATTTGTAAAGTGATGGGGTTGGACTTGAGGCCTCTAAGGTCTCTTCTAATTTTAAATCTGCTCTCCTGTGAATTCTCCTTCTCCTTTCTCAGAGGAATTCAGAGGAGGGAGAGAGAATACTGTTCAATGCTTAACTAAATAAGCAAAAGTTATGCACAGAAGGTGAAGAAGGTTTACTGTCGCTCATAATTGATCAATGAGCACTAAGATGCCATTTTTTCCTTTTTAAAAATATTTTTAAAATGTATTTTGTTAAATATTTCCCAATTACATTAAAATTTTTTGACATTCTTTTTATAAAATTTTGAGTTCCAAATTCTCTCCCTCCTACCTGCCTCTTCTCCTCCTTAAGAATACAAGCATTTTAATATTGATTATACTTGTGAAGTCATGCAAAACATACTTCCATATCAGCCATGTTGTAAAAGAAAATACAGATTAAAAAAAAGAAGAAAAATAAAGAAAGCATAAAAAAGTATGCTTCAAAATGCATTTAGTATTCATCAGTTCTTTCACTTGGGGATAGATGGAACTTTTCATCATGGGTCCTTTGGAATGTTTTTGGATCATTGCTTTGATCAGAGTAGCTAGGTATTTCACAGCTGATCACCATTAAATATTGCTGTTACTGTTTACAATGATCCTCTTTATCTCTTGTTTGTCATAAACTCTTCCCTTATCCACAGATCTGACAGGTGCATTTTTCCATACTTCACTAATTTATTTTGAATCATTTATCAATTTTGACGTTGATATTTAGTGTAAGATGCTTATTTATGCCTAATTTCTTCCAAGCTTCTTTCTAGTTTCCTAGAAATTTTTATCAAATTGTGAGTTCTTATCTCCCAAAGCTTGGATCTTTGAATTTTCAAACCTTAGATTGATATAGTCATTTGCTGTGATGTTTTGTTTACCTAATCTATTCCACTGATCTACCACTCTATTTCTTAACCAGTACCAGATTATTTTCACGATTACCACTTTGTAATATAGTTTGAAATCTGGTACTGGTAGGCTGCCTTCCTTCACATTATTTTTTCATTGATTCCCTTGATATTCTTGACCTTTTGTTTTTCTAGATGAATTTTGTTTTTTTCTAGCTTCATAAAATCATTTTTTGGTAATTTGGTTGTTATAGCACTGAATAAATTGAGTAATTTAGGTAGAAGTGTCATTTTTTTTTATTACATTGGTTTGGCATTCCATGAGCAATTAATATTCTCTGCTTGTTTAGATCCGTCTTTATTTGTGTAGAGAGTACTTTGTAATTGTGTTCATATAGTCCTTGGGTTTGTCTTGGCAGGGAGATACCCAAGTATCTTGTATTGTCTTTAGTTATTTTGAATGGGATTTCTCTTTCTGTCTCTTCCTGCTGGATTTTGTTGGTGATATATAGAAATGCTGATGATTTATGTGGGTTTATTTTGTATCTCGCAACTTAGAAAAAGTTGTTAATTATTTTAACTAGTTTTTTTAGTTGATTCTCTAGTGTTTTCTAAGTACATCATCACATATCATCTGTAAAGAGTGATAATTTTATTTTCTCATTGCCTGTTTTTTATTCCTTCAACTTCTTTTCTTGTCTCATTGTATAGCTAGCATTTCTAGTACAATATTGAATAATAGTGGTGATAATGGACATCCTTGCTTCTCCCCTGATTTTGTTGGGAAGTCTTCATGTTTATCCCTGATACAGATAATGCTTGCTCTTGGTTTTAGATAGGTACTACTTATCATTTTAAGTAAACTTTAAGTAAAGGTTCCACTTATTCTTATGCTTTATAGAGCCTTGGATGTTGTACGTCAAATGCTTTTTCTGCATCTTTTGATAAAATCATATGATTTTTCTTGTTTTTGTTATTGATAGTAGTAAATAATACTTATAGTTTTCTTGATATTGAATGAGCCCTGAATTCCTGGTATAAATCCCACCTGGTCATAGTGCATGATCTTTATGGTATATTGTTGTAATCTCCTTGCTAGTATTTTACTGAAAACATTTGCATCAACATTTATTAAGGACATTGTTCTATAGGTTTCTTTCTCTATGTTTGGACTCCTTGGCTTAAGCATCAAAGCCAAGACACCAAAGTGTGGTGCCATAAAAGGGATTTGGTAAATCCTTCTTTACCTTTTTTTTCCCAAATAGTTTATATAGTATTGGGATTAATTGTTCTTTAGATGTTGATATGATTAGTTTGTAAATCCATCTAATCCTAGAGATTTTTTTCTTAGAAAACTCACTAATGGCTTGTTCAATGTCTCTTTCTAAGACAGGGTTGTTTAAGTGTTTCATTTCCTTTTCTGTTAATCTGGATAGCTAAAATTTTTTAAAGTCCATTTCACATGGATTGTCAGTTTTACTGGCATATACTTGAGCAAAATAATTCCTAATAATTGCTTTCATTTCATCCTCATTGGTGGCGCTTTTGCCCTTTTAATTTTTGATACTATTCATTTGCTTTTTTTCTTTATTTTTTTTAATCTAATGCACCAATGCTTTATGTATAATTTCATAAATTCATTTTATTTATTAGGTTTTTTTTAACTTTCAATTTTATTACTCTTTTCTTTGATTTTCAGGGTTTCCATTTTGGTGTTTAGTTGTGTATTTTCAATTTTTTTCTAGTCTTTTTTCTTTTAATTGAATGTCCAATTCATCGATCTACTCTTTTTCACTTTTATTGATATATATCATTAGAGATACATAATTTTCTCTAAGTACTGCATTGGCTACATCCCACAAATTTTAATATGTTGTCTCACTATTGTCATTATCTTTAATAAAATTATTGATTGTTTCTATTATTTGTTCTTTGAACCACTCATTTTTGGGCTTTACATTATTTAGTTTCCAATCAATTGCTCATCTCTGCTTCCATGGCACTTTACTGAATGTAATTTTTATTGTATTGTGGTTTTAAAATGGTACATTTAATATTTCTCTTTTTCTGCATTCTTATGAAGTTTTCATAGCCTAATACATGGTCAATTTTTGTGAAGGTGCCATGTATAACTGAGAAAAAAGGTACACTTTTTTCTATTTCATTCAGTTTTCTCCAGAAATCTATCATGTTTAACTTTTCTAATATTCTATTTATCTACTTACCTTCTTTCTTATTATTTTATGGTTAGATTTATCTAGCTCTGAGAGGAGAAAGTTGAAGTCCCTCCACTGGTATAGTTTACTGTTTATTTCCTCTTGAAATTCATTTAACTTTTCCTTTGAGTTTTGATGCTATACCATTTGGTGCTTGTATTTTTAGTACTGAGATTACTTCATTGTTCATGGTATCTTTTAGAAAAATGTAGTTTCGCTGATTATCCCTTTTAATTAGGTCTGGTTTTGCTTTTGTTTTATCTGTGATCATGATTGTTACCCCTGCTCTCTTTCACATTAGCCGAAGTATAATAGATTCTGCTCCAGTCCCTTTTTTAAAAACTCTGTGGGTGTCTATGCTTCAAGTGTGTTTCTTGTAAACAGCATATTGTTGGATTCTAGTTTCTAATCTATTCTGCTATTCACTTTTATTTTACAAGTGAGTTCATCCGATTTATATTCACAGTTATGATTACTAACTGTGCAATTTTTTCCATCTTGTTTTCTTCTGTTTATTTCTCTCTCTTTTTTCTTTTATCCTGTCCCTTCTCTAAGTCTGTTTTGCTTTTGACCATTGCCTTCTTTTATCTGCCCTTCCCTTCATCACCTCCTCTGCTTTCTTTTATCCTCTTTTGTTCCTTCTTTCATGTTGAGTAGGATAGATTTCTATATCCAATTGAGTATGCACTTACATTTTTCTCTTTTTGAACTCATTTAGATGTTAGTGAAGCTCAAGCATTGCCCACCCCCAACCATTTCCCCTCCATTGTCTTTCTTGTACACCTCTTTTATGTGAGAGAATTTTTCTCCATTTGACCTTTCCCGTCTCCATTTTCCAAGTGCATCCCTCTTTCTCAACCCTCCATTTTTTTATATCATCCCAACGTAATCAACTCACTCTCATACCCTCTGTCTATGTAGAATCTTTCTAATTGCCCTAATAATGATAAATTTATTAAAAGTTATAGGTATCATCTTCCCATAGAGAAATATGCACAGTGTAACTTGATTGATTCTGTTATGATTTCTTTTTCATATTTATCTTTTTATGCTTCTCTTGAGTCTTGTATTTGGAAGTCAAATTTTGCATTCAGCCCTGGTCTTTTCATCAAGACGCTTGAAAGTGCTCTATTTCGTGAAATATGCTTCTCTGCCACCCCAAAGAATTATACTCAGTTTTGCTCTGTTGGTTATTCTTAGTTGTATTCCCAGCTCTTTTGCCTTCCTGAATGTCATACTCCAAGCCTTCCCCCTCTTCCCACTCCTTTAATATGGTAGCTGTTAAATGTTGTGTTATCTTGACTCCACAGTATTTGAATGGTTTCTTTATGGCTGCTTGAAGCATTTTCTCTTTGCCCTGGGAGTTCTCTATCCCCATAGCAGCTTCTTATGGTCAGTTTTTGTTGCTGTTATTGTTGTTTGCTCATTTTTACACCCTAATTCTTGATTTTGTACTTTATGTTATAGTTGAGCTCCATTACTAGCATGGGATATGAACAGGGCCACTGTCCTAAGCTTAAGGCTTTTTTGCACTGCTCTTTTTAGAGCTAGTTTGACGGTTTGGAACTTTTGGTTGCCTCCATGGTGATGATCTGAAAAGAGGTGTGGTCACTGTTCTACTGGTCTGCATTCTGGTCCTTACTCAGGAAGTGGCTCTGAACCCTTGGGACTGCAATCAGTACTACTCCTCAGGTCCCTGTTCCCTTGAGACTGCAAATGATACTATTCCTCAGCATTACTCATTTCTTGGGACCAGAAGTGATCTTACTTCTCAGAGCTCCTGTTCCCTTGGGACTGGAAGTGATACTGTTCCTCAGGGTCCTTACTTCCTCTTGACCAAAAGTGTTCCTCTCTGTCCTTGAACTGTGACTCAGAAATTTGGGATAGGCAATGGAATTACCAAACAGAGTCCAGCTCTGCACCTAGTCCTTGCACAGGGGTGCCTGTAATCTCTTTCTGACCACTTGACAAATCCCCTTACTGTCTTTAGCTCGAGAGCTTCTGAAGAAGGTGCTACTTCTATTGCCCCCACCTAGTCCCACCATTAGTGTTTCATCCACATGGGCTCCAAGTCAACCTCTACCCTCATGTCACAGATCTCTTTTTTTGACTTCACAAGTTGTCTTGGCCTGGAGCAATGTCTCACTCTGTCCTTTTGTTGGCTTTGCCACTCCAGATTTTGATTTGAGGCATTATTTTAAGGTTCTTTGAAGTTGAATTTTGAGAGAGCTCAGCTGAATACTTGCTTTTCTCTGCCATCTCGGCTCTACCCCCAGAAGGAACTATCCACCAAGATACCATTATGATGCTGATGGTTTTTATTTGGAATGGATGCAAAGTCTTGCCCCTGAGTTTTGTAATAGTATCTGCTTTGTAGACTGGAATATGGATGGAGGATTGTGATTGGACCAGTTAAATGAATGGAAAAAGTAATGTTGTGTCATTGGGTATGAGATAACCATACAATGTGAATGTGAGTCATTAAGAATCTTTTGTGGGCATGTCTAGGTTTGGTTTCCTTGCAATTTAAGGACAAAGGCTCAATTTGTGGGAGCCTGGATAAATGGGTACAGAAGCTAAAGAGAGGCTGGCTCCTTCAATTGGTACTTGGAATACTCTGAATGTGACCATGTTGGTTCCTGTGCCTTCCTATGCAGTGATATTATCATCTGGAGTTAGTGGCGCAAGAGTCCTATCAGATGCAAATCTAGCTGAACGGGAAAATTCTGAGCACCTACCAGTTTCCATAAGGGGAAAAATGATTGCCCTTACTGGGAATACCCAGATTTAGAGCTTGTGAAATGATTGAGAATGGTGAGCATGTGTGAGTGGGTTGGTAACAATTTGAAGAACTATTATATGAAAGGGAAATTGGATTGATTCTGTGTAGCTTTAGAGGGCAGAACCAAAGAGGGAAAGTTACAAAGAGGCAAGTTTTTGTTGAGTATAACGAAAAACTAAGTTAACAATTGGAGTTGTTCTAAAATGATCTACTTTGTAAAGTAGGGAGTTCCCCAACCCCAGAAAAGCTCTGACAGAGGCTGTAGGATTTTATGGAAAGGATGCCTGAATTGGATAGTGGGTCACACCAGATGGCTTCAAGTACTTTTCAGTGTCGGCTTCTGTATTTTATAAAAGTTGGGAATCCTTTTTCATTAATTCAAAAGCATGAATGTCTTGGCTATACAAAAAAATTAGCTAGTTTTCACATAGCAGAGAGCAGAGCCCTTAGGGAATGTGACCCAGTACTTGTTAATGAAGCAAAAAAAAAAGTGCAGTTAGAAAAAGAGAAAGTTTGTGGCTCTGGGGGAGCAAGCTAAGTGGCATAGCACCATAGAGGGACTTGAGCATCTCAGGGCAATGGGAAGTGAGGAGGAAGTGATCCCAATAGAGAGACACTGAATTAGAATTTTGTCTGTTCCAGAATTTTGCTCAAATTCAGTCTTATCATGCTGTTGATATGAGTAATAAGACAGTAACATCCAGAGAATGTCATTAAACTTTGGAGAAATTTTTTAGTGGAGCAACAAAAGCTCTATTTCCTGGGCCTCATGTGACCTTACAATTCATAAAAGTAGAAGGAAACTTGGAGATCAGCTAGACTCACCCCTTCATTTTAAAGATGAATAAAATTTGAAGTCAGGTTAGATGAGCTTTGGGCTGACACAATGAGAATCAACGTGTAACACAGCAGTTCTATAGAATCAGAGATGACTAGAATTGAAAGGGTCCTAAGAGGCCACCTGATAGAACTTATTTCTTTTACAGATGAAGAAGCTGAAGCCCAGAAAGGGCAAATAACTTGCTCAAGGTCAAACAGTGAGTTAATCATCATGGAAAATATGGCCAATTTGAGGTTTTCTCTCTTCAATTTGCTAGAGATGTGAGGAAAAAAGTGACATACTTAGAGAGAAGTTGATTTTACCTTTCTTTCATATTCACAAAATGATAGGGAAGAGCAACAGTTTCCTTTAAATTTGGCAGATTGATTACATTGGAAAAAGACAGAAAAGAGGTTTGATTGCAAAAACAAAAAACAAAAAACCCCCAAAACCCCAAACAAAGAAACTTCTCTGTAATAAGCATAAAAATAATTTTGGTAAGAGGGTAGAAGTAAGTTTAGTATTGGAAATGCGATTTCAATTTTTTAATATAGGAATATCTGGGTTCAAATTGTGTGATACTAGATGTTTTATCATAGGCAAATCATTTAACTTCTGTGGATCTTGGTTTTCTCATCTGCAAAGTGGGGATGACTATATCTATGGCACGTCCTTTCCTTGGGCAGCTAGGTGCAGTGGATAGAGTACTGGGCCTGGAATCAAGAAGATTCATCTTCCTGTATTCAAATCAAGTGGTGTGGCAAGAAGAGTTCTCTGCTCTTCTGCCTCCCAATCTGCTGAACTGGGATACTATAGATAAACCTTCATCCTGACCCTTTTTATTGGGCTCCATGCTTGATTTATCAAGAAAACCAAGCATGGGGTCCACCAAAAGCAGTTAGGAAGCAGGCCCAGCTCCATGGGGAACAACTCAGTCCAATAATTGTGGGGGACAGTCTCCTAATAATATTCATTACACTAATATGAACTATTATTACTGTTATATACATGTACAGATATACACACATATATGATTATAATTATGTAACTATTATACCATTAACTCTTATAGCTAATGTGAATATTATTACTAGTATTGTGATCATTCTCTGTGCTGATTTGTGATGGAAAAAGACTACAAAGATTAGGAAATTCAGTCAAAATGGATCAAGAACATAAATTCCTTAAGGGGTGGACTATCCCACTTTTGTCCTTGTGTTTCCAGTGCCCAACAAAGTGCCTAATATACAGTAGGCATTTAACAAATGCATGGCATGTAGTAGGCAAGTAGCTAGATGGTGCAATGGATTTGGATAAAACACTGGACCTGAAGTCAGGAAGACCTGAGTTCAAATGTAGCCTCAGATACTAGCTGTGTGACCCTGGGCAAGTCACTTAAGCCTGTTTGCCTCAGTTTCTTCTTCTGTAAAATGAGTGGGAGAAGGAAATGGCAAACCACTCCAGTATCTTTGCCAAGAAAACCCCAAATGGGATCATGAAAAATCAGATGTTACATAGCATTTTTTGGTTTATAAAGGACTTTCCTTACAACCCTATGAGGCAGAATGTACGAGTATTGTTTTCCACCATTTTAGATCTAAGGAGACTAAGGTTCAGTCAACAAACATTAAGTGCCTACTGTATGTCAGACACTGTTCTAAGTTGTGGGGAAAGGAAAACAAAACAAAACAGACAGAATGATTTGGCAGTCATTATATGCATAGTAAGTGTTGAAGCCTGGAGTATGACCAAGAGTTAACTCATTGCCAAGTTCAGTATTTATTTATTTGATATATATTTGGAATTTACTTATCTATGTACATGTACATGTTCCTTCCCATCTTCACTACCCCCTGCCCCAGGCAAACTTTCAAACTCTTTAAGATCAGGGACTCCAGTTTTTTGTCCTTAGCTCCCAATACAGGACAATTAATAAATGTTTGTTGAATTGAATTGAAAATTTTCACAACACTCCATTGATGAATTGTTCAGATGACCTGTTTGATCCTTTGAATTCTGAAGGGATAATTAGTGTTATTAGAGAATCTTAGGGGGAAAAAATATCACTGTGAGACCACCAGAGACCAGGAAAAGCTTCGTGAAGGAGATTGATTCAATCTGGGTCTTTATAGATATAAACCAACAATGAGTATCATAAAGGTAGTATTCAGTTTTATGGCAGACCTCTCTCTTCTCCTGTGGTGTTGCTTGTGATGGCATAGTATAGTTAGGGTGACAACTTGGAGTCACACAATCTGAGTTTGAATCCTGACATTACCCTTAATACCAGTGCGATACTCAGGCAAGTCAATTCACCTCTTTTGGTGTCTTTCATTTCTAAAATGTGCATGTTGGACTTCAGGGCTTTTTAAACTTCTTCCAGTAGTCACCATCACTAGCGGCATCCTTTGCTGGCTCTGTCTGGTGTGACAGCATGCTCAGTGCAAGGTATGCTTTGTGTTCAGAACCAAGGCTGCAGTGAAGTTGTGAGATGTAACATGGGCAGATGCTGCCAGGAACATCTCAGATTCATTACGTGTTTGATTTTGAATTAATTTATGGCCGTTGTGTGTTCAGACACCTTTTACTGTTGCCTAATTTTTTATGATCTCATATGGGGTCATGATCTACAGTTTAAGAAGCTCTGGACTAGATGACTTCTAAAGTACCTTCCAACTCTGCATCTATATACTCATAGTCTAAAATGTACTCTTAATATTGGTCAATGAATCATAGAATATTGGAGCTGGTTGGGACTTTGCAGATCATCAAAGTCTAGATGAAGAAATAGACTGAAGGAAATTCAGTGGTATGCCCAGAGTTAATCAATCTCTCTCTCTCTCTCTCTCTCTCTCTCTCTCTCTCTCTCTCTCTCTCTTTCTCTCTCTCTCTCTTCGTGAGGCAATCGAAGTTAAGTGACTTGCCCAGGGTCACACAGCTAGTAAGTGTCAAGTGTCTGAGGGCAGATTTGAACTCAGGTTCTCCTGACTCCAAGGTGGGACCTTTATCCACCGTGCCACCTAGCTGCCCTAATTTATTTCTCTTTTCTTCAGACATCTTGAGTTTGCTAGACTATTCAATAAAAAACACAAGCTGATCATTGCTAAATGAGTAAGATTTCATTATGCTAGAAGTTACTTCCATTTTAAAATTAGCTTTGTTTCAATCAGTTTTTTAGAAGTAAGATTTCATGGACGTTACATTCTCCTCACATCTCTCTGAAGTTCAACTTTCCTCTCTAGAGCTATTGAAGATGGAAAAAAAAATTAGCCTAAGCTGCAGGACATGTAAAAGACTAAAATATATATCATATATTTATTTTTTTACTTCAGGTATAACTCTCAAATATCAAGAAATTAAAAAAAAACTTTACAAATGCATTTCTCCCCACACTGACAGTTGTTGGAAATATACTTTACTCCATTTCACTGTGTTACCATAGAGAATATAAATGATGTCAAAACATACCAGTGTGCTAACCATCACTGAAACCACACAGCCCTGCCTTTACCATTGTTGCATCTGCTTGTTTTAAAAAATACTACATCTCTCTGTGATATCGTTGTTTCTCTTGTGACACAGTGGGCCAGATTCTCATTTTAACCAGTTTTGAAGCCTTAGAGCAATCTTGGATTCCTTCTTCTCCCCACCACACACATCTAGCTACCACATCCTGTTTGTTCTGCCTCTGCGATATCATGCATTCATCCCTTCCTTTCTGTTCCCAGCATCACCACTTTGATTCAGGCTCTTATTACCTTTTGCCTGGTCAACTGCAACATTCTAACTCTTATCTCTGCCTCCCATCTTTCTCTACTACAATCTATCCTACTCATTACTATCTAATTTTCCTGAAGCAGGGTTCTGAAAAATCATAAATGGCTCCCCATTTCCTATGGGATAAAATCTAAACAGCCAGAGATTCACGATCTTCAACCATTGGTCCTAATCTGTACTTCTAGTCATCTTACAATACTCCCTTATAGGTAAAGTCATTACTAGGTGGAATTGCAAAAAGGGAAGATTCATTTGAGGGATGGAATTGTCTTAGGACACGCTTCAAGTAAAATGCCACTGGGGGGAGGGAGTAGCCTGTACTTCCAGGGAGCCCTGGTTGGTAGTTATAGCCCTCAGTTGAAGAGAAGGTAAGGCACAAGAATTGTCAGTCATCTTGGAGAGGAACAATTTTAATACACCTTCCCAGGGAGAGCCTTTTTTTCTACCCCCACCAACAAGCTCCTTTCTATGTGCTTCTGCTATTTCCCACCCCACCCCTACCATGTTGTGTCATTGATCTCAGGTACCCTACATTCTACTCAAACTGGACTCCACTCTATTTCATGGGTATGGCTATGCTTTCCTTCCTCTTTGCCTTTTTTGGTGCTGCTCCCTCTGCATGGAATGCCTTCCATCAGTCAAAATATTACCCATCCATCAAGCCTCACATTAAACGGCACCTCTTCCATGAGACTTTCCATGATCCAACCAACGAAATATAAATCTTCCCCAAAACTTAACTTCTTCCATAATCCCATGCTTCTAAGTCATGTAATACTTTGCTTGTAAGTCTTTTCTGATGTTTAAGATACTCTGGTTTTTGTATGATAGTTAACTTGTGGTTACCTTTACTAGAGTGTAAACACCTTGAGGACAAGAATTGTTGATCTTCATCTGTATATGTTTAAAAAATCTAGCAACCACTCAGTAAAGATTAGTTGAAACAAAGTGAATTTTAAGGAATGCTGGGAAAAGTTCAGTTTTTCATGTAGCAGGGAATTACATAAAGACTGAGTCTTGCCATCCAATTTAGATTTTCTCTGGAAATAAATTGCCAGAGTATCTGGATAACATACTACTGGAAAAGATACCAACCCCTTTTTGTCGGCCAGTGTTCTATTCGTGAAGTAGCACCGGATATGGTTTGGGTAATGACTGACTACTGTAATGCAGTTAGAACTCTGTGTTTTGGGAGGCCTGCCTCCCCTTTCCCATCTCCCCAGGAGGGACTTATTGCCACTGGCAGGGGACTCTGTGATGATAATGGTGTGAAGTTGCCTCCATGCAACACATGAATTTTTCATGTAATTTAAATATAAATTGGACTTACATGGGGATTTACTCATTGAGGAGTGCTCCCATACTGTGTCTGTGCTGCGTGCCCTGACAGGCCTGCCAACTCCGCTGTGTATTTCTGAGAGGAAATTATTAAAAAGAACAAAACCCAACTTTTCTTGCAGCAATCCCAGTTGCCATGGATCCACTTGTCCTCATAGCTGTTGAATTTGGAGAGGCAAGGTTTCCATCAACCATGGCAGAATCCAGATTTGGGAGTGGGAGGGATGATAGGAGGATGAGACATTCTAAGGGATGTCACAGAAACAATAGAGTTTAGCATATAGATCTAGGACTTAATTTCTATTGTTCTCATTTTCCCAGATCAGTTCTATTAAAAAAAAATTAGAATCACAGAATTTCAGAGTTGAAAGAGACCATACTTGTCATATGGTCTAAACCATACCAGAAAAATAAATCTCTAATACAAAATACCCAAAAGTGGTCAGTCACCTCGATTGTCTTTGAATACGTCCATTGAGGAAGAATCTACTACCTTTGGTGGCAGCTCATTTCACTTTTATACAGCTTTAATAGTTAACCAAATTAATTTTTACATCCAGCCTAGATTTGCCTCTTTGGGATTTCTATCTCTTGCTCCCAGTTCTCCCCACTGAGCCAAATAGAATAAGTCCCTTTTCCACCTTATATGCCTTCAAGTACTTGAAGACAACTATCATGAACCCACCGCCACCACACCTTGAGTCTTCTCTTCTCTAGACTAAGCTTCCCTAGTGGCTTCAACTGATGGTAGGAATTCAAAGTCCTTCACTATTCTACTTGCCCCCCAGATGTAAATTATCAATGTCCTTCCTTCCCCAAATATGGCGTCCAGAACTGAATGCAATAGGCCAGAGGTAGTCAGACTAAGGAAGAGCACAATGGGACTGAAGCGGTTACTTCATTATTTCTATTTGTTATACCTCTTTTTGGTGTTAGCTATATGTGTTTTTTATTATTATTATTATCATTATGATCATGGTCAGTAGTGGTAGTAGTGGTAGTGGTAGTAGTAGTAATGGTAGTAGTAGCAGCAGCAGTAACAATGTAGTGAAAGCTATACTAGCTATGGCTTCACACTATTGACTCCTATTGAAATCATAGTCTTATGATTTTCAGATAAACTCATGTCTAGACATCTTTTCCATCTTGTGAGGTCAATTTCTTGAACCCCAAAAAGGTACTATGTGGGCTTTTGTGTCTGATATGCCAGGTCTTGCTTGTTTTTTTTTTAATCTTTATTTTCTATTTTCCATAGACATAGTATTGGCCACCTCATAGGTACTCAACCATACTTATTTATTGGTTGAGTAATTGAAAATGGGGAGATGTTTATCAACAGGTAGAATTAAAGTCAAAGCAGGGACATAGTTGACCTTTGCTGCTAAAAAAAAATAGTGTGTCATCTCTAGATTGTTACAAATGGCTTCCATGTAAAAATGGAATGGTATCAATATCAGACCAGATTCACTTTTGGATCAGTGCTCTGGATACTTCACACAACTCATCTTAGAGTAAAAATATAAGACAATGAAATTGTGAATGAAGTTTCACTTATTTATATGTGTGGGGTTGATTATCCCATTAGAATGCAAGCTTCTTAGGACAGAGACTCTTCTTTTCAGTTTCTATATCACTATCACCTTGTACAATGCCTTGATTTAGTAAAATGTTTGGTAAATGGTTCCTGGATTGAATTAGAATAGAGCGTCAAAGCAATGTAGTCACCCCACCCCTAGCTCAATACAGGGGTATCTTCTGCAACATCCTGTAGATGTGATCAAGCATATTCTACTTGAACACTATCAGTGATGAAGAGATCACTACTTTGCTGTTCTCTTTACTAACAAATCCTTATATTGAGCCAAAATCAGCATCCCTGTAACTTCTACTCATTGTTTCTAATTCTGCTTTCTGAGTGATAGTGGCCATAACCACCCCTCTTGCCCATGGTAGTCTTTGTTGATTATTTGCTAAAGATTCTAAGAATCTGTTTCTGACATTTTTACTTTGCCCAATATAACAAATAGTAACAGAAAGGCAAAGGGGAAGACGGTGCTTAGTGTTCTGTGAGTGGTTTTTTTTTTTCATACAGAAAGTCATATCTCCACTTCTCCTTCAGCAGGAATCATGATACTCATCTCAGAGTCCACAATGAATGAAGGCAGAGAGGTTAAGTGAGTGGCTGAGGCCACAGAGGGAGTCTGTATGTCAGGGCTAAGAATAGAAATTAAGAGTGTCTGGCTCCTGGTGTCTTGACTCATAGCTAGACCACACTTCTCCCAAGAGGTCATTTGATATTGGGATTGGAAAGATGAACTGGCGACAGAATGAAAAGGACTGGAGCTCAAGGATAGCTTTTTTTTCCCTGCTAAGGCATTTTTTTTTGTGATGAGATCCTTTGATGTCTTTAGGTGAAAAGTTCTCCAGCTGTACGCAGCCACATTTGTATGCAGTTCAATAAAAAAAAAATTACTCTAGCTAACAAAAGTACAGAGACAGGACAATCCACAGGAGGACTTTGTGGAAAGCATCTTAATTGAATAGTAAGTAGCTCTCTTCCAAAATGCTAGACATCAACTTTGTCCATGCTCCTTTCTATGACCAATTTTCTACTTCATATTCTGACTTCTCTTTCAAAAAAAGAGGCCATAAATACTTCCAGTCAGTCAAAGGCAATACTTTGTAATCAGGCAACTTTGTAAGTTGTAGAAAAGGAGGAAGGAAAAGACTCATACTGAAGTATTCCTGCTTGTTCCATAATTATAGATTAAATCCTGTAGAAAAAGCTTCTCTGACATTTGGTGTGCTGACCTGTGGTTGACCTTGGCAGTGGGTTGTTTTTTTTTTTTTTACATTGATACCAATTCTAAAAGGAGGTTTCATGCTAGTGAAAGAAGAAAGTCATGAGTTTCTGTAAGGTGGTAGCTCATCACTGTTCCCCCCAGGGAAGAGCCACTTTCAGTTCTAAAGATGAGATGAATCATTACTCTTTTCCATCTTCAACCATTAAAGTAGATTTCTCATATGGGTTTAAACTTTATTCTGCTTGGACCCAGAGGACAGTACTAGGAGTAATAGATGGAAATTACAAAGGGGCAAATTTAGAATTGAAGTAAGGAAACACTTCATAACTGTTAACACTCTTTAATTATGGAACACACTGCCTTCTGAGGTAGTGGGTTCCCTTCGATTGCATTTAGGTTCTGATTCGTGACAATAATGAATCCTCCTTTCTGCAGTGGTCACATTATTCAAATTCTTACTACATATCTCCATTGAACTGGAAACCAATGACCAAATGTTGCATAATTATAACTTCAAATAGCATGAATTCAAATATGTGACCACTTAAGGGGGTTCATTATTTGTACTCATTGGGACTTAGCTATAGACGTCTTCAAGCAAAGTCTAGATAATGATTGCTTGAGTGTGTTGTAGCAAAAATTGTTTTTCAGGTATGGGCTATACTAGATGACAGGAGAGGTTCCTCCAAATCTGAAATCTGGTGATTCTGTGGTTCTCTGAGTGAGCAGCTGACAAAAGGTTTGATTGGTGGGCTCTTGAATACTTTTTGTAGTGAGACAGGAGGGAAAGTAATTCTAGAAATAACTACAATGATTGTTTTGTCATATATTATAGTATTATGTAATATATTAAATAATACAGTGCATTAAAATTTTGCTTCCTAAATTATGCATCATGTACCACATAAGCGGTATATACTATTAATAGTAGGTAAATAGTAACTCTAATCACTTTATAAATATTGTTTCCTTTTTATCCTTATAAGAACCTTAGGAGGCAGGTGCTATTAACATCACCATTTTACAGATAAGAAAATAGGCAGAAGTTAAATAACTTGCCCAGGGTCACAGAGCTGGTAATTGACCAAGGCTGGATTTGAACTCAGGTCAATTCTGACTGCTGTCTAGCATTTATCCACCGTACCACCTGGCTGCTTTACATAAATGGCTACTCACATTTCCATAATACTTTAAGGTTTACAAAGTACTTTCTTCCTGACTATTATCCCCATTTCATAGATCACTAACTGAGGCCCTGAGAGGTTCATAAACTACATGAAACTATTTTCTGGAACAAGTCATTTCTAGATGTATATGTTCTCAGGTGTAAAAACAGGAAGGTACATTAGAGATCACTTAATCCAGTGTTGTTAAACTCAAATCAAAATAGGGACCACTAAACTGTACATAAATATCCTTGTGGGCCTCATATTGACTTATAAAATCACATGTTAACATTATCGATGGTTTATTGTATTTTGTTAAATATTTCCTAATTACATTTTCATCTGATTTCAGTGCAGTCAGGAGTGTCATAGGCCCTATGCGTGTTTGACACCTCTGATCTCCTCCGACCCCTTCATTTAAGAAAACTCAGGACCACTGTAGTTAAGTGGCTTGTCACATCAATCAATCAATCAATCAATAATAATCAATAATCAATAATCAACATTCTTTTTTAAAGCACTTGCTGTGCAGTAGGCCTTGTACTGAGCACGCAGTCTCTGCCTTGACGGAGATTACATTCTATTGGGGAAAGGGAGACAAGGGCAAATTGTAAAGATATAGACATGTCAAGAAAAAAAATATTAATTAACAGAGGTTTAATTTGAGCCAAGGGACCCTGACTCCAAATCTAGCACTCTTTCCCCTGAATTATACTGCTTCTGTATAGTTTATATTTAATACTTACTACTTTGCCTTGGTGATTCATAGATCATTAATAGAGCCCTAAAGGTTGTCCTCTATTGACACAAAGTGCCCAGATATAGTTTGAGGACTACTTACTTTTCTGCTCATGCCCCCATTAAGAGAAGGAGGTAACATCATTCCCTCAAGGGTAATCACTAACTTTCTTCACATAGGTTCACAAGATTCAGAGCATGCCCAGTTATATTTATAAATTAATTGAAACAGGACTCACGTAGTAATGAGATACTTCTTTGAGCAAACCTCCCCCTAGAAATTCATATAGGCTCCATAACATAGTATTCCGTTCACATAAACCAGGAGTGATTTGACTTCATTTCTCCGTAACAGTGCACTCCTTTGTCTTAACATCATTGCTGTTTTCCCCCAATAGTTTTTAATCTTTATCCATTTGTTTCCCAGTAGGCATGGCTAGTCTACTCCCTATTGATACTCGTGGTCATTGTCCTCTGTAGCTCTATTTCAACTTTCATCAGACCTTTCCGTCCAGCCCTCAAAACTGGTGGCCAACTCATCACTGATACTGTCTTTCAAAGCTCCTATTTCCTATCACTCAGCTATTTTTTTCTGTTTATTCTCCCCTGTTCCCAGGTCTGTGGATTGTCTCCTAGAGTTCAGCAGTTCTATTTTCCTCCAGCATATGGCAATCATCACTTTTCCCAAGAAACCAGCCAATATCAGATGTATTACATCTCTGAAAACATATTTTGCTACTCATGATCCTTTTTATTAAAAAAAAACATTAAAAAAAAATTTTGAGTTCCAAATTCTATCCCTTCCTTCATCCCCTCTTCCCTCCTCCCTGAGATGGTAAGCAATCAGATATAGGTTGTGTATGTGCAATTATGTGTAACATTTCCATGTTAGTCATTTTGTATAAGAAGAAGATTTGATTAAAAAGAAAAAAAAGAAAGAAAATGAAAAATAGCATGCTTGAGCCTGTATTCAAACAATGTCAGTTCTTTCTCTAGAGGCAGACGGTATGCTTCATCATTAGTCCTTTGGGATTGGCTTAGATCATTGTATTGCTGAGGATAGCTAAGTTATTCATAGTTCTTCATTGAACAATATTGCTGTTACTGTGTACAACATTCTCCTGGTTCTGTTCACTTACATGTGCATCAGTTCATGTAAATCTTTCTAGGTTTTTCTGAAATCATCCTGCTTGTCATTTGTTATAGCACAATAACATTCCATTAAAATCGTATATCAGAGCTTGTTTCTCCATTCCCTAATTAATGGGCATCCCTTTGATTTCCAATTCTTAGCCACCACAAAAAGAGCTGCCATGAACATTTTTATACAAATAGATTTTTTGCCTTTTTTGATATCTTTGGGGTATAGAGCTAGCATATTATTGCTGGATCAAAAGGTATGCACAGTTCTGTAGCTCTTTGGGCACAGTTCCAAATTGCTCTCCAGAATGCCTGGATCGGTCCACTACTCCACCAATAGTACATTAGTGTCCCAGTTTTCCCACATCCCCTCCAATATCTAACATTTTCCTCTTTTTTCATATTAGCCAGTCTGATAGGTATGAGATTGTACCTAGGAGTTATTTTAATTTGCATTTCTCTAATCAATAGTGATTCAGAACATTTTTTTCCATGCGACTATTGATATCTTTGATTTCTTTGTCTGAAAACTGCCTGTTTATATGCTTTGACCATTTATCAATTGGGGAATGACTTGTATTTTTATAAATTTGAATCAATTCTCTATATATTTGAGAAATGAGGCGTTTATCAGAGACACATGTTGCAAATTGTTTCACCAGTTTTCTGCTTTCCTTATAATTTTGGTTGCATTGGTTGTGTATATGCAAAAACTCTTTAAATTTTATATAATCAAAATTACCTATTTCACTTTTTGTAATGCTCTCTATATCTCCTCTGGTCCTAAATTCTTCCCTTATCCATAAATCTGACAGATAGACCATTCCATGCTCTTTTAATTTGCTTATTACACCCTTTATGTGTAAATCATGTATCCACTTTGACCTTATTTTGGTACACAGTGTGAGCTGTTAGTCTATACCTAGCTTCTGACATAGTTTTCTGATTTTCCCCGCAGTTTTTGTCAAATGATGAGTTGTTGTTCCAAAAGCTAGGATCTTTGGGTTTATCATATACTAGATTACTATGGTCATTTACTATAATGTAATTTGTACCTAATCTATTCCACTGATCCACCACTCTATTTCTTACCCAGTACCAGATTATTTTGATAATTACCACTTTATAAAACAGTTTGAGATCTGGTACAGCTATACCACCTTCTTTCACATTTTTTTTCATTGATTCCCTTGATATCCTTGAGCTTTTGTTCTTCCAGATGAATTTTGTTATTTTTTTTAGCTCTATAAAATAATTTTTTTGATAGTTTGATTATTGCCTTTTTTATTATATTGGCTCAGTCTATGAGCAATTAATATTTTTCCAGTTGTTAAGATATGACTTCATTTGTGTGAGAAATGTTTTATTGTGCATTCATATACTTCCTGAGTTTGTTTTGGGGGGCAGCTAGGTGGTGCACTGGATAGAGCACTGACCCTGAAGTGAGGAGGACCTGAGTTCAAATGTGGCCTCAGACCAAACATTTGACACTTACCAGCTGTGTGACCCTGGGCAAGTCACTTAACCCCAATTGCCTAAAAAAAAATTTCCTCACTAAGTTTGTCTTGGCAGGTAGATTCCCAAGTATTTTATATGGTCTACAATTATTTTAATTGGAATTTCTCTTTCTATTTCTTGTTGTTGGACTTTGTGGGTAATATATAGAAATGCTAATGATTTATGTTGGTTTACTTTGTATCCTACAACTTTGCTAAAATTGTTAATAATTTCAAGTAGTTTTTCAGTTGATTCTCTAGGATTTTCTAAGTATAACATGATATCATTTGCAAAGAGTGATAGTTTTGTTTCCTTGTTGTCTATTCTAATTCCTTTGATTTCTTTTCTTCTGTTATTGATATAGCTAATATTTCTAGTACAATATTAAATAAGTGAGGTGATAATGGGCATCCTTGCTTCACCCCTGACTGCATTGGGAAGGCTTATAGCTCATCACCCTTACAGGCAATGTTTGCTGATGGGTTTAGGTAGATATTACATCATTTTAAGGTAAGCTCCATTTATTCCTACACTATCTAATGTTTTTAATAGGAATGAATGCTGTATTTTCTCAGTCTTTTTCTGCATCTATTAAGATAATCATGATTTCTGTTCATTTTGTTATTGATATAGACAATTAAGCTGATAGTTTTCCTAATATTGAACCAACCCTGCATGTCTGGTATAAATCCCACCTGCTCATAGTGTATGATTCTTGTGATATATTGTTGTAATCCCTTCGCTAGTATTTTATTTAAAGGTTTTTTTTTTTGCATCAATCTTCATTCAGGAAATTGGTCTATAACTTTATCCTTTTTTGCTCTTCCTGGTTTAGGTATCAGGATCATATTTGTGGCATAAAAGAAATTTGGTAGGACTCCATCACCTATTTTTCCAAATAGTTTATATAGTATTGGGATTAATTGTTCTTTAGGTGTTTGGTAGAACTCGCTGGTTCTGGTGAATTTTTCTTGGGAAGTTTATTGATAGCTTGTTCAATTTCTTTTTGTAAGAAAAGGTTATTTAAGTATTTTATTTCTTCCTCTGTTAATCTGGGTAGTTTATAATTTCATAGATATTCATTAATTTCATTTAAATTGTCAAATTTATTGACATATAATGGGCAAAATAGTTCCTGAAATTTCCTTAATTTCTTCTTCATTGGTATTGATTTCACCCCTTTCTTTTTGATACTAGTAATTTGGTTTTCTTCTTTACTTTTTTAAATCAAATTAACCAATTTTTTCCTCCTATAAAACCAGCTTCTAGTTTTATTTATTAGTTCAATAGTTTTCTTACTTTCAAGTTTATTAATCTTTCCTTTGATTTTCAGGATTTCCTAGTGTTTAATTTGTGTTTAATTGGAAATTTTAAATTTGTTCTTTTTCTAATTTTTTTAGTTGTATGCTAAATTCACTGATCTGCTTTTTCTCCATTTTATTGATTTAAGCAATTAGAGACATAAATTTTCCCCTACATTCTGCTTTGGCTGCATCCCATAAATTTTAGTAAGTTGTCTCATTGTTGTCATTTTCTTTAATGAAGTGATTGATTATTTCTATGATTTGTTCTTTGACCAACTTGTTTTTTTAGAATTAGATTATTTAATTACAAATTAAATTTTAATTTCTCTTTCCATTGTCCATTACTGAATGTAATTTTTATTGCATTATGATCTGAAAAGGATACATTTACTATTTCTGCTTTTTTGCATTTGGTTGTGAGGTTTTTATGACCTAATACATGATTAATTTTTGTGTAGGTGCCATGTACTGCTGAGAAAAAAAGGTAAATTTCTTTTCATTCCCATTCAGTTTTCTCCAGAGATCTATCATATCTAACTTTTCCAGAATTTTATTCACCTCCTTAACTTCTTTCTTGTTTATATTTTGCTTAGATTTATCTAGTTCTGAGAGGGGAAAGGTGCTGTCTCCCACTAGTATAGTTTCATTGTTGATTTCCTCCTATAACTCATTCAGCTTCTTCAAAAATTTAGATGCTATACTATGTGGTGCATATATGTTTAATATTTACATGACTTCATTGCCTATGGTACCTTTTTTGCAAGGTTTCCTTTCTTATCTCTTTTAATTAGAAAGCCATGATCAAAAAAATAGCTTAGACATCATCTTCCAAGAAATCATCAAGGAAAACTGCCCTGATATTTTAGAACCAGAGGGCAAAATAGAAATTGAAAGAATCCACCAGTCACCTCCTGAAAGAGAGGAATATTGTAGCCAAATTCCAGAGTTTCCAGGTGAAGGAGAAAATATTGCAAGCAGCGAAAAAGAAATAATTCAAGTATTGAGGAATTATTTTCTTCAGTGAGCTTTTGTACTTCCTTTTCCACTTGGTCTATTGTATTTTTTAGGGAGTTATTTTCTCAATAAAATTTTGTATATCTTTTACTCCTCTTTTCGTGATTTTCTTGCATTACTATCATGTCTTTTCTCATTTTTTCTTCTACTTCTCTATTTTACTTTTTAAAATCCTTTTTAAGCTTTTCCGGGAATTTTGGGGGGGCCTGAGACCAAATTACATTTTTCTTTGATGCCTTACATGTAGCCATTTTGACACTATTGTCCTCTTCTGAGTTTATACCTTGATCTTCCCTATCGCCACAGCCACTTTCTATAGTCAAGCTCTTTTATTTTTTTGGCTCTTTTTTTTTTTTTTTTTGGTGTGTGTCTGTGTCTTTGTGTTTTTATGTGACAGTTGGGCTCTGGTTCTGCATTGTCTCAAGCTTTTTGCCCTAGGGCTCAGGGTCTTACTGTTGACTTTCCACTGGGATTCAGGGCTTACCTGTTTGCTTTCACTAGAGGGTAGGCTTCCTTTCTGGATTGTACTGGGGAGTGGGGACAACTCCTTCCTTGGGTGTGGAGGTTGCCTGCTGGCCTGTCCCAGGGGTGAGGCCTTGCTACAGAGTTGCTATAGTAACAGAGTCTTTCTGGTGCCTAGTCCTGGAGGAGGGATCTTCTTGCTGGTCTGCCCTACAGGTGGGCCCTTGATGCTGAGTTGCTAAGGAAACAGAGTTTCTTTGCTGGCAGGCCCCCCTGGGGTGAGGCTTCACTACTGGTCAGCAATGGAGTCAAGGCCTTGCTATCACACCAGATCCTTTATTTCCTCAAAGCCCACTTGCAGGGTTTCCAACTAATTATTCAAACTTGTTCTTTTTGTCTCTTCACTTTCCCAATTTGTAGCTATACATAAAATACTTTATACTGTGAATAAAGACAATTGTAGCCAATATTAGTATGAGTTTATCTTTCTTAAGAAACATTCATGTCATATCCTGGGCTGCAAAATAAATATGTGTTCTGTTCTTGGAAAGTGTTCTGTTTTTTCACTACACAGAGCCATTCCATAACTTGACAGATTAGTTTTTTCTTTGAATTCATAGAGTCTCATGTGATTCTGGAATGTTGATTACATTATTAATTAGATAAGATAGTTAGATATAGCCCTATTTAATCCAGCATTTCATGTTTTAGTGAATGAATTTATAATAGGCACCTGTTTTTTACAAAAAAAAATGTTCTTAGTGGTTTTCAGGTTGGTTTTAAATTTTTTCTTGTGGTTCTATCTTCCTAATTTTCTAACAGAAATTTTTGTGACTTTTTTTCTCATTTTTTGAAGGGAGGGGACAGAGACTGTCTCCCTATCTGATCCAAGATCTGAATGGAATACAGCCTTGATACAGACCCCCTGCTGTGAGGCTGGCTGCTACTGCTCTTGGACCTGGCTCCCCTCTCACCCTGGTGAGACACACCTTACCTGCCAGTCTGGTAAGCTGCTTCCCTGCTCCTGGATCAATTCTGAGGCAGTTTTCAAATTGTTTAGAGGGGAATTTGGGAGGGCTTCAGAGGGTTCCTTCCTCACTCTGCCATCTTGGCACCAGAAGTCACATAATTCTTTGTATACGGTCCTCCTCAAAACCATGAGCTCCTCTGAGAGACTTCCTAAGGGCCTGTTTGTGTACCATTCAAGGGAGTGTCTCTCCTCTACCCAGTGTCAGCTCAGTTAACTCATTACCATTTGTCTCTTCTCACCCCCAGCATCCAGGCAGTGTGTACATTGCTTGCATTCACACTTGAAGTCATATTACAAAGTATACAAGAACACCTATATTTCCTCTACCAGATTACCTTTACATCCACCATCTTCCCAGGGCAACTGGTCTGTACCATTAAAATTAACAAGGGCTGCTTCCCAGAACTTCTAGAAAAAGAGCAGAGGAGGCAGCAATTCCTTCTCCAAGTGCCACAACTGGGAAGAAGAGACATGTGGTATCTGTTCCAGTACTATCTATCAACCAAGAATCAAACTGAATTCTCAAATAAAAAGAATTGGGGCAAATTACCAAGCAAGAAATATAATAAATATAATATAAATACCCTATGTCATTCATGTCATTTTCTGGGCTGCAAAATAAATATGCGTTTTGTTCTTGGAAGGTGTTCTGTTTTTTTCACTATACAGAGCCAAGCCATGATTTGACAGATTCATTTTTTCTTTTAATTCATAGACTCTCATGTGATTCTGGAGTGTTGATTACATGTGAAATTTTATATTAATTAGATAAGATAGATATAGCACTATTTAATTCAGCATTTCTATGTTTAAGTGAATGTGTTTATAATAGGCACTCCAAAATGGTATTCCAAAAAAGATAAACCCCAGAAATAAAGCAAATATCTAAGACAAAATTTTCCTCACTGGAAAAATCTTAAGACCCATCGAGAGCAATATAGTCCTATGAATCCTTAGGAGCATCCCAGTACATGGTAGAATTCCTAAAACATTCAGGGAAAATGACGCTTCCAAAATCAACTGCACTGGACATTAGTTCAGAGACTCATAGAAAACTGAGAACATACCTGTCTGTTCCACTTCGCAGGCATAAAAGCCTGTAGTGTGGTCTGAGGCCTTCAAGTGGTCTTTCTGTGAAGTTTCAAGTAGTACCTAGAGTACTCTGTAGTCTTCCCCAGAGCTTAAGACATTCTCTAGAAGTAAATAAGGTGCTCAGAAGGCACATTTACTTTTTTTCGACTCACCATTTTGTGTTCTGAAACATTGGGCCAGGTAGAGAGTGATATAATCTGTGGGCTTCAAATCTATTTGAAAGGCACTTAACCAATAGCTTATTGTCAGTTTCTCCTCATTTTAGAGTCAGCTAACCTCTCTTCTGATCCTGGGAAGCCACTTTGGGGTTTTGTTGTTTCCATAAGGCAAGGTTTAGAAAAGGCCCATTTGAAGCCACAGGCCTGCTTTCAATGTATCCATATCATTGAGCGAATCCTATCATATTATAGGAATTAATAGATCGGGAGCTAGAAGAAACCTTGGAGGCTGTCTAGACCAATTCCCTCATTTTATCAATGAGAAAACTGAGAGTCGGGAAGGTTTGGTTAATACATATGTAAAGCACTTTGCAAATATTGAATCACTCTATCAATGTTAGCCATTCTCCTTCTTATTGAGGAAGGTCACACAGTGAGCATCAGAGGCAAGTTCTGAACACACATCCTATCCAGAGCCAGGTCCCTTTCAACTGTATTATGCTCTTGAATGGGGTACTTTGATGACCTGATACTTCAAGCTACTGTGGGAGGGGGAGATTACCAGTGAAAGCAGAGTAGCTGCAAACTCATTTCATTAGTGAGTCACTTCCCAGTGGTCTGTATTAATTTGTATAATACTTCATTCTGAAACTCAGCATCTTACTAAGAGAGAGAGCGAGAGAGCTCTATCCCTGTGCTCTCAGGCTGTTTGGGTCCTCCACAGCTTCTGTGTTCTGTTGAGGATTTCTGAAGAAGGATGAAAATAATCTGATCTGAATAGATGCAATTATTCTTTTTTTGGGTGGGGGGAGGTACATAATGATACTTGAAAATGGCCGACCATTTCCCCAAGTCAATACTTGTTTGTTTCCATAACCTTGGTGGGTTAAATTGCACATTTATGCATTATATTAATATTTCATGTCCTGCACACTACATTTCACGGTGTCACGAAAATTAAATCAGACTACAAACACTAGCCTACCACATATATACACACGTATACACAATCAAGTAAAACTTGGCTATCGCTAACATGACCTCATTTTAATATCTCTACCATACAGCTCCAAGCCAAAAAGCACCAGGAAACATAATTTTCTCCAAATAACAATTTGCTGACTTAAAACATTCTAAACATTTAACCCCCTGGAATAGGCTGAAGTTCTGCTATTAAAGAATTATCCTATAGAACTGAAGCATTTTTTTTGATTCTCTTTCTTTCTCAATGAATTCATGTGCATGTGGCATCATAAATTTAGAAATGAAAAGGATCAGAGAGGGGCATATAACTTATCTTAAGTCACAGAGGTAGTAAGCAGCAGATCTGGGTTTAAAACTCAAGTCCTGTGACTCTAAATTGAGTGCCTGCATAGGTGGTTGTACCTGTCTGCATATATTGCATGAGGGCAGCCACTTCTTAACTTACGTCTTTGCATCTCCAGCATGCAGCACAGTGCCAGGCACACAGCCCACCGGGGGTTCTTATCATTTATATGGATCTATTTTTATGGACATATTTCACATGGACCCTTTTGGCAGTCTGGCAAAGCCTATGGGTTTTTTCCTCAGAACAGTGTTTTTAACTGATTGAAGGAAATGTTAAGTTTCAGTTGGAGGCTAGTGAAAATAAAAATGTATTTTCTCCATTCATATTCATGGACTCTGTCAAATCTATTAATCCAATTTTAGAGTTGCTGTAGTAGATGCTTAAAAAATGCTTATTGATTGAGTACAAGTCTGATCCTGCTGCTCCCCTACTCAATGAACTGGAGTGACTCTCTATTGCTTATTTCCATACGATCAAATATAGCTCTTTCATTTAGATTTTAAAGCACTTCACAACCTGGTCCACATCTATCTTTCCAACTTTTACATTACTCTTCCTGTATTCTATGGTCCAGCCAAACTGACCATCTTGCAGTCCCTCAAATACGACACACTATCTCCTGTCTTAATGTCTTTCCCCTGGCTGTTCCCCAAGCCTAGAATGCACTCCTTCCTCACCTCCCCCTCTTTGCATGCCTTGTTGTTGTTCAGTTGTGTCCGACTCTTTGTGATCCTGTGTGAGGTTTTCTTGGCAAAGATACTGGAGTGGTTTGCCATTTCCTTCTCCAATGGATTAAGGCAAACAGAAGTTAAGACTTGTCCAGGGTAACAGAGCTAGTGAGTCTCCAAGGCTGGATTTGAACTCAGGTCCTTTGACTCCAGACCCAGCACTCTATTTACTGAGCCATCTGCCTGCCTCCAAGGCAAACAGATGTTAAGTGACTTGCCCAAGGTCACACAGCTAGAAAATGTGCCAGGTTGGATTTGAACTCAGGTCTTCCTGACTTCAGGCCTAGCCCTCTATACACTGAGTCATCTAGTTTCCTTCAAAACTCCGTCAAAGTGATTTCTACATGAAGTCTTTTCTGATCCTCAAAACTATTAACACTCCTTCCCCAACCTCTAATTTACCTTGTACTACATACCTTCCATAATGACACAAAAATTAAATCTGACTACAAACATTAACCAACCACAAACAGCCAGACATGTGAAAGAGTCAACTAAAACTAGGATATATGGTTTTAAAAATATATTTATAAATGATGATGCTGTCTTTCCCCACTCTCAGTATATTTTGTCTATATTTATAAATGTATAGGTTGTTTCTCCTTTCCCCCTTCCCCTTTCCCGACTTCTTTCGTAGAATATAAGTTTCCTGAGAATCAGAACTATGTTACCTTTTGTATCTCCATATACTTAGCAGAATCCCTGGCACAGAGTAGGTCTTTAATATATGCTTGCTGTTGACTGTTGACTAAGTATGACTAACCAGGAGAAACAAGTAGTGTGTTCTTGAATCACCTTTCTCTTTACATCTCAATTCTGAAAACTTAATTGTTTAGTGGGTAAGGATAAATGACATTAGGATTTTACAAGTGTTATATTACATGCCAGAAAAAAAAAAGTGTGCGTGGAGGCAGCACTTTCCTGTGGCGCCACCTCTAACAGAAGTTTTACTTAAACAAACAATTTTAAAAATTGAAGTGTGAACAGAAGAATAATCTACAAATTAATTATTCTTTTCTCTCAGGGCTATCAACCCTTGTAAGACTGATGAAAGGATCTTAGATTAAGTGCTGGAAAGGAACCTGAAAGTTATCTAATCTACCTCCCTTATTTAACAGAGGACACTGATGTGCAGGGTATTTAAGCTTCTTGCCCAATATTATACAGGTAATTAGCAATAGCTCCAGGTACTCCCTCAAAATCCAATACTGCACTGTACCAATGTAGATACTACATAGCTGTGTAGTAATCTTTGTAGTGATCCCTGTAGCTTCTTTTGTATAATAAGTCTCCTACTCTCCTTTCACACATGTTCCTAAGTTTATAGGTTTTAGAGCTTTTGTGTAGAAAGCCCTAAATCTGAAGCCATACATGGGATTCCAGATTTAGAATTGGAACGTCACCCCGTTCAATCCTTTCATCTTATGAAAGAGTAAACTAAGACTTGGAAAGGTTAAGGCGGTTGAGTGGCAGAGCTGGAATTTGAATCCTGACCTTCCAATTGTGGCAGGTAATGTAGTCAAATGGAAAGAGCACTAGATTCAGAAGCAGAGAACCTGGATTTAAATCCTGGTTCCAACATTTTATAATGCCAGGTAAATCATCTCACCTCTCTGGGCTTCATTTTCCTCATCTATAAAATGAGGAGATAGACAACTAGATGGCTTTCCAATTCTAAATCTGGGATCCTGTGTATGACTTTAGTGTTAGTGCTTTCTACTGAACAATGTTTGATGGGTTGTGTCATTTTCCAAGGGTATTGAGGGACTTGAGAAAAAGGAGTATGAGGAAAGTGGCTTGGATTGTTTTTGTCCTGAATGAGGAGAGATAAAAGGGATACGCTAGTAGAGCAAGGAGGAAAGAAGGGATGGAGCTATTTTTAATTAGGTTGGAATTATTTCTCCTAATTGAGATGAGTCGGAAGAATACACAAACATGGAGGAAAGGGGAAGCAGGCATCAGATGAACCTTAATCTTTTCTTAAACAGACAAAGAAGGGGGTTGACTGAGGATTCTGAGTTACTTTATGATTTATTGATTTTTATTATTAACAGATAAAGTCCCCAATAATATAGATTAATCCATGTGGGATATGAGATTTGTCTTTTTCCTTGAAGGCTAAAACAGTGACTCAAGAAGCCATAGTGATTTGGTGAGAGAGGACAGGGGCTGGGAAGCCATGTAGTCATTGCCATTGTTTCCTCTTCCATCATGTTCAATAAGAATAAGAGTGGCACCTGAGAAATAGCTCTGTCCAGTGGGAAGAGACAAGCATGACCTGGAAAGAGTGACCTTGTCTTAAATTTCCAAAGGTGAAGCCAATGGAAGGAAGAGATTGGATACTTAAAGTATTGTAGATTTGGAGCTGGCCTTAGAGGTCTAATCCCTCATTTTACAGATGAGGAAACTGAGGTTGAGATTTGTTCAGGATCACATAGCTAGTAAGTGTCTGAGGAGGATTTGAACTTAGGTGTTCCTCAGTTCAGGTCTCTTTGCTGGGAAGAGCTTTTTTTCTTCTTTTCTTCTTTAAGCTACCTTTGATCACAGAATCACAGAGAATCAGAATCTCAGATTTGGAGGGGATCTCATATGGTATGTAGTAGTAGAATTCATAGCTTACCAAGACTCTTCTCTATAAAATTTCTGACAAGTTGTCATCCAACTGACTTGCTGAGCTTTGGTGAAGGTATTCCACTACTCATAAGAAGAAATGCATTCTACCTTTAAGCAGCTCTAAGAGTTAGGAAAATTTTCCTCAGATCAAGTGTGAACCTGCTTCTTTGAACCCTCTACTCAGAAGTCTAGTTCTTAACTCTGTGATCAATCATAGCAAATTTTTTCCTTTTTACTAATGAGATTTCAGAAGTTAGGATTTGGGGAGAAGTACATGGTATCATTTTCTCTTGACCTCTGTACCCTCTAAGGTTGGTTCTAGAATTTACAACTCCTTGGTAATAGCCCTTCTAATGAAATGATCAAATTGCCTTTTATTTTTGAAGCATATTTTTAATTTAAATTTTATTTAATTTAAATTTTAATATTTTATTTTTCCCAATTACATATAAAATAATTTTTAACCTTTGCTTTTTTTTACAATATTGATTCTAAATTCTCTCTTACCTTCTCTGTCATCCTCCATTCTTGAGAAGGCAAGCAATTCAATAAAGGTTATGTGTATACAGTCATGGAAAATTTATTTGCAAATTAGTGATGTTTCAAAGGAAAACACAGACCCCCTCCAAAAAACCCCAAGAAAATTAAAGTAAAACAAACAAACAGTATGCTTCAGATCCCATCAGTTATTTCTGTGAAGGTGGTTAGCATTTTTCATCATAGGTCATTCAGTTCATCTTGGATCTTTGTACTGTTGGGAATAGCTAAGTCATTCCTAGTTGATCATTGTACAGTATTGCTAGTACTGTGTATAGTGTTCCCTTGGTTCTACTCATTTCACTTTGCATCAATTCATGTAGGTCCTTCCAGGTTTTTCTGAAAGTATCCTGCTTATCATTTCTTATAGCAGATTACTGTAGAACTATATAATATATGAGTGGTATGGTGGAGTGTTGGATTTTGAATGAGTGCCTGGAGCTATTGCTAATTACCTATATAATAGTGGGCAAGTAGCTTAAATACCCTGTATATCAGTATCCTCTGTTAAATAAGGGAGCTGGATTATGTGACTTCCAGGTTCATTCCCAGCTCTAAATACAAGATCCTTTCCTAAGTTTTATAAGGGTTAAAAGCCCTGGAAGAAAAGAATAATTAATTTGTAAATTGATTATTCTTCTGTTCACACTTCTGTTTCTTATAAATAATATATTGCAGGATTCTGGTTTTTAATCCATTCTGGCTATTTGCTTTTATTTCATGGTTGAGTTCATACCATTTACCTTTACTGTTATGATTACTAATTATTCCCTCCCTTCTATTTCTACCCTGTTTATCCTTCCCTTTCTTTCTCTTCTTTTACCCAGTCCCTTATGAAAAGTGCTTTGCTTCTGACCACCACCTCCCTCACTCTGCCCTCCCTTCTATTAGTGCCCCACCCCCAGCTCCTCTTATTCCTCTCCCCTCCTGTTTCCCTGTAGGGTAAAATAGATTTCTATACTCAATTGAGTGTGTGTGTTTTTCCTTCTTTCAGCCAGTTCTGATGAGTTATATTGCTCATACTTGTTTCCAGGTTATGGTTATGGTTTACCCTTTGTTCTCAAAGAGGACCATGACACCAGAAAGATGATGCCTTGACTTGTAAGTGAATTGGTTTTAAGTGAGGGAAAGATGTGCAAAATTTTCAGCCTCACTTTCTCCTCCAAAGCCATATGAGTCCAGTGGCCAGATATAGACGATGGCCCCAAAGCAGAATAGACTTAGTAGCCATATTGCTAGATCAAAGGGTGTGCACAGTTTTATAGCCTTTTGGCAAAGTTCCAAATTTTCCTCCAGAATGGTTGGTCCAGTTCACAACTTCACCAACAGTGTAGTAGTATACCTATTTTTCACCTCCCCTCCAGTATTTGTTATTTTCTTTTTCTGTCCTTGTTAACCGATCTGATGGGAGTGAGGTTTGAAAAAATTAATATTATACTATTATATTAATAACTAATTATTAGTTTGTGATTCACCCTTTTCCTCATATTTCTGTTAAGACCCAATTCCTGAAAGGTCAGTCAGTCTCTGGAGGGCAAGGCTGAGTGATGAGATTACTTCTAGCCCCCCAAGGCACATTCTGCCTAGCCAGGTTGGGCAGGACCCCACCCAACCAAGAAACCTAATTTCTATTTAGAGTGTAAATGGAATCTAGCCTTGGTGAGACTTTGCCTGGGAGAGGAACCCTCTGTCCTTCATCCCCTCCATTAGATTTAGGGCAACCCAGCTCAGGAAGGAAAAAAGTAGCTGGAGAGGTCTGGATGGAAATGGTTTCCCCTGCCCAGATATCTTCAGGCTGCTGAGTCTTATGATCTAGCTGTATTCTTAGAGGAGAAGCTGAAGCCTTTTAGCCCACCTCCTCATTAAATGTCCACCAGTGAGGGTTGAGTTTCACTTGTCAAGGGGATTCCTGGTCAGAAGGCACACATCCCATTCAAGGTGATTCAGAGCCTGGAATTGCGTCTTTGGTTACTGAGAGAAACCACTGACCATAAATTTAATGATTATTAGCTAGCCTAATTAATAAATTAATTATTAATTACCTGGAACCTCTGTGCTAGAGGTTTTATTCATTACAGATGATAAATCAGAGTTGCTTTAATTTACTTAGAGTATTTTTAGTTTTTATTTCTTCTTCTGAAAACTACCTGTTTATATCCTTTGACTGCTCTGAAGGCTATATCAATTGGGGAATAGCTCTCATTTATATAAATTTGGCTCAGTTTCATATATATTTGAGAAGTGAGACTTTTATCAGAGAAACTTGCTATAAAATATTTTCCCCTAGTTTCTTACTTCCCTTCTAATTTTGGCATCATTGTTTTATTTGTACAAACCCTTTTTAACTTAATGTAATCAAAATTATCCATTTTACCTCTCATGACCCTCTCTATCTTTTATTTGATAATGAACTCTTACTCATGGATCTGAAAAGTAATTTTTCTGTGCTCCCTCAATTTGCCTATTAATGAATATTATTAATATCACAATCACATTGCTTTTTAAGGAGTATTTAGATTAGTTTCCTTCTGAACAAGTCCACTGGATGAATATTTGTCAAGGAAAAATAATTAGGTAAGATCATAGAATCATAGATCAGAGATCATGTAATTAAAGCCTGTCATTTTTCATATGATGAAATTAAAGCCCAGAAAGGTTAATTGACTTGCCCTCCTCAAATTATCATATATGCATTTGTTTGTATTTTGTATCCCTTTCATTCTATGGATTGTAAGCTCTTTGAGGGCAAGAACTGTTAAAAAAAATTCTGACTCTGTATCCCTAGTGTCTAACACAGTGTTTTGCACATAGTAGTTGCAAGTTTTGAGTGTCAGAAGTTGGATATAAACTCTCTGAATACAGAGTAGTGCTCTTGGTACTTAAACTTCTAGGTACTGAAATGGAAAGTAGCATTTTTAAAAAACCTTTTTTCTCACATTTCTCTTACTCCTCTTCTTTAGTGGAATTACTGATATTTCAAAGGGTGGGAAAGGAAAGTTTGGCATGTTCTCTTCCTGCTTTAGGGAGAAGTTAGGGCTTTTCAGTGTATCTTCTGATAGACAGGCTTCTCTCACCTGCAATACGATAGGTACCTTGCTGCCAATCTTGCCCAATCTACTCAACATTTCAGTGGTCAAGAATCTGTGATAAGGATCATAGTTCACAGTTCTAGAGATGGAAGACCTTAAAAGCCATCTAGAACAATCCCTTCACCCTTCTTACAGATAAATAAAATGGGGCCCAGAGTGGTTAAGTGACTTACTAATCATCCTGTATGTAGTTACTGGCAAAGCTGGGATTTGAACTTAGGTCGTGTGAGTCCATGTTCAGTGTTCTTTGCATGTATTTTTCCTAAGAATGGCAGGGTTAATGAACTTTTAGTAGTATGAGAAATGAGAAACTTGTCTTTTGACTGACAAATGGAAGGAGATTATTTAAAAAATGTATCTTCCTCTTCTAGGAAAGTTTTATTATTATTTTTTTCTGAGAAAGCCCTTAAATACCAATTGGTTAAGGGAAAAAATGTCAACAACAACAGAGAAATCTCATAGAACATGAAAATTATGTATCTTGTTTCATAGCTATTGACAAAGTCAAGGTAGGACAGATTACGAGAATTGCGTTTATCTTTAAATTAACAATAAACGTCTCTCCTTCTGTCTTGTTCTGGAGACTACTAAGTGACTATAATGACCCATGGGAAAGTTATAAAACACAACTCATAAAATTTATGTGCATGGTATTTTCAACATCATTTAGGATTTCCCGGCCATCTGGCTCTTTTAGGTACCTGCTAGTTCAATGCACAAACATTTCCCTACTTACATTTAATCTATGAGTTGAGTTAAGAAAATGCAAAGGTTAAGAGGCTTACCTTAGTTAACAAATATATCATATAACTTAAGTGATAAAAAAGACTCCATTCAACTTATTCTGAGCCAAGACTTATTTCTTTTTTCTTTTTGGTTTCCCCTTGGTGATTAATGTTTACAGTTTTAGATTTCCTAATTCAATGAGGGTGTTATACAATAACCTACTGGGTATTCAATGGTTTGATGTGATCATTTGTTCATTTTCACTTATTCTGATTCCCCAAGTGTTACTGCTTTACAAGACCAGGTCATGTCCTTATGACTCTGAAAAAGAAGCTTCAGTGTTTTGTACTTAGTAAGTACTTCAATGCTAAACAATCCTTTTTTTAATTTATTTTTTATTTTTTTATATATTTTTTTAAATATAAATTTATTTATTTTTAGTTTTCAATATTCACTTCCACAAGTTTTTGAGTTCCAAATTTCTCACCCCTCCCCCACCCCAAGATGGCATGCATTCTGAATACCCCTTCCCCTGGTCTGCCTTCTCTTCTATCTCTCCCCCCTCCCTTCTCTTATCCCCTTCCCCTTCTATTTTCCTGTAGAGCAGGATAGACTTCTGTACCCCATTTCCTGTATTTCTTATTTCCCAGTTGCATGTGAAAACATTTTTTTAAAAACATATTTTTAAAACTTTGAGTTCCAAATTTTCTCCCTTCCTCCCTCCCCACCCACCCTCATTGAAAAGGCAAGCAACTCAATATAGGTTGTACATGTGCAGTTATGCAAAACACTTCCTTAGTAGACATGTTGTGAAAAACTAACTCTATTTCCCTTAGTCCTATCCTGCCCTCATTTTTCTATTCTTTCTTTTGACCCTGTCCCTCCTCAGAAGTATTTGCTTCTGATTACCCTCTTTCCCAATCTGCCCTCCTCTCTATCACCCCCCTGCTCTCTTGTCCCCTTCTCCCCCTATTTTCCTGTAGGGTAAGACAGATTTCCATACCCAATTGAATGTGTATGTTATTCTCTCCTTAAGCCAAATCCTATGAGAATAAGATTCCCTCATTCCCTCTCACCTTCCCCTGTTTCCCCTCCACTGTGAGAGACTTTTCTTTTCTGTTTTTTTTTGTGAGATAATTTACCCCATTCTACCTCTCCCTTTCTTCTTCTCCAATTATCCTCTCTCATCCCTTCATTTTATTCTCCAGATATGACCCCTTAATCTTCAACTCACCCTGTGCCCTCTATCTATCTATCTATATATACATACATACAATTTTTTTCCTTCAACTACCCTAATAAAAAGTTCTCATGAGTTACAAATATCATCTTTCCATGCAGGAATTTAAACAGTTCAATCTTAATAAGTCTTTTATGATTTCTCTTTCCTGTTTACCTCTTCATGTTCCACTGGAGTCCTGTATTTGAAAGTCAAATTTTCTGTTTGGCTCTGGTCTTTTCATCAGGAATGCTTGAAAGTCCTCTATTTCACTGAATGACCATTTTTTCCCCTGAAGGATTATACTCAGTTTTGCTGGGTAGGTGATTCTTGGTTGTAATCCTATGTCCTTTGCCCTCCAGAATATTATATTCCATGCCCTGTGGTCCTTTAATGTAGAAGCTGCTAAATCTTGTGTTATCCTGATTGTGTTTCCACAGTACTTGAATTGTTTCCTTCTGGCAGCTTGTAATATTTTCTCCTTGACCTGGGAACTCTGGAATTTGGCTACAATATTCCTAGGAGTTTTCCTTTGGGGATCTCTTTCAGGAGGAGATCTGTGGATTCTTTCAATTTCTATTTTGCCCTCTGGTTCTAAAATATCAGGGCAGTTTTCCTTGATAATTTCTTGAAAGATGATGTCTAGGCTCTTTTTTTGATCATGGCTTTCAGATAGTCCAATAATTTTTAAATTCTCTCTCCTGGATCTATTTTCCAGGTCAGTTGTTTTTCCAATGAGATATTTCACATTGTTTTCTAATTTTCATTCTTTTGGATTTGTTTTACAGTGTCTTGATTTCTCATAAAGTCACTGCTTCCAATTGCTCTATTCTAATTTTTAAGGAAGTATTTTCTTCAGTAATCTTTTGGACTTCCTTTTCCATTTGGCCAATTTTTCTTTTTAGGGCATTTTTCTCCTCATTGGCTTTTTGGACCTCTTTTTGCCATTTGGGTTAGGCTGTTTTTTAAGGTGTTATTTTTTCAGTTTTTTTTGGGTCTCCTTTAGCAAGCTGTTGACTTGTTTTTCATGATTTTCTTGCATCACTCTCATTTTTCTTTCTGGTTTTTCCTCTACTTCCCTTACTTGCTTCTCAAGATTCCTTTTGAGCTCTTCCAAGGCCTGAGACTGATTCATATTTTTCTTGGAGGCTTTGGATGTAGGAGCTTTGACTTTGTTGCCTTCTTCTGGTTGTATATTTTGATCTTCTTTTTCACCAAAGTAAGATAATATAGTCTAACTCTTTTTGCGCTGCTTGCTCATGATCCCAGCCAATTACTTGAGTTTTAAACTCTTTGTTAAGGTAAGAGTCTGCTTCCAATGTGGAGAATGTACTGTCCCAAGCTTCAGGGGTTTGTGTAGCTGTTTTCAGAGATACTTGTAGGGACCTGTCACTTTTCAGTTCTTCCAAGGTGGTATGATAAGGGGCGAGGTGTTTACTCCTTTCCTGGCCTGTGACCACAAGTATTCCTTTCTGTCCTGCAACTGTGAGGAGGGGTTCCTCTCCACAACCACTACAAGCTCCACCACACTAGTGCTCCTCCTCACTCCAGCACTGCCGCCCAGAACTGTGACCCAGATCCACACATGGGCAAAGCAAGAGATTCCTGCCTCAGCACTGGCAAAGAGATCCCTGCAATCCCTCTCTGATCAGCCACTGGATTCCCCCTCAGTCTGTGGGGCAGAAGCTGGGGAAGCAGCTGTCCCCCCCCCCACCCCAGGGCCATGCTCTTGGGGAATGGAGCTGAGACCCCGCCTTCCTTTCTTACCACTGACAGAAACAGACTTTTCCCACTGACCTTCTAAGGTGTCTTTGGCATTGGTGGATTGAGGAGTCTGGAAACCTCCACAGCTGCCTGAGATTCAGTCCTCCGAGGTCTGCTCCAGGTTCTCTGTGGCCTGCGTGCCCATGGCACTGTGCTGTGCTCCCAGCGCTGTGCTGAGCCCCCAGCCCAGCGTGAGGCACCTTTCTGATCAATCATCCAGGTTGTTTTGGGCTGGAAATTTGTTTCACTCTATGTTTTTTGTGGGTTCTGCTGCTTCAGAATTTGTTTAGAGCCATTTTTTATGAGTATTTGGAGGGGTTTGGGGGAGAGCTCAAGCAAGTCACTGCTTTCACTCCGCCATCTTGGCTCTGCCCCCAATGTTTAACAATTCTTAGAAATGACAAAGGATTAATTTTGGATCAGAAGACATAGAAAGCACCATTTTTTTGTGTGTGCTGATATTGTCATAGGAAGAAAGCCTTACAATCACAGGATTGTAGATTTAGAATGGAAAAAGTCTTCTCATTGCAGAATTTCATTATAAACTTTACATTTTCTGCCATATTATTAGACAGACTATAGTCCAGGGAATCTTAATGTCGTCACAAGAAAACCCTCACTTTTCTTAGTTTTGAACACTTCTCCCCCCATCTTGCTATTATGCTGTATATTCCAGTTTTTTTTTTATTGATTCCAACTAAAATGTTCTTACTCAGAATAGAAGCCCCTCGAGGGCAAGACATATTCCTATTCTTTTTCAGTGTACATTGTTGCAAATTGCCTTCACCACACCAATTGTATAAAAGAAGAGTGAATAATGTTGTGTTGAGATAGCATATGAGGACTGTGATAGTGTGCCATGACACCATGCTTATTATTATTATTATTTGTTAAGGTGAAAATGACATGTATTATAAAGTTACACATTCATGGTCAAACAATCAGTGGTAAAATGTGTATCAGAACTTTTAAGTCCTGATATGCTTGAAAGCTTTCACAATCTGGCTCCAGTCAGATTTATTTCCCATTAACCCCCTTAATGTATTATGCTTACTGAACTCAGCTTTTCCTGGAAGGCATTCCTTCCTTACTTTGACTCCTGAGACTCCTAAATTGCTTCAAGGATCAATCTAGATGCCACCTCCTACAGGAAGCCTTTCCTAATCTCTATAGCTGTGAATGCAGATGCCCTATTCAGATATTTTGTATTTACTTGCCTATTTTTGCTTGTTTCCTTTAGAAGAATGTAAGCTCCTTGAGGGCTGAATCTACTTTTTTTTAAACTTTGACTTTGTATCTTTAGTACCTAATGCAGCGCTTTGTTGTTGCTGTTCATTCATTTCAGTCATGCCTAACTTGCTATGACCCCATTTAGGGTTTTCTTGGCAAAGATATTGCAGTGGCATGCCATTTCCTTCTCTAGCTCATTTTACAGATGAGGAAATTGAGGCAATCAGGGTTAAGTGACTTGCCAAGGGTCATACAGATAGTATCTGAGTCAAGATTTGAACTCAGAAAGATGAGTCTTCCTGACACCAGGGCCAGCACTCTATCTACTGCATCACCTAGCTGTCTTAATTTTTAAATAAATGTTAAATTAATTTATTTAAATAAGTATTTATTAAATACTTGCTGAATTATTGTTGAATTGCTGTGATCTATAACTTTGTTATGACCTTATTATTCATAGTATCATAGATTTAGAGGTAGAAGGGAACTTAGAAGTGATTTAGTCTAGCCCCTTCCTTTAAGAGATGAAGAACCTTATAAGGCCTAATGAGTGTAGGTGACTTGCCCAAGATCACACAAGCAATTAATGATAAGGGTAGGATTTGAATCCAGGTCCTGGAGTTGTAAGGCAAAACTCTCTGAAATGTGCCATGTTGCCACTATTTCTCTTTCTCACCAGTACCAGGAATGGTCCCCTGGTATTCGACCCTTACATTTCAGTAGAATCTGAATTTATTTCATTTTTATTTGTTCCTAATAGATTTTAGACCCTGTGCTAGAAGTCCAGCAAAGATAGACTTTATGGAAATGGCAGAACTCCAGGGTGAAGGGTATCTGAAAGAGCCCTGAAAGAGGGTAACTATATACATAATCCTCAGGGAAGGAAAATCTATGAGATGTGCTTAGAAAGAAATGGAAGTATGTGTGTGTTCAAGGTAAACATACCAAGACCTCTAGATGATAGACAGCATAGGATAGTGAATCGAGAGCTGGCCTGAGAACCAGAAAGACAGGTTTAATTTTGCACTTATGATCCATACTGGTTGTGTGACCCTGGGCAAATTACTTAATCTCTCTCTCTCTCTCTCTCTCTCTCTCTCTCTCTCTCTCTCTCTCTCTCTCTCTCTCAACTAAGACTGTAAATTGTAAAGAAGGTGTCCATCTGCATTGGTAGGGAGATTTTTTTTTATCAGGAAATTCCCTATATCAGTAAAATATTATTTTTCAGATTTGTGTTTTTGACAATTTTTACTTATTCCTTTGATGCATCATTACTCAAGAGATATCCTTTCCCTTCCACACATTTCTCTTCCCTTCCCCTCCCCTCCCTTCCCCCTCCCCTCCCTTCCTTCCCTTCCCCTCCCCTCCCTCCCCTCCCTCCTCCCCCTCCCCCTCCCCTCCCTCCCCTCCCTTCCCCCTTCCTCCCCTCCCTCCCTCCTCCCTTCCCTCCCCTCCCCTCCCTCCTTCCCTCCCTCCCCTGCCCTCCCCTCCCCTGCCCTCCCCTCCCCTCCCTTCCCCTCTCCTGCCCTCCCTCCCCTGCCCTCCTTCCCCCCTCCCTTCCTCTCCTGCCCTCCTCCTCCCTCCCTCTCCTGCCCTCCCTCCCTTCCCTCCCCTTCCCCTCCCTTCCCTTCCCTTCCTCCTTCCTTCCCCCTCCCCTCCCCTTCCCTCTTCCCTTCCCTCCCCTCCCTTCCCTCCCTCCCCTTCCCTTCCCTTCCCTCCCCTTCCCTTCCCTTCCCCTTCCCTCCCTTCCCTTCCCTCCTTCCCTTCCCTTCCCTTCCCTTCCCTTCCCCCTTCCCTTCCTTCCCTTCCCTTCCCTTCCCTCCCTTCCCTTCCCTTCCCCCCTTCCCTTCCCTTCCCTTCCCTTCCCATAGGTTTTGACTGAGGGAAGTATTTCTTTTCCTGACTTGTCATTGGTTTGAACTCACCACTCCTAAAATCAAACAAACAAACAAAAAAACCATTTCTGGAACTGGGTCCTCCGTACTATAGGTTGCGTTTCACTCCTTTTGACCCATGTCTCATCACCCTGACAACAGTTCAATTACTGTAGCAGAGGTAGTAATGAAAATGTTTGCCTAGGAAGACCAAGGGACTTGCAAATGACACCAACATTTTCTGGAAGAGAAGGGAGATGGTTCATGATCTTATGAGCCAGGAGGCTAATGGCTTTGACCTATTCTAGGCTTCCTAAATTCACTTTTCAGTCTTGAAAATGGGTGACCCTTGTGTGACTGAGATAAAAGGAAGGGGAAGGAAAAACCAATAACTTCATGGCTGCCCCCAGTGTTGGAGCAATTATCAGAATGCTTTCCAGTGACATTAATCTGATGTAGTTAGCTTTGTATCATATCAGGCCATGCTATTATGCTGGATTCCTCTCCTCTCCCTATTCCAAGTTCATTATTCTCTATTTTTATCCTTGAAAAGAGATTGTTCACAAGGATTACTTTAGTTTATTGTCCAGAAATAACTGCCATGATTAATACTCTGGCTTAGATCATACATCATCTTTTTCCCTTTGGGGCATCAAGTATGATGTCCTTTTCTACCCCCTTCTGCCATGATAAACAAGGTCACCTATATTGTGTTTACAGAAGGACATATTTTCCAGTGTTTGTTGTCTGCATAGGTTATCAGATTGGAGGGCAGTGGTGAGGACTTGTGATAAATTCCTCTCTGGAAAGACTTGTCTGGGAGGCTGTCAATGGCACAGCTCATAGAAATGGTAATAAGTAGTTGTACAGGAAATCACAATCAGAAATGAAATGACATTGGAAGACCGCTTACTTAACTGTCAATGGAGATATTATGATTATTGACCCATGCTTTATTATCTGATAGCAGTTTGGAATATTTTTATGCTGTGGAGAGGAGCAGTTATGAATTCTTCTTACCCCTCCCCAAGTTCCCATTCCATTTTCCACCACAGTCTATGAGGAGTGATCACTTTGTGGTTAAGAAGGATTTTCCTTCTTCCCCTTTAGTCCTTATAAATATATGTTCCCCAAGACTACATGATCTGACTGGGTCTAGCTAGGTGTGGAACATGTGATTTTGCCTCCAAAAGTCAAGGAAACTTGGGCTTCCAAGGTGAGAGTCCCTTTGGTAGATTCTTTTACATGTCTTAACTGGAAATGGAAAAGAATTTAGGGGAAATTAATACAGATAATAATAATAATAGCTAGTATTTATGTAGCACTTTAAAGTTTACAAAATATTTTAAGGCTTGCAAAGCCTTTATATATGTTTTATTTGATTCTCACAATACTGTGAGGTAGGTGCTATCATTTTCTCCATTTTACAAATGAGGAAACTGAGCTTGGGATAGGCTAAGTGACTTGCTCAGGGTCACACAATTAATAATCATCAGCTCTTATGGGTTCAAATATCATCCCTACACTTATGATTCCAGGTCCATATATCCAGCCCTAGTCTCTCCTCTTCTGGCTTATTGTCTAGAGCAGGGGTAGGGAACCTGCAGCTTCAAGGCCACATGTGGCCTTCTAGGTCCTTTGGTGCAGCCTTTTGACTGAGTCTAAGTTTTATAGAACAAATCCTTTTATTAAGGGGATTTGTTCTGTGAAGTTTGGATTCATCCCTGATCCCCACCTCTGGTCTACAGCAGAGCTTCTTAAACTTTTTCCACTAGTGACCCCTTTTTGTGTTTTGGCAGGGTTTGTTAGAGTTGCATGACCTGAGGGTACGTGCAGAGCAAAATGCCCTGCTTTGTGTTCAGAACCAAGGCTGCAGTGAAGCTGTGTGATGCGACACGGGCAAGTGCTGCCAGAAACACTTTGGATTCATCACATGTTTGATTTTTAATTAATTTTTGGCTGTTGCATGTTCAGAAATCTTTTACTGTTGCCAAATTTTTTGCAACCCCATATTAGGTCGAGACCCAAAGTTTAAGAAATGCTGGTAAAGAAAGACTGGCTAGAAAAAAATCGAGTTTTTATGAAGAGCAAGACATAAACAAATGATTTTGGCTCAAGTTCCCCCTCAAATGATGAAATAACAAAAATGAAAAATAAAATAAAAGGTCTAAAAATCTCGACTTCTCCCACTAAGCCTCATATAAAAAGGATTTCCAATCCCCCATTGCTTCTGTCACTGAATGCCCTGCTCCATCCCAGCCCTTGACCGTTATTATCCAGGGGAGCATCTCTTGCAGAGACACAACTCAGGATCTAATTATTTGGCTGCTACTGTTTCTGCCTCCTCAGTAACCTCAGTTACTGAAGTCTTAGAAATGAAACTCTTCACCAACAAAGTCTTTGGCAATTGAAATGGTTCACTATCAGAAGCTGGTTTGGTTTCATTAATGGTCATGACACTAAGAGAAATATATTATCATCTACTTTACCACTGTACCCTAAGGATTGCTGGTGTTTTCCGTTTGTGCTGCAGCCAAACCCTCCAAAATGTTTAGTTTCCTGCACTTGAATGTGATCTTGAATATGAGTATTGTCTTAGATGTTTCTCTATGTCCTCAGCACTTAACACAGTTCTTGGCACATAGTAAGTACTCAAGAAATTATTTTTCATTCATTCATTCATCTTTAATTTAGAGCTACAAGAGATGTTATAGATTATTTTTAAACAATGCATGCATTTTACAGATAAAAATCTGAGGCCCAGAGAAATTAACATTGGAAGGACCTGGTGTGTCTTCTCCTCCTCATAGTTTAATTTTCAAGAGGTTCCAGCTCAGGCACCAGCTCACACATGAAGTCAGTGGCTAGTGCTTTATCTCTTCTCAATTTATATCTTCTTATGCTTCTTTATGTACCTGTTGTATCCACCTAGAAGAATGTAAGCCCCTTGAGGGCAGAAAAAAGTTGTTGTTTTTCTGTCTCTTGCACCAAACATAGTTCTTTGCACATAGTAGGCTCCTAATAAATGATTGTTTAATTGAGCTAAAAAAGAAATCCCATTCCTAACTCGGAAGGGAACTTTGAACATGAAATGACCTCACCTCCAGTTTTCAAGCTTTCATGTTGTGACTGAAAGACCTCACCTGGGTGTACAATCTCTTCTCTTTCCTAGACTACCTGTGTTATCTTGGGCAAGTCATTTCCACTTGTTGGCTTTTTTTTTTAAATAAAGGGGTTGGATTACATGCCCTGTAAGTACCCTTCTAGTTCTAAATTCATAATCCTTCCAGGGTGGATGGGTAGCTAGGTGGCACAATGGATAGAATGACAGTTGTGGAATCAAAAAAGACCTGAGTTCAAATTTGTTCTCAGACACTTATTGTGTGACCATGGGCAAGTCATTTAACCCTGTTTGCCTCACTTTCCTCATCTGTAAAATAGTCTGGAGAAGGAAATGGCAAACCTTTCCAATATCCTTGCCAAGAAAACCCCAAATGGGCCATGAAGAGTCAGACGTGACCAAAGTGACTGAACGACAATAATGAAGAGGATAAGGGAGGAGAAAACTTTGAAAAGCCCCCAGTCCTTTTCTGCCTGTGAACCATTCTAAACTGAATAGTTTAATGCTAAGAATAAATAGGATGCTAAAATGTATTTTTAAAAAACGAATGGACAATTTATTGAGCATGATATACCACTGCATTCTTACTAATTAAATTAACTTTTCAAGTGTGACTGATTTTTTTTCTTTGCAGTTATTTAAAAATTTCAAATTTCTAAATAAACAGAATAAAACTTTTTAAAATTTGAAACTACAACAACAACAAACAGGATGATGCTCTGGACTAATTGGGTAAGCAAAACTGCTGTTCTAGTCAGGAATAAGAATGCAAACAGGCAGATTAAAAAGTTGCCACCAAGAGGCCCCTGAAAGTGTTAACATTTTCTCCTTTTGAGGGTTATAGTCAAGCTACGGTCTTTTAAATAAATGTGTATGTTTTTTCTTAAATCATTAAAACAAAAAGCAAACCCAAACAAACCAAGAGCCGACTGGGAAAGGGAGCAATTTTCTCCTCAGCTGAGGCTTTGCTTTGTTTTTCTCAACTGTAGTCTCAGAGTGATTTTTATAGCTGAGTTATAAGTGGCTGAAAATCAAGGGGTTTTAATGGAAATGCTGACAGACCTTTAACTATAGTGGTACTTGGGAGCGCCACAGTGATAAAATACTTGCTCCCCCCCAAAAAAAAAAAAGCAGCTCTTTAATTTTTAGAAATAACGTGCACTGCTTCAGCCTCAATGTTAGGTAATAGAGCGGCAGTCATCATATGATGGAGGTATGAAAGTCTCGTGGAATGGGGCAGAAAGATAGTGGGTTTGATTTCTTACCTAATTCATTTGGGGTAAAAATAAAATGAAACAAACCAAAAAATCCTTTTATGGCTCATTTACCACTGTCCATTCAGCAGTGAAATGGTTAATTACCTGGCAAAAATAGGAATAACAGAAAGAACTACAGCTTTCTTTGACCTCTAAGCCTTTACGTTGTCTTGGCCAAGTGCCTTGATGTGGAAAATAACCCCACACATGTGCCCAGCTTGATTTAGCCCGCTACTGCGATATTAGTGACAGGTGAATCTGAAGGTTTTGAAAGCATTCATTTGACGTATCAGGGGCATATGTAGCTCCTTAGCCATCAGTCCTCACACTACAAATTAAGTAGTGACCGCCATAGTATCTGGAGATAGTTTTGCCAATGGTCTTGGATGAAACCAGCCATACAGGAAACAAAATTGAATTTCTCCTTCTTTGTTGATATTCATAAAAGTTTGAGGATTTGTTGTTGCTTATTTCAAGTCAGGGATTAAGTTCAGCTCAGTCCAAATGAGTTCCTCTTTCTCAATAGGTAGCATGTATTTCCATCTCCCAAATGTTTAAGAATTCTGACCCACCAAAAAGAGGTCAAAGAATACAGTTTGGCACATTTTGCTCTCTGTCGTTTAACACTGAGTTTTTGCAGATTGGAAAATTCTGACAAGTGACCTAGAAAACCTGAGAATATGGAGATATCCTGTCTTTGACAGATTTCTTTCTCTTCTTAGCCTAATAGATCAGCCAGGCTTTGGACTGTGCAATATAGAGAGTAATTTTCATTGGATGACTTTTTCAGAAACTTCATTCTTAACACATTTTTTTCCCTCCTTATATTGCTATAATGTATGCAAAATGCCAAGTTACTCAAAAGAGCTTTCCAGGTCATTTTGCTGCCATAATAGTCGAATCAGCAGCAAATATACTTCATGGTTTAAATTCAATGACAGGACTTCTGAGAGCAGAAACACATACTGGGTAGTAACTTCCACAAAAGCCTGGAGATTTTCACATGAGTAGAGATTATGGCTTTTGATATCACTTAAAAAAAATGGCTCTGTGTAAATATGGACAAGAAGCATTTATTGGTTGGCGCTACCAGGTGCCCTTGACCTAGTGACATTATTGATTTTTCCACCATTGTCTTTATATGTATTGGTCCAGGAGGACAAGGCCCTAATAGCTGCAGACCTTGACAATTAATTTTGATCTGTGGGTTATGCTGTACGTTACAGAAGCTTCTGAAAGAAAAGCTACCTCCAAATCACCACATAGACACACATACTATAGGGCACACAGTCTGATCTTCCCATATGCTCACTGCTAGGTTATTATTTAGTGTAGATAGGGGACAATTTATGGTTTACTTCATGCTAGGCCACTTCTGCTTCAAGATAGAAAGTTCACAATGGTTAGGGGTTGCTCAAAGCTTCTGCCACAATGGGATTTGAGAGAGGATTTAGTGTCTGGATGTCCCTTTCTCTGTGCATTAAAATTCTTCTTTAGAGGTTGCTCCAAATCACTGATAAGAAGAAAAATACAAATCAAAACAACTCTGAGGTTTCCCCTTACATCTAGCGCACTGAAAAAAATGACAAAAGGCAGGAATAGTGAATGTTTGGGGGGTCATGGAAAGATAGGCACATTATTGCTTTGCAGATGGGGTTGTGAATTGGTCCAGATATTCTGGAAGATGATTTAGAATGATGCTGAAAAAGTGACTACAAAAATCCTAATTTGACCCAGAGATCCTGCTGCTTGGCATTAACCCTAAGAAGATCAAAGCCCAAAACAAAGGGCTCAGAAACACCAAAATAGTCATAGCAACTTTTTTTTTTGGTAGCAAAGAATTGGAAAATAAAATAGATGACTATTAATTGGAAAATGGCTAAACTCATTCTAAGTAAATGAGTGTGACTTCATTAGAAAAAAAATAAATATTAAGAATTCAAAGATGCTTGGGAAATATACGAAATGATGCAAGATGAAGTAAGCAGAACTAGGAAAATAATATACATATATACCTATAGGTATATATATAAAATGACTAAACAGAACAGGAAGAAACAACTGAAACTGAATGCTCTACAATTAAAATGACCAAGCTCAGCTCCAAAGAAGAGATAAAAAAAATGCACCTTCTTCTTTATTTATAGAGGTAGAAGATTATGGATGTGGTACATTCCATATACTATCAGTCTCACCTAAATTACTTCTCTGACTGTGGGTCTGTCTATGTCTTCCTCTCCTTTCCCCTCCCCCTTCTTCTCCCTCCCTCTTCTCTCTATCCATCTCTCTGTCTTTCCTTCTTCCCTCCTCCCCGCCTCCCCCCCCTCCTCCTCCTCCTCCTCCTCCTCCTCCTTCTTCTTCTTCTTCTTCTTCTTCTTCTTCTTCTTCTTCTTCTTCTTCTTCTTCTTCTTCTTCTTCTTCTTCTTCTTCTTCTTCTGCCCCTTCCCCTTCCACCTCCCCGTCCTTCTCCTCCTCCTCCTCCTTCTCTTTTCTCCTCCTCTACTTTCTCCTCTTTTTTCTTCCTCCTCTTCCTTCTCCTCCTTCCCTTCCTCTGTCTCTTTGTCTCTGTCTTTTTTTCTCAAAAAATATTTGCTGTCTGGATAGGAGAGCAGAGAGGGATGTATTTGGAAATGAAGGTGATATAAAACCCAAAGATATCAATACAACTGAAAAACATTTTCATTAGGACAATCATGTAGGGAAACTTTCACCTAAATTGGTGCTGGGTCATAAAGGTAGAATGTAAGCCCTTCGAGTGCATGGACTGATTTGTTTGTTCTAATGTTTCTAGCACTTGGCACATTTTCTGACACATATTAGATGCTTAATAAATGCTTGCTGTATTCAAAGGGGAGCAGTGGGACATTGATACAGTAGATAATGCACTAGATCTAGAGTCCAAGAACCTGGCTTCAAAGCCTGCCATTGCCACTTAACTTCACGAATGACTTGAGGCAAACCACTCAACTCGTTGGGTCTCAGTTTCCCTATCTGTAAAATGATATGTTTGGATTACCTGATCTTCCAACACAAAATCTCTGACCCTTTGATGGTGTGAGATTATTATCTTACATGGGAAGTGAAACATACATAAATATAGGTCAATAAAAATGCCATGAGATAAAGAGGAAGGTGATATTAATTGGAGCTGAGGTGTTGGGGGTTAAGGGAGGTGATCAGGGAAGCCTTCATAAACAAGCTGGCATTTGAGCTGATCCTCAAAGAGCAAGAGGAACTAAGCATTCAGAAATTGGGATGGAGAAGGAGAAAACTCCAAACAGAGAGAATAGTATAAGCAAAATCCCTGTTGCAAGAAACTGTGGGATGTGTTTGAAGAAAATCAAGTAGCCCAGTTTAAAGCATATGAAGGGGAAAGGTGTGAAAAATGGGTAGGAGGGCAGTTTACCACCAGATTATAGAGGGCCTTGAATGCCAGAATCATGGCTTTATTCAGTAGGCAAAGAAGAACTAGTAGAGTTTTCAGAGGCAGTGATATGATCAGAGCTCTGCATTAGAAAGGCTTGGCTGGCAACAGTGAGTGGAATAGATTGGAATTGAGGAAGATTGGAAGTGAGAACACCTATGAAGAGGCCATTGCAATAGTTTAGGCAAGAGGTAAGGAATCAGGGCTTGAAAAAACTCAGTGTTGCAGTGAGCACGGATGCAAGGGGACAGATTCTAGAGATACTGCAGAAGTGAAATTGAGTGGGGACCCTCTGGGGACTGATTGGATGTCCTACAGCTGTGTGGGGCCAGGCTAGACCCCAGGGGTAGGTGGTGGCATGGAGGTGAAATAGAAGGAGGAGTCAGAGGTAAGAGACATTTAAAGTCTGAGGAACTGGTCAACATTTCTCTTCTGGGCTCACCAAGTTGTGACCCAGAACAATCTAAACTTATAGAACCTTAAATTCATATGCTTTTAATGAAGAAATAAATGTTTTCATATTTAGGTTCCATCTTTAAGATCAATAATACTAGTATATTCAATTGTCTGGTTGAATGACATACAGAGCATTGCTATGACTTGAATCTAATAATAACAAGAATTTATTTAGCATTTTACAGGTATTATCTCATTTTATCCTCACAACAACCTTGGAAGATAGGTGGTATATTATCCTTACAGGTGAGAATACAGAGACAGATGGAGGTCAAATGACTTGCTTAGGGTCACATCGCTAGTGAATTTCTAAGACTGGATTTGAACCTAGGTCTTCCTGACACTAGGTCCAGCCCTTTAATCATTATACCACCTCCTTGCCTCAAATGTAGCTATGGAAATAAGATGAGGCTCTGAATTTAAGAAATCACAGAAGAAGCCTAATACAATTCAGGTGTTGTGCTTAAAGGAAATTTCAACTGTCACTCATATTCCATTACAACAGACTTCAAGAAAATGTCTTGATTCTTTGGCTGTTCTGGAGATTTGTCATATTAAATATTCTTTGAAGTGTTGTTTTTGATATTTATAAAGTGCTTTAGGGTTTGCAGAGCACTTCACAAATACTACTTATTTGAAACTTACAAAAATCCTGTGAGGTAGGTGCTATAATTACCCCATTTTACAGATGAGAAATCTGAGTTTCAGAGATGTTTGAATAACTTGACCAAGGTCACACAACAAATCCCTGACTCCAAGCCTAGTATGTACTCATTACACCAGGCAAAGAAGTGATTCTTTCTAAGTTCTTGCAGTCCTTCCCCTCCACTTCCTGCCCTCATACCATACAGTGATCTTTATTGAAAGGGTCTTCATTGTAATATATTTAAAATTGTGACAGGGAAACCTGTGGTCTGTCTCTTACTTTTTTGTTCCCTTATGGTTTTTTTTTCCCCTGATAGTTGAATTTCTGTGTAATTGCTGCAAACTGATATTTGCATCCTCCCACCCTAGTAACTTTAGGGTCTTAGCTTGAGGTCAGAAAAGCACAAGAAATTATAAATTGGTAGAAATATTTGGGGGTGGCATTGATCAACATGGATGGGTGGGTCCAAAGCAAATTTTGTGGTCCGAATAGAATTTGGGGGACATTGTTTATTTGAAGCTTGATGTTTGACCTCAGACATCATCTCTGCACCTCAATTAATCTATAAAATGAACACAATGTTCCTAACATTACTCACAGAGTTGTTGTGAGGATAAAATGAGGAAATGTACCCAAAAGAGCTTGAGGAAGTATAAAACGCTCTATAAATGCAAGGTATTATAATGATGGAAAACTATTATTTGCCAGGTTGAGCTAATATATCAATTACTGCTTCATTTGCAGCTTTAGAAATCTATTCCTTTACTAACTTAGCAGAGTAATGTATAGTGAGTTTATCATCCAGTAGAATGGCCTCTGTTAACTCTTCACTTAGTGTCAGAACATTTAAAATAAGAAATCAAGCTTCAAATTGAGACTTTGGAAGCTTTAATCCTACAAGGGAAATAGAATAAAGAAGGGGCAAATATAAGTAATCAAAAAGAAAATTAATTATATAAATTTAAAAAGTTTTTGCATAAATAAAACCAATGCAACCAACATTATAAAGAAAGCAGAAAACGGGGGGGGAGGAATTTAGCAACGAGTATCTCTGATAAAGGCCTCATTTCTCTAATATGTAGAGAATTGATTCAAATTTATAAAAATATAAGTCATTCTTCAATTGATAAATAGCCAAAGGATATGAACGGGCAGTATTCAGACAAAGAAATCAAAGCTAACTGTAGTCATATGAAAAAATGCTCTAAAGCGCTATTGATTAGAGAAATACAAATTAAAACAACTCTGAGGTACCACCTCACATCTATCAGAATGGTTAATATGACAGAAAGTGAAAATGTGGAGTGTTGGAGGGAATGTAGGAAAACCGGGACACTAATGTGTTGTTGGTGGAGTTATGAATTGATCCAACCATTCTGGAAAGCAATTTGGAACTATGCCTAAAGGGCCATAAAATTGTGCATACCCTTTGATCCAGCAATATCACTGCTAGGTCTGTATCCCAAAGACATAAGAAAAAAACAAACAAACAAATGAGAAAAGACCTATTTGTACAAAAATATTTATAGCAGCTCTTTTTGTGGTGACTAAGAATTGGAAATCAAAGAGATACCTATCAATTGGGGAATGGCTAAACAAGCTTTGTTATATGATTGTAACAGAATATTATTGTGTTATAATGACATGCAGAATAATTTCAGAAAAACCTGTAAAGTCTTACATGAACATTTTGATGCATATGGAAGTGAACAGAACCAGGATTGTACACAGCAACAGCAATATTGTTTGATGAAGAATAGTGAATGACTTAGCTGTTTTCAGCAATATAATGATCCAAGACAATTCCAAAGGACTAATGATGAAGCATGCTATCCACCTCCAGAGAAAGAACTGATATTGATTGAATACAGACTGTAGCATGCCATTTTCACTTCCTGTCATTTTTTTTCTTTTATTCAAGTCTTCTTGTACAAAATGACTAATATGGAAATGTTTTACATAATTGCACACAAATAACTTATATCTGATTGCTTACAATCTCAGGGAGGAGGGAGGAAAGGAAGGAAGGGATAGAATTTGGAAATCAAAACTTTAAAAAAATGTTAAAAATTTTTTTAAAAATTCAGAAAAGCCTCAAAATGAAGAGGAAAAAAACGCAAAGAACAAAGCAAAGAAAAACTGCTTAGGAAAACAAAAAAACAATAATGATGGCACAGAATCCAAGGGAAGCACTTAAGTAGGAAAAATCAACAGTAAAAGACAATTAATCAAAGTAGGAAGCTGAAGGTTTGAAGGGAAGGAAAGATTTGAACTAATTTAACTGAGTAGATAAATAGAAGAGACAAAATAGAGAACTAATTAATAGATAACTAAATAAACAAAAGAAAGAAAAATGAATTAATAATATATATAAAAGATAGGAATTGTGGAAAGCAAAAAAGTTAGGGGATGAAGAATGGGACAGAGACTGTGGGGATAGATTAGCATGAAATATCTTTAAAAAATTAATTCTAGGGACAAAGTTCTGACTTGTAAGATATAGGAGATAAAAGAACAATACTGAAAGAGACAAATGGAGGAAAACACAGCTCTGACAATTAGAACTTTAAAGGTGAATGGATTAAATAATCCCATGAAAGTGAAAAGATATCAGATAAGAAAACAAAACCCAACAATGCATGGTATATGAGAAACACATCATAAAAAGCAAATGCATACAAAACCAAAATGAGAGTTTGGAACAAAAGTGTGCTATTCATGCGGTGAATCCCCAAAGAAGGAATGGTAATCATACTATCAGACAAAGCAAAAATTAAAATTCACAATATCAATGAACAAGGAAATTATATTATGCTTAAAAGAATACATAGACAATTATATGCCTAGTACTTAGTATAGTACCTAGAACTTTTAAAGTCCTTAATAAATGCTTCCTAATGGATTGGTTATAATAATAAATTACACTGTAAGACTGGCAAAGTGTCTTTCTCACCATTGCCTCGTGAGGGAGATGTCATGAATATTGTTGATCAGGAAACTGAGATTCAGAGTCCTTAAATGTTTTACCAAAGGTTGTACAGCTAATGTTGGAACTATGATTTACATGACAACTTCCTGCCCCCAAGTCCACTCTTTCCATTATCCCATGCTGCCAAGTTATAGAGGCCTTAATTTACTGTGTTCCTGTTAATTTCTTTATCTAAATTTACACCGTTATCTAGAAATCTATCATTTCATATGCAAAATAGTAAAAACAATTGCCTGCCCCATACCTGCTTCTTCACAGGGAAGATGTGAAGATTAATTAGTTTAAGTGTTCAGTGTTCCTTGGATGAAGGCACTGAAATGAGAAGAATACTAGCATTATTTCTTTTTCTAATTGTCATTATTACAATTGGGTTATTTTGATGGTCGTAGGGCAGCATGTGCATCATAATGACAGTCCTCCAGACCCACTAACAGAGGGTACTTAATAAATACTTGTGGACTTTACTGTTCATGGTAGTGTGAATCTGAAATAGAGTAAATAAATGCCTATTTAAAATATTTGAACTTGCCAGCTCTTGTGGCTTTGTGCGTAAAATGTAGCAAGTGGGTACTAGACCTGGAACTCAGAAAGGTCTGCCTTTGAATCCTATCTCTGAAATTTACTAACCCTATGGCCTTGTGTAGGTCATTCGAGCTCGCTGACTCTCAATTTCCTCATGTATAAAATGTGGATAATAATGATTGGGGTACTTAGTTTACAAGGTTGCCATGAGGTTCAGATAAGAGGTGTCTTCTTATTTAGCGTCCTAGCTATTCTTCCTATTTCTAGAGTCAGAGCCTCAAATGGATGAACTTCTTCTACTTGGTAGTACAGTACTTGCTGTGCAGTCGTTCTTCAGTTGTGTCCAACTCTTCATGACCCCATGTGGGGTTTCCTTGGCAAAGATACTGGAGTGGTTTGCCATCTTTTTCTCCAGCTCATTTTATAGATGAGAAAAGGGAGGCAAACAGGGTTAAGTGACTTGCCCAGGGTCTCACAGCTAGTAAGTGCCTGAGGCTGGATTCAAACTCAGGAAGATGAGTCTTCCTGATTCCAAGTCCAATACTCTAACCACTATGCAACCCGGCTGCCTCATAGTACAGTACTATGAATTGTAAATTGCACATTTTTTACATTAGCCACTAACTACTCGTTAGAAATCAATCAATAAATCAGTAAACACTTATTAAGTGCCTACTGTGTGCCAGGGATTGTGTTAAGCACCACATGAGGCTCCTATTTACTAAGTAGAATCCTAGTAACCAAGAAAGGACAGTTTAGCTTCCAAAAGTGTCTAATTTATTTCTATGAGGTAATTCGTGTGGGTTCAACCACTGAAAAAAGGACTATCAATATAGCTTTCCATAAGATGCCAGGAAATTAAAAAGAAAAATTCTCTTTTTTGTTAATGCGACTTGAGAAACTATTTTATAGAGATCTACTAGAGTATTAATTTTATCATTATTGCTACTAATACAGTTTACATAATACATAAAGGCTGTGTGACCCTGGGAAAATACATAATTTTACTTAGATCTGTAAGTTGCAGAGAAGATGCCTACTTACATTGGCAGAATAGGTTTCTCATGGAAATTCCTTATGACAAAAATCACAGTTTCTGTTATTTCTATCAATATGTATGTTTATATGAATCCATGTGTTTTGTTTATATATGTATATATGTAAAATATATATATATATGAACTTGTATGCATAGACATGTATTCTTCAGCAAGTGTATATGAATATATGTGTGTATGTATATTATATATATATGTATATATGTATGTGTGTGTATGTATGCATATACTTTAAGGACACCTTGTATATACACATGTACATTTATTTGTGCATGTGTATATATTTATAAACACAGACACATGTATACACACTTTCCTCCTCCACCTCCCCACATACTGTTTGTGAGAACAAACCCCCAAATCTGAAATAATTTTAGAAAGAAATTTATTAGGCCACTGGCAGAGGAAAGTGAGCTGGGAAGGAATTGCGTCTCTCTCCTGTCCAGGCTCTAGGAGGTTTACATTATATAGGATTTAGACAAAGGTGCCTGCATACAAACCACAAACCATACACACACAGTTAAGCATTTTTGCTGAGAGCAACTTGAAAACAAGGTAGGTTGAGATGGATATGAGTAAATGTAAATATTCAATAAAATTTGAGCAAATCCAAAACACAAGAGAATCCAAAACCCAAGCTTGGGTGGACCAAAAACAAGACCTGGGTGTGGAAATCCAAAATGAGGATGCTTTGGGTAGAGCCAAGACCTGGGGGGACCCAAAATTCCTTGTAGCCAGTATTCCTAGAGAGTTATTAAGGTCAGGTGGCATTCTGGGGGCAAACAAATGAGGCTGTATTCAAACGGTATAATAATTTTTCTGAACAATATAACAAATTATTTTTCCTACAATGCAAACAAACATACATGTACATTGACTTTGAGGAAATCTCTGGTGTATATACATCTATACATAAATATATGTATAAATTTCTTGCTGTTCAGTTGTTCAGTCTTATTTGACTCTTCATAACCCTGTGGACTATGGCATACCAATACTGTCCATGGGGTTTTCTTGGCAAAGATACTGGAGTTGTTGACCATTTCCTTCTCCAGTAGATTAAGACAAACAGAGGTTAAGTGACTTGCCCAGGCTCACATAGCTAGTAAGTATCTGAGGCCAGATTTGAACCCAGGTATTCGTGACTCCAGACCTAGTACCCTATCCACTGAGTCACTTAGATGCCTTTATGTATGGATATATACTTATGTAGATACATACACATGTGTAGATATATACATATATGCACTTACATGTATTTGTGTGTATATACACAGGGGATGTCCCAAAAGTCAATGTACTTTTTAATGCAGTTTTAAGCTATCAAAGCTTAAAATTGCATTAAGACTTTTGGGACACCCCCGTTTATGTATTCATAGCTTATTAGATGAGTTTCTCAAAATCTGAAGCTACCTAATAAAGAGGAAATGTATTTGGAAGTTGTTATGTGAAGATGGTCTATAAGAAGGAAAAAATGAGGACTTTGCAAAGAAACAGGGTTGCAATAGAATTCCCAATTTTGACCTAAGGGGCTCGTGTGGCCCCCTCTTCTAATGGTGGCAGTGTTGTGTGTTGCAGGACTTATAAATATATGGTGTTCTAGGTTAACACATGTACGGGTTCATCTAGATAACATTAACTTGCTTCAGTTATGTAAATCAGAAGCACAAGCACAATGTTGCCTTGGCATGGCCCATGTTGTTCCCTTGGCTCTCATGCAGACTGATAAATGGAACCTTGAAAGCCAGGGAGAAGAATGATTACTGAAACGTGATGCTGCCAAGATTAAAAAAAAAAATCAACCTGGATGTGCTGTTCCTTTTGTCGCTCAATTGTTTAGGGCTATTACCATGATAACCCTAGGGTACATTAGGTGAAGGGGAGGTGAGCTCCTCCAGTTGGTGTTGCGTTTTCCTTCAGGAAAGTTGAGGCAGAACTGTTAGCAGGCACAATGTTTATGTGTGAAACAAAAGGGCATTTACAAACACATGTATATAGGTACCTACATATACGTAATTCAAGTCACAGTGTAACTGAATCTCAGCATTCCTGGATACTTCAGGGACTAGCCCTAGCACCATGTGTAGGCAAGCAACTGTACCACAAAACATTCTATAGGCATCATGAAGAACTCTGGACTTGGGTCCTTTAAGGTATACAGGGAAGCACCAACATATAGTGGAAAGAGCAGTGGGTATTATCTATGTGGGAAAGCCACTTAGCTTTCCTGGCTCTGTGTCTCCTCATCCATGAATGGAAGGATTTAGGCTGGATGGCATCTGTAGCCCCTTCCCCCCTAGATCTATGATCCTATGTTTTAGAGCTTGAGGACTGGATTCTAATCCTGGCTTTGTCACTGACTACCTATGTGAATTTTGGCAAGTTCATTTAACTTCCCTGTATCTTGTTTTTCTTCTTAGGAAAATTGGTGGGTTGGATTAGGTGACCTGTGAGGTCTCTTATGGCTCTAAATTGATCATTTATGCCACCAGAGCTTCAATTTCCTTCTTTGAAAAATGAAAGTGTTGGACTAAATTATCTCTGTTTCCTTCCAATGTAAATATGTCTGATTCTATGACCACATAGGATGCTTACATATAGTGTACTCTCTAAAGGCATTTAGCATTGTAAATATATTTCAGGTATTCCCACCTAAGTATCCTCTTAGAGGATCAGATGTAACAATGGATCTGACTCAGCAAATTCAGAACTGTGATATTACCATTGAAGAAAATGTTATATTACATGATTTCTGCAGCCATACTCCAGCCATTTTCACTGACACGTGAAAGATATACAACCTAAACTGAAAACTGGGTAAGAACAAAATGGCTAAATGGAAATGAGAATTTGCTAGACATTTCACTACATCTTGACTGAAAGCTATTTCTGGGTTCTATTTCAGCACCTGGATTTTTCCTCTTTTGAGATCTCTGACCCTTTATGAAGTGCTTGCAGAAAATGACATGACTGCTAAAACAGGGAGCCAAATGGCAAAATGGATAGAATGTTAGGTCTGGAGTCAGGAGGACCTGAGTTCAAATCCAGTGTCAGGCACTTTCTAGCTCTGTGACCCTGGACAAGTCACTTAACCTCTGTCTGTCTCAACTTCCTCTTCTATAAAATGAGGATAATAGTGCTCTTCTCCAGGGCTGTTGTGAGGAGAAAATGAAAATATTTGTAAAGAACTTTTTTACTATTTTATAAACTCTGAGGGTTGAGTTGCTGAATAGATTTCAGACTGTTACTGACTCTTCTGTACTAAAACCATAGAGGAATTGAGATCTCTACTCTGTACTTCAGCTTGTCTGGCATGTATAAGTTTTTATTACTACCTAATATTGCTCCCAATCTCTGCAATCACAAAGAAACCACTTTCTAGGTGCGAGTTACCCCTGTATACTGGGCTTCTCATCTGCTGTAAGCTTCAGCTAGAGATGGGTGAAGCCAGGTGTCCATGTACAAATGCAAAGGATGTAATTCCCAGCAAGGGCCACCAGGGGTCCTCATCAGTAGCTTTGGTCCTAGCAAGGTGCTCCTCCATTTGCTATCTATGACTGGCTATAACTAAGAATTTGCCAGATGTAGGAGGCAGCCCATTAGATTCTGAGACATCTATTTCTACAATGGATCAGCTATTCCTCATTTAAACACCAAATATTCAAGTGTTGATTTTTCAATGCAATAAACAGCCAGAGCATAGCCACAAACAGACCTAAGTTGATTTGCTTTTGATTCTAACCACGCTAAATTAGGAGGTGTTTTTCTTTAAAGTTTATATTTAAAGCCAAAAACCTTGAAAAGGCAGACATGAAAATGAGCATATTCTTCATCAGATTGATAAATGTGTGAAATTTCATAGAAATCCGTTCTTGCGGTTTCATTATGCAAGGGATTAATGTTTAATGCTGGAGGTCTACAGGGCCCTGCTAATATGAAAAGATACAAAAGGCTATTGTGCGGGGGAGGAAAAAGAAAAATCCTTTCATCAGACATTCTGAGAACAACAAAACAGGGTGACTAAGTGAAAAGTTAACTCTGCAATGTTCTGTTTGTCCAGGCAATTTCCTAGAGATGGATGAGATTTTTATCATCACACACTTGCTGAGGCTGTTCATCTGTCATCTGTCATCAGCTTTTTCAACACTGATGCATTGTAGACTATACCAGTCATTTGATACTTAACCATAGAATGTCTTACTGTCTTTTTATACTCATAGGATTTTGAATTGGAAAGGACCTTACGGATGATTTAGTGCAACTCATCCCCAGGCCCACCATTTTGCAGGTGAGGAAATTAAGGATCTAAAAGCCATGAAATTCCTTGTCTTGGGGGCCTCCGAAGTAACTAACACAACCAGCATCTGCACCCAGCTCCTCTCACTCCTGATGTGGTGCTCTGCTACAGCGTTATGAGCCTATATGAGTGTCTCTATGTCCCATTTCCCAAACTAGATTCTAAGTTTTCTGAGGGCAAGGACTATGCCTTATTCTTCCTTGCATTTCTATAATGCCTTAAGTAAATAAATAAATATTTATGGACCATTTAGTGCCCTCTGTGCTCTTTGGATAATGTATACATTTTTGTATCCCCATTTCACATAGCAAAGAACATGATACATGGTAAGTGCTCAAATATTTGTTGAATAAATAAAGGGAGCATAAGACAGAGATAGAAAAAAATCTGGATTTGATTTGAATATGTCTTTGATTTGCTTGGTAGGAAAGCTCAGCTTATCCCATCTGTAAAATGAAAGAGCAGAAGCATAGCTATAACCTTTGTGTCTGTTGCAGGGTTTAGGGACCAGGATACATGGTCCCAGTGGGCTACAATGGAGATTTATAGTAAAATGAAGTTTGGAGCTATACCAGTACTGTCCATATAGATCATGGAGATCAAAGATAGAGGGAAAGTAATATATGAATACACACATATGCATATACATGCACTTATCCACACAATACACATATAATAAATATGCAATGTATAAAGCACTGAGCCTGAAGTCAGAAAGATCTGAGTTCAAATCTAGCTTCAGATACTTAGTAGTTGTCTAACCATAGGCAAGTTACATAATCCCTGTTTGACTCAATTTCCTCATCTGTAAAATAAGGATAATACTAGCATCTACCTTCCAAGATTGTTGCGAGGATCAAATGAGAAAATAATTGTGAAACACTTAGCACAATGCCTGGCACATAGCAAGGGCCATATAAATGTGAGCCATTATTATCATCATTGTTATTTCTATCATCTATATCTAGCTAGCTAGCTAACTAGCTGCCTATCTTTTTCTCTATCCATGTATAACTATTTGTATATCATGTATTCTCTCTCTCTCTCTCTCTCTCTCTCTCTCTCTCTCTCTCTCTCTCTCTCTCTCTCTCTCTCTCTCTTTCTATCTATCTATCATCTATCATGTCCCAAAAGTCTTAGTGTAGTTTTAAGCTTTGATAGCATAAAGCTACCATACAAATATAGCTTAAACTTTAAGCTTTAATAACTTAAAACTGCACTGAGACTTTTGGGCCACTCTGTTAAAGCTTAAAGCTTTATTAAAGCTTAAAGTTTAATAGCCCAAAGCTATTAAAGCTTAAAACTGCCCTAAGGCTTTTGGGATACCATGTATAAAAATATTTATAGCATCACTTTGTGTTGCAGCAAAGAACTGCAAGAAGAGTTGGTACTTATTGATTAGGGAGTGGTTGAATAAATCATGATGTAGGAATATAATGGAATATTATTGTGCCATAAGAAATAATGAATACAAAGAATCATAGAAACTTGGAAAGATCTCTATTAACCTATGCAAATTGAAGACAGCAGAACCAAGGTAAAGGAAAACAATGGCAAAAAGCTCAAACATTGATTAATGAGTGTGTTGACCAGCCTTGACTTCGTAGGTGGTAGACTTTATATGTGCAGGCAAATCCCTTTGGACCTGCACTTTCTGAATTGCAATTGGAGGGGTGTGGGGGAGTTAGTGAGGGGATAGTAAGATCCAGATCACTTCCTCCACCTTGCCCTGTAATGTCACTTTCAGGGGCCTTCAGTTATAGGGGTCACATGGATAATTATCTTCTTTCTCTACAAGGTCTAATTTCCAATGTCTCAAACTTTTGGTTACCCAGAAAGCCACTCCAGGGCTGGAACTACCTAGGAAATCACCCTTCTCTGGCTAGAAGTCAAGAAGATGAGGCCACACTGCTTAAGAAATTTAAAAAACAAAACCCCAAAATTCTTAGTCTACATAGGAAGTTGGAGTTCAGTATCATTGTACATGAACTCTCATCTCAGTGTAAGTGGGCATATATGTCTACTTTTCCCATATGCAGGGAATTTATCATTATCCCAGGTGGTTGTCATTTCTTGTGCTGGGAATGTCTCCTAGTTTCTCTCACATCAGGTCAGTTATAAGCTCATTCAGGTCCTATTTGCTTCTGGTCTCAGGGAGCCATTTATAATTCCTGGTTGATAGAAACCCCTTCAACAAGATTCTAGTTTCCTGAACTCTAGACAGTCAATAATTATCTTGGAGTTAGCCCCAGTCACCGGGAACCAGTCAGGAATTCTCTTTGTTCTTAAATCAAGGTACTTTTGAACATGCCTGACCTCTCTATGGAAAGGTACCCTTCAGAAACCTTCAAACAAAGGCTCATAGCTTTTAATCCTGTTAAATTGATTGGGGGAACTCATCAAATTGAGGACTCCCTTATCCAATTTTCCATGAAACAAAGAAATCTGCAAAGGCTTAGCTCAGCAGCCACCTCCTTTACATTATATCAGACTCTTCCATCAACACAGGGAGCACTCAGGTGGGCAATTTCTGTCTATATTATTCTTTAGTCATTGTGTGTACAACTCAATTGAACAAGCATTTATTAAGCATTTACTGTGTGCAATGCATTGCTCTAAGTTCCATGGATATCAAGACAAAACAGAAAACAGTCTCTTTCCGTAGGAAATCACTTAATCACCAAAAGTATGGACATAAGCATTGACAGAGGAAGACACTATGTTAAGTGGTCAACATACAAATACAAAAATTGAAACAACCCCTACTCTCAAGGATCTTACATTCTGTCAGAAACAAGAAGTACAGGTATAATAAGTAAAATGGAAGAAATAAGAAAGAGCCTGGCTCAGTGGACAGAGTCAGGAATACCTGGATTCAAGTCTTGGCTCTTAAACTTATTCTACAAGATTGTACATTGCAGGAAAGATACTTACCTGTTTAGGTAGCTGGGGTTTTCTTCCTTGAGAGTCCCCTATGCCAATGAAACCATAAATCCAGTACCTGTATCTATAGCATAAATGCAAAGAGGATGAATACAAATAAATACATGATATTTGTGGGGAGGACAGTAACACTTGGAAGAGATCAGGAAAGGCTTGACGTACAAGGTGGTGCCTGAGTAGAGTCTTGAAAGGAGAGAGAGGAGATTCTATGAATGGAGATGAGTGAAATCTAGGCATGGGATGGGTGGGGGGTGATCATTAGTTCAAAGACACAGAGAAGGGTGAAGGAATGCGGTATGTAAAAAAGAGGTAGAAGTCTCATTTGGCTGCATTGTAGAGTCCAAAAAGAGGAATAATGTATAAAGGGGCTGGAAAGATTGTTTGAAGCCAGGTTATGATGGCTTTAAAACTAACCAGAAGAATTTATATTTAATCATAGAGATAATAGGGAGCCAAACAGTTTCTTGAGTAGGGAAGTGACATGGTTAGATCTGAGCTTAGGGAAATCACCTTTTTTATGTATGTATAAATATATATATATATATATTTATATGTGTATATATTTATTTTCCCCCAATTACATGTTAAAACAATTTAACATTTGGGTTTTTTTTGTTTTGAGTTCCAAATTCTATCCCTCCCTCTCTTCCTTCCCTTTTCCCCTTCCTGAGATAGTACACAATGATATAGGTTATAGATATGTAATCATGTAAAATATTTCTGTATTAGTCATTTTGTAGAAGAAGACTTGAATAAAAGAAAAAGAATGAAAGAAAGTGAAAAATAGCATGCTTAAGTCTATATTCAATCAATATCAGTTCTTTCTCTAGAGACAGATAATATGCTTCATCATTAGTCTTTTGGGATTGTCTTGTATCATTGTATTACTGAGAATAGCTAAGTCATGCACAGGTCTTCATCATAACATTGCTGTTACTGTGTATAGCATTCTCCTGGTTCTGTTTGTTTCACCTTGCATCAGTTCATGTAAGTCTTGCCAGATTTGAGAAGCCATTACTTTCTCCTCAAAACATCAAGTTCTCCCTCCCCTTCAGGAAAGAATCTTCCCTTCCCTTCCACCTTGGTGTGGCATTCTTCCACTTTCTAGCTTCCTGACAAGGGCCATGTTTTTCCTCCTGTATTTCAGATCTTTTGTTTTTGTTTTCCCATTAAGCTCCTGCTGTTTAGGTTTAGAGGTTTAGGGGTGCAGGTACCCTAAAATCACAACACACGGGTCCTGTCCGAATGAATTCCACCCAAGCCTTCTTTCAGCCAAAAACAAGATTTATTAGAACATCCAGACTCTTAAGGAATCAAAACATCACTGAGCTATTGGATAGATTTTAAGAATCTGAGCTGGGAAATCACTTTGATAGTTGTGTGGAACACAGACTGGAGTGGAAGTGAGCCCAGAAATAAGATAAGAATTGGAAGAGACAGGTTTTATTTTATCTCCCTTATACTATCATAACCTCTTAAAAGAGGGACCATGTCACAATTCCTTGGACAGTCCTCCATGTGTGAAAGGTACTAAATAAGTACTTATTGGTTTGATAGTCTCATTGAGAATAGAGGCATGACTCCAGTTATATTGAAATCTTTTATAAGACAGGACCCAATTCAGAGCAGGCTTCTCTTATATGATGGATCCACTATAGATCCTTGAGTTATAAGGATGAGACTTCAAGGCAATTCTAATTGGGGCATAGTTCTATGAGTATTCAAGCCTCATAAAACTGACAGCAACAGAACCTGGTCCAATTTGGATGACCCAATTTGGTCATTAGGGAAAGTCTTGTAATGTGATCAAATGATTGGCAGTTGTATTTTCTGGAATTTTTCTCTGCTCCATATACATAACTGTACCTGAAACATGTGAACCTATGACATCTCTGGAAAAATGGAAGCAAGGTCAGATTCTAATTCTACCAACCCACTTCCTAGATTGTAAACTTCATGAAGTCAGGAGACATGTTTTGTTTAACATTTGAATCTGAACCACAGAAAGCACTTAATGTTTGCTCTATTATCTTGTCCTTTCACTCTGGACGTTGCACCAGCTGTTAGGAAGCTGTTGTTTACTATTCCCAGGGAAACTAGTGGCATAGTTATATGTATTTGGGGCAAAATACCCCTCTCTGGGCCACATGGTAGGTTTTGACTCCAATATTCCATTCTTCTGATGTGTGGGTAATCTCTCATTGACATCTGGAGGCGTTCTCTGGAGAAGGCAGTATGTAAGAGTTGACTTCCTCAATGCAGATCTGAAAGGAGGCTTTTTGCCTGTAATTTGTGGAGTTTTTGTGAAGCTCTTTGGGATCCTTCTGGATAAAGGACTCTCTATAAACCTAACTTATTATTATGATTACTGCTGGCAGAACCAGAGTTACACATGTGCATCGAGAGGACAATATATCCTCTTTGTGCCCACATAAACTTCCATTTATCTATACAAATATCTCTGAAAAGAGCAAAGCTGAAATGCCTTCCTTCCAGCTGGGGAGCTGTTCTGTTGTTGCTGCACAATAAATTGGGTCACCGTCCAGCTTTGCATCCGGCACCTGTGCAACCCAATAATGGGGGAATGAGTGCTTCTAGAGTGATGGTGGCAGCTTGTAGCAAACCTGTGCCAGAGATAGCTGTGGACAGCTAATAAGGAATCCAGGAGAGCTGATAATTCAGATTGCTCCCTTTGTTGCTCTTGTCTGTGAGAAAGACATTATTAAAAGAAAAAAAATGTTCTTTTAACTCCTACTTTTGAACTCCTTCCATGCTGTCTGAGTACAACAGTTTTAAAAGACTGAATTTTTACAGTCAATGCCAGTTTGGGAGAAGGAAATGTCCCTGTGCTTGGGATCACTGTGAACTATGCTGAATATTGAGGGAGAATTTATTGAGAATAAATGGGGTGGTGTGAGATTGACTGGGATGGAATTTAATGATTGACTGAATGAGGTTATGCTTTAATAACTCCTCATGTCTGTCTATTACTTACCTGATAACATGTGTCTTGGTTTTACATAACAAAATGTTGCTGAGAATTTGACTTTCTCTTCATTATAACATATACTTACTTCTCTCTGTCTCTGTCTGCCTATCTCTCACTCTCTCTGTCTCTATCTCTGTGTCTCTCTCATCCTCTCTCTGTCTTTCTGTCTCTGTCTCTTTTTTCTCTCTCTCCTCCTTTTATTTTGTTTTTATATTCTTAATGCTACCTCCTTAATTTTCCTCTCTCTGACTTTGTGAACAGAAAACGAGGAGTACACTTTATGACAAACATTACTATTGGCAAGTTTAGAGCTACATGATACCAAGGGAAAGATATAAGCTTGCAGACTTCAGGATAACGAGGAAGGGTGATAAAATAAACCAAGGAAGAGTTTATAAGATGGTGATGATGATGATGATAGGGAAGGAGAGTGGATATGCTTAGGGTCATATAAGTAGCTATGGAGGGGGAGTTAAGGCAAAGCTTAGAAAGACAAATAAATGCTTACTTCTTGCTTCCCCAGATGAATAATTACACTATGTCAAAGACTTCCTGTTAAGATAAATAACTTTAAAGTGGCAACTAAATACCCACCTTCTCATTTGGTCCTTTACTATTTTTAATTAAGTGCTGGTGGGGTGTTTAAAATTTTTTCAGGCCTTCTTCACACTGACTTGGTCCACCCACTGCCCTTGCAGTAGAGGCCAGGATAATTGCCTTATTTTTGTGAGTGATGGAACTGAACCGTATGCAAGCCATCATATAACTTCAGGGGCAAGTTTTAGCGACACCAGCTCAAGTTGATGGTTTATGAAGCAGAATTAGCTAGAAAGCAATCAACAGGGCAATTGCCCCTCGAGGCTGAAGATGATCCTGCAAAGTTTTCAGTCTGGTAGTGCCAGGGGGTACTAACAAGACCATCTTGACAAAAAAGAAAAAATGGAATCTGGCCCTCCCTTTCTTGCCTCAAGTTATGGATTCCCCTTAAGCCAGGGTTCTTAACCTGGCGTCTATGAACTTGTTCTTTTAATATTTTGATAACTCTGTTTCAGTACAATTGGTTTCCTTTGCATCCCATGCACTTTATTTTGTGCATTTAAATATTGTTCTGAGAAAGGGTCTACAAGTTCACCAGACTGCTGAAGAAATCTATGATATTAAAAATGGTTAAGAACCACTACTTTAAACTTACTTAGTACTTCCTTCCTTACTGGTCACCATGCTCTGACAGGACCAGATAACCCAACTTTGTTACCAAACTCCACTCTTTTCTACCTTCCCATACCCCCTCCCAACTCCTGCCTTGTAAATACAAGAAAGCCGGGAACATCTTCTCCCTGGGATTATCACTTATATGCCACAACAATATTCAGCTAAAGAACTGAGGAGTAGAGGGGAATGGAACAGGGTGCTAGAGTGTGTATGAGGCTACACCTGGCTGAAGGAAAGGAGATTGGCATCCAGCTAGAGTCAGTTCTGTTTCCTAGGAAGTCACACTTCATAAAGTATTTTGGGGTTTGGGGCAAGATTTTTTTTCTTTCCTATTTATTTGTTCTATCCCCCCCCCAAAATAAACCTGGGACAATTAACTCTTTTGCTCATATAGTTTTTATTTGTGATTTCTTAAACTGTAGCTCTGGAAAACCAGGCTTTGATAAAGCCCATTGGGGTTCAAATGGGAGTTACTTGACTATGCCTTTAAACTCAAATCACTTTGGCTTTCACTGACTGGCCAATAATAGGATCCAGCCTAAGCCTCAATGACTCATTGTTTGTATTTTGATGGCTCAGAGTGAGTGTAAATAGCAACTGTTTCTCTTTTAGTGGAGAAACTCTACAGGTCTTCCCCTCCCAGAGTGATTCTTTAGTAAAGGCAGGCAAACTTTTGCCTCGATTCTTATCTAGGCTTTAATTACTGAATGGGCTTTGCCTCAGACAAACTGAGACCTGGAAAAGACCTTAGCTTAAAAGGCCACGGTCTCCCACTGCATTAGGGGCTATATATTCAGTCATCCTGATGTATATCTTGTCCCTGGAATCCAATGACTCTGGAGGAGACAGTGAGACTGATGATTTTGAACAGCTCTGCCTCACTTAAATACAATTCATTTGCAATTCATCCCTTCCTGAAGTCATTGATCCTCTTCTAGAATGAAGGACCACAACCACCACCACCACCACCACCACCACCACCACCAACAGCAACACTTAAAGGCAAAGACTCATGCTGGTGATAAGTGAATTCCCTAGCATGAAAAGAGTCTGAAGGAGTATTGAGGTCTAGCACCCAGGGAAACCTCTGTTAGGGGAGAGAGTCCAAAAGTGAGTGATAGAGGAACATAAGGAAAACAGACTGAAATTGCCAGAGACCTCAGGAGGAAGAAATGTCAGAGACCTTAAGCACAAATAGATAAACCAACACGAAAAATATTAATAACATAAAATAATATAACTTTCAGAATGCATAAATGAGTCCAAAGGCCTTTAAATAAGTATTACAAGACAAAGGGAAGTGGATCACACCATAGAGGACTCTGTGGGTTCCCAAGAGAGCACAACAGGATGTTTCTGCAGGGTTCCAAAGAGAAATAAAAATTCTAAAAGCAGAATCTACAGTTTGAACAGCAGCAATAATCAGCAGAATAGAAGGATCCATGGTGGCAAATCTCACCACAGAACCAAAAAGAGAATGAATAATAAAGAATGAAAATATAGAGAAGTGAAGGATGATTAGAAGAAGAGGAGCAAAAAAGCAATAACATTAAAATATTCCATGATCTCTATATAAGTATAGTACATTGATCTCAAAGACCGAATATATAGAAACAACTGGTCTCCCAAAATAACATCTCAAGTCTAAAAACCTGAACAACATAATACAAGAAAACTGCCCAGAAGTCCTGAATATTGAAAATAAAATGCCATTTGGAAGACTGCATATGATTGATTTGTTACAATTTTTTCCATTATGAAATAATGCTTTAAGCTTTTCCTGCCTCCATAATTTTATACCCAAAACTACCACCCACCCCCAAGCATAAGGCCTTTTTTATGACTCTCAGCTTATTGAAATTGTATCCCTCATAAATATAATTAAATTCTGTTGAATAAATAAATGAATAAAGCATTTATGAAGCACATATTTACTATGTACAAAGCATCATGTAGGGATACAACTAGAAAAATAATTTGGTGCCATATTAATCAAACTACCAGAAATTATTTCATAGAGCTAGAAGAAATGATAACAAAGTTCATCTGGAAGAACAAAAGGTCAAGAATATCAAGGAAATCAATGACAAAAAATGTGAAGAAAGGTGACCGAGTAATACTGGATCTTAAATGGTATTACAAAGTAGTAATTGTCAAAACAATCTGGTATTGGCTAAGAAATAGAGTGGTGGATCAGTAGAATAGATTAGGTACACAATACCGAGTAGTAAATGACCATAATAATCTAGTGTTTGATAAACCCAAAGATTCAATCTTTTTGGATAAGACCTAAACATTTGATGAAAATTGGTGGGTAAACTAGAAAGCAGTTTGGCAGAAACTAGGTATAGACCAATATCTCACACTATATACCAAAATAAGATCAAAATGGGCACATGATTTAGATGTAAAGGGTGATAGCATAAACAAATTAGGTGAGCATGGAATAGTTTACCTGTCAGATCTGTGGATAAGGAAAGAATTTACAAACAAGAGATAAAGAGTATTATGAGATATACATGAATAATTTCAATTACATTAAATTTTAAAAAGTTTTTCACAAACAATACCAATGCAGTCAATATTAGAAAGAAAACAGAAAACTGGGGGGAATTTTGCAGCAAGTTTCTCTAAAAAAAGTTCTCTCAAATTTATAAGAATATGGGTCATTCCCCAGTGGATACATGGTCAAAGGATATAAATAGACAATTTTCAAAAGAAGAAATAAAATCTAACTATATCTGTATAAAATGTTCTAAATCACTATTGATTAAGAGAAATGCAAATTAAAACAGCTCTGAGGTACCACCTCATACCTATCAGATCGGCTAATATGACAGAAAAGTGACAATGAAATAAAAATGAAGGGGATGTTGAAAAATGGAAACACTAATGCAGTGTTGGTACAGTTGTGAACTGATCTAACCATTCTAAAGGATAATTTGGAACTATGCCCAAAAAGCTATAAAAGTGTACACACCCTTTGATCCTTCAATACCACTACTAGTTCTATATACCAAAGAGATTAAAAAAAGGGGGAAAATGACACACACACCACACATATTTTTAATACACACACACACACACACACATATACACTACAGCATACACATATACACTATAGCAGCTCTTTTTGTGGTGGCAAAGAATTAGAAATTTAGAAGATGATCTTCATTTGGGGAATGGCTGAACAAGCTGTGGTATATGATTGTGATAAAATACTATTGTGCTATAACAAATGAAGAATATTTTAGTAAAAATCTGGAAAGACATATGAATTGATTCAAAGTAAAGTAAGCAGAATCAGTAGAACATTGTACACAATAACAACAATATTGTATAATGACTTAGCTATTCTCAGCAATATAATGATTCAAGACAATTTTGAAGGACTCATGATGAAAAATGCCATCTATCTCCAGAGAAAGAACTGATAGGAGTCTAAATGCAGATTGAAGTACACTTTTTAAAACTTTATTTATTTTTTTCATTCTGTGTTTTCTTTTGCAACATGGATAATATGGAAACATGTTTACATGACTGCATATGTATAATCCATATAAAATTGCTTGCCTTCTCAAGGAGGGGGAGGGGCAGGTGAAATGGAGAGAATTGACTCAAAACTTTAAAAATTGAGTGCCAAAAATTGTTATAAATTGCAATTGGAAAATAATATAAACATACTCACTTGAAAAACAAATAGAAAATTGACACAGTCCTTGATCTCAGGAAGTTTACGTTTTAACTAAGAGAGACAACACAGAAGGAGGGTTTTAGCTGCAAATGAAATGGAAAAGTCTCTTGGTCTTTAAGATGCAGCAGCAAAGCAGATGTAAATTCCTCTTCTTTGATGTTACTATTGAATATCATTTTCCCCTCAGGCACAGCTCTGGCATTGGCAGTTGTAGGCAGTTCCCATTAGAAAGTTAGAGAAGAGGGGCAGATTGGTGGCGCAGTGGATAGAGCACTGGCCCTGGAGTCAGGAGGACCTGAGTTCAAATCCGGCCTCAGACCAAACACTTGGCACTTACTAGCTGTGTGACCCATGACAAGTCACTTAACCCCAATTGCCAAAAAAAAAAAAAATTAAAAGAGAAAAGAAAGTTAGGGAAGATGGTGATCAAGGTAATATGGTGATGATTTGACTTGCTTGGCACATACTGCTTCCTGTATTGATCCTTCATGGCCCAGCTCAAATGACCCTTCCTTTATTAAGTTTTCCCTAATCCTTTACCACTCAGTCTAAATTGACTTCTCTCTGAACTATAACACTTCTTCTCTATACTACTCACTTTGTACATACCATTAAATGGCTAATGTTGCTAGGTTTTTGTGGTTTTTAATCTATTCATGTCTTTAAAGCTCTCTGAGGGCAGGCATCCTATCTGATACTTCTTTGCATCTCCACCCAAACCCTCTCCCTCTATTTTCTCTATTACCATAAAGGGCAGCACCATCCTTCTGCAGTCCCTCAGGCTCACAAATCTAGGAGTCATCCTGGACTCTTCACTGTTTCTTTTCCTTCATATCCAAGCATTTGCCAAAGCCCGTCTATGTCATCTCTGGAACATCTCTCAAATATGTCCCCTTCTCTCTTCTGACACTGCCATCACCCTACAGGCCTTCATCACCTCCCATGTGGACTATTATAATAACCTACTGATGGATTTGCCTGGCTCAAGTCTTTCCCCACTCTAATCCATCCTCCATTCAGTCACTGAAGTTATTTTTCCTAAAGCACATGTCTGACCATGTCACTCTTCCTACTCACTAAATTCCATTGGCTCTCGAATGCCTCTAGGATCAAATATAAAATACTTTGTTTGGCATTCAAAACCCTTCTTAATCTAGTCCCCTCCTAACTTTCCAGTCTTCTCCCACCTTACTCTATGCCATATAATCTTCATTCCAGTGATAAAGGCCTCCCTGCCTGACATTTTGCTCTAGTTCTCCCTTATACCTAGAATACTCTCTCTTCTCACCTTTGCCTACTAAGTTCCCTGGCTTCCTTCAGGCCCCAACTAAAATCTCATCTTTTATAGGAAGCTTTCCCAACCTTAATTCTAGCATCTTTCCTTTATTAATCATTTCAGATTTATCCTGTATATAGCTTGCTTTGCATATATTTATTTGCATGCTATCTCCCTCATTAGATTGTAAGCTCCTTGAGGGCAAGGACTATCTTCTGCTTTTTTGTATCCCCAGGGTGTAGCATAGTGCCTGGCACACAGAATTTGCTTAATAAATGTTTATTAATTGATTGATTACCTATGAAACTGATACTGAGAGATGTTAAGTAACTTTCCACATAGCTAGGAAGTATCTGCAGCAGAATTGGAGGCAGTAGTTCTCCTAATTCCAAGCCTGTTAACTATGCCACCTAGCTGTCTTCTATATGTGTTTATTGATTTGAATTAGGGGATAATAGGAACTGGGGCTGGAAAGGACCTTAAGAATTTATTTAGTCTAGGAGGTTTAAAAAAAAAATTTACAGAGCATATATGTTAGCAATGCAGTGATTTAAAAACACAAATGGTGTCTACTTTAAGTCCTGTGCTCTTATGTACATGTTTTTTTTTTCTAATAAATATTCTCCATTTATTCCCAATAACAATAATAATGATAAGAGTCTCACCCTATTAAGGCAATGCATTGAAATGCATTTCTCTTTGGTACTGTGGCTCAGGGCCCAAATTTTATGGTAAATGATTTTATAAAAATAAACATGACATATTACAGCATAATTATCCTTTTTTTTTAGAAAAAAAATTATCCCTGTCACTAAGTCCCTTCCCTTCCCCTCCATTGAGCAAATAAAAGCAGGCCTGAAAAACCAAGCTCTCAATACATAGCTGCATAGTGTAGAAAAACAAATAACCACATTGGCCATGTCCAAAAATGTATATTTTCCTCTTCATTTTTAGTTTATAACTTCTGTGTCAGGAGATAGACGGCATGTTTCATTTTCATTCTTTTTAGTCTAGGAGTTCTCAACTTTTTGTGTCCTGGATTCCCTTAGTGTTTTGGTGAATCCCATGGACCCCTTCTCAGAACAATTTTTAAAATGCATAAAATAAAATGCATAGGATTACAAAGGAAATGGTTATAAAAATGAAAGAAAGAAAAGGAAAGGACAGAAGGAAAGAAAGATAGAGGAAAGAAAAGAAAGAGAGAAAAAGCAAGCTCCCAGACCTCAGGTTAAATATCCTAGCCTCAAATGAAAAAAGAAAAATCCTAGTCTCAAATCTGCTTTATTTTATAGAAGAAGACTGTTGTTCTGTCATTCAGCTGTGTCCGACTCTTTGTGACTCTACGGACCATAGCGCTCCAGGCTCTTCTATCTTCTACAATTTCTTGGAGTCTGTCCAAGTTCATGTTCATTGTTTCCATGATACCATCTATCCATTTCATCTTTTGCTGTCAAGGGGACAGGCTCTCTGTGTTTGCATTGTAAAGGTGGCCTTGAATGACCAGATCTGGGATATTTTTGAGAGGGAAAAGAAGCATTTGGGTAGGGGATATCTAGGAAGAAATATGTGCATGGTATTGTGAGGGAATAAAAAATGTGGAGACTTTCTGGGTTTGGGGAGAGGATCATATGTGCCTCTTCTGTATGACTCATTCCATGTACTTGTAAGGAAGCCACCAATGGCTAGTTTGCTGTTGTTTCTTTTCTGCTGTGGGAGACATATAGCTGTTAGGGAGCATTTTACCTGAGAGGATAAAGTGTAGCCTTTGGCAGAATCTAGAGTGGATGCTAAACTCCCCCATAGCTGCACTCACCATCCCTGTGATTTCCCAGACCAAAATACCCCTCCTTGGTCACCACTCCCCTTTATGCTTTGTCTCCCTCCGTTACCCACTACAAGGTATTTGAGGGCAGGGAATGTCTTTTGCTTTTATTACTGAGCCCATATTAAGTACTTAATAAATGCCTTTTCAAATGTTTATGATAATCAATTCCAGGGAATTGATTTTCCCATTCCATGGTTTTAATTAATTTCATTTATTCTCCTATTAGTTTTCATCTTCCTATTGTCTCTTTTATTTCTATGAGACATGTCAGCTGACTGGTCTTGGATTGATTATTGCCTTCAGGGCCATACCTATATATACCTTGTTAACAATGTCAGTGAGTCTTTTTCTTAACCAACATCTTTCAAGATTCTTCTAACCACAGTCTACACTGGGGCCCTGACTCTAGCTCCTGGACCAGCATTCTACATTCCAAAATCAGACCCAATTTCTAATATTCTCTGTTTTGCTTTTCTCATCTTGGACCTGACAAACCAAAAATCTAAAAAGAAATGAAAGCCTTCCACGTTTAGTGGCCTTTTATATTATGACCAGAATTCTGGGGCATATTTAGGTATGAAAATAAGGCCAATTGGACTTTGTGGATTCCCATTTTCCTCTTTTGGTTCTACTTCATAGTTGAATATAAGCTGGGAGTAAATGACTGCATTTTAAGGAAATGGGACTGTGTCACTACTTCAGGACAAAGAGATATCTTCCCAGAGTGTGCTGTGCTTCAGGGTCATTTGGTTTCCACTAAGAGAGATGAAAATATCCCCCTTCCCTTGCTTGCCAATAAAGGAAGTAGGCAGAAGACATCATTGGGTAGATTCTTAGCACCCTGTCCCAAAAAATAGTCCTGAGAAATATCAAAGCTATGATGGTTTCAATACAATTCAACAAATATTTGTTAAATACTAGACATTTGTGTACAAAGACTAAAATGAATCAGTCTTTGCCCTTAAGGATCTTTCATTTCACTGTCCGTAGAAGAAAAAGTATGATGAATTGGAAATGGGATATCGGCAAAAAGAAATTATGGGTTTTAAGTATAGCATATAATGCTTCTTTTTTACAACTTCTAAGAATACAGTAGGAAATAAGTGTTTTTTTTTTATACAAATAACCAATGAGCATTTATTAAGTGCTTACTACATGCCAGAACCTGTTAATTTCTGAGGATATCAAAACAAAAAATAAAATGGTTCCTTCACTGTACTTTTCCTCACTAAACCCACTCTCTGATGGTGGCTGTTCTAACTTTCTTAAGTTACTTTCCCACCACCTATTACACGCACACACACACACACACACACACACACACACACACACACACACACTTAAAAGGAATCACATTGTTCTATAGATTTTGATATTTGTAATAAAAAAAAGAAAGAAAAATGGAGGTAAATTAAAGGCTTTTAGATGATTTGAAGGGAACCTAGGAGTTACCTAATCTAACTTTCTCATTTTACAAGCTGAAGAATCTGAAGCTCAGAGTCACACAAATAATAGATATTAGAGATGAATTTGAACCCAGAACTTTTTCAAATCCATCACTCTTTCAGTTATATTTATCTTTGAAATGCCAAAGCAGCATACTCTTCAGACTGAATTGACTGACCTCTTTGGTTTAATCAACAGGTCCTTCTGGCATTGCATGTGTATGGCTTTACATATCCGTAGCAGTTATTGTTACGTGACCTTCATGCAAAGGCAGCTATGATGCGAAGGAGTCCATTTTAATGATTTAGTGATAATCTAAAAGTTATTCTTTATTGCTATTGACCAGAGACAATTTGAAGGATGAAATTAGAAGATATTCTTTCCTTGTAGAACATTTTCTATTTTTTTCTTGTTCTATATTTTCTTTTTTCCCTTAGGCCAATAGTAGTGCCTTTTAATGTCAGTTACAGCGTGCTTATAAAAGTGGTCCCTTCCATAAGCAAACATTCAGGCCAAATAATTCTCATTTTAGGCATCAAGAAATGAAAACACTGGACCATTAAAAGTGACTTCTGGTCAAGGGTAGGACTATGACTAGAATTCAGACAATCTGGGAACAGGATATATGAATTAAGTTTTGAGCATTGCATTTGGAATGAAGAAAATGCAGAGGTTTTTTATTAAAAAGTTATAGCTCCCATTTGTTCAGTTTGAGTCATCTAGGAAAAGAATAACCTTTGATAAGGATATATTACCCTCATGCCAGACTTCAATGACACTCATCCAATTTAGAAACTACATCAAAACCAGATAATTATGGCAGCATCAAAGTTATGTGAAGGGTGAGAGTTTTATAATCCTGGGAAATCATAGATTTATGAACCTTAATTGACTGGGAACCTCCTTAACAATGGATGGTTTTGTAATATTAACCTCTTAATTTGCCATCAATTGATATTGTTTCTTCTCCATGATCCTGATCTCTGAAAATCCCCTTTCTGATCATGATCTCCTGTCTTGCCTTTCTTGTGGCTTTACATGCCACAAGTACCTTTGTGTCTAGTATCTTTTCTTTATCATTATTCTAAGCTTGAATCCCTCACAAGATCATAGGATTCTGGGCTGGAAGGAGCCTTACAAGTCATTGAATCCAACTCCTTCATTTTCCATGGGAAGGAACTAAGACCCAGATGAATTAAGTGATTTGCTCAAGGTCACAAAGGGAGGAAATCTAAGAGTTAGCATTCAACCTCAGTTTCAAATCCAATGGTCTTTCTACTACATTAGGCTGTCTCTAATAGCTTTTGGTGATCATACCCCCAGAATTACACTTATACCATAAAAAAAAACTGAGTGACAGTTTGATTCTGTTGAGTATAACAGTGCCTTAAGCCTCTCCTCTAATAAGGTGTCCTGAAGCATGTATGAAGACTTGGATAGATGTATTCACAGATATGACTTTGTTTAACAATTCTTTTCAATACCAGGCAAAGCATAAAACAAGAAAATACATGGTGGCCAAGGGTATTGGGCACTGACATTTAAAAAAAATCCTCCACCACCAATTGACAGTGGTGTCTTTGACTTCAGTGGATTTTATCCTCTGAGTCAGCCTTCTACAATCTAACATCAGGTCCTGTTTCTGACTATGTGACAGAAACTATGGCAAGCATGGGAGATGTGAAGAAAGGCAAGAAGGCACTAGCACTGGGGAAACCTAGAAAGGTCTCCTGCTAGAGGCAAAATTTGAACTGAGTCTTTTTTTTTTTGTGATGCAATTGGGTGACTTGCCCAGAGTTACACAGCTAGTAAGTATCATGTGTCTGAGGCCAGATTTGAACTCAGATCCTCCTGACTCCAGGGCTGGTGCTCTATCCACTGCACCACCTAGTTGCCCCTGAACTGAGTCGTGAAGGAAGCTAGGGAAACTAGTAGGCAAAGATTAGAAGGAAGAGCATTCCAGGCATGTGGTTTAGCTAGAGGTGTGCTGGTAAATGTTTAATAACTGGTCCTCTGATTTAAAAAAAGTCAGCAATGATATGTAGATTTGATCAATTAGTACTTTTTCTTCTGTATTCTGTTTCTAGGTAGGTTTTGTTTGTTATCTCCTACAGGGTTGGATTAAGAGCTTTTTAAAAATGTATTGTTTTCCTGGAAGAGTGACTTGAAAGAAAGAGAGGAAGAAAGAGAGAAAGGAAGAAAGAAAGAAAGAAAGAAAGAAAGAAAGAAAGAAAGAAAGAAAGAAAGAAAGAAAGAAAGAAAGAGAAAAGAAAGAAAGAAAGGAAGGAAGGGGGAGAGAGAGAGAGAGAAAGGAAGGAAGGAAGAAAAAAGGGAGAGAGAAAGAAAGAGAAAAATAGTATGCTTCAGTTTCTATTCAGACACCATCAGATGGATAGCATTTTTTCATCATGAGTTCTTTGGGATTGTCTTGGATCTTTTGTTTTGCTGAGAATAACTAAGTCATTCAGAGATGGTTCTGTTCACTTCACTTTGCAATCAGTTCATGTAAGACTTTCCATGCTTTTCTGTAATTATCCGGCTCATAATTTCTTATAGCATAATGATATTCCATTACAATCATATACCACAACTTGTTTAGCCATTGCCCAATTGATGAGCACCCCGTCAATTTCCAATTCTTTGCCACCACAAAAAAGATGCTATAAATATTTTTGTACAAATAAGTCATTTTTTGATCTCTTTGGGATACAGACCTAGCAGTGGTATAACTGAGTCAAAGGATATGCACAGTTTTATACCCTTTTGGACATAGTTCCAAATTGCTGTCCAGAATGGTTGGATAAGTTCATTGCTCCACCAACACTGTATTAGTGTCCTAATTTTTCCACATTCCTTCCAACATTTCTCATTTTCTTTTTCTGTCATATTAGTTAATCTGATAGTTGTGAAGTAGTACCTCAGAGCTGTTTTTATTTGCCTTTCTCTTAACAAATAGTGAATTAGAGCTTTTCATATGACTGTAAATAGCTTTGGTTGGTTTTTTTTTGGTCTGAAAACTGTTCATATCCTTTGACCATTTATCAATTGGGGAATGGCCCTTATTTTTATAGATTTGACTCAGTCTCTACATATTTGAGAAATGAGGCCTTTGTCAGAATTACTTGCTATAAAATTCCCCCAGTTTTCTGCTTTTCTTATAATATTGATTGCATTGGTTTTGTTTGTGCAAGATCTTTTTAGTTTAAAATAATCAAAATTATCCATTTCATATTTGTTAATGCTCTCTATCTCTTGTTTGGTTTTAAATTCTTCCCTTACCCATAGATCTGACAAGCAAACTATTCCATGCTCCCCTAATTTGCTTATGGAATCATCCTTTATGTCTAAATCATGTGCCCATTTTGACATTATCTTGGTGTATGGTATGAGATGTTAGTCTATACTTAGTTTCTACCATACTGTTTTCCTGTTTTCCCACAGCAGTTTTTGTCAAATAGTGAGTTTTTGTCCCCAAAGCTTGGGTGTTTGGGTTTTTCAAACACTAAATTACTATGGTCATTTACTATAATATATTGTGTACCTAATCTATTCTACTGATCCACCACTTTGCTTATTAGCCAGTACCAAATTGTTTTGATGATTACGACTTTATAATACAGTTTGAGATCTCATACAGCTAGGCCATCTTCCTTTACTTCTTTTTTTTCCCCTTGATTTCCTTGATATTCTTGACCTTTTGTTCTTCCAGATGAATGTTATTATATTTTTCTAGTATTATAAAATTTTTTTGATAGTTTTATTGATATGGCATTGAATAAGTTAATTTAATAATAATCTAATAATAAGTTAAATTAATAAGATTAATTTAAGCAGAAGTGTCTTTCATAGGCTTTTACATTGCACAGTGATTCCTTGTCTTTCTGGCTTGGCTTTAAGTACAATAGAGCAGCTATATATTTCCTGATTTTGACATTGTTAGGTTGGGGGTTTGTGTGGAAAATGACCGCCCTGTTCTCTTGCTGATTTATATTTCCTCTTAATGTACTGCAGAGGAACTTGTACTTTACATTAGCATTTTCCTTGAATGATATGCCTCTGTGTTTAGCAAAAAAAGAAATTGGCTGAAGTAGTTTTTGAGCTCTTTTTTGTTTTCTCATTGTGAAAATTCTTTCACATAAAATGCACTTCTCTAAGAAATAATAATAGAGGCTAGGCTGGATAGCACACATCTGCCAGGAAAGTTAAGACTAGTGGATTCCTTGAGCTCTGAAATTCTGAGCTTTTGTTATTCAGTCATTTCTGTCATGTCCAACTCTTTGTGACCTCATTTGATTTTTTTTTTTTTGGCAAAGATACTGGATTGGTTTACTGTTTTCTTCTTCAGCTCATTTTACAGATAAGGAAAATTAGGCAAATAGGCTTAAGCGACTTGCCCAGGGTCACACAGCTAGTGTCTGAAGTTGGATTTAAATTCAGCTCTTCCTGACTCCAGATTCAGTGCCATATAAATGAGCCACAACGGGCTAAAACTGATCTGTACTAAATCTATCATCGTTAAGGTGAGCCCACAGAATAGGGGACCACTAGGCTACCTAATGAGGGGCAGACTAGTCCAGGACAGAAACAGAGCAGGTCAAAGCTTCTCTGATGCTTAGTAGTGGGATTTCTTGTTCTTTTCTTCTAATTTGGTTTTCATTTTGACTTTTGCTTAATGACCTGACTACATCCAGATATCTAATTTTGAAATGGCTCTCCCATATCAGTCCCATGTTGTTTCTTTAATAATATACATGGAGTATCTACCTCAGTACTGGTGTGAAGACCAAAATAAATAATGTCCATTAAGTACTTTGTGAAGATTAAAGCACTACACAGATGTCAGGGTTTTTTTTTATTATTTCTGTTAAGATAGAGTCAATTTCAATTTTTAAAATATATTTTCCATATACAGTGCTTTACTTTTACTTTTTACTGAAGAAAGTATCAATGATTCTGAGGCATTCATAAATCTTTGGCCTCTTTCACTTCTTGATTTCAAACTATCATTTCTCAGTGTATTTTTATTACCAATCCATTTGTCTACTTGTCAAGCCTCACTGAATATCATGTTATATAGTAACTGTTTGTAGAATCTATTCAAATTCTTCCTAGATTTCCCCTACTTCATCTTCTGCATCAGATGTTACTGTATAAGATATAATTATATTCATGGTGGTCTTTTGTTTATACCCATCATGAACACTGCAGGTGGATAAAATAATCCCTTTTTGTAATTTAATAATAATCGAAAACAAATGTTGGAATATAATATCATCTTCTATAGGCTCATTAAAAGCATCTTTGGAACAACTCCAGTAACAGACAGGATGCTGAGGATAAAATGTATTTCTTCCTGTTCTTTTCCTTTGTTAGGTCTTTATATTTTGTGAGCTTTTAATTCCTTGTAGTTTGGTGGGTCTGAATATTCAATATTGCAGCAGTTTCTAAAGAAAGTTATTCTTAGATGCTTTATGACTCAACGTCATCATCACTATCATTATTTATCCTAGTTTGATTTGACCGTATGTCAAGTTTCTCCCCACCTTTTCTTTTCCTTACTAGTTCCCCTGTTTTCTTCACAGCATCTTTCAAAGGCCTTAATTTCAGATCGTTATTAAAAGGCTGGAAAAGCTTGATGAGAAATCTTAAGTATATGAAATGACAAAATGAGTTTAAGGAAAGATAACTTAAATATAAAGTTATTAGGGATACACAATAAAGTGCAGAAATTCAATAAGTGGTTTAGAAATATGGCCACTTAAAAAAATACAGGGAGAACCATACTATAGGGCTTTCTCTTGAGAAAGGAACTTAATGTTTCAGAGGCATTTAATTGGTTGAAACCCTGAGAAGAGGCTGAAAGGCAGTTAGAGAGTAAAAGGTAATATCCTTTCCTTTTGCTAAACTGTCCCAAATTCTCAGAAACATGGATCCATTGCCTGCTATACTAATACTAGGATGAAAACCAAGCTGTTACATTAGAATACTATTTCCACCAATCCCTAAAAATAGTTGAGTGTAATGTGAGGCAGGGCAGTTAAAAGAGATTATGGTCAACATACCATTTCCCCTTCCCTCCCACTCTCCACCCCTCTCTCTCAGTAAGCACTAGGCCCTTGTTGAAATCTCAGTGATTATGCTTTTTGTGAGTAGTTATATTTTTACTGCTTGAAAGGTTTGCCGACCTTGCTTATTCTGTGGCTAGGGGTAGCTTCTGCAAATCATCAGTGCTGCTGCTGTCCAAGTTCCTGGCTCATATAGCCCTTGATAGGGACTTAAACCTTTGGCGTTAGTTTGACAGTAGCTCTTCTCTCTAGGACTTTTCAGGAAAGCCGTTAAGTGTATCTTTTGAACAACTTGCTTACATACAGATGATGAAATTAAAAGGAGGAGGGAACCTCAGGCTATAAAATATAGCTTTTGTTTATGAATTGGTAAAAATAAAATCAAATTTAATTGGGGAGAGGCAGGAAAAAAAATACTCCCCCAAATCACCATTGAGCCGAGTGCCACTGATTTTGTTGGTAAGATTTGTCCTTCTACTCCAGGCGAGAAACAAAATCCATTGTGGGCAAGAAATGTTATCTACTAGAAAGTCTGAAATGGTGTTGGAGAGGGAAGATGTCAAGAATTACAGCAAACACTTTTCATCTATGATAGTCTCAGGTAAATCCCAGGACCTGACTTCCTTGCCACTGCTAAATGGTTCTAATCCCTCTTCTGACCCCATTCTTTCAAAGCAGACAATGAAAATGTAGCATTTAACACAAAGCTGAATGAACCACCACAAAATAAAGAAATTACCTCACCCATGAAGGTTAATGGTTTTAGTACCTGCCTTTGAAGAAAACATATTCATAGCTTGTTACTATTTCAGTCTGTCCAAGAATGGAAAAATTTGTCCTTATGATAGACTGCATTTTTTCATTACTATAGCCTTTTGAATTGAGATGGCCAGAAGTTAGTGTATTGACTGACTGAATGAATGGATTTCCCATTAAAATAAACAAAAAAGCATTTATTTACTTCTCACCCTGTGTCAACCTCTGTGATAAGCACTCTGGGATACAAATACAAACTTACTTCTTAAAGAGGACTATTCACTGAATGGGCTTTACCTCACTCAAAATGAGAACCTGAAAAGACCTGAACTTAAAAGGTCCAGGGTGTCCCTTTGCATCCTGGGCTATTCCCAGTCATCCGGATGAATATGTGGCCACTGGACCCAGATGGCTCTGGGGCAAAAGTGAGGCTGGTGACCTTGCAGCTCTCTCTAACTCAAATCAAAGTCAATTGCAAGTCATGTCATCATCTTCCTGATGTCATGGTCTTCTTCAAGAAAGAAGGACAAGGGGCAGCTAGCTGGTGCAGTGGATAGAGCACCGGCCCTGAAATCAGGAGGACATGAGTTCAAATCCAGCCTCAGACCAAACACTTGACATTTACTAGCTGTGTGACCCTGGGCAAGTCACTTAACCCCAATTGCCTAAAAGCAAAAAATAAAAAAATAAAAAGGACAAATACAAGAACAACAACAAAAGGAAAAACAGTTCCTACCCTCAAGGAGCTTACATTTCAGGAGGAGGAGATAATACTTGTAGGGGAATGATAGCTAGGGAGGTTGGTTTTTTGTTGCTGCTGTTGTAGTTGTTGTTTTTTGCTTTGTAAAGTTACTGGGAATGGGGAGAATGGAGTGATTGAGGAGTAGATGGACACTGCTTTCTCAGGAGCAATGACAATTGATTTGATTATGGTTCTATAACTGGTGGGGCAGGGGACAGGAGATACACACATTGGTTTAGGCCAGGACTAGGACTCAGGTGCTTGGTCTTCTAGGTACAAATTTCCTCTGTGGCCTTAGGTGATTCAAGTCAACAAGCATTTATTCGTACTTGCCATGTGTCAGGCTCTGTGAATCCTTCTTCAATGCTCTAACACTCCCGTGCATTTATGATCTCGTCAAAATGGGTATTTCCTCCAATAACTCAGATCACAACTCATCTTTACTTACTCATCCTGTGTGACTCTCTTCCATGTCATTTCATAAACACCACTGAGTATTCACCTAACGTGCTAGGAGCCTTCTTTGCATTCTTTTGACCTTTCATGGTTATCAATAGAGTAGACAGACCATTTTCAGTTATCTCAAGCTTTCTTTGTAAAAAAAAAAAGCAATAATAATAGCTATTATTTATATTAAGTTATATTTTATTAAGTTATTTGACTCTCACAACAACCCTGTGATGCTATTATACCTACTTTATAGAGGAGGAATCTGAGGCTGAGAAACATTAAATGACTTAAAGAACATGACTGCATCATAACTTAAGTTTAAAAAGTCATCAGGGGTATATAATATAATACAGAAATTCAATTGGTGGTTTAGGATTTTGGTCACTGTAATCTCTCCATGGGGAGAGCCCTCCTCATAGGACTTTCTCTTTGGAAAGGGATTCATGTTTCAGAAGCAATTAGTTGGTTGAAACTATGAGAAGTGTCTGGCTAGCAGCTAGTAAGTGTCTCAGTAGGGTTTAAATTCAGGAATTACTGTCTCTAAGTCCAGGACTCTAACCACTGCACAACATAGCAATTAATTATAGCTGGTGTTTAGACAGTGCTTTAAGGTTTACAAAGCATTTTGTGTGTGTACTTTGTTTTCTATAAATTTGATTCCTATAAATATTATTATTTCTATTTTATAGATGAGAAAACTGAGGCTCCAAGAGACTCATCTATAATTATAGAACCACAGATCTGGCTAGAAGGGATGTACACAGTCATACAAGGTAGTAAGGATCAGAGGTAGAGTTGAATGACTTTAAATTTCCAGTACAGTGCTCTTTCCATTGTGCCATGATGTTCCAAAGCATAGCTGTAATTTGTTGTGGGGGTGAAATAAACCCTCATCTTTCTGAAGCCAAACTGGTCTTCCTAATACACCACACTATATTTCTCAAGTTAAAAATAATAATTATAAGCTATCTCAGAGTTGTTTTGAAGATGAATGAAAATGTATAAACAAATGATGCTTCCAAGTGAGCAAAAACACATAGGAGAGTGGGTTTGGTCCAGAAACACGTTGGGTGGGCTAAGGCATGAAGCCTATTACTCATCCAAAGCACTTTCATGTAGATCAGGGGTTCTTAGCTTTTGTTGCGCCTTGGATTCCTTTGGTAGTCTGGTGATCTAGTGATACTGGCACCCTTGCTATTTCTCAGACAAGAAACTCCATCTCCTGATTCTGGGCATTTTCACAGGCTGTCTTCCATGCATGGAATGCTCTCCTCTTCCTCTCTAACCTCCTGGCTTCCCTAGTTTCCTTCAAGTCCCAGCTAAAATCCCACCTCCTACAAGAAGCCTTTCCTCATGGCCCTTAATTCTAGCACATTCTCTCTGTTGATTATTTCCATTTTATTTTACATATGCTGCTTGTTCATAGTTGCTTGTATATTATCTCACTAGTTAGACTCAGAGCCCCGAATGTATGTTGCCTTTCTTTGCGTCCCCAGATCTGAGCACAGTGTCTGGTATATGGCAGGAACTTAACAAATATTTATTCATTGACTGACTGGCGAAACCTATAGACTCCTCAAGAAAAAAAAAATGTTCTTTGTAAAATTCATAATTGAAATCCTGGGCCATCTCCAATCATCCTGATGACTATCTGGCCACTGGACCCAGATTTTTCTGGAGGAGAAAGTGAGGCTGCTGACCTTGTACAGCCCTCCCTCACTCAAATCAAAGTCAATTGCAAGTCATGTCATCAACTCCCTGATGTCATGGTCCTCTTCGAAAATGAAGGACAAACACAAGTCTCCAGATCTGAGCACAGTGTCTGGCACAGGGTAGGAGCTTAACAAATATTTATTCATTGACTGACTGGTGAAATCTATAGACTCCTCAGGGGGAAAAATGTTCTTTTTAAAATTCATAATTGAAAGAAATGCTAAATTTCAGTCAGAAGTTAGTGAAAATAAAGATGCAATTTTATTTCTTGTCAAAATTCACAGTCTCCCTGAAATCTATCAATAGATCCTTTTGGAGTTAAGATTAAGAATCCTTCATGGGGCAGCTAAGTGGCACAATGGATAGAGCACTGGTCCTGGATTCAGAAGGACCTCAGTTCAAATGCGGCCTCAGACACATAACACTTACTAGCTGTGTGACCCTGGGCAAGTCACTTAACCCCATTGCCTAACCCCCCCCAAAAATCCTTCATGTAGAGGGAGCATCCAGGGGGGGAAAGGAAAACATTAGTAAAAGAATAAAGGGCAAAATAAAGGCTAGAGATAGCAAAACTCTATGGTAGGAAAAGTATAGCACTTAAGAAACATTTTCTAGTGACTAGGTTTCATTTTCATCCATAGGGTAAAATATTCTACCATAATCTTCTACCTCAGTAACACCATATATACACACATGCACACACATACACATACACACACACATATATAATATTCACACATATGTATATATACATATAAAATACACACATGCATATATACACTGCCTTCAGTCATTCCTCTTGGTTGTAATGTGGAAAGCATGAGCCTTTACTTGAGAATGGTCTCAAGTGAAGCAATTTTTGTCCTAATTGATTCTTTAAGTCCACATACAATATTTGTATCTTTTTTTCCCCTCAGTTTTTGGGTATTCCAAAATCTAGTGACATAGAAGAAATCTTGCTAGAGAAGAATAGTCCTATTCTCTCTCAACCATATGTCTGCCCCTCCAGTTGGACTGCTCATACCTGGCGGTCACTACTGTACCTATTCCACTGCCCTGAACAATGCTTTCCCCTCTCAGGGAACATTCATTAATGGTGTTAGAGTGTAACCATCCAGAGACCTTTAGGAAAAACAAAAACCTTCTGATCTATGGGTGACTTCATCTTGATCTCTAGTGGAAATTCAATATACATGGCCCAAAGGCTGGAAAACATTTCTACTTTTATGACAGACCAAGGAGAAGAAAAAAAAATCTGAAGGTAAGGGACAAAATGTGCTGTCTTTTATCAAATGAGAAAGATAGGCTTTTAATTCTGCTCAGAAATTTCAGAGGTAGAAATCCAGCAGGTGGCCAGGGGCCAAGCTAAATTCTGAAAGAGACCTCCGATTGACTTTTAGAATCCCTTCAGGTAGGGATGAAAGTGGGACCTTTTACATAAACCAAGTACCCACAATGGCTTTATTACCACCCTGCTCCTTCACACTGTAGATTACATGAAGGCCTAGAGACTAATTTCAGCAACAGCCACAATTTACTAGCTCTAGTAGCCCTCAGATGAATAGTTTCTTGTAAAATCTGTGGCAGCTTTATCCTACCGGAGCACAAATAAATCAGCTCTTATTATTCCACATTCATTTAATCCTGGGACATTAGTCAGTGAGACCTTTCTTCAGCCTAATAAACAGCAGCAGCAGCAGTTTTTCTTTATGAGAGTAGTTGTTCATCCTAAATTAAAGCTGGCATTAGGGGAAGGCAGAAACTTTTGCCGTATGATTTAAAGATATATAATATGAGACCATAATAGCGTATGGAAACTGCACCCGCGTGTATAAATATAGCAGGGTCATAATTTTGCTGTCTGTGGATTAGTTTAGAACATGTGGCTTATTTTATCTATCTGTCTTGAGTTTCTTTTGTTGTCGGGGATATCGTTAGTCTATCTTTCCCAACATGGTTCAAGTGTCCATTTATTCCATTTGGAGGCTCTGGAGGTAAAAAGGTTCCATCAGGAAAACAAACAAACAAATGGACTTTCCCTTCTTTTTGTTTGTTCACTCAGAAGATAGTGATTTTCCTCCTGAGTGAGAGAGACTACATAAATGGAGAGGGTCAAAAAAAAAAGGGTGTCCTTATAATTTACCTTCCCTGTGCTGTTGTGCTAATCAAAATTGAAGCCATATCCCAAATCGAGACAAAGGAGAATGGCCTTTTCATGCTGTCATCTGCGGGAAAAGGATAACATCCATCTTGTGATCTTCCTTGGTGGTTATGTTGAGAGATGGACAAGGCATCATTATGTATGTGAGAGAAGAGATTTTAATTCTTACAGACCTTTTGGTATAATTCTATGCATGGAAGCAATGCAGATGCAGAAAGATCTGGGTTAGAATTCTGCCTAACTGTCCAGGGTGGATCATTTAACTTCTTTTAGGCTTACTTTCCTCACCTGTAAAACGATTATCATAGCTCCTACTTCAGAGGGTTGTTGTGAGGATGAGATAGTATCTGAAAAGTGCTAAGCAAATCTCAAGGCACTATCTAAATGTCAGCTCTGTTTCTCAAATTTTATTTTCTAACATGTTTCTTTGTTGATAGGCTGACCTCTCTTACTACATTCTAAGTTTTTTGGGGTGGGATCACACTTTCCTCCCTCTCTCCAGTATTTAGCATGGTATAATGTACAGTTGGGGGAGGTACAAACATAAACAACACAGAACTCCTGACCTCAGAGAACTTACAATCTAGTGGGGGGAGACAAGACATATACAAATCAGAATATGCTAAAAAGTCATTTATTTTTCTTTTTGGTCTTGATCTTTGATTTCATCAGTATGTGTAGGTGGGGGGGGGAAGCTAAGTATCTCTTAGTATGTAAACTCCCTTCACTAACATAGTTCAGGTAACAGTGATATATTTTTTGCATAATTGCTTGAGGTGCTGAGAAATGAAGTGACTTGCTTATTGTCAGACAGTTCATGAGATCATCTTTTTTTTTTTTTGCCTTTTTGGTGAGGCAATTGGAATTAAGTGACTTGCCCAGGGTCACATAGCTAGTAAGTGTCATGTGTCTGGGGCCATATTTGAACTCAGGTCCTCTTGACTCCAAAGCTAGAGCTTATGCACTGTACCATCCAGCTGCCCCGAGATCATCTTGACTTCCAAGCCTGGTTATCCATCTGCCACCCACCCAGGCCATTTCTTGCTACCTATATCTAAAAAAATATAAAGTGCTTTGATATTAAATGAATGAAACATTATTTCTATACCCTTGTATTCCCCTATGCATGACATATTTGAGATTATTAATTATCTGTGACGTTGTAAAGCATATTAGGAAAATTGTTGTTTTGCTTGTTGCTTTATAACCGTGTCTTCCTTAGTAGCGTTTTAGGGAGAGTGGAAGGGAAATGTCTGAAAATAAGGTCATGAGATCTTTTATAGATAGACTCTCTTCCATCAGGTGCATGAACTGTGATAGAAAAAAGGAAAAGGCTCCTAACCATCCGAGTTTCAGGAAGGTGGGCTGTGGAACTAACCTGAAAACAATTAGCTTAACGTGCAGCTCTCATAGTGTAAAAATGTAAATATGAAAGCCCCAAGTGTTATCTCAGGCATGAAAATATTTTCCTCAGGGATGTGTGTTTAATAAATCATCCCACTCTTAGTGAAAAAAGTGCTCTAATAATATTTCAGTTATTAGTTGGGAACGAAAGTTATATTTGTTTTTCTTCATTTGGTCTGAAGGTGATTTCATTGTTCTAGAGCACTTCCAATCTTGAAAACTCTTAGGATGGAAATTTTCTCCACTGATACTGATTGATAACTCATCTGTAGTTTGTAGTCTTTAAAAGCTTCTCAGGGGCCCTGGGAAGTTTAGTGGTTTACTCAGCTACCTTATCAGAGGCAGACTTGAAATCAGGTCTACCTGACTCCCAGATTAGCCTTCCCTCCACTATGCCATATAAGACATACACTTTAAAATATTCCATATTAGCAATATAGAGTTTTAGATGTGTAGCATTCAAATTTATTCATTCTTCATTAATTAAAAATGAAACTTTAGTCTTTCAATGAAATATATCATCAAAATAAAAACTGTATCCACAAGAAAGATAGTAAGATAACAGAAAAATTCTGACCTACTTCTCAGAGAGAATTACTTAGATCTGAAGAGAAGTAGATAAACACAGCTTGAGTTAAACATATGGAGATTCTTGAATCTCACTTTTGTCTTTGAATTATATTGATTTCAGTTGCCTAGTAGCATATGTCATTAATATATGTGTCACAGATTCAGCCCTTGTATGGACCAATCAGTTTTGCTCAGTTCTGTGTGGCTGCATCCCAAACCCTCGCTATCTGAGGACCTGAAATACTCACAAAGAAGACCAGGTAAGAGAATGTAGATGGATGGGTACAAAGCCATTAATTCCACAAGAAAATAAATTTAAAATGCATCCTCTTCTGATTGCAGATCTTCATTTACAGAGTTCTACCTGCAAATTTTTTTTGGTGTATACCATTGATTTCATCAGTATGACTATACCTTCTACTCAAGCAACACCTGACTTTACCACACTTTCTCATTCTTTGCAAATTTTGTCCATAACTTTCCAGAAGTACTTCTGCAATGATCCATTCAATGTGCTGTAGGTCTTCCTTTGTTTCTTTTAATATCTTGAGGTTGCCACTGTAATACTTAAGAAGTCCATCTGATTCTTTCACTGTAGTTATATGCCCAAAATGCCTACTTTTCCAGTCATATGTGTCCTTGATTATATCTTTCATTCCACTTTTCACATGCCAATGATCATTAACAATATATTTCAGCCTGATTCCATCCACCCTATATGGAATGCCACTACTCTTTGAGTTATTGATGATTTTGATACTATTGAGCTATGGCATTCCATAATTAACACATATATTAGTATTGATAATTTTTTTCTTTTCTTTTCTTTTCTTTTCTTTTGTGTGTGAGGTAATTGGGGTTAAGTGACTTGCCCAGAGTCACACAGCTAGTGAGTGTTATGTGTCTGAGGCCACATTTGAACTCAGGTCCTTCTGACTCTCCAGGGCCAGTGCTCTATCCACGGTGCCACTTAGCTGCCCTGAGAATATTATTTTTGAAATATTTTCATGGCAGAAAAAAATGGGGATTATTGCAAGGTCTGCATAGTTTTCCAAAGGTGATCCCCTTTAATCTCTTTCTTATATTCAATTCTGGGCCCAGCTCCATGTGCACTGTGCTTTCTCAAGATATTAATGGACTAACTGAAGGGTTGCCTAGCCAGCTATATGTCATCATCTTGGCAATATGTATTTTCTATCTACTACTTTTTTCTATTCTGAATGATCAGACCAATCTTACTGTACCATGTACAATCCTATTTATGAGAGTATTTAGAAAGCCTCACTATCAGTAGGGAATCCTTTTTCAGGGGGTGGGGGAGAGTAGTATAGGATATCTTTCATTACACTATTGGATACCTTTCATAACAATATTTTTCTTACTTGTTGTCACTTCTCAGTAGGTTATTGAACAAGATTTCCGCTGTAGTTGCATGTGTCACGGGTTCTGATATAGCAAGTGTTAACCTTTTTCTGTGTCTTAGACCTCTTGGCAGCCTAGTGAAACCTATGGACCCCTTTTGAAATAATATATATATATTTTTAAAAATTGCAATATAATGTGACTTGTACATTAAACTGTAATACTTAAGAAGTCCATCTGATTCTCTCATTGTAGTTATATGCCCAAAATGCCTACTTTTCCAGTCATATATGTCCTTGATTATATCTTTTATTGCACTTTTAGAGTTTAATGTAAACAAAGATGTATCTTTTTCTATCCAAGTTCACAGCCCCCCTTTCCCAACTTATCCTTGGACCCCTTGGGGAGGTCCATGGATCCCAGATTAACTACCCCTATACCATAGTTTTTATATATGCATGGGAGGTACATTGTCTGAAAAGAGTATTCAAGACTCAGATTTGATCCACATAGTTCTACAAGGAATAACATGGTAACTTAAACTATTATTGAGAAATTATTATATAAATAGGTTATTAACTCCTTGATCACAGGATCATGCTTTATGCTTCCTTTATACACCATTCACCACCTTGCACATCTCTTAGGACATAGTAGTGCTTAATAAATACTCTTTAATTGATATACGCAGGTGACAAATTGTAGAAAAAAGTCACTGGACCTCAGGAAACCAAATCCAGCCTCATATACTTACTAAGTGTATGAGCTTGAGAAAATAACTTAACCTCTCTTTGCCTGTGTCTGAACCTCCTCATGGGTAAAACTGGGTTACTAATAGCAGCTACTTCCCAGGGTTGTTGTGGTGATAAAATGAGATAGTATTTGTAAAGTGCTTTGCAAACCTTAAAGTGCTATATAAACATTGCTATTGTTGTTATTAATCTTATTCAGTTACTTGAGCACTTTTTAAAAATTGCACCATTAACACATTGGGACCTTTCCATTCACTTTACCCTGAATTATTTCATATGTGTTTTCTTCCACAATTAGCATGTTAGCTCCTGAATATCCCATTTGTATCCCTAGTACCTGTGACACAGAAATACTTAATAATTTTCATTCATTTTTAGTGAAACAACATATTAGTACATCCCTTAGAGTAAAAAAAAACCTTAATTATTTAAATTAGCAAGATTTTAACATTATCTTACTCTTAAACTAGGACTAGGCAAGCAGTGAGGTAATTATCTGGATAATGCATGCAAAAAAAGAGGGGGGGGCTTTTGTATAGCATATTCAGAAGCAGAAATACTGGGCTGGGTCTTATATTATCCACATGACGAATGAATGAAAAAACATTTATTACCAAGCGCTTATTATGTGCCAAGCACTTTGCCAAGTCCTGGAGATACACAGAGAAAAGGAAGATGGTCTCCTCTTCTAGTGAGGGAGACAATACATAGAGGAGGTTTTAACTGTAAGGAGAAAACAATGTCTTTATTCTCCAATGTTCTTAAGGTAAACCCAAATGCAATTATTACCAGCACTGTTTTAATCTGTATACTAGAAGTGGGAAATAGACATTGTGTCCCTTGGCAAAAATAATGAGACATAAAAGAAAGCACCTTATATCTAGTATCAAAACACTTTTCTGTTGAGGTTACCTAATCACCACATTTACATATTTCTGATATATACATAACTAGAAGCCAGAAACAAATAGCCACCGAGCTAGACTTTAGGTTAATTGTCTGTTTGTACTTTCATTTCAGAATCTGTGTAACTTTTCCTGAATATCCATATATTTTTTAATGAAAATTATAGCTTTCATACATCTCAGTAGGTATGGCCTAGGCTTGTTGAACATTGAGCAAAAGAGAGAAAAAGAAGAAAAAATGATAAAGTAATTGGTGGAAAACCTTTTCTTTTTAAGCTGCTGACTGACTCTAGGTCCAGAACTATTTATAATTTTAAGTCTAGACCTTGCAATCTTTACTGAAGACACAATTATCCTCATAAAATCTGAGGTCCAGAAAAGACCACGAAGATGCCATGATCTAGAACAACAGTTACTGGACAGACTCCTTGTTGGTAAAGCGAAGGGACTTGATTTAGGGTGATGACAATAAACTCTCTTCCATCCCTAAAATGCCATGAAAACTGAGACCACCAAAACAGGATGATTTGACCTAGGTTATATACATGGTGGCAAAAATCAGAATAGAACAGAGATTTTGTTGTTAAGAGCTAGAAGGGACCTTAAGAGATTTTCTAGTCAACTGCTCTCAATTTATGAGTGAGGAAAGGAAAAGGTCAAGAGAAACGGTAACTCACTGAAGGTCACAAAGCTATTAAGGGCTTAGCTTTGACTAGAACCCAGATCTGACTCATAGATTCAGTGATCTTTCCATTACAACATTGTTTCTTGTTCTAACCATGATTTCGTGATGTCCCCATCTAATCCTCCTTCCATGCTACCATGCTGTCTCCTTGACAGGGTGGGGAACCTGTAAGCCTCGAGGCCACATATGGCCCTCTAGGTCCTCAAGTGTGGCCCCTTTAACTGAATCCAAACTTCACAGAACAAATCCCCTTAATAAAAGGATTTGTTCTGTAAAACTTGGACTCAGTCAAAAGACTGTACCCAAGCACCTAGAAGGCCACATATGGCCTTGAGGCTGCAGGTTTCCCCACCTGACTGTAAAACATGAGAAAGGTATTCCTATTTCTGCATCTGAATGACCTAGGAAGGTAATATGGTACAATCGAGCAGGTTTCGTTCTGCACTAATAAATGGGACCTAGGTTTCAGTCTTGCCTTTACCATTTACTATCTGTGGGCAAGTCTTGGGCAAGTCGCTTAATCAATCAATAATAATTTATTAAGCTCTTAACATGTACAGGAGTTCTGTTTGATGCTAGAGATGAATGAAACAAACACCAGTTTCCAAGTGTTTACATTGTAATGGACTAAGACAACTAGTACTCATACACACATGTACATACGTCTACATGTCCATCCATATGTAAATGCATATTATATATGTACGTGCTATATACATACATATGTGTATATGTCTATATATGTACTCACATTATACACAGTGATTCTTCCCTCCTTTGAATTGAAAGTTTATCATCAAAGAAAAATAAGAAAAATTCACTATGGTTAAAATGGTAGGCTAATGCTTACAGTGAAAAGTGACAATGGTTTCCTTATATGAATAGAGGTATAAGAATTTATAGCTTCGTAATTTCAAAAAAGAATCAACTCTTAATTGTGCCCATTAATACACAAAGGCATTTGTATAGATAAACCCCAAAAGCTGAAAATCCCAAAATTATTTATGTTGAGCATGCAAATGAACTGCATGATTTTTAAAAAATTATATATTAACATTTCTAATTCTAGAACAAAAAGGGCTTAGATTTCAAAGGGACCTCAGAGATGTCCCAAGTCTGAAATGTTACCTTCTATGATGTCTCCATCAGAAAGTCAGCAAGCAATTGATTGAATGTTTTAATTCATTCAACACACATTTATTAAGCACTTGCTAAGTGTCAGACGTTATTCTAGGTGTTGAGGATACAAAGATGGAAACAAAACAGTCCCTGTCCTCAAGGAACTTATATTCTATTGAATGCTTCCAATGGTGATTTAGGCTTAGGTGAATCATGGAAATTAGTGTGCATTTCCTGAACATATATTGACCGGGCAGGGTTATGGAACAGCATGGAGCAAACCAGAAGTTGAAAGATTCGGGTTTTATGAGGTTGGAATGGAGGGAAACTGGCTTGGAATTAAACACATGGACTTGATAATCCATTTATTGAGAATGAAGATTTGGTTATAATGGTGATAAAGATAATTTACTCTGTGGTATGTACCCTTGACTCTTACTAATACACATATCTGTGTGTTGTTAAACAATTTGTGGTTTGTTGGGTTACATTCTTCTGGAATTATCCAAGCTTTTTCATCTTCCTTATATGCATAAATAAGAGTAGGGAACTTGAAATTTAATTACATAAGAACAGCTGGTATTCTATATTATTAATTTTTAAGGCTTATTGGGGAATACTTGCCAATAAGCAGTAAGAGAAGTTAAGGACTTTAATGTAAAAGAAAGGCTGCTGAGAATGCTTGGCATTCTTGTCTGAATTAGCTGACCAGAGAAGACAGACAAATGGGTCTTCAGAATTACTAAGTGATTCTTCAGTAGTCTTTTTTGTCAAGGTCTTATTTATTTTTTTAAGTCCTCTCTTTATCCTTCAGAGTTGAAGTAATCCACTGGATGACCCAAGTAGCATCAAATCACAGAAGTTTGAAAACTTAGAAAGCCCCTACTGTATTCTTTCTGTCTCTTGTGACTTAGAATACCATACCATTCACAATAGCTAGATAGGCAGTGAAGTCATCAACTGTAATCCTTGAATCCCTACCTCACCGTTGCTTCCTAGGTATTCTCAGTTTTTGCTATTTTGTTGTTGTTCAGTCATTTCAGTAATGTCTGACTCTTTGTGACCCCATTTTGGGATTTTCTTGGCAAAGATACAGGAGTGGTTTGCCATTTCCTTCTCCAGTCCATTTTACAGATGAGGAAACTGAGACAGGGTTAAGTGATTTGCCCAAAGTCACACAGCTAGTGTCTGAGGCTAGATTTGAACTCAGGAAGATGAGTCTTCCTGACTTCAGGCCTGGTACTCTCTCCACTATGTCACCTAAGTGCCCCAGTATTTGACATCCATTCTGCTGTTATGCCCTCTGGACTCTTGTATGTTAAATTCTAAGGGCTTGGGGATTTATCAATTTACCTTATTACTGAGCCTCAATGACCACTAGATCCTTTCTTCTCTACTGCAGCTGAATTCTATTTCTCTCATCTTCTCTAATTAGAATGGAAAACCTTGAAAGTGGAGACTATTTTGTATTTTGCTTTTCCTTCTGTATCCCCAGTGTTTAACACAATGCTTGGTGCAAAATAAGTGCTTAAAACATTCTTTTCCATTCAATATAATCATTTTCTGATTTCGGAGATTGTAATTGAAGTTCAGAGAGGTTATTTTACTCAGCTAGTCAGTAAAGCAGGGGGAAAAAAAACCTAAGGCTTTGGACTGTCTTCCTCTCCTGTCACATAGACTAGTTGTCTTTCCAGTCTTCTCTGATGTTTCTCTAAATCTCTAAATCTAGTCATGCATTAGAATGTAAAGTACTGGATGGCAGGGACTCTTTAAATTTTTTTGTTCCTCCCTTCTTCCCTCCCTCCCTTTCTTCCTTCCTTCATCCCTTCTCTTTCTTAATCTCTTTGATTCTGTTCCTCTAGCTCTGTCTCCCTCAACTCTCTATCTCTTTCCATGTCTGTCTCTGTCTATCTGTCTGCCTGTCTCTCTCAGTACCTTGCACAGTACTTAATCCCTTTCTTAGCTGAACTGAAAACTCACCCCTATGCCCCAATATTTTTTTTTTAAACACAAATACTAGCTCATGGATGCATGCACACAGACATATGAAACATGAAAAATCAGGGTTAGTAATGGGGGAGGGATCCTACAGTCGCCTGACAAATTACCTTTGTAGGATCTGGACTGAGAAAGGTCCCTGCTTGGAATAGCAGCAGGCTAAGTCAGAATACGTTATATCTGATAGAGTGCCTATACAAGAAAGGGGAGAAAATGGGACATATACACCATTTGCCTATGTTGGACCTGGGGGCAGTAAGCCTGTGCCCAGCCCTCGCTTTCTGGGAGGTGACTGAGCAAAGGGAAAGAACCATACCATATGTGTACCTCAAAAACCAAAGGGAAAGAAGGTTAAATGAGTAAACTCCCATAAGCAATGGATTTGCATTCATCATTGTTGATTTTGGCCTAAAACCTTCTTTAGAGTGATACAGACAGGCCAAGGTGAATTTATCAGATGTGATTTTTATCAAGATCCCCCTGTATGAGGCAGGCAGGCAGGCATGCGAGTCACTGCAGGACCACCAGTGCCTGTGATTGGTTCTGACATATCCAGCTGAAAGGGCTCTTATTCCAAGAATGATCTTCTTTTTTAGAGAGTATTGAGTTGGGACTGATTTTGATAGCCAGTTTCAGTCAAGAATCATAAAGTTATTGCACATTTAAAACCGTCAGTATGAGAATCATTCTCTCCCTCTTTCTCTCTCTCTCTCTCTCTCTCTCTCTCTCTCTCTCATCATTTCACAGGACTGCAAGGTTACAGAAAGGTCTAATCAATTGTCAAACTCCCCTTTATCACCGAGAAGGTGGTAAAAAAAAATATCTAACTGCCCTGCTGGAGGGGTTCTTCTGACTACACAGCACCCTTTTCCACATACAATGCTACCATGATTAATGTCCTCCCACCTCAGACCTTGTTAAAACCTGTTCTTTTAAGCAGCCTGGTGCACCACAGTGAGAGCAAGAGCGAGGTTGCATAAATCACCGTGTTCTCACAGCCCCCAGGATATCCATTATAGATGCCAGCTGGGTGACTGGAAGATAGAGAAAAATGAATATTGTATCCTGTGGCCTTTTGCCTCTAATGACCACTTTTCAACATTTTTGAAGGCATGATTAAATTTTGATAACTGGGAAAGTCACTCTGAGCAGGCTGAAATAGAGATAAATTGACTGAGGGTCTGACATCTCAGTGGAGAGCAGGCAACTAATTAGTGTGTGAAGCGCACTCTGAAAGAGATGTAAAAGGGAGGCAGGTTTAATCAGAGGAGCTGCTGAGGTACGGGAATAGTCAGGGATAATTGCGGCCTAGGTAGAAATCACAGGCTCAATGAGCGGCTTTTTTCTGTCTGCTTGATTGGCAGCCGCTGACCTAGTGGCCAAAACCCTTGAACTCCTACAATGGGGCCCAGCCTTGTCAAAGCCATTTGTTTGCAGCTCTCCATGACCAGCTAAGGACATCCAGTCTGAAGGGGGCATTTCACTCCCTTGCTTTGGTGGGAGCTGGGCAGAACAGCCTCATTATTTCTGATGACTTCCCTTTTGACCCTTTTTACCCGTTTTCCCCCAACACGCCACAAAACACACACACACACATAGATCAGTCCCCAGGACCCTTCTCGCCAGAGGAAGTGTCAGATCATTTAACTGGTGACGGGGCGGGGGGGGGGGGGGAGGCCCGCTGGTGTTGAGGGAGGGCTGTAGGGAATAATGCACTGGGAGGGAAGATAGGAGAGGTATTGGAGAAAAGAAAGAGCCAATTAAAAAAAAACACAACTCACTAGGTACTTGATTTCATTGAAGGAATGATGCTTTCTCTGCTGCCTACCTTGCTAAGACCAGAGGATATTACTGCTAAGGTATGTTTATGTCCCAAGTATATGTAACTTCTTGAGTTAAGGCGTAGAGGAACTAACCACAGCACTTTTAATCCCTTTAATCATTTTCTGGGCTAGATAGACCTACATTGTGGGTGGCCCTGATGGAGCACACCTGTGAGGCAGGTGACTAACTTCCACTCATTTCCATAATGCATTCACATTTATTCAGGATAAACATGTAGTGTTTTGTTTCTGCTACCAGGGATTTTCTGACTTAAACTCATGTTTAGGAGAATAATAATCATCTCCTGAAGTTGCATTAGTAACTAAGCAGATTATTTTTTTTTTAAAGGAAGGAGGAGGGTAGACAGAGGGGATAGGCAGGGGATGACATAGAGATGGATAAGAAGTAGGGAGGGGGTAGTGTGCTGGCTCATGCTATTTGAAAGTGTGAATCAGTGTTGCTTCGCATTATTTTTTATGCCTTCGGCTCACTAGTTTCTCTTTTTAAACTGATCAGTCCCCTGGGTCTAGTATTATACCAAAGACCAGGAGACCTGATGTGACTTGTATTTGAAGTGACAGCGTACTGTTTTTGCAAAGCCTTGAGCTAAGATTTTCTAAAACACATTTTTTTTACATGAAAATGAGGCCCAGTTGTTACTTGGTTGACATAATTAGGTGTCTACTATATATTGCTGCTTCTATTTTTATGGTGTAGCTTAGCCTAGAGGAGGCTCTGTCTCTGCATGGCTTGAAATCGCATGTGGCCACCTGCTTGGCGAAAATGAGAATGGACTCAAACTGTTGCCCATTTCCCTGAATACGCCTACTTTATAGTCTGAAAAATTGGGTACAGAGGACATTGTCAGTTTCTTAACTCTCCCGTGTTTTTTGGGGGAACCAGATTGAACTTTAAAAAGTGGGTATTGAGGTAGGTGGCTTCAGCTGGCTTGGCTTAGTTAAATAAGCCTCTTGGAAAAGGTTAGAGTGAAGGGCAGGCCAATCAGCATTCAAATGGGCAGCTAACTGCCCAACGGGACCTTAGAATAAGCATCCCTGGCTCTGCTCCTGGCTACACTGATGCTGCTGGGATTAGCAAAATGCTGCCACTGCCATGGGGAACTACTTTATTCCCTCACCCCTGGAATGCTAGAGCCAAAGGGAATTTGGGAGAGAGGATTAAATGGGATAGAATCAAAGCAGATCAACCAGTCAATCAAGAGGAACATGGGGGAGGAGAGAGTGCCTACCTTCTATGTGCTAAGCTTATGTATGCCTGAGGAGGACACAGACTCTACCCTCAAGGAGCTTAGAATCTAATTGGGGTGAAAGAGTTCTAATGCAAAGCAGAATAGTGGGTCCAGGCAAAATGCTATGATGAAGTTAGGAACAAGAAGTCACTTTGAAGTATACAAATTTGAAAGGATTCAGTGAAGAGGGGGCATTAGAGTTAGGCCACAGACGAAGAGAGGAACTTCAATAGATAAGAGATGTCAGTAAAGGGATTCATTGAGGGTATAGGGGACCTCATGAACAAAGTCACAGAGACAGAAGAATGGGGACAAGAATGGAGGATGAACAGAATGGTGACGGGGTGGTGGTGAGGGAGGGTTGTGGGGAATACACTGGGAGGGAAGACAGGAGAGGTATTGGAGAAAAGAAAGCCAATTAAAAAAACACTCACTAGGCACTCGATTTCATTGAAAGAAGGTAGAAAGGTAGATTGGAGCCAACTTATGGAGGGCCTTGAATGCCAGATCAAAATTTCATTAGACAACTGGGAGCCACTGAAGATTTTTGGCCAAAGCAGTGGTATGGCCAGAGCAGTACAGTTAGTTAGATTACTTTGTCAGTGATAGGAAGAATCAATTTTGGAAAGGAGTGATGGGAATCAACAAGACCTAGGTTCCAATAAAGCTTCAAACACTTACCAACCACATAGCCCTAAGAAAGTCACTTAATTTCTTTAAGCCTCAGTTTCCTCATTTGTCAAATGGTAACAATAATAACACCTACCTGATAGAGTTGTTGTGATAGGGAATAGTCAAATGAGCTAATCATGTTTGCAAACCTTAAAGTACTGTGTAAATGTAAGCTGTCATTTCCCTTTTGGGTCTTTGAGTATTTTATGGCTACCAGTGAAACATTACTACCTTGCACTTGCTATCTATAGTAGAGAGGAAGCATGTGGGGAATAGAGAGCAGACCTCAAAGCAAGGAAAAACTGGGTTTAAGACTTCCTGTGAAACATACTGGCTGTGATCTGAGCTAAGTCCTTTCACCTCTCACTCCTTCAGTAATTGTCTAAGACTATCTGAGGCACAGAGGAGATGCTGACCTGTATTGGAAGAGGGAGTTTCCCCACCTGGGATTTACCTGTACCAATAAAATTACAGATCCAGTCCATATTCATATTCCATATATATATATATATATATATATATATATATATATATATATATATATATATATATATATACATATCTCACCTTGACACATGTTAAGAGTGTATATCTTTTATGCCGCTTCTTCAGCATAGATCCTCATTGTTAATGTGCTGCAGACTACTTTTCATTGCCTTTTGAGCCACCTGGAATTTGGAATTTGTGCCAGGTTTTGGTAATTTAAACAAAAATAAGAGATCATATCTTCTTTCAAGGAGCTCACATTCTAAAGATGGAGGCAGCATTTAAACAGCTATGTATTCAAGAGATACATGCAGGATAAATTGGAGAATATCAACAGAGGGAAGGCACCAGAATTAAGGGATATCATGAAAGGCTTCTTGCAGAAGGAGAGATTTTAGCTGGGACTTGAAGGAAGCCAAGGAAACCTGGAGGTGGAATGAGGAAGGAGAAAATTCCATGCATGAATGACAGCCAGTAAAGGTGCCTGGTGTTGGGGGGGGATGGAGGGTCTTGTGTGAGGAACAGCAAAGAGGTCAGTGTCATTAGATCATAAAGTATATAGTGGAGAACAGCATGTAAGAAGACTGGAAAGGTAGGAAAAGGTTATTAGGAAGGAGTTTGAATGCCAGCAGAGGATTGTATAGTCCATCTTTGAGGTCACAGGGAACTGCTATGGTTTATTAAATAGGGGGAAAGGTGATGTGGACAAACTTGCATTTTAGGAAGTTTAATTTGACTAAGGGCAGACTGAAGTAGGGAGAGATTTGAGGCAAGGAGACCAAGCAGCAGCCTATTGCAATAGTTGGGCATGAGGTGATGAGTATGGTGACAGTGTCAGAAGAGATATGGGGTGGGGAAAGTATGGGAGATGTAATGAAGGAAGAAACAATAGGACTTGGCAACAGGCTGGGTATGATGGGATAAGAGAGAGAGAGAGAGTAAAGAGTCAAGGGTGACATCTGGGTTACTGGGTGGTGCCCTTGATCGTGTTCAATTTTTGACATGATGTACTGAATATGGGTCATGAGATATCAAATAAGCAGTTGAATAGGTGGATATTGAAAAGACAGTTATGGAGCATTCAGGGAGGACTAGCATCTCTGGCATGAGGGCTTGCCAAGCCCTTTTCAGAGCTGCTCAATCCACCCACCTGACACTCAACTCTCACTTGTGACTCCAAGAAGCCATAGCATGCAAAGTACCCACACCCCAATAAAATTGTCTTGGCAGACAAGCCAAACCAGGTTGAGGGCAACTGATGGGTCTCAAACTTATCAGTGGTTTGGGGATGTCTACCCCATGTATGTGAAAACCACCCCCAGCAGTGGAATGGGTAAATGAGAACAATCACCAAGGTGGCTGAGACAGGTTCTGTGGAGCTCTTAGAGCTTGGACAGACATCAAAGACACCGAGCTCATCCACTGTATCCCAAGTCATTGCTAGTAATCTTAACTTTTGTCCTCTCACTGGACTTCAGTGATAACTCTGGAAAATAGAGTAAGGCTGATAACTTTGTGAAACTCTGCCCCACCTAAATCCAAGCCACACATGAGTCAAGGCATCACCCTGTGATGTCATTGGCACTCTTCAAAAATAAAAGATGAACAATAACATCGATTTTTTTTGACAGACTAATATTTCAAATGAATAACATACTTCAGATTACAAAAAAACTAATTATAATGAAATACAATTACAAAAACTAGGAAAAAACACCAAAACAAAACAACAAAGTTCATGGACCTCAGGTTAAGAACCATACACACTGTTCCCTGCTACCCACCCACAATTCGTATGCTTAGTATTATTTATATGAAACATATTCTTTCTGCATGAAGAAAGAAACATTGTACAGTGGAAAGAGCTCTGAATGTGTAGCCCATCGGCCTGGGTTGGAATCTTTCTTCTTCCACTTACTCTGTGGCCTTGGATTATTCATTTAAACATTTCTGGCCCCTACTTTCCTCATCTTTAGAATAAGGAGGTTGGAATAGATGGCCTTTAAAGTAATTTCTATCTCCAAGCTCTAATTCTATGATTAACCAAGCTCAATTCTTTGCACTCAAAAGGGCATTGGCAATAGACTTCTGGGGCTTGGAGCGAAAATTTCTCTGTGATCCTGGGCAAAGATTATTGCATGCTTCTGCCAGATAACATACCAGCAGAAGGAAAATTGTCTTTTTCATGTTTCTGGCTCTATACATAGCCTATCCTATTTCTACTCTCTTTTGGCACCTTGAGCCCGTTGGATTTGTGTAGGTTCAGTGCCTCAGCTGTGTTCCTGTGTATATGGGAGTTAGAGATAGTCTCCACCAAATGAGACCCTCCAGATTTCAGATGTGCCTGAGTGGTTACTTCCTTCTGCTCACTGTCTTTCCCTTTGGAGGAGTTCTCTTAAGATTGCCAGTCATGGCTACCCATCCTTCTAACCAATCTAACAGTATTATGCTTCCTCCACATATTTAATAGACCTCTTAAACCTTTTTGCATGCCCCCCCCCCCGCATTGCTAGATGTCACCACGAGGGAAAATTGATTCCCAAATAAAATTAAGGACTTGTTAATGTCAGGCCCAAATTGGAGATATCTCTTGAATTACCCAAGCATAAAGTCCAGGCTCTCCACAGATGATGTTTCTTTGTTGACCTGCTGCATGTGACCAATGGGATTTTTGCTTTAGAATAGAATGACAGCCATAGGATAAGAAGAACAAAACATCAGTGAAAATAAGAAGCGTTTTTTTTTTTGGTGGGTGGGGGGAGTGTTGCAGGTGGTAGGGATGAGGGGAGTTCTTTATGTAGGAGGACAGAGTCAGCAATGGGTCAATAGACCAGAGGGAGGTGAGGAGGTGGAAAATGTGGCATGTTACCAAGCCTATCATGGATGTATGTTGTTTATACTCAAACCAAATAATTTTTTTTTCATAGAAGTGGAGAATCATCCATGTAAGTTGTCACTCTTAAAAATCTGATGTGCTTGTCAGTGTGAGTTAGTGTACCCTCCCCACCCACAAGTCAAATTGAATTCTGTTGGAAGCAATTTGATTGGACAAATCTCTTTAGCAATGCTAATTACATGGAGAAGTCTAATGTTTGAGCTGCCTGGCCATTTTCCACTGGGTTAATATGAGTGGACTGTAATAAAAAAAAAATAAGAGTTTCATCTAATGACCTTTCCTCCTTTGTTCCATACTAGTTTTCACTGACTTTGGTGTCAGATTCAACAGAGAAGCAGTCTGGAAGTGAAGGAAAATAAAAACAGGCACAATCAATTTTTATAAGGCAGGCAGTAGTGACGACTTAATTGCTACCCTGTTGAAAAGTCTGTGGCCCTTATGCTAAATTGTTGCAAGAAAAAAAAATAGTCATTGTAAGTTATCAGCACTTTGACCGGTTCTTGGTTTTTTATTTTTTTGAAGTCTTACCAGCAGTCTGAGTGGACCTATGATTAAGAATAGCGAAGTCCATGAGCAATCTAAAACACAGGATTTCAAGAACCAGGTGGAAGCTGGGGTGCCACTGGAGCGGGGGGTGGACTGGATGAAGGGAAATACAGACTGTACGCATAATGGCAACATCACTCTAACTCGGTAGTAGGCTAGAAACTACAGTGTTTCAAATGGAGTATTGTACTGCCTGTCATGATGACATTCAATTAAGTGATATCCTATGATTATTTCTCACCCTATGTGATTTAACAAAAACATTATTGAAATTAGGAAAAACCATTCTAAACACAAGCAAAAAAAATCTTTGATTGGAATTATAATGGTGTCTTTCAGAGGACTTTGACAGGTAAATTATGAGCATTTATAGCTAAACTTTGGAATATAATGTTAATTTGAAATAAGTTCAGACTATCTATGAGGATTTTATTTTTCCATATAGGTCTTAGACTATCATAATAGGCATCTGGAAGGGAGAAAAGTTGCCCTTTAGAAGATGTTAATAATGTTAGGATTTCTTTCTTTTTTTTTTTTTTTGAGACAATGGGGTTAAATGTCTTGTCCAGGGTTGCACAATTAGTAAGCATCTGAGGCCAAATTTGAACTCAGGTCTTCCTGACTTCAGGGTCCACAGGTCCACTGTGCCACCTAGCTGCCCCTGAGAAGTTTTGAATAAAAGGTAATAATGTGCATAGAAGTAGTCTCTTGTTATAGTAAGACATTGGACTTGTAGGCAGGAAGACCTATATTTAAATCCCACCTCTGACACTATGCTTCCTACCTGTCTGACCATGGGCAAGTTGCTTTTTTCTATATGCCTAGCAATGCTATGGACTTTAACTACTAAGTCATAGACAGGCATCTTCTTTGATAAAATTGATAAAATTACAGATTATTTTAATAATGGTGGCACACATGGATAGAGCACTGGCCCTAGAGTCAGAAAGACTCATCTTCCTCATTTCAAATTGGACCTCAGACACTTGCTGGCTATCTAGTAAATCACTTAACCCTATTTACCTCAGTTTTCTCATCTGTAAAATGAACTGGAGAAGGAACTGACGAACCACTCCAGTATCTTTGCCCAGAAAACCCCAAATAGGGTCATGAAGAGTCACACTTGACTGAATAACAACAATTCTAATAATTCTCAGTAAGGGTCAGAGTAGGCTGTGATGCTTCTTGGAACAGACCTTTTTCAAGTCGGCATTTCTCAGGAGTTTCACCTCAAACCTTCATGGTCAGGATATCAGGGAGCACAACATTCTTGATTCAGGGTTGCCTTTGCTTGATCGTGTTTTCTAAGTTCCTGATAAATTTAACCACAGAGCATCTGCAATAGTCTTCTATATTGCTCACAAAAGAAGGAAGTGATTCTAAATTTCAAATATGAGGCAACATGCTAAAGAAAGAACAATGAGATTGGAAGCAAAAAGTGTGGGCTGTGGTCCCAGGTCTGTTACTTATTACTTGCTTCTCCTTAGATAAAAGTTATTTAACCCCCTGGTTCTCAGTTTCCCTATCTGTAAAATTAACATTATACCTGGCCCATTGACTTCACAGGGTTGTTAAGGATTGGAAGAGAGAATGGAGATGAAAGCACTTGTCATTATAAAGCCCCATACAAAGTATTCTTAACACTTTTTGTGTCATAGACCCCTTTGGCAGACTGGTGAAGCCTATGGAGGCCTTCTGAGAATTATGTTTATAAATGCATAAAATAAAAATATATAGAATCACAAAAGAAACTAATAATATTGAAAAACTTATCAAACTATCAAAAAAAGTTCACAGACTCCATGTTAAGAACTTCTGCTGTATACAAATGTAATGTTTTATTTTCAATTATTTCATAAAATGGAGCATATGGGGTTTTGGGGGAGGACTAGAACCTCTGGTGTGAGGGCTTGCTGAGCCATTTTCAGGGCTGCTTATCCACCTTTGGTGTCCATCTGCCATCCAGCTCTCACCTGTGGCTCCAAGGAGCTGTAGCATGCACAACAGGTACACCCCAGTAAAACTGTCTCAGCAGACAGGCAGTCTATGTTGATGGTAAACAATAGACCCCAGACCCATTGGTGAATTAGGGGGGTGTCTATTCCAAGCATGTGAAGACTCCCCCTAGCAGTGGAATGGGCAGATGAGAACAGTTTGTTACAATAGTCATGAAGGTAGCTGAAGCAGGTGTTGTAGAGAGCTTAGAGCTTGCTAAAACATCCAAGACACCAAGATCATCCACTGCATCTTGGGCCATCACCAGTCATCCTGACTTTTTTCTTGCCACTGGACTTTAAGATGCTATGGAAGAGAGAATGAGGCTGATGGCTTTGTGTAACTCTACCTCACAGAAATCCAACTCGCTTGAAAGTCAAGATATCACCCCATGATCTCATTGATATTCATATAAAAGAAAGGATGAACAATACCACAATAAATGTTAATAGATTTTGAGTGAATGAATATCATGAAAGTCTGACAACAAAAGAAGCCACTATGAAAAAAAAAACAGCCTTCTAAAACAAAAAACTTTCTCTACAGCACATGATGCCTTCCCTCCCAAAATAAAGCCTGTATTTTTATTCTTCTTCTTAGTTATTTCAGTCATTTCTGACTCTTTTTTTGGGGGTGGGATTTCTTGGTAGAGTTAATAGTTTGCAATTTCCTTTTCTAGCTCCTTTATAGGTAAGGAAAGTGAGGCAAACAGGATCAGTGACTTGCCCACAGTCACATAGCTAGTAAGTGTCTGGGGCTGGATTTGAACTCAGGTATTTCTGACTCCTGGCCCAGTGTTTTCTTCAGTTCAACACCTAGCTTCTCTTGTATATGCATATATGCATATGTGTATACACTCACACATATTGCCTGATATACTCTCATACACATACATATACATACATATACACACACATACACATATATAGTCTAAAAAGATTCACATTAAGGGCTCCAGATTTTATAGTTTTGCTGTCTGTTTCTGCCTGTGATTCTATTAGCATTTCCTTTAAGAGCTAAGATGATGTTCTATTCATTGCAAGTAGTGATATCTCATTCTTTATGGCTTCTTTAAGTATCAAGTCATTTCCCTGTTTATTTTAGCCATGTATATTTTCACTTTGCCTTTCCTGAGATAATGACTGCTACCCATGCTTTTTAAAATTTTTTGAGACACAATAAATTATGCTCAACCCCTCATTTTAATTCTGTATGAATCTTTTTGTTTCAAGATTATTTCTTATAAAAATGTTTTTTGGATTCTACTTCATAAACCCTACTTTCATTTTCACTTTTCCAGCTAATTTCCCTATAGAATTTAATGTATTCCTACACCAAGCACCCTGTCTGAGGGTGAGGAGAGGGAAGGGGCATGGAATCCAGTGAGTATGTGAGTTCAATCCTTCTTTTCCTGGTTCAGATAAGAGAGGTTAATGAGATGACTGTTCCCCCAATTCCTCCTCCATTATTGTATGTTGGAAAGCTGCATGGGGTAGTGAAAAATAACTCTGGAACCTTGAATGAGAAAATATCGGGCCAAATCCTAGCCCTAGTATTTATTACCTGTATGACCTTGGGCAAGTAGCTTAACTTCCTTAAAACTCAGTTTTCTCAATTGTATAGATGGATATAGTCATGGCTGAACTATGTACTTCACAAGGTTATGATGAGAAAATTACTTTATAAATATAAATGACTCCATATAAATATGAACTAAGAATATCATTGCTATGTCATAGCCTGAGTCAGTTTCCCTCTTGTGTTCATAAATATTTGGGCTGACCACTGCAAATACAACTGTATTCAGAATCACTTTGCCATTGACTCTGAATGAGATTCTTTACTGGCATATGAATGATCAAAATTAGCCAATGCTAAGTATTGTAAACTGATTTGAGTTCCCTGACCTTCCTCTGATTGAGCAATCCAATCCAATCCAATCCAATCCAATCCAATCTAATCCAGTCCATATTTATTTAACACCTACTATCTCATAGGTACTATACTAAGTGCTCGGGATACATTTTTAAGTAATATTTTATTTTTTGCTCCAATTACTTGTAAAAGCAATTTTAACATTCACTTTTTAAAATTTTGAGTTCCAAATTCTGTCCCCTCTCCTTCTCCTTACCCCTTCATTGAGAAGGCAAGGAATTTGATCTAGGTTATACACATGCAGTCATACAAAACATATTTCCACATTGGTCATATCGTGAAAGAAAACAAGCAACAATAACCTCAAGAAAAATAAAGTAAAGAAAAAGTATGCTTCCATCTGCCTTCAGACTCCATCAGTTCTTTCTCTGGTATGGATAGCATTTTTCATCACAAATTGGGGATACAATCAATAAAAAGAGAGATAGTCCCTGCCCTCAAGAAGCTTATCTGATGGAGAGAGGCAATATACAAAAGGAGAGGGTGAAGTGGGAAGGTGGGGGTAGGGACATCCGGGGCATCCATGGAGTTGAAAACAGGAAGAACAGCAGATGCAGAGCAGAATTGCGCAAAAGTACAGTTTCTGCTATATATAAGGAAGGCATTGGAAGGAGCTTGGTGCTCTCCCCTCAACCAGCACAATGTTGGTAGCAACCTGACACACCCTGATCATCTGAAATGATCAAGAAATATTTTGGAAAATAAGTTTCTTAGATTCTGCTGAGCCTTTTACCAAGAAATACAGGCCAAACTGTTACAGATAGCACTGATATTAGAAATTGCTAAATAATAAATAAAATTTAAAAAATAAATTAAAAAAACCCCTGCTCTAATTTTTGTAACATGAAGTGAAATACTCACACTGGTTAGGACCTTGCTTTAGGTTCATAGGCTAACTGATTCAGAGCTAGAAGGAAACCTAGAAATTATACAGTAAACTTCTCTCATTTGGTTAAGGGATTTGTTGAGGATGACATGGGCAGTAAGTGACCAAAGTGAGATCTGAAATTACATTTATCATAGTTGATCATTGCACAGTGTTGCTGTTACTGTGTGTGATGTCCCCCTGGTTCTGCTTACTTCACTCAGCATTATTTCATGTAAGTCTTTCCAGGTTTTTCTGAAGTCCACCTGCTCATCATTTGCTATGCACAATAGTATTCCATTACATTAATATACCGCAACTTGTTCAGCCATGCCCCAACTGTTGGGCATCCCCTCCGTTTCCAATTCTTTGCCACCCCAAAAAGAGCAACTATAAATATTTTTGTACATGTGTGTCCTTTTCTCTTTTTATCATCTCTTTGGGATACAGACCTAGTAGCTGGATCAAAGAGTATGCAGTTTTACAGCCTTTTGGGCATAGTTCCAAATTGTTCTCCAGAATGGTTGGATCAGTTTACAACTCCACCAACAATGTATTAGCGTTCCAGTTTTCCCATTTATTAGCCATGGGACCCTGGACAAGTCACTTAACCCTGTTTGCTTCACTTTTCTCATTTGTAAAATGATCTGGAGAAGGAAAGGGCAAATCATGATCCAAGTGGGGTCATGAAGAGTTGGACATGACTGAAAAATGACTGACTCACTCATTGAACCTCCTTGAGGGATACAAATAACCCTTAAGAGAATGTAAGCTTTTTGAGAACAAGGATTGCTTCATTCTTTGTATTTGTATTCCCCACTTCCCTCCTTGCACCTCCAGTAGAACCTGGCATATGGTAGGCTCCTGATAAACGCTTGTTGATGGACTGATTATAGATGAGGCCATCTATCAGATACCAGCCACACACTCTCCCCTTTGGAGTCAGAGACCCCCTTCTGCTTAGATAGTAGATAAATGGCCCTGAGAGCACTGGACCTCTGTCAGCTGTTGTCTGATTAATTTGCCAAGATTCAGGTGGGGTTGAATGGCTGCAATATTCTCTGCACATAATATCATTTGTATACCAGTGTCTGGTAATGGGTATGGACGATTTCAGCTTTAACAACAGACTACATGTTTCCATTTTGTGGTGGCCTGGAATGTAAACTCACTATGGAGAAATTAAACCAACTGAAAACAAGCACTACCTCATCTGTGGTTGGCTGAAGTTTTTTAAAAATTTGTTGGAAGTGCCCTTGGTTTTTGTTATCTAGCTGTACTACTACAGGGTACTGGTGCCCTTTATGTGATGAACAGAACCCTGGCATGCTGCCTTCATGACCAATAGCTCTCTCCCTCAATTTCTGCTGATTCCGCCCTCTGCTATGGATATCGTTAGAGAAAAAATACATACAGAACCAAAGCACAGTGAGTGGCAATTTACAAGACCCTAACCCCCTAACCTGGACACATGAGAGGCACCTCTTCCCATAACAAAGGGCTTTTGTGGGTTTGGATCTGTTTAGCACTGAGGCTATGGTGAACTGTCCTCTTAATACCCTAAGAATTTTTCCCCGTAAGACCACAGATTTAAAGCAAGAGGATTGCAGACACCGTCTAACCTTACTCCCATTAGAATTTAATAGTCTTGTCTTTCTGCTTGTATTCAAAGTTCTTAGCATAGTGTCTGGTACATAGTAGGTGCTTAATAAATGTTTGGTTTCTCCCTCCACTCCCCTATTTGAAATGGAATGTGCTTTTTAGACACTATGTGCCACTGGGAATGATAAAGTGCCCTGACCCAGAGTCAGGAATACTTGAATTTAAATCCAGCCTCGGATACTTATTAGCTGTATGCCTCAGTTTCCTCATCTGTAAAATGGAGATAACACCTACCTTACAGGGTTGTTGTGTTAATCAAATGAGATAATATTTGCAAAGCATTAACCAGTATCTCATTCATAATAGGGGCTTAAATATTTGCTGACTTGTCTCCCTTATTTTGTATATTAAGAAACTGAAGCCCAGAAAGAAGTGACTTGTCCAGATGGCCTCATCTATAATCAGTCCATATATAAGTAACAAATGGTAGATCTGGGATTATAACCCAGATCTCCTGGCTCCAAATGCATGACTCTTTTTACTATACCATACTACCTCCTTAGCAAGAGTAATGCAACATAATGTTGGGGTCTTTGGGTCTTGGTAAAAAAAAAATCTAAGAAAAGCATGGTCAGGGTGGAAAAACTCTGGATGAAAATGTCCTTAGTCACCTGTGAACTTCAGAAATCCTTGAAGTTCCTTTGTTATCATGGGCACACTGCCCTTTAGCACTGTTTCTTCCACATTTTGAGGGTTCATTTGTGCTCCCCCACCAGCACCTGACCCCACAAGTTCTATTTCTCTTCACTTGATTGCATTTCTCTAGTTTATTTATTTAATTTATTTATTTTAAACTCAAATATTAAAACTTAAATATACAATACGAAAAGGAAAAGAAGCATTATAAACTTAAATACTGACACTTATTACAAAATAAAAGAAAGAAGCATTGCCATGTGCACAGCAGAACGTAAGACAGGATTCAATATATACAACAAGAAATTTTCATTTCCAGGAAGTATATAATAAATACTACACATTGTGTTCAGAGCTGTCCATCTTTTCTTTGCTTCCTTGTAAACTTTCTTTTGTTCTATGCTGTGCACTTTTTACTTTGTTTTTTTTGCCCCTTTATTCCCTGCCTCCCAAGAAGGCTACAGTTAAGTGTGGATACACACATATGTATATATATACATACATATATATATATATATATATATATATGTATATGTATGTATATATATACATATATATATATATATGTATGTGTGTGTGTGTGTGCATGCACACACATGCGTAGATGTAGACTTATACATGCACATATATACATACATATATAAATACATATATACACTTACATATACTTAGATATCTATAATCATACTCATTAGATATATACATTCATATGTATCTATGTAAGACTGTACTATACTTGTTTGTCCTCTATTTCTCTGAGGGTAGATAAGCTCTTCCTTGATAAGTCCAAGTCTTACTATGTTTTTCTAAGTCTCCCAACTCATCATTTCCTATACCACAGCAATATTCCAAACTTATACTGTCTAGTTATTTTAAATAGTCTAGTGCTTCTCCAGTTTGCCAAACCCATGGTTGCATAGCAGGCTAGCTTTTACCAAGATAACATGCTATCTGTGGTCCTAGGAGGAGATCAGAATCACCAAAAAATGCTCTTTTACATCCTCCCCCTACCCCACATCCAGAGGGTCCTGAGATAAAATGAAATGCTGATAAACCACAGGATCATTACTCAGTCTCAAATTATCTCTGAGAGAACTTAAAAGTCATCTTCTATTCATTCTCTTCCTAAATCTGAATAAGGTTATAGGTCCCCTGCAGATCCAAGGTAGTGAATGGGACTGCCTGGTGGAGTCACTCCAAAAGGTCAGGAATAAGTGGTAGGAAGGCTAATGATCTTACACTGTTATGACAGAGAAGGCTTGGATGGCAGAGCTTTAGCTCCCGAATTCTTTCCCACCAATAACACAGGGGTCCCAGGAGGGTGGTTAAAGGGACTGGTGAACCCAGCTGCAGATTTCTTTTCAGAAATTCTTGGAGGATTTTTTTCCTTCCCGTCTTAGGACTGGTCAGATGACAAATGCAACCAGAGGGTGTCTTGACCTTGAAGGTGTCCTTTATCTTTCAGTAGCGGGAAATTCAGAGTCTGAGAGTTCCATGAAATGATCTCCTTTACTGGGCAGAGGTACATATGAACATTGATTTTCTCCTTTCAAGGTATACTTAGTGATATCAGGTAAAAACTCAAAGGGAAGCCCAAACTAGTACATAGAGCCCTTTCAGGCCCACATCTTGTTTCAGGTCAATCTTTCTGTCAGGGATTGGCTCAAGCTTCTCTGGTTTTGTGTCATAGTATGCTGGCCTCTAATAAAGGTGCTGAAGGGTTGTCATTCTGTCATTTTTCAGTCATGTCCCACTCTTCTTGACCCCATTTGGGCTTTTCTTGGCAAAGATACCAGAGTGGTTTGCCATTACCTTTTGCAGTTCATTTTACAGATGAGGAAAATGAAGCAAACAGGGTTAAGTGACTTTGCCCAGGGTCAAACAGCTAATAAGTGTCTGAGGCTTGATTTGAACTCAGGAAGATGAGTTTTCCTGACTCCAGGCTGGATAGTCTATCTTCTGAGCCATGTAACTGTTACCCATAGAGAAGCTGTAGTAGCTCACACTAAAATAAACACATCTTAGGATAGGGGTAAGATGGTGGTAGGAAGAGGTACAAGGTATTAATTCAGACTCATTGACATTGAAGGTGTCTAGGCTTTGCTGAAGTAGTAGTATGGTCTTGGAGTCTGAAGCAATTTTCTGTTTTCTCTCTCCTTAAATTGTTTTGTACTTACCACCAGGTGGCTAAGTTAATAAAGTGCTGGCCTTGAAGTCAAGGAAGGCCTGAGTTCAAATCCTGGCTCAGACACTTACAAACTGTGTGACTTTGGGCATGTTAACCTGTTTGCCTTAGTTTCTTTAACTGTAAAATGGGAATAATAAGAGCACCTACCCCACATGGTTGTAAGAATCAAATTAGAAATATTTATAAAGCATTTAGCATAATGCCTGGTCATCTTCAATGTCTATGAGGTAGAATTAATACATTCTCATTCTCCTTCCTCTTTCCACCATCTAAACCCTAAGAGGTATGTTTGTTTTGGTCTGAAGCAGTGCAGCCTCCTCTTTTAGAGGCCAGGATATTATGACATAGTTCCAGAGCAACTTGACTCAAAGAAACTTATGTACGAGATTTTGAGTTCTTTTCCACTCTTTTGCCTGGGATCTTACATATACTTTGATGGAAGAAAATCTATGGAAGCTATGTTCACTTGTGCCTCTGCTTAGTAAAAATGATTATTTAAAAATCAGACTCTGAGTCTTCCACTCTTGACAGATAAAGGGACCTTCAGTCTCAGGATACCCTCTAGTTACATTTATCCCCTAGTTTTGAGATAGAAAGAAAGAAAGAAAGAAAGAAAGAAAGAAAGAAAAGAAAGAAAGAAAGAGAAAGGAAGAAAGAAACAAAGAGAAAGGAAGGAAGGGAGAAAGAAAAAAGAAAGAAAAGAAATGAAGGAAAGAAAGAGAGAGAAAAAGGAAAGGAGAAAGAAAGAGAAAGAAAAAGGAAGGAAGGGAGAAAGAGAAAAGAAAGAAAGAAAAAAAGGAAGAAAGAGATAAAGAGGAAGGAAGAAAGGAAGGAAGGAAGAAAAGAAAAAGAAAGGAAAGAAAAGAAAGAGAGAGAGAGAGAGAGAGAGAGAGAGAGAGAGAGAGAGAGAGAAGAGAGAGAGACAGAGAGAGAAAGAAAGAGCTTCAATAGAACTTCTGAAAAGAAATATAGAATGGGGTTTACCAGACTTGGGCTATTGATGCAGTTGCTGATGGCCAAAGTAGAAACACCAGTTCATGGAGAGACAAGAGTTGTTCTTTCTTCAGACTTCTGAATAGCAGACAAGAATGGCCAGTACTGAGGCAGGTAAACTGACCCTAACTGAATCAATGCTGTATGATTGCTAAATTGTCTTTCTTTGTTATGGCTAAATGAACTTCCTCTAAAAAAAATTCTTTGATAGTATACAAGTGCCTCATTTTGTTGTAATTCTGGACCTGAAGCACCAGACAAGCCTTAATAAGGCCTGACCTATAAAACCATAACATCTGGACAGTTCTTTGCCCCTTAGTCTTGGTAAAATTCGGTATAAACATGCCTCCTCTGCATTATACTGGGCCTCTTGTGCAGGGATCAGCTTGGGAGGAGGAAATCAGTACAGCCCTCAAGGGGATTTAATATTGTCCCTACTTTGTTATTGAGTCTAGTCTGTGTTTGCAATTGTAGCTAGAGTGAAGAATTTGCCAGCAACACACCTGTAATTATAATTTCAGAACCCAAATCTTGCACGGGTGATGTCTAGGTAGGGTTGGTCACCCTGTCCTACCCCGGGATGTACATGTAGGGAAGGAGTAGGGGTGCCTTGAGGGTTGGGGAAGAGTTTCCAATGAAAATTCATCTGCTGTTAAAACCTGTGCAGATTGAGAATGTTGGATAATAAAATGAGAACCAGTAACCATGTGAACAAGTCTATGAATTGGTAAGAGGCAGAGGTGGGAAGGAATATTAAAACCAGAAATTCATACCCATTTCAAAGAGCAAGTCTGGAATTTTATTCTATATTCATTTTATTTTGCCCCGTGACAAATGAGGAATTAAGCCAGGCAAATTCTGTGTTTATTTTGTCACACTGATATTTTGACACCTGACCATGTGTCCCCTAGCCTTGTTTTCTCAACTTGTCCAAACTCTACCACCAACTGGAAAGCTCCCCTTGATATCCTGTTTTCATTAACCTTCATTAAAATAACCTTAACCACCTACCCTGATCAAGACTATAAAACACTTTTGTTTAGCATCCTCTATTGTTATTTATGTCCAGAAAATAAAAACATATCACTGTATGACAATTCTAGCAAGCTGTCTGATATCAGACTCTGCGATTTGATTTCCTTGAGGATAGGACTGTATTTTGCTTCTTTTTATGTCCCCAGTGCTTCTCATAGTGCCTAGCATGCGGTAGGTACTTACTAAATGCGTACTGATTGATTGAAGCCACATCCACTTAGTAATTACAATAGCTCACATTTATATAGTACTTTGAAAGGCAGCTAGATGGCTCAGTGGGTAAAGCACTGGACCTGGAATCAGGAAAATCTGAGTTCAAATTTGGCCTTAGACACTTATTAGCTAGCTGTGTGACCCTGGTAGGCTTGCCTTCATTCACTGGAGAAGGAAATGGCAAACCATTCCAGTATCTTTGCCAAGAAAACCCCAGGGACAGTATGGCCCAAAGGGGTCGTGGAGAGTCAGACTGAACTGAATGACTGAACAACACATACAGTGCTTTAAGGCTTACAAAGAATTTTCCACACATTGTTTCATTTGATTCCCACAACAACTCTATGGAGTAAGTAATTACTTACTTTTCTTTAAAAAATGTGTGTGTGTCTCTGTGTGTATGTGTGTATATATATATATATATATATATATATGTGTGTGTGTGTGTATATATATATACGCATATATGTAATAAATTATTATAATTACATATACATTATAACTACATTATACAATTGATATATTAATAATGATACGTATAATATAATAAAAATAACAATTGGATGGGAAAAGAATCTATGACTTCTTTGGTATAAGGAATGCCTGGGTGGGGAAACTTCCTCGATTAATGTAAGTCAGAACTTTCACTACAATTATTATAATTATTAGATAATTATTACTAGTATTAGAGATTTGCCTAGGTATTGTCGTGAAACTTAAATAGAAAGGAAGGCAACTAAATGATACATAAAGGTCCATGTGGGCTGGATATTGGCTTAGTTGTAATATTATTTAGGTTTTATTGAATTTTTATTTATTTTATTAAATATTTCCCACTTACATTTTAATCTGTTTGGGGATCTCTGGGTTTAGTTGGACTCATGCCACCAAAGGCTGGGCCTTTGACATGCTGATGTAGAGCACTGAGAGACTAAGTTATTTGCCCAAGGTCATATAGCTAGTATATATCAGAGATTGGCTCTCCATCCACTGTGCCATGATGCTTCCCATGCTGACTATATATATCTAGCAGTTATAGAGCACTTTCAGGTTTGCAAAGCACTTAACATGTACTGTCTTTGCCTCAAATATGAACTCTATGGGATCAGATTGTAGTTATGTCCATTTTACAGATGATAAAACTGAGACACAGAGAATTTACATTGCTTAAAAAGTATTAGAGACAGCAGTCAAACCTATGTCTCTAACTCAAAGCCCAGCGCCCTTTTATACCATACTATGCTGCCTCTTCATTGTTATCAAGTTTGGCTTTATTTTGCTAGTAATTATTCAGGTGTAATAATTATCCATCTTTGCTGCCAGAATGGATATTGTATTAGGTATCAATAAGCAGGCAAGGGATATGTGGACCTTTGCTCACCATTTACTGCTTGTTTATTGCCAGAGACCTAGTCTGTACAAAATCCTATTCTAGAAATAACTGCAGAATAAATAATTATCCCTTTTACATCACAGGGGATCAGGGGGCATGGCGCCCCTGTGATCTGGAAAATCTGCATAAAATTTCTTGGCCCTCCCTTCATACCAGAGAAGTCTGAAATATTATGGTTTTAAAAGATAAAATATGTTGATATTATACAATATTATACGTATATTTTATATATTTCTGAGTTCCTAAAATTTTTCTGGATCATCTGCTGGCCTTTGTGTGTTATCTGCAGTTTCCTCAGAACTGCCCAAAAATTCACATTGAATTTCTTAGGCTGACTCATGGTATTTCAAAGCCATGATGGGGAAAGTCACAAGGTGGCAAGGATAACCACAGAATCACTGAATCAGAATTTGAGAGGTGGAAGGAAACTTCAGCGGCCAACCCTCCTAACCGACCTAGTTATTTCATCTAACTGAGGGAACCAGAAACAACAACAGTAAGAACAAAACACAAAACCAAAACCAATAATGATAATAGCCAGCATTTCTATAGCACTTCAAGGTTTGCATAGCACTTTGCAAATAATTATCTTATTTGATCATCATAGCACCCCTGGAAGGAAGGTGTTATAATTATCTTTATTTTACAGATGAAGAAATAGAGACAGGCAGAGGTTAAGTGACTTGAATAGAGTCACACAGCCAGCAAGTGTTAGGGACTGGCTTTTGAATCAAGTCTTTCTGCCTTTCTGCACTTCAGGACCAGTGCTCTGTCCACTGTGCCACTAACCTTTATTGCACTGACTCCTGGTAAAAATTAATAACATGGTCCCTTCCCAAGGGGTCCTCCTCAATGGACAATGCTAATAAAGTTCAACTTTGGTGTCATTTACATAATTAGACATTGAAAGGGGTCTCTGAGGAAGGCTACATGCCATTAGACTGTCTCCTTTGGGCAGAACTAGGGCCTAGTTACCTCTGGGACTATTTGTGTGTCTTTCTAGCTCTGATTGCCTCCCCCCCCATAGGCCATAGGAACCCTTTCCATTGAATGGGGAAGTGTGTCTGGCTGCCACTGGTCTACCACTTGCTGCCATTCAGACAATTCCTATTTCATTAAATCCTTGCAGTTTCCTTGGCTTGCCTTGCTCATGGCTGCCCCAGAGTACGCTATTACTTATACACTTTCTCCTGCCAATTAAGCTCAAAGATAAGGAAAAGAGGTTAATGTGAGATTCAGAGGGACCCGTGGCAATATTAAAAAAAAAGGCTCCAATATTAGGTAGTTTTAGTGCTATTGGGCATTCAGTTAAAGAGCCTCCAGTGTTTAATTTGGATTATTCCATAGGACAGGTATTGTTTGCTAATTAGTTAATTAAATAACAAATGATTATTGAAAACATGCATCAGGATTAAACACTCTGAAAGAGATAAAGATATCTCCAAGGCAATTAACTCACTGTAATTTTAATGATAAATGTGTAATTAGACTCTTATTTTAAATAGATTACGTGGAGTGGTATTCACAAGCATTAAACTGGCATGTAACAAGATATTTACTTATATAATGAGCAAAATATAATTTTAATTCCTATTAAGCATCAGCTAGTATGCATTTAATTGATACCTAATTTGCTAAAAGCAAAATTCCTTGCAAGTATTATGTACTTATGAGAAGAATATAATCCATTAAAGGCTTATATAACTAAATTAATTACATTGCAATTCAATTTATCTCCAAGCATGCTAACTTCACTTCCAAGACAATTAACAGGGAATATGAAGACTTCAAATGCATTGTAACTTACAACCAACATTTATACATTTATGTGCCTAACCCATAGTTGATTGCTACTGAATCACATAATACAAAAGCCTTTTCTCCCCTTTTAGTGCCCACTAAATAATGAATGGATTATACATTAAGATCAGAAAAATAAAAATAACACACATACAGATATACATGTGTATATGTACATGTGTATGTAATTAGTCAAGGTTTAATCTATTAAATATTTTTGGGACATCCTATGTGTATATCTATGTGTATGTGTATATGTATATATTTATACATACATCATTGTATATGTGTATGATGACCATACTGCCTATCTCAGAGTAATCTGCGAACTTTAAAGAACTCTAAAATCTGTCTGTGCACGTGTGTACATGTACACACATATCTATATATACATATATAATAAGGTCATTATAAGGTATTTTACATATATACAGTTTTAAATATGCATATATGTGTATATCCATACATACATATATGTGTGTGTTCTTTAAGGTTTACAGAATACAATAATCCTGTGAAGTAGACAGTACAAATATTACATCCTCCATTTTATGAGTAAAAAAACTGAGGCTTGGAAAGGCTGAAGCACTTCTCTGGGATCACATAGATAGCTAGTAAATGTCTGAGGTGAGATTTGAACCCAGGTCTTCCTGATTCTAGGTCTAGCATCCTATCCACTTTGCCACGTTAACTCTGTCTACACCATGCTGGGGCACTCAGCCTCCTCCTCTACTCTAGCTGTCACCCTTCCACTGAATTGTAGTTATGTATAACTACCATGGCATGCAAATGGAATGGGGCAAAGTAAAGCAATTAAATTTATTGACAAATAATAAGCCTTACAACTTTTAACATACTATATATCTTTTTTTGCTATAATTACTTATTTTTATAAAAGGTGACATTGAGTTCACAATATTTTGACAAATTTTTTATTCTTTATCACATAACCACATTTTATTGCATTGCCATACCATTGATAAACTCCATTTTCCAAGTCTATACTTGATTATAGACACATACACACATATGTATATATGTAAAACATATATAGGTATAATAGATAGACTTTTAAAGATATAGTTATAATATAATACATATTATACAATGGACCTTAAATCAGGCAAGTTTCAAGGCCAGTGAAGCATGTTCACCTCCATTTTTCAAATGAGTTCTTAATGTTCATGATGTGTTTTGTAGTACAAGTTTGCACTGCTTTAATCCATCTCCTTTTGGGAATTTCTGTAATTCTGGAATACTTCAGATTCTCAGCATAACAATATATCTGAATGAATTCATCTGTTCTTCCATGGGGGTAAGATTTCTAGGCCCACTGAAAGTTTAAAAAAAATTGGTGGATCTTTTACAAAAATGAAAGTACTCAGATTACCAGATCATACAGGTTTACCTAGAGTTCTTCTGACAATGGTTTTTCACATATTCTTGAATAAAAAATAGAGTTTCATCAATAAAAAGGTTTGCCTTTTCCCAATTTTCAGTAATATTCTCTGTATTATCTTATACATTCATAGCAACATTTAGCAGCTACCATTTTTAAAACTGGTCTTATCACTATTGTTTCCAACTTCAAGAAGACTATACAGTACCTTAAAGGAATCAGTAATAAGCCTTCCAGCTTCCAGGCCCACCTGAAGGTCTTAGCTTGTTTTCTAACAATTAGGCAGATTTAAAGCAATAGATTTTCAGTTCTTGGGATTAAAAAAATATTCTTTTTCTTTAAGCTTCAGTTTGGCTGATACTGTTTTATTGTGAGCTTGAATGATTCTTGAAACTTTTGACTTCCTACACCAATACCAATTTAAATATAACTAATAGCTATTGAAGTATACTCTTTTCGGATTATGACTTTTGTACGTTTTTTTTGGGGAATAATATCTATATTAAAAAGCACAGAATTAAAAACAAAAAAGAATAATGAAGCAAATGTGTATGGCTCAAAATCTAGTCACGGGACAGAGAACTAAGTAAGGGTGGAGGAAACAGCTTAATGTGGTTTCATCCAATGTCAGCTTAGTGTATGTAGAAGCACACAAGTACCATCATCAGTGTAACAAGATGAAACTATTTCAAAATCCCAGTATTATTTATCTTAAATAATTCACACACCATTGCGTGTGTGTGTGTGTGTGTGTGTGTGTGTGTGTACATACATATATCAGGGAATCTCTCTTTTTAGGTAAACTTGTTTCTGGAATTCTGAACAATGAAAAATTCAGCAGTATTTCCTTCATATATTGTTTGGACTATGGGCCTTGTAATTATTAATTTTCTTCCATGAATTGTGAAATTTCTTCATGAATTGTGAAGTTTTCAGAGATGATGAGAAACTGCTGAATGATTGAGTTAACATAGCAAGAAACAGTGTCATTTTGGGATAATAGAATTTTAGAATTCACGGAGTCCTTCAAGATCATATTAGATTGGAAGTCAGAGGACTTGGATTCGAATCCCAGCTTGTCCATTACTACTTATGTGATCTTGAGAAAGTTATTTGTACCTATTGGGATTGGGCCTTAGTTCCATTATCTGAAAAATGAGAGATTCAACCAGAGGGCCTCCAAAGTCTCTATATCCCTAAAGTTTTGATCCTTTGGAACTTCTTGTACAGATGAGGGAACTATGCCTGAGAGAAGTTAGGTGACTTGTCCAGGAACACGGAGTTAGAAAGGGACAGATTTGGTTTGAATCCACATTTGATTTGAACCCAAATCTCATTACTCCAAATCCACCACTCTATATGCTTTCTGCTGATCTTCCTATGAAACAAGGGAGAAAGAGAAGAAACGTAAAAAAGAGAACTATTAATGTTATCCCTTCAGTGGCCTCAGTGGTGAATGGCATGAGATGCTAACCAAATTAATTTCAATCATCTCAACAAACATATCAAACACATATGAAACACATACTAAGATCAAGGTACTAGCTTGCCTCTGGGGATACAAAAGTAAACAATCTACAATTGCAATCGCATATCACCTGCCCTAGTGAGGTTATAATTTTTCGAAACAGAGAATCTACTAAACATTTGCTCAACTGAGTATAATACAAAGTTGCACAAGATAAGAACAAAGACAAGATACAGACAAAATACCCTAGAAAAATTTAGAATGAGAAGTTGCAGTGGGAGTAATCAGATCATGTAAAAGTTGTAAAGAAGTAGATTAGGCTGGATGTGAATTTTTAAAAACTCCCTACAGACTAGACCTATCTAAAAGTGAATTGGAAGGCCTGATGTGGCATTAGACTTAATTTGTTTGATTTATCAACACTGGAAAGAATAGATTAGAGTATAGGGTGTGGGACAAAAGCAATAGGTAAAAGGTACCCCTTAGGGGTTCAAGAGGAAGAATAATGGAAGATTGAACTAGGGTGGTCTAGGAAGACCTTTCTTACAAAGGAGATTGAATACACAATATGGTAGCTGGTGACAGCCCTAAATATGAGAGTGAAGCCAAGAGAGGTGCCTTTCCTTTCCTAAAGAGATTGAACATTGATACATTTTATGCTGTCAACATGATGTTGATGAAGCATACCTCATAAGACTGTTATTTGTTAGTGTGATGGAATATGTCACAGGCCTTGAAATGGTTAGAATTGATTGAAGGATCTTTTACTTATTGTTGAAATTGAACATGAAATGATATGAACTACCCTAATATCTAATATTTTAATAAGATTAACTTTAAAATGGGCTTATATTAGAATGGATTGATGATGTTACATGAGTATTTAAATGCTTGAGATGAGAGTGCAAGCCATATGTCATTATTGCATGCTTTTCCATATGCCTATGGAGAAAACTCTGTGTGTGTGTGTGTGTGTGTGGTGTGTGTGTGTGTGTGTGTGTGTGTGTGTGTGTGTTGGAGTGAAACTCCCTATCTAACCCAGCGTAGAATTGCAGGGGAAACTCATTGATCCACTCCCATTGGTTTGCTCCTCCTCAGGTAGCCAGGTTTCAGAGGCTCACCATATTTGTGCCTGACTTACTGAGGATATCCAATCAGCTTAGCTGACTGCTACTCAGAACTTCAGAGCTTAAAAGATACATCAGCCTCAGTATCCCCAATAAAATGGAACATTAAGTGTTTGCCCCCATGCCTGACTGCTTCTCTTTGTGTCAACAAGATTTAATTTCTGTTTTGTGATTGAGGTGCAGACCTTATTTGTAGCTGCCTATAAATTATGATTTCAGTGGTATGGCGAAGGTACCCATTCCTCTTCCTCCTCCCCAACAACAAAAACTCACCAGCTGGCCAATGCCTGAAATTTGCACTGAGAAATACATTCCTTTTGCTCAAGGCTACTAATAGACTCCAGATACCCCTGGGAGAGGCAACACATTCAGATATTTATACTTTAGTATGAATTCATTTATCAGACTCTTGAAAGTAGGTTTTAGAGAAAGGGAAGGACAGGGAGAATATGAGAATAGACATTTGATGGAAAAGTAGTACTATCTTTCCCCTCCCCTCCCAAAAAAGGGAAAAGGTACAGAAAAGAGACATTGGAGACATGGAAAACCTTCTTGCTTCATAATTGTGTTGGGCTGGCCCTATGTGACAAGGTAAAGGGACATTTAAGCAGCTGTGCCTATCTGCTTCCTCTCATTTCCAAAGATAGTCAGTCTTTGTCTTTATAATGCCTACTGTTACAGGTTCAAAACATGTCAGTGCTTCTGTCATCTGCCCTTCTCATCTAAATAGTCACTTGAAGTTGTTCCTTCCCTTTATAATTATCCCCTCCATTTTATACACTTCTTTCAGTCACCTCTTTGGACTCATCATCTTTGTGGAATACAATAAGTCTACTAGACTGTTGGTGCTTTTTTGAAGGTCCTATTGACCAGTTTTCTTAACTATGAAAGATTTCTCTTGAAAAGGTGGACAGGTAGTCTCCTGAAACCATGGTGGGTTTCAGTCAGGGCTGTTGGACAAGATGTCTTCCTTGCCCAGGCAAGACAAAGGTGGATTGATGAATAATAGGGACTAATTATACTGAAAACATCTGAGCACACCAATGTTACATTCTGAAAGCAATTTTAGGAAAGAGGACACTTATGCATGGTAAAATAGGGGGAAAAAAGCCTGGATTTGGTGTCAAGTGACCTAGCTTCAAATACAGGCATTGCCATGTACTACTTGTGTGGCCTTGGACAAGTCATTTTGCTCATTTGGGACTCAGTTTCCTGATCTGCAAAATGAGGGGGTTGGAGACTTATGGTCTCTAAGAACCCTTCTAGCTCTAACACTGTGTTCCTATATGGCACAATCCTAGGCTCAGTTCTGCCATACATGGATGCGCTTTCTGGCCTTGGGCAATTAAAATGACCTTGGTTTCATCATTTATCCTAATATTTCCTCCCTGTCTCACAAGAAGAATCTATTGAAACTTGAGGGAAGAGATTTTTTAAGTATTTTGGGTGACTGAAATAGACACTATATTACTACGAAGTAGAATATAAATTAATATTTGTAAAAACACTTTTATGTCCTTGGAAAAAAGGTACTCTGCAAACAAATTAATGTTATTGTTGTTCAAATGAGTGCTCAATTATTACCGTGATGGGGGACTTATAAGCAGAGAGAAAATGAAACCCAGAAATTAGTTGTTGACAAACTTCTCCTATTTCAACAGTCTTTCTGATTTACACTGTGAAAGTCACAGTATATCCATTCCTTATGATATTGTTCTCTGTGGTAAACATCTGGTTCTGGATTTCTCAGTAGTCAGATAATAATAATTAATAACAATAATGGCTATCACAGAACAATTAAAGGTTGGCAAAGTGCTTTACAAATATTATCTTGTGAGATCCTCCCAACAATCTTGGGAGATGTGTGCTATTATTATCCTGATTTTACAGATGAGGAAACTGAGGCAGCTGGTGGTTAAGTGATTTGGTCAGGGTCACACAGCTAGAAAGGGCCTGAGGCAAGGCAGGATTTGAACTCAGGTCTTCCAGATTCCAAGCTTTGCACAATGCAAGTGCCTCTGATACTTTTTTCTCTTTAAAAAGAATTCTTTGCATGAGGCTCATACTAGAAACCTTTGGCTTAGGCTCCTAGTTATTACCTAATTTTAACAACTCCAATTTCTAACCCCTTCAAACTTTCTTTTAATTTTATGACAGATCAAATCTCTGTTTGCATTAGGGGTGGGGGTGGGGGAAGGGAGAAGGCTGTTGTTGGGTTTTGGGACCAAACATGATTTTATTATCAAGAATTCCAAATGAGGGAAACTACCAGAGCAGTCTGAAACTTGCTTCTCATGGGGCCACTAGGTGGTGCAGGGGATAGAGCACTGGACCTGGAGTCAGCAGGACCTGAGCTCAAATCCAGCCTCAGACACATAACACTTACTAGCTGTGTGACTCTGGGCAAGTCACTTAATCCAAATTGCCAAAACAAAAAAAAACAATAAACAAAAAAGAAACTTGTTCCTCAGTTTCTAGTCTTAGATGCCTGAGGAACACTGCAAACCTAAGTGAGTTGTCTGTGATCACACAGTGTATTTCAGAAGCAGAACTTGAAGCAAGGCTTTTCTAATTCGGAGGTAGGCTTTCTATCCATTATACCATCCCTATATGGCTTTAAGGTGTATTATTTTTTTAAAATTATTTTGTTTGAGAATTTTTATCTACCATGTTTTATCATGTTTGGTAGAGTAGAAAAACTTCGAATTTCTCTATGGCACATTTAATCCACATTCCCCTATTATGTCCAAGATTAAATCTAAAATATTTTGCTTTAAACTTATTTGTTTTTCCCCCAAGTCTTCTCTCTTCCTAACTTTGTTATTAGTAGAAAAGGAATTACCATCCTCCCAGTCACATATGCTCATACCCTAGGTGTCATCCTCAATTCCTTAATCTTTCTTATCCCCCATATCCAATCAGTTGCCAAATCCCATCAATTCTACCTTCACAGCATTTCTTCCATACGCCTCCTTCTCTTCTCTGATGTTGCCACTACCGTGGTTGCTCCATCTCTTGACTATTGCAATAACCTTCTGGTTGGTCTCCCTGTCTCAATTCTCTGTCTTCACTCCTGTCTCCCCTTCACTCAGCTGTCAACATTATCTTTCTATTTTATTTATTTAGGCAATTGGGTTTAAGTGACTTGCCCAGGGTCACACAGCTAGTACATGTCAAGTGTTTGGTCTGAGGCCGGATTTGAACTCAGGTCCTCCTGACTTCAGGGTCCATGTGCCACCTAGCTGCCCCAACATTATCTTTCTAAAGCATAAAACTGACCATGTCATTCAGTAAACTCCAGTGGCTCTCTATCATCTCCAGAATCAACTATAAAGTTCCATGATTGGTGTACAGAGCCCTTCATAACCTGAGCCCCTCTTATCCTTCCAGTCCTCTTATTCTTACTGCCCCCATGTGCTCTGAGATCCAGTGCCACTGACCTTACTGTTACATACAAAAGACTCCATCTGCCAACTCTGGGCATTTTCAGAGGCTGTACCCCCATGCCTGGAATTCTCTCCCTCATCATCTCTCTCCCCCTCCTCCCTGGCTTCCTTCACATCCTAGCTAAATTCTCACCTTCTTTAAATAGTCTTTCATGATACCCCATAATCCTCATAATGCTAGTGTGTCAAAGAGCCTTCCCTCTGTTGATTACCTGCAATTTACCTTGGCAACTTTTTTTTTCTTTCTTTGTATCTCCAGTGCTTAGCATGGTGCTTGGCACATAGTAGATACTTAATAAATACTTGTTTGCTATCTTTCCAAATACAGATTTATAGAAGAAATATCTAGCCAGGCCCAGATACTTCCCCACTCATAAAATATTTTTTGGTGTGTGTCACAAACCTTTTAAATAGAAAGCTAAATTTTTCTGTATAAACAGTAAAACAAGATGAAGACATGGTCTATTAAACAAACAGCAATGATAGACTTTAATATTTCACAATATTGCTGCTTGCTTAATGAGATGCATGTGACAAAAAAAAATCTTCAGTCACTACCTAATCATTTCCATTAACTGATCAAATCTGGGCTTTTTCATGATGTTGATTATGAACAGTAAAAGTAAATCAAGTGATACTAATAATAATTTTCAATTAAAAAACACAAGCTAGACAATGAGCTGTTGGCTTCACTTCAGTTGTTTGAGAATGTATGCTTGTATTTCATTAACTCTGGGGCTAGTTGGACATATACAGACGAGTTTACTACTATACCTCTAGAAATGACTATTGCAAGGCTAAAAAAACGAATCATAGAATATTTCATATTCACCCAATCCTAATAATTTCCCTCTGTCTTCCTATTTTCTTCATCTTATTACTATTGACTATGCAGGGCAGGGGTTGGCAAACTATATCTCAAGGGCCAAGTATAGCCTGCTGTCTGTTATGTATGCCCCGATTTTAAATAAAGTTTTTAAAGCTATTTTAAGATAGTGGGCTGTACAAAAACATATGGTAGGCCAAATTTGTTACATGAGCTACAGCTTGCCATGTGCGATGTGTAACATTTGTGGGCATTCCACCTCCAAACAGGAGAATTGAGAGTGTATCATCATATTTCTTAATTTGAGTCCTATTTGATCTTAATAATTAGTTACATTTACTTTTGATTTCTTGGTGTGTCATTGCTTTTTCCATATATATTCTTGTATTTACTATCTATATTGCTTCCTACTTCACTCTACATCAGTTCATATAGATTTTTCTATGCTTTTCTGTGTTCATCACGTGTATTATTTCTTACAGCATAGTAATATTCAATTATATTTATCTACCAAATCTTGTTTAGCCATTCCAACACTGATTGGCACCTACTTTGTTTCCAATTCTTAGTTATCACAAAAAGTGCTGCTATAAATATTTGGAGTGTATGGGGAATTTATTCTTACCGATAGCTTTTTTGGGGCATAAGCCCAGTAATGGAGTCTCTGCTTCAAATAGTATGGATATTTTAGTTATGTTATTTACATAATTCCAAATTGCTTTCCAAAATATTTGTACCATTTCACAGTTCCACCAACAACATATCAGTGTGCTTATCCTTCCACAACCTCTCAAACATTGATTATTGTCATTTTGGGGTCATTTTTGCCCACTTGCAGGATGTGAGGTGAAACTTCTGGGTTCTTTTAATTTGCATTTCTCTTATTATTAGTGATTTGTAGCATTCTTTCACGTGGTTGTGAATAGTTTGCAATTCTTCTTGGGAGGACTGTTATTCACATTACATGCACTCTTGATCCCAGACCTTCCCATTTTTTCCAGCAGATTTCCCCATGATTTTCTTCTCTATGCATCCACTCTCTAATCTCTCTCTATCTACTGGTTACTTCCCTGTTGCTTACAGAAGCACTCATGTCTCCTTATAGAATCCTTACTGAATCACACAATCCTTGCTAACTGTTGTACTGTATTTTCTCAGCTGAGCTCCTTGAAAAAAAAGCTGTCTAGAGTGATTATCTCTGCTTCCTTTCTTCCTACTCTCTTCTACTCTCCTTCTGTGTAATATGGCTTCTGATTTCCTCACTCAGCTAAAACTGTTCTATATAACATCCCAAGTGATCTCTTAATTGCCAACTCTAATAACATCCCCCTCAATCCTAATGCTTCTTGACCTTTATGAAGCATTTGATAGCAGTGGCCATCCTCTCCTAATGGAAAATTTCTCCTCTGTGGTGTTTACATTTAAGTTCTCTCTTGGTTTTCCTGCTGTCTTACCATTTCTTCTCAATACCCTTTGCTGGATCCTTATTTGTATAAAGCTCACTAATGCTGGGTGTGCATCAAGTCTATGCTTGAGTTTTCTTTTCTTTATTCTCTGTACCCTATCTTGGTGACCTCATCAATTCTCATGAGTTTGGGTATCATTTCTATGCAGATGAATCCAAGATATATAGTTTTAACTCATCTCTCTTCTGAAATCCAGTATCTCTCCTGAACTCCAGGCTTACCTTACCAACTGCCTACTAGACATTTCAAACAAGTTGTCCTGGAGATATCTTAAATGGAACATGCCCCAAACATGATAAGAACTCTTATTATTAGCCTGATCCTTACTAACAAGCAAAAACTAGTTGCTGAAGTAGAAGTGAGGGAGCAAAAGGAAATTCCATTATAGAATTTGTGATGGGGAGAGGAAGATTTGCATTTCTCTAGGTTTGGGGACATCAGATTTCCCAGGGTTTATCTAAGTAGCACCCAATGGCCTAAATTTCTACAAGGTAAGTCAGGAAAATAAAAATGAAAAATTCTTAAGAAGGAAATTATGATGAAGAGAATGAAGGGGAGCTCCCTAAAGAGGCTAAGGTGACTGCACAATACAATTCGGATTTTAAAGACAAAAGATGAAAGTAAGAGCAGAGAACTGAAGATACCTAGAAAAAAGTAACATAAACCTTTGAGAATGAGATTAGAAATGGTAAAGATCATGATGATCTCAGGCTGCTAATGAATACTAAGGTTAAGAGGAAGGGTACTTTTTAAAAGCTTCATTGGAGGTTAGAAGAGGAGTAAAAAAGGGATAGGACTGCTACTCAGAGTATATAGAGGATGATAATAATGAAAAGACAGACTACTCCACTCTTACTGAGGATGTTTATCTTGTAAAAGAGAAGGCTTAGGGACAACATGATAAATGTCTTTGGGTATTTAAGGGTGTGACACATGGAAAAGGAATTAGAATTAGTCTGCTTTGCCCCAGAGGGTAAAAGTAGGATCAATGTGTAGACTTAACAGAGAGGTAGATTTAGTCTTGATGAAAGATATGTGTATTGAGGGTTGGGGAGAGACTTCCTAATAGCTAAAGCTATTCCAAAGTGGGAGGTAGTAGTTTTCCCATCACTAGAGATTTCCTAATGGAAGCTGGACAACACTTGCTGTTTGTATATTGTAGAGAGGATTCTTGTTCAGGCCTGGGTTGAGCTGGATAGACACTGAGGTCCCTTCCAAATGTGAGATTATGGGATTCTATGAGAAAGAAATAAAACATTTGGGTCTTAAGGGGAAATAAGAGGGAGATTTGAGGGCAATTTCTACTCAGAAGTTGGAGAATAGTAAATTAAGGTGAAAAGGGGAAAGGAAAACCTTTTTCTCTTCCCTGGATTATTTGCTTGAAAAAAAGAATTGTCATGTTGGCAGTGCTAAAGAGAGGGGAAGAATATTTACTCCATACCTCATCAACCAGAGATTTTTTTTCTACTGTTCTGTAAGTTCCAACTAAGAAGACTGTGGGAATACACACACACACACACACACACACACACACACACACACACACACACATACATACATACACATATATATGTGTGTGTGTATATGTATATATGTGTATGTATGTATATATGTATACATATGCATTTATATATATACATATACATATATACATGTGTATATGTGTGCAAATACATATATTATATGGTATATGCTACCATGTAGAACAATAATTGTAGAACATATTATGTTCAGGATCACAATCTAATACCAAAGTTGAAAACTGGAAATATTATGGGAAACTGCATCACTTCTAACTTAAGAGTTTTGACTTCTCTTTAAACATATTTCAGGATATCTGAAAGGTTAACAAAGCTTAAACATTGCGATTGATGCCAAAATGAGATGTAGGTAGTATAGGGTAATAACAGAGAACTTTGAGCTTCCCATTGTGAATAAGTCATTGGGAGTTTCTATTCATTTAATGTCTTTTTTTTTTTTCTAGTTCAGATGTATATCCTAGTCACAAGACCCTAAATGCTCCATTTAAGTCCTTATTAGGTGATAGGGAATCATAGATTTGGAGCTGGAAAGTACCTTGGAGGCCATTAAGTGTGAACCCTTCATTTTACAGATGAGGAAATTGATTCTACAAGAGGTTAAATAACTTGCCCAATATCAAATAGTACATAGGGGCAGTATTTGAACCTAGGTTTTCCTCTTTACAAGTGTAGCACTACAACCACTATATCATCTGATGTCTCACAATGTTCCAGAGAGCTACCTTTATTGGTAAATCCTCATTCAGTCCTGAACAAGGGATACTGTTTTCTGCAGGCTTGGTCACTAGGGTCCTGGGCAGTCTTTTGTCTTATATTCTTGATTACTGTAGGCTATGTAAGTAGAACACAAGATCAGGAGAATCATACTATACTGGAAATACTTTTAGGATGAGACTAAGGACATAGTATATGTATTTTGTCCAAAGGCTTGACTAGCTAAGTTTGAGATGCTCATCAACAGCTTGTTGGGAAGGCAATGATCTTTATTTTGGCATTGGCAACTTGTGAAGACCCTTCTACCAAGATACAGAAGGGTTGAGATCACCTTTGTTGGTGGGGAGAATAACTGTGCCAATGAAATAACAGATATTTGGAGAATTTAGTGATACTCTAAGTGTACAGAATTGGGATAACTTTTCTCTGCAAATTTTCAGTCAAGCATCATTGGAATAAGCAGACAGTAAAGTCAATTGGGCAGCTAGGTGGCACAGTGGATAGAATGCCAGGCCTGGACTCTAAGTTCAAATCCAGCACCAGACACTTACTACTGTGTAATCCTGGGCAAGTCACTTAACCCTGTTTGCCTCAGTTTCCTCATCTGTAAAATGAGGTGGAGAAAAAACAGTAAACCATTCCAACATCTTTGCCAAGAAAACCTCAGAAGGGGTCAAAAAGAGTTAGACATGACTGAAACACTAGTGACTCAACAAAAAAATCAACTGGATGATTCTTTGTATTTTGGCTTTGTGGCAATACAAAAGGATTAAAAAGGATGACCCAGGAAAAGAATGAGAGAAAGCTGGTGCTAGAATTCCCCCTTTTCCTGTCATCTTATGTAAGATTTTGTTATGAAAATTCCATGACATAATGGAGAGTGCATTGGACTAGAATTTGAATCTTATCTCCGTTACTTAATAACTAAGTGATCATAGATGAGATGAGAGGTAGTTTGACACAGTGATAGAATGCTGGGTGTGGTATCAAGGAAATGTGGATTTGAATCCCACTTCATATGCTAGCTGTGTAACCCTGGGAAGATCCTGTGGCCTCTATAGATTTTGTCTTCTTCATCTGTAAAATGATGAGGTTCGAATTGATAACCTCTATGGTCCTGTTTCTCCCTAGATCTTTGGTCCTATGAAATCATCTCCTTCTATAGGAATTCAATTTCTTCACCTGAAGAATGAGAAGGTTGGACTAGGTGATCATTAAATTCCTTTCTAGCTCTCATGTTCAAAGATCTACATTGAAGAGAAGCTGTCATGCAAATGATCAATAAGTGCCCATTCCCCATGACTTCTGACAGGGCCATCTCATCTACTAAACGTGGGGTTTCTGTTGTGTTGATGTATCAATAGAAGCAAAGCCTAAGGCAGGGGCTTAAATTGGCTAGTCCTAAGATTGTGTTTGAATGTCTGACTCCTTAGTATAAGGAGGTCTGAGAGTCCTAGTGTGCTAAATGTTCTGTTTCCAGAAAATTAAGGTAGTTTTAATGAAACCCTATTTTTTTTTAGACTCATAAGCTTTTTCCAGTCTCAGACTAGGTGTCCCACCTCTCCATAAACTTGGTCAATTTCTGTCTTGTGTTCTCTCTGGGGCTGTATAATTTCTTTGCCTGAGCAGTTCTACAATGAAAAAGGACACAAAATGGTCAAATCTATGAACTTATTTTTAGCAAATCTCTAGATCATTCCCTGGGAAGATGCATGTTTTCATCCCTAACAGTATGACATGTAAATCACTTTTCACATATTGAGAAATCAATCCATCATTTTTGTGAGATGCCCAGTAGCCCATTTTCCCCCTTTGGGACTTAGGGAAGGCCATATGAATTTAATTTTTTAAGAATACACTCCACTATTTGGTCTATGAGGTTTTGTGCAATGTGAGATACATGGATAGTTTTTTAAATCCCAGTCCCTGAAATATTAACTTCGAATGCCTAACAGAAGCTTCAGTGAACCTCATTTGAGATGAGAAAGCCTCTACCTCTCTAATAAAACTTTCAGATTTTTCTGATTGAATGCCATTTGAAATTACTCTCATCATGCTAACATGTACTAGGTAGCATGCAATAGGGTTGCCTCTCGACATGACCCTATTAGAGATTGCCACTTGTGAGAAAATCTATTCAAAAGTAGAGGCTGTATTAAGCCAGATACCAGGTCAAATGATACTATTTGAGGGGGTTGGGGAATGGAGAGGTGCTTCAGTCTAATGATTTGCGAAAAGTTAAGTATCAACAAATTCCATGAATATGAAATTGTGGCAAGAATGTTCTCATCGTTGCTTTTATCCCTTAGCTCTTTACAGAGACAGTAACTGTGAGGGATTAGAAATGGCACCCGCTGATATGGCTATCTCTTTCTGAAATTATGCTTTTCAAGATTGCGAGTAGAAGGTATGTAAGAGAGGAAGGTAGAATTTTGGTTTGGATTGTCTTAGATCCTTTTATATTCAGTAAAAGGGGAAATAGGTATCTGAGTGCAAGAATATTGACATTTATAGGCATTTTGGCTTTTCTTAAAACATTTCTAATGAGGCAGTTTTGTCACCACATGGGGTAATCACTGTTGTAGTAGAAGTTGATGCTGAAGTTTTGGTGGCCACAGCAAAAGTGTTCAGGAAGTGTAGAGGAGAAAGCATGGTTGCTGGGATGGGAATGATTGGGAAAAGAACATTATAGGATTTAGAATTAAGGATGAGCCAAGGACAATGGATCCTTTAAGAAAAACTTACTGTCACTGTATTCTACTCTATCCTTCCAAAGAGCCTTACTGTCTCCCATGTATATCAGTTTTATGACACTGGCAAAGATAGGAATGTCTGGTCAAGGTTTTGTAAAACCTTGTAGAGTTTTATAAGGCCTCTGTATCCTAGTAACGCTGCCCATAAAAATCAGAAAGAATACTCAAATTTGATTAAACAAATGTTGTCATTATTTTTCCTCCTACTAACACTAGTGTTACTACTATCACCACTACTACTGCTGCAATTATTATATCATTAATTAAATTAATGCATCTATTATCTCATTTGTCTATCAGGACACTCCTCAAGACAAGTTTTATTAACCTCATTTATACAAGTGAGGAAACTGAAGCCCAGTGAAAGGAAAATTATTTGCCCAAGGTCATATGGCTAGGACGTGTGAAGACCAAGACTAGATTTCAAGTTTCTCTTAGGGTCCTGTGGCTGCTGACTATGTGACTTATCATATAATCATACCTGAGAGAATACAGGGCTAAGAAGGTGTTGTCGACCTTCTTTCAAAGTGTCCTATCTCTAGTGTCTTTTGGTGTTCTCTGTGACTAAAACACCTCAAGCATCTGAAAGCATAGCTTGATACTCAAGATCTTTCCCACTTATACTTAACACAGGGGAACACAAAAGCTAGGAAATCTATCCAGAATTTCTAAGAGCTGAATGACTCTGTGATGATGAGATCCAACATGGCTCTCTTGCTCTCCCACTTTTCAAAAGTTTGTCATAGCACTATATGATGGTAATTTGGAGAACAGCCACTTAGAGACCCAAGTACCCCTTGATTTTGTATGCTACCCTTAAGCAGCTTCAAAGTACAAGAGACTAATGCCTTGCTGTTGGCAGCAGCTACAGCTTTTGTTTCATCTTATCCCTGCCTTCCTCTCTAATAGCGGTAAATATTTTCTGATTGTAAATGTAAGGCTTTTGGCACCATATAGTGTTGCTACTTTTTTTTTTGTCATTCAACAAATGCTTAACAAGTCTTTATTTTGCAAGGCATTGTAAGGGTGGGGAACAATGACAATAATAATAATGTAGTTATATAATGCTATAAGATTTACGGGGTACTTTAACCTGTGTGATCTTTGCCCTCAAGGATTTTACAGTCTATCAGAGGAGATAAGACACATATGCAAAGGAGACAAAATTTAATAAATTTCAATGTGTATCCGGTCACTTACAATTCATTTGAAGAGAGATTTCTGTGACTCTTCTTCCTTGCCTTTGGGAAAGGATCTGAAACCATCTTGTCTTAGTTTTTCTGGTTATAAGGTGTTCAATTTAAAATACATTAAATTAAACTATATCTAATGAAAATTTCCCCACTTCTTAGTACAAAATTCATATATGTCAACTAGCAAAAAAATAAGTGTGCATTGAATAAACTACATGCAATGCAAAACAGTTACCTTATTTGAGTGTTAAGGATATTTTTTAAGGCTTAACAAGTTGCACCTTTTGAAATAGCAAGAATCACCAAAAGGCCCTGCTGCATGTTACAGATGGATAGCTCTGCAAATGTGATTTTTGTAAACAAAGCTATATTCGAACTATAAAAGTGCAGGGGAGCATAAGAAGAAGCCTCAATATTTTTAAAGGGAAAAAATCCCCAATTCAGTTCATAGACAAAATGATATATGCTACCAGTATTAATTATAGTAAAGCATCTAAATTGTTTTCAAATAGCCTTATAGAAAAGTTATAAAATCACCATGAATCAACTTCCTCCCTTCCCTCCTCCCATCTTTAAAATTTATTTACTTATAGGGTTTTCCTCAGATTGTTGAAGTCTAAGTTGGCAAAAACTACCAACAGCCTAAGTAAGGAGACAGCTCAGAATGAGGTTTGATTTTAAAGTTTTTGATAAAATTCCAATTTTTTTCTATTTGATTTTTAAGAGGTGTTTTTCCCTAATTATTTTAAATGGTATTTTTAAATAATACATATTACTTAAAATTATTTTTGATCTCCAATCTCCAGTAGAAGTAAATGATTTAGAGACAGAAGGGAGGTTACAGATTAAGTAATCTGACCCCATGGTTTTTTCATTATTATTATTTTACTTTTTATATTGATTTATTTTAGACTTAAATGCTAAAACTCAAATACACAACAAGAAAAAAGGAAATCTATTATAAACTTGAAGACAAAATAATAAAAGAAAAAAAAGCTTTGCTGTGTGCACAGCAGAATGTAAGAAAGGATTCAAAATATACAGCAATAAATTTCCATCTCAGGAAAGCCTATATAATAAATACTACATATTGTGTTCAGAGCTATCCATCTTTTCTTTGCTTCCTTGTAAGTTTTCTTTTGTTCTCTGCTGTGTACTTTTTACTTTGTTCTTTTTTTCCCCTTCCTCCCTGCCCCCCAAGAAAGCTGTAATTAAGGCAGATATATTTATACATATACATACATACATACATACATAGACATACATATATGTTTGCATATACACACAAAGATATACACATACACACATATACTTACATATGCATACATACACTTAGATGTCTATAATCATACTCATATATGGACATATACATTCATATGCATCTATGTAAGATCATACTGTATTTATTTGTCCTCTGTTTCTCTGAGGGTAGATAACTTCTTGCTTCATAAGTCTCAGTCTTTCTGACCCCATGGTTTTTTAAGACAAAATTGAGATCCCAAATGATGACGTTGCTCGTGCTCAAAATCACACAGGCAGTCCTTTGACTCTAAACCCAGTGGTTTTTTTTTTTTGCAGTAAATCATGTGATGATGAAACTTCAAAGTTAGTGGTAGAATAGCTATATATTGAATAGAAATGCCACAGAATCTTAGAACTCTAAGGAATCTTAGTACATTTCCTTTCAATCCATCCCTCTGGAATCCTAGGTTTGGGCTAAGCTGACTATGGGAATTTAGCTATATCTATTCATGTTTACTTGCATACATATGATATAAAATAATAAAGATTTATATATCAGTGAGGGAGAACAGACATAGAGACAGAGGAGAGAGTGAGTGAGGAGAAGGAGGAAGAGACTGACACAGACAGATAGACAGACAGACACACACACACACACACACACACACACACACACAGATTTATTAAGTGCTTACCATATGACTGGCACTGCAGACAGAAGCAGCATAGATAGTTTCTACCCTAAAGGAGCACATATTCTAATGGGGGAAGATAACCCATATAAAGGAACTGCAAAGTTATGAAAGCTGCTGGCAAGAGGTGGAAAAAGTCTTAAGGGTGAGGAGTTGAGCTAAGAGTAAAATGTACATGGCTTGGGTATCTCACGAAATGGTGGCCGAGGCTAGGAACTCACCAATCAGAAGAGAAGGCTGTGTGGGAGAGGCATCAATAATGTAATAAACATATAATATATAATGGATGAGATTTTGAAACTGATATGATTCTCAAAAAGTGAAGGCTTTTTCTTAGTGTCCTTATAAATACTTACACCAGGGCTACAATTGAGTAGCCCCCTTTTTTTTTTTTAGTACATTTAGTTAAATGTGCCCAAGTGCTCGCTCTCTCTTTCCTCTCTTTCTTTCACAAAAGCGCGCGCTCGCACACACACACACACACACACACACACACACACACACACACACACACTTCAATTAAAAGTCTTTGGAGTAGGTCAATCTATGATGGAATTCTAAGCAAAAGAAAGGACCTCTACCAGGTTATCAATGCTTCAATTGATTTGTGATATCATTGATGTCTGCACAGATTGCAACCCATTCACAGTTTATCTTGTGTGACTCTCGTTTCTGTCCTATAAATCCTCCACCAAGGGCATACTCAAAGTACTGGGTCTTTCCTCTTAATGTCTTGATTTCACAAGGATACCAATGCTGCACGTTGGTTGTTCATCTGTTATTCTTTACTCTCAAAACATGGCCAGCTAACCTCCTTTTCCAGTCATACATCTCTTTGATGATCTCTTTTATGTTGCCTCTTTTGTAAGCCATTTCCCATTGGGAATATGAGGGAGTCTATTTACACCCACTATGGCTCTCTCCACTGCCCTTTGAGTGTTTTTGATTCCTCAGAGATTGGGGTATTCCATGATTCACAGCCATATAGTGAAACTGGAAGATTACTGATATTAAAAAGATGGATTTTTGCTTCAGGGAGATGCTTGTGGTCACTGGAAGTGCTATGCAATTTCTCAAAGTGCAATTCAATCCACTCACTTCCTCCTGTTCAATTCTGGGCCCAGTTTATTTTCCATCCAAAGTGTCTATCCAAGGTGTATGTATTGATGGGTAAGCCTTATGGGTTCTCCATCTAATTACATCCAATAGATTGTCTGAACAACAGGAATTCTTGTATAGGAAAGTGGATAAAGTGACTTGGAAATCAGGGAGAGCTGTTTTCAAATCCTGCTTCAGACAGTATTTGTATGACCTTAGGCAAGTGACTTACTCTTTCTGAGTCCCAGTTTTCTCACCTATAAAATGGGAAAAATAATAGTACTTACTTCCCAGTTTTGTTGTGCAGTTCACAGGGAGATGATGTATATGAAGCTTATCACACACTACATAAATGTAAGCTATGATTACTTGTTCAATTGTTTTTTTTTTCCTTTGAGGATAGTTAAGCTGAACCCTTTTGAATGATTTTATATCTCATTTAGGAGGCTCTGCAGTGTTCGAGGTCAAACTCAGAGGCACAATAGATAGATTGCTGAGCCTGGAGTTCAGGGAACCTGAATTCAAATCTGCATTCAGACACTTACTAGCTCTGTGACCCTTAGAAAATCACTTAACCTCTCTCTGTCTCAGTTTCCTCAACTGTAAAATGGGGATAAGTATAGCACCTACATTGTTGTAAGGATCAAATGAGATATTACTTCTAAATAGTTTAGCACAGTGCCTGACACACATTTGGTGCTTTATAAATGCTAGCTGCTATTATTATTATTATTATTATTATTATTATTATTATTATTATTATGGTTGTTATCATTATCATTATTATTATTCACTCATTCTCAGTTATTTCTCCAAGCAAAATATGGAGTCTTTGACATAGTATTCCTCAAAAATTATCTTTTATTTACAATCTCTGATAGAAGCAAATATTATTTGGAGTTGCATGGGAACTTAGAGATTAAGTGATCCATCTTCCTCATTTTATGTATGAAGAAACTGAGGCCACAAATGAGTAAGTGACTTGCTCAAGACCATGCAGGCAATAATTGTCCTCAATGGCTCCTTCTCTAGTCTTTCTTCCAATATACCAAGTGACAGTAAAATGTCAAGGTTAATGGAAGAGTAACTTCACATTTAATAGAAATTTCATAGAATCATAGAGATCTAAGGGACCTTAGAGATTATTGAGTCAACTCTCCCCTTTTTTTTCTACAGATAAATTCCAAAAAGGTTCAGGGGCCTACCCAAGGGCACACAGTTATTGATAAGGCAAAGATGAGAACTCAGGTCTTCTAATTCTTACCCAATTTGGTATTTTTTCTATCAACATATATAGTAAGTAGCAGCAAAGATACATATGCATGTGCACGTACATATTTATGTATGAATGAATGAATATATGCATATTTGAGGTCAACTTGATAGGAAAGTCCTTCTATCAATGCAGACCAGACATTGTTCTTCTAACTTACAGTTTTAGAGGGTTGCATGGGGCACCAAGATGTTAAGTAATTGTCCAGGGTCATAAGTCAGTTATGTATCAGAAGTGGGCCTTGAATGTAGGTTTTCTTGACTCTGAGGCCAGCTATCTATCTACTACATAAGTCAGTCAATCAATATTAACAATTCAATATGTGCCAAGAAAGTGCTAGGAATATGAAGAAAAGTTAAAAAAAAAAAAGAAGGCCCTGCCCTCAAGGAGCTCACATTCTAGTAGTGGAAAAAACATAGAGATAATTACGTACATACATGAGAAAAAATGGAAGAGAATTTCAGAGGGAAAATGCTCCTGCAGAAGATCAGATTGAACCAATTCTTGAAGGAATCCAGAGAAATTAAGAAGCAGAAAGAAAGGAGGGAGAGCATTGGAGACACGGGGGACAGCTATTACAAAGGCATGACCATAGGAGATAAAGTGTCCTGTTCTAGGAACACCAAGTAATGAGTATGGCACTGCTTTAGAGGCAACCTGGAATAGCAGATAGGAGTGTTAGCCACTAAATCAAGAAGATCTTGGTTCCACTATTGCTTCCTTCCCTTGCTAGCTGTGTGATGTGACAGAGGCAAGTTGCTTAATGTCTCAGTTCTTCAAGGCAACTCTCTAAGACTAAAAATTAACCACCTGTTCTTCATTAAGGGAGGGCATTTCTAGACAGGCAGTCCCCCATACCAATATAATAACGGATGCTGGGGGAACCAAAAGGGAAACAACCGAACAACAATAAAAGACATAATTCATAGTACTTGTGTTATAGGGAACCAACTTTTAGAAGAAGGAAAAATTCCATATCCATTTTTCAATTTTAACATTCATTTATTCAGCCAATTAGACACATAGCTGAGTATATCTGGCAAGATTGACACAACCCCAATGGTTTTCTTATTCTAGCTCCACAAAGGGTAGACTGATATTTTCATCATTTTGTTTGCAAATTAGTCATTCCTTGCAGCTGGGGATCTTTGCTTTAGAGGTTAGTCAGTATGTCTGCTCTAACTCCAATCTCAACATATCAGGTCAACTGATCTCATACAGTACTCCTCACTTTCACCTCAAACTTAGCAACTCTATGACATTATTTGGATTGTACTTTGGGTTTTTTTTTTTTAATGATTTCCACACAAACCTTTTTGAAATGGTTGCTGGCCACATGAGCTTAACAGATATCTATAGCTTGTGTTGGGAGATTTAGAACAAGAATGGAAATAACTAGAGGCTTGGGAGGATGCTGTTGAGAAAGTGGCAGGAGGCCAATGTTTTGTACTATAATACCTCCAATGTACCCAGAAAAGTTTTTAGTCTATGGACCTGAGTTGCCGGTATAACTTTTCCCACTAACACCTCAAATTAGATCTTTACTTAGACCTTACACAAGGAGAAATCTTGAAGATTATTTAATGATATGCCAGGAGAAATGGAAGCAATCCCCAGACTGAAGACGTAGAATTCAAATTTGGCTTTCAAAATGCCTAGAGGGAAGGGAGCCATTGCTACACTATAAGGTTTCTATCTCCTGTGCTTTCAAATCCTAATAGCAGTGATTCCACATGTTTTTCCCAGGGAGTCTTAAACTTATTCACTTCAAATTTCCTTTCCTCAGAACAACATAGTCTCATGAGAAAGGACAAAATAGCTTAAGTGGCCAAGAGGCAGTTGGGGTTTTGTGGGAAAGGAACTATCACTTTCTGGTATTTAGTTGAGACATAGTTCTTCTTCCCTCTTTTCCTTCTCTTTGTCTGTGTCTCTCCAGCAGAGAACTATTCTATAACATTTAGAGCACGAATGTAAATGTGTTTTCTTTATATGGACTTGGGCAGAATTTAGGACATAGAAATACAGATGAAAGAGCAAGACTTAAGTGTGTTTCTTAGGCATCAAATCCTATCACCTGTGACTGGATAGCATCCTCCCCTCATCTCTTACTTCCACTGAGCTCCCCTGCAATGAGGGCAGGCAGAGGCTGAATTTGGCCATCAGACAGCCACAAAATAGAAGTGAGCTGTCTAAGCTTACCTGCTACTGGTAGAACAAGAAGGAGAATGGAAGCTATTTGCAGTAGACAGTTGAAAAGGGCAAGGAAGAGACTGCCTTGCTTTAAATTGGTTTCTTAGGCTGACTATTGGCTTATCACTTCTCAATTGAGGCTTCTGAGACCAATCACAAGCTAGACTGCGCTCTCTCTCTTCTCTCTCTCTCTCTCTCTCTCTCTCTCTCTCTCTCTCTCCCCTCTTTTCCCCTCCCTCTCTCTTTCCCTTTCTTTCCTCTCTTTCTTTGCCCCCCTCCTCTTTCCCCTTCCTTCTCTTTTGCTTCCCCTCTTTCCTCCTCCTCTTCTTTTTCTTCTCCTTCTCCATTTTGCTCTCTCTCCTATTGCCCTCTTTTTCCTCTTTCTCCTTTTGTCTCCTCCTGCTTCTCCTCTCCTTCCTTCTCCCACTCCTCTTTCCCCTCTTCTGCTCTTCCTCCTCATTTTTCTTAACAGTACCTGGAAGTTAGCGCTCTGTAGACGTTAAGGACCAAATCAAAGCAGGCAAATGGAATGTGTAGGTTATTTACGGATTGTTGCTGAGCAAATTTAATCATAGCTCCACTGTAACTCTATCATCATTTCCCTTGACGAGAACATCACAGACTTAAATTTTGTAAAGGAGGGGAAAAGTGGCCGTAATCCAACTATAACAGTAACAGCCAATTCTGCTGTGATGGGAAGAGGCTCTGTATTAGTGCCAATACATTAAACCAACTTTCAAATTGCAGGGGGGAACTTAATTGCCATTACAATTCCCTTGGCACTTCTGGGAGAAGGTAACAGAGACGCTTGAATGAGCATTCGTTTCCAGCTCAGCACTGTGTGTGTGTGTGTGTGTGTGTGTGTGTGTGTGTGTGTGTATGTATGCACTTGTGAGTGCACTTGCACTGATGGTTAGTGGTAGGGTTGGAGGACAAAATATTTCTGAAACACTCTGGCTCACTCAGTTCCTGGTGCACTGTACAAATTGTGAGAGCCTTTCACATTAAGATCATGGATTTAAAGCTGGAAGTGACCTTAGAGGCCACTGAGTCCAACCCCTTTATTTTATAGATTAGAAACTGAGGCACAGGGGGGTTAAATGATTTGCTCAGTGTCCCAAAGCTAGCAAGTGTCAAAGGTAGACGGCTTCTTTATCTGTAAAGTAAGACAGTTGGACTAGATAATCAATCAACAAGTTATTTATTAAGCACCTAGTATTTGTCATTTACCATTCTAGGTGCTGGGGATACAAATACAAATAATGAAACAACCTTTACTTATAATGAGCCTGCGTTTATTGATCTATAAGGCCTCTGAGCTTTAAGGCTGAGTCCATGTTCTACAACCCTTGCTCTTACAAGGAGTTGGAGGTCAGAAGGAATTCCCATCAGCACTGTCTTTTTTCCCCAGTAGACAAGTGACGCTACTACTTTTGAAGTTGAATTTTATCTTTGGATCTGGCTACAGATTTTAATACCCACTAAATCATGATGGAAGTGCACTGATTTTCGGATTTTTATCATACAATTATCAGTGTACTTTAGTACTTCCAGCATTTATCAAATGCCTGCTTTTGAGACTAGGAGATTCAGTGGAGACAGTACTGACTTTGGGGTTTGGATGATACTTATCTTAGATGCTTACTAGTTGTGTGGCCATGAGCAAGCCCTTTGACCTCCCTTGATATCGGTGTCCTCATCTGTAAAATAAAGAAGTTTGGCTCCATGTTCTCTAAGATCCCTTCTAGCTCGAAATCTATAAAATTGTGTATCAGGCACTAGGGATACAAAGTAACAAAAACAATCCTTGTCCTCAAGAATCAGGACCTGGAAGAGACCTTGGGGTCATTTAGTCCAATCCCTTCTTTCTGAAGATGAAGAACTGAGGGCCAAAAGTGATAAGTGACTTTCCCATGAAGACATAAGTGGTAAGTATAGAATCAGGATTGAGTTCAGGCTCTCTGACTGCAGATTCAGCACTAGTCCCAATTGCCTTTCCACATGGACAGCTCTTAGGTGCCCTTCATCAGGTCCAACACATGACAGCCACCCCCATTTCCAAACACTTCTACCTTTCTAACCTCAATTTGGAGCAGGAGGGTAAATCTATCAATCAATCTATCAATCACCTATCATCAATCAGTCATCGTCTATCATCTACCTATCTATTCATATTGTACATATAAACATATTGCATGTATATGTGAAATGTGTATATATACACAATATGTATGTTTATATACACACATACACCCTCCTGCTCCAAAATGAGGTTAGAAATACCTACAAACATACACATACATACATATATAGATCTGGTGGGCTAGCTTGATTGGAGAAGATGATACATGGAAATAATGGTTAGATGGACAGAGTAGCAACAGATTATGAAGAATCTCAAAAACCAGTAGAGACTGGGGATCAATTTGGATTAAACTGAGCAATGAACATCAATCACCACTCCAGAACTCATTACTGTTATTCTGGAGCCAGATTCTAGTTTTTTCTCCTTGTTTTCAGTAGAATGAACAGTACAAAGAATGACTTCTTTAATGCCCAAAGGAGACAAACCAAAGTAAAAGCAAACTGATTGGAATTGTCAGGAGATCTTGCTAAGCTCTCTGTGAATGGGGCACAAAGAAAGTCCATAAGCATCATCTGTCTGTAGTGCATAGCTAGCTATGGGCCATTTTTCAAAGCTTGCCTCAGCATTATGAGCCCAGTTCCCTACCCCACATTTCTGCTTCCCATGACTCAACATTTCCGGTGGTAGAAAGGTGAACTCTCTTCTGAGGGCCCCACTTCACCTTCAACTTATTCCCTCTCCCTCTCTAGGAACTCTATTTCTTATCCAAATCCTACCACTTTAATACCCTAACTGAAGTCTGTTCTATCCTAAGGTGTCTCAAAGCTTCTGGGTTTTGGAATCAGAAGAATTTCTCTTTAATCTCCCTGTACCCCATACTCCTTATGCATACTGGTACTGACCAGTGATTCAGGGAGGTAGGATGGGGAGGAGCTAGACCCATCAACTGCCCTCCCTTAAGGTATCAAGCACAGTACCTGACCCATCCTAGATATTTTTAAAAAAGAACCTATGGTGTTTTTTACATACAATGAATCCAGGGCAAAAAGACCCTCCAACTTTCCACATTTCCATCTCTTAGAAGGCATGTTATCTTTTAGAAGATTCTCACTCAAGGCTATCTTTAATGTTCTTTCAAACCTGGTTTCAAGTAGTTAAAAATAAGAGAGAGAGCAAATATAGTGTATTGTAGTTAAAACATGGAAGGCAACCTCTTTTTGTAGAATCATACTGAATTTGCAGTAGGATAAGAGGACCTGAGTTCAAGTTCTACTTCTGCTCTTTGCTCTTTGTATGATGATCAGCATGTCACTCAATTTTTCAGAGTCTCAGTTTCTTCACCTGTAAAATGATGAGATTTGACTATGTGGCTACTAAGATTTGCTCTAAATTTATTATTTGGTGTGTATAGTAGAAGCCAAGAATAGCATAGGTCAAGTCAGGTCAACAAGCATTCATTAAAGTATTTACCATGTGCCAGGCATTGTGCTAAACTCTGGGAATTCAAATAAAGCAAAAAGAAAGGCAGTCCTTGCCCTTCAGGAGGGAGAAGACAGCACATAAAAGGAAGCTGAAAAAGAGAGGAATGGGCAGAAGGTGCCTACTTGGAGCCATGGCAGAGAAAGTTTGGAGACTTATGTGTAGAACCCAGAGAAGAATGAAGACATGCATGGAATGGGCACTTTCCTTAAAATGGATGTTCTGAAAGAAACTAACCAAGTAGATGTAAGACCTACAGGATGCAATGAATTTCCAGGGTCACGAGTGTAATTGTAATGATGAGTCTTAGCTTTGGGGAAGAGAGGAGGTAATACACATCCCACCTTTCCTTGGATAGTTGTGGGACTATGGGTATAAAATGTTACATATATTCTAAAACATGGCATCTGTGTTAGTCATTTTGGATTAACTGCTTTTCTTTTCTTACAAAGGAAAACTTCCTGGGTGAGAGGCGGGAAATGGGAGACTAGGGAAGGATACCTAGAAATGATGTGGCAAAAACAGACCTCTCCAGACAGAATTTATGTTTTCTTATTTGAAGGATCACAGCTACCTGATAAGAGGAAATCAGACTGATTAAACTAATCACGCTAATGTCTGAATGGACTGACTTCCTCTTTAATTCCATAAAAACATCATCAATTTATTTCAAAAAACTATATTTTTGATACATGTAACTGCTATTGTCTTACAAGATAATTAGGCACAAATGATATATAATTCCCATAAATTAGTATTCATATGTTCATCCAAATGGATCTTTAATTGGTAGAATTTCAGGCAGAATGATGGAGATGCTGTACTATTAGTCAAATCTCACCATTTAACCTGCTCCATCTATGAATAAGGCTATTTCTGGGAGCTAAGTGGGTAACAACAACAACAACAACAATAGTTAACATTACTATAGCATTTTAAGATTTACAAAACACTTTTTGTTTTCTCATTGATTCTCACAACATGAGAGATAGATGCTATTGTTATTAAGAAAGGCGTACTACTTATCTGAAGAATAGCCTGGTTGAGGGAATAGCTTTGTGTAAACCAAAGGGTAGACTCCCTCTGAGTTTTTTTTTTTTTGGCCTGGAACCCAAGACCAGCTATGACCTTGGAATGGATAAGGATGAGAGTTCCTGACTTAGAGAAAAAGATGAGAATAAGAATAATAGCTGGTATCATATATAATTTCATCTGATTCTTACAAAACCTTGTAAGGTAGAGTATCAGTATGCCAATTTAAGAGATGAGGAAACTCAGATTCCTAGAGGTTAAGTGACTAAATGACTTGTCCAGTGTCAAAGAGTTTGTAAGTGCCTGAGGTTCAAACTCAGGTCTTCCTGACTTCCAGGTGCATCACTCTGTGCATGATACCACATGGTACCTCAATCAGTCCCATAAAGTAATTGACCTTAAAAGTAGGATGTGTAACTTTAGGACGTGCTAAGATGAAAGTTGGATAAGGAGAAGGGTAATTATGAAGCTTCTTTCCAGATGACCTTTGGCCAGACTGGAATTAAATATACTAAAGCTCAGTCAAGGACTTTTGCTTTGCCTCCAAGATCATAGGCCCAAAATGGGCCATTTCCTTCTGTAGGCATGTGAGGTTTATTGGATATAGGGGAGCTAGGGCAGCAGGCAAGGGTGAGAACTAAAGGGAAGCTTTGCATTTGAAACATTGTTTAATAAAAAGCATACCTGTTGGCTGTTGGAACAGGTGGAAAGGAAGAGGGAGCAGTGATCCTGAAATGCTTGGTTCGTAGACAACCACTTAAAAAAAAGTGGGAAAGGGGCAGCTAGGTGGCACAGGGAATAGAGCTCTGGCCTTGGAGTCAGGAGGACCTGAGTCCAAATCCAGCTTCAGACACTTAACACCTACTAGTTGTGTGACTCTGGGGCAAGTCACTTAATTCTGATCCCTGCACCAAAACCAAAAAAAAAGTGAGAAGATCTTACATTTATGGATCTAGTGGACTTTAGAAAGGCTTCTTTCTGATTTTCTCAAATGAGATCAAAACATTTAGTATAATTATATAAAAGTATTATAAACTACAGGTATTTATGCAACTGCTTATTATTTATGCCAAATCACCATGACAATGAGCATATTGTCAAATGTCACATTAACTTGGTTGTTATTATAAATGAATTATGACCTTAAATAAACTTTGCCTATATGTTGCAATCTTCATTTTTATTGTTCAGGCAGCATGAGGGACAACTTAAACAAATGAGAGATCACATCGTTTCTAAGCACTATCCAAAAGTGAGAAAAGCAGATGGAGAGTTATTCTTCACCTTTCACATTTCCTAATATAGCAATTCAGTGCCTTTTAAAAGAATTATTTTCTTTTCTTTCTTAGTACCCTCATGTTATAACAGAGTGATTCCATTACATGAATGCTTCAACCACATTAGGTTTACAAGTGAACAGTCATTTACATTATTTACATGAGCTTTGTGGATTGTTTTGGACTTATTTTCCAGATGGAGGCATTGTGTGACTCCGAAAAATCTAATGTGACTTGGAGTTACTAGGAGTTTTATATCAAATATAACCCATGATTCAAAACCTTACATGCATAATGTTTACATAGCATGGGCTTAATCTTGGGAGCTTCTTACTGTGGTTCATTCCTCTACCCAGGGTTTCCTTAGGAATGTCAGAGTTTGACTTCAGTTTCCAAAATGAAAGGAAAAAGCTCTCAATTTTTGTGCAAACACTCAGGTTAACATAAAATATAGAAAGACTTTATTTAACCTTAGAGAAAAAGGAAGAGAATCAACTTGAGCTCATATATAGTTAAGGCAACCCTTCCCTTTGATGAGTACCACCTTCTTCAAGGACCTAAGTAGTCCTCCATACTAATATTATTATGCTAAGGTTGAAGGTTTCCTGTAAGAGGCCAGTACTCATGGTCTCTTAAGAGCTGACCCCATCTCAGGCCATAGAAGGGCTTAAAAATGATTTTGAAATGAAAGTAAGAGAAGTAGAGGAAAAATTGGGGAGAGAAATGAGAGTGATGCAAGAAAATAATGAAAAATTTCTAAAGGAGATGAAAAATACTGAAGAAAATAACACCTCAAAAAATTGACTAACCCAAATGGCAAAAGAGGTCCAAAAAACCAATAAGAAGAAGAAATGCCTTAAAAAGCAGAATTGCCCAAATGGAAAAGGAGGTCCAAAATCTCACTGAAGAAAATAATTCCTTAAAAATTAGAATAGAGCAAATGGAATCTAATGACTCTATGAGAAAACAAGAAATTATAAAACAAAACCAGATGAATGAAAAAAAATAGAAGAAAATGTGAAATATATTGTTGGAAAAACAACTGACCTAGAAAAGAGATCCAGGAGAGATCATTTAAAAATTACTGGACTATGTAAAAACCATGATCTGAAAAAGAACCTAGCCATCATCTTTCAAGAAATTATCAAGGAAAACTGCCCTGATATTTTTGAACCAGAGGGTAAAATGGAAATTGAAAGAATCCACCAATCACCTCCTGAAAGAGATTCCAAAAGGAAAACTCCCAGGAGTTTTATAGCCAAATTCCAGCATTCCAGGTCAAGGAGAAAATATTGCAAGCAGTCAGAAAGAAACAGTTCAAGTATTGTGAAAACACAATCAGGATAACACAAGATTTAGCAGCTTTTGCATCAAGGAATCAAAGAGCTTGGAATATAATATTCTGGAGGTCAAAGGAACTAGGATTACAACCAAGAATCACCTACCCATCAAAACTGGGTATAATCCTTCAGGGGAAAAATGGGCATTCAGTAAAATGGAGGACTTTCAAGCATTCTTGATCAAACGACCAGAGCTGAATAGAAATTTTGATTTTCAAATATAAGACTTAAGAGAAGCATGAAAAGGTAATCAGGAAAGAGAAATCATAAGGGACTTATTAAAGTTTAACTGTTTACATTCCTACATGGAAAGATGATATTTATAACTTGTGAGACCTTGCTCAGTATTAGGGTACTTGGAGGGAATATACATATATATACATAGAGGGCACAGGGTGAGTTGAATGTGAAGGGGTGATATCTAAAAAATAAAATTAAGGGGTGAGAGAGGATTGTACTTGCAGAAGGAAAAAAGGATAGAGGTAGAATGGGGTAAATTATCTCACATAAAAGAGGAAAGAAAAAACTTTTACAGTGGAGGGGAAGATGGGGACAAGTAAGAGAGAAGGAGTAAATCTTACTTTCATTGGATTTGGCTTAAGGAGGGAATAACATGCACACTCAGAAATCTATATTACCCTACAGGAAAATAGGGGGGAAGAGGATAAGAGAGACGGGGATGATAGAAGCGGGGGCAGGTTGGTGGGGGGTAATCAGAAGAAAATGCTTTTGAGGAGGTACAGGGTCAAAGGAGAGAATAGAAAAAATGAGGGGTGGGATAGGATGGAGGGAAATATCTTTCACAACACTACTATAATGGAAGTGTTTTGCATGACTACACATGTATAACCTATATCAAATTGCTTGTCTTCTCAATGAGAGTGGGTGAGGAGAAAGGGAGAGTATTTGGAACTCAAATTTTAAAAATGAATGTTAAAACTTGTTTTTATATGCAACTGGGAAATAAGATACATAGGCAAAGGGGTATAGAAATTTATCCTGCCCTACAGAAAAATAAAATGAGAAGGGGATAAGAGAAGGGGGTGGTGATAGAAGGGAGGGCAGATTGAGGAGAGTGGTATTCAGAATGCATGCCATCTTGGGGTGGGAAGAGGGGAGAGATGGGGAGAAAATTTGGAACTCAGAAACTTGTGGAAGTGAATGTTGAAAACTAAAAATAAATAAATTAATTAAAAAAAAATAACTGACCCCTTCTGCACAGTCCACATATCTCACAGTACCAGTGAGTTTAGTTTTGCTCTTCTACAGTAGTACTCTGTCCTTGTCTATACCTTGGTTCCAAATCCTGCTTGGTCCAGGAACTCCCCTGCTGGATCTAAAAGACTTGGTACCAGAATTCCTCTGTTAATCTGTCACTGCTTGCCTGGAGCACACATTTCCCTAGAGTACATAATCTACACAAGACATGTCCCCAAGCAACCCATGTGTGTAACACCAGCTTCTTATTTTTGCTTGACCTCATCTCTCTATCTGTCTCTACCCTCCTTTTCTTTCTTTTTTTTTAAAATATAAATTTATTTATTTTTAGTTTTCAATATTTGCTTCCACAAGATTTTGAGTTCCAAATTTTCACCCCATCTCGCCCCTCCCCCACCCCAAGATGGCATGCATTCTGAATATCCCTTCCCCTAGTCTGCCTCTCTTTTATCTCTCCCCCCCTTCTCTTATCCCCTTCCCCTTCTATTTTCCTGTAGGGCAGGATAGACTTCTGTACCCCATTTCCTGTATTTCTTATTTCCCAGTTGCATGTGAAAACATTTTTTTAAACATATGGTTTTAAAACTTTAGGTTCCAAACTTTCTCCCTTCCTCCCTCCCTACCCACCCTCATTGAAATGGCAAGCAACTCAATATAGGTTATACATGTGCAGTTATGCAAAACACTTGCATAGTAGACATGTTGTAAAAAACTAACTCTGTTTCCCTTAATCCTATCCTGCCCCCCCATTTGTTCTATTTTTTCTTTTTACCCTGTCCCTCCTCAGAAATATTTGCTTCTGATCATTCCCCTGCTCTCTAGTTCCCTTCTCCCCCTATTTTCCTGTAGGGTAAGACAGATTTCCATACCTAATTGAATGTGTATGTTATTCCCTCCATAAGCCAAATCCTATGAGAATAAGATTCACTCATTCCCTGTCACCTTCCCCTGTTTCCCCTCCACTGTAAGAGCCTTTTCTTTTCTGTTTTTTTTGTGAGATAATTTACCCCATTCTACCTCTCCCTTTCTTCTTCTCCTAGTATAATCCTCTCTCATCCCTTAATTTTATTCTCCAGATATGACCCCTTAATCTTCAACTCACCCTGTGCTCTATCTATCTATCTATCTATCTATCTATCTATCTATCTATCTATCTATCTATCTATCTATCTATATACATACATATAATTTTTTACCTCCAACTACCCTAATACTGGCAAAGGTCTCATGAGTTATAAGTATCATCTTTCCATGCAGGAATGTAAACAGTTCAACCTTAATAAGTCTCTTATGATTTCTCTTTCCTGTTTACCTCTTCATGTTCCACTTGAGTCTTGTATTTGAAAGTCAAATTTTCTATTCAGCTCTGGTCTTTTCATCAAGAATGCTTGAAAGTCCTCTATTTCACTGAATGACCATTTTTTCCCCTGAAGGATTATACTCAGTTTTGCTGGGTAGGTGATTCTTGGTTGTAATCCTATCTCCTTTGCCCTCTGGAATATTATATTCCATGCCCTGTGGTCCTTTAATGTAGAAGCTGCTAAATCTTGGTGTTATCCTGATTGTGTTTCCACAGTACTTGAATTTTTCCTTCTGGCAGCTTGTAATATTTTCTCCTTGACCTGGGAACTCTGGAATTTGGCTACAATATTCCTAGGAGTTTTCCTTTGGGATCTCTTTCAGGAGGAGATCTGTGGATTCTTCAATTTCTCTATTTTGATAAATTTCTTGAAAGATGATGTCTAGGCTCTTTTTTTGATCATGGCTTTCAGATAGTCCAATAATTTTTAAATTCTCTCTCCTGGATCTATTTTCCAGGTCAGTTGTTTTTCCAATGAGATATTTCACATTTTTTCTAATTTTTCATTCTTTTGGATTTGTTTTACAGTGTCTTGATTTCTCATAAAGTCACTGCTTCCAATTGCTCTATTCTAATTTTTAAGGAAGTATTTTCTTCAGTAATCTTTTGGACTTCCTTTTCCATTTGGCCAATTTTTCTTTTTAGGGCATTTTTCTCCTCATTGGCTTTTTGGACCTCTTTTGCCATTTGGGTTAGGCTATTTTTTAAGGTGTTATTTTCTTCAGTATTTTTTTGGGTCTCCTTTAGCAAGCTTGACTTGTTTTTCATGATTTTCTTGCATCACTCTCATTTCTCTTCCCAGTTTTTCCTCTACTTCCTTACTTGCTTCTCAAAATCCCTTTTGAGCTCTTCCAAGGCCTGGGACTGATTCATATTTTTCTTGGAGGCTTTGGATGTAGGAGCTTTGACTTTGTTGTCTTCTTCTGGTTGTATATTTTGATCTTCTTTTTCACCAAAGTAAGATTAATATAGTCTGACTTTTTTGCGCTGCTTGCTCATGATCCCGGCCAATTACTGGAGTTTTAAACTCTTTGTTAAGGTAAAAGTCTGCTTCCAATGTGGATAATGTACTGTCCCAGGCTTCAGGGGTTTGTACAGCTGTTTTCAGAGATACCTGTAGGGACCTGTAAATTTTCAGTTCTTCCAAGGTGGTATGACAAGGGCCAAGGTGTTTACTCCTTTCCTTCCTGCTCCTAGTGACCACAAGCACTCCTTTCTGTCCTGGAATGATGAGGAGGGTTTTGTCTTCACAGCCTCTACAAGCTCCACCAAGCCAGTGCTCCTTCTCACCCCAGGATTACCTCCCAGAACTGTGACCCAGATCCAAGCACAGGCAAAGCAAGAGATTCCTGCCTCAGCACTGGCAAAGAGATCGCTGCAATCCCTCTCTGATCAGCTACTCAATTCCCCCTCAGTGTGTGGGCTGGAAGCTCGGGAGGCAGCTGTCCCCCCAGGGCCACACTTTCAGGGAACTGGAGCTGAGACCCCTCACTCCTCTCTGCACTGCAGAAACAGACTTTTCCCACTGACATTCTAAGTTGTCTTTGGCGTCTGTGGGCTGAGATGTCTGGAAACCACCACAGATGCCCGTGATTCAGTCCTCTGAGGCCTGCTCCAGGTTCACTGTGGCCTGCGTGCCCACACCACACTGAGCTCCTCTTCTAGCCTGGTACAATATACCTTTCTCATCAATCATCCAGGTTGTCTTGGACTGGAAATTTGTTTCATTCTGTCTTTTTGTTGCTTTTCCTGCTTTAGAATTTGTTTAGAGCCATTTTTTACAGGTATTTGGAGGGGTTTGGAGGAGAGCTCAAGCAAGTCACTACTTTCACTCTGCCATCTTGGCTCCACCCCCGTCTTCTACCCTCGTTTTCAAAAGACCAGGTTCAAGAGTGTATAGCTGAGGTGTGTGAGTTGCCTGTGAATTAGTCAATTAATCATGATATCAGTGGAGAAACTCAGAAAAATAAAAGGAATTCATACCTCATCAAGAAACCATCATTAATGACAGGATGAAGTCCTAATCAGTGGTTGGCAATGAGGATTTTATATCTTGCATGAGGAGACATCAGATAGAGGCAGAGTGGATAGAACATTAGATTTGGTGTTAGGAAGACATGGGTATGAGTGCTGTTCCAGATACTTAATGGCTATCTGATCCTGGATCTTTCTCTCAATGTTTCCTCATCTATAAAATGGAGCGGGTTAAGAATTACTGACTTCCAAGGTCTTTTTGAACTCTAGACCTATAATCCTATAATCCCTGTCCCAGAGCCCATTGGGATCTCTCTTCATTGGTGGAGAAAAATGCCTTGTTCTGTGTGAAGGACAGGGCAGAGTTAATGGGAGAGTTCCAGCCTTTTTCAGTATTCTTTGGGACTCTTCAAGCTTCTAGTCACTTCAAGCACTTCTGGCTTCCAGATTTGAGAGAGAAGATAGAAAAGGCCAATCCCACTTCAGGTTGCTGAAGGGAAAGATTGGGAGACATGAGAGAAGCTGGCAGTCTCTATCATATCCCTATCCCAGATGGTGAAGTGGAGACTTTGGAGAGTTTCCACTTGGGAAAGATCTAGAGCTCTCTTAACTTGGTTGAGCTATTATCTCAGTTCCAAAGGGGGAGCTCTTTTACTCTGTATTGTATGATATATTTTGTCCTATATAGGCTTTCTCTGATTTCTATTTTTGCTATCATTTGATTAAATGTGTTTTGTTGCTATTTGCTATGTATATTCATTGTGGAACTGGTATTAGGTGGGAAAGGGATCAAATCTCTGATATAGACCTTAGAGTCATCCTCTCCCCTGACTCCTCAATAATGACAAAGTGATCAGAAGTTAGCTCGAACCTGACTATATCCCATAGACCAATTATATTTAAGGGAGCAGATAGATGTACCAGCCTGCTACCCCCTCTCTCTGAGGAGGACAGAGCAACCCAACTTCCTATTCCTCCTCCCCCTCCTCCTAGCAGGAATTAAAATTGCCAGTAGAGAAGGGTGGGGGGAGAAGAAGCTAGAGATCTCTCTTTTGTCTCCCACTGAGCCACACAATGACATCCCTCAATACAGAATTCTCTCTGTTATAATCCTATGTTAAAGCTAGAAGGGACCTTAGGGCTCAGCTAGCCATTTTTTATAGATGAGTAAACTGGCCCTTGGAGACAAAGTGACCTGTCCAAATTCTCATAATAGCTTGTTTATTACACAGTTTGTAGTCTGTATATTTTATGTTATTACAGATGGGAATTATTTGGCTTTAAAAAATAACATAGACACATCTGCGGAATTCTCCTCTCCTTTCTCTAACACAAATAATAAAATATACTCTTGGCACCTGAAATGTAAATGTAACAATTATTTATAGGAAATCACAATACTACCCGTGAGTACTAGATAGAAATAGTACCATTGGTCCTAGTTCATTGCCTTCTATGTTCTGTTTGCCAGCTTCTATGGAGCAATCTTTATTCTGCTAGGTTCTTTTTCTCTCTACCTTCAATGAATTACTTCTCAATAAGAAAAATGAAACAAGTAAGAAATAACTGACAGGAAAAGGGTAGGTGTAAAGTATCTTTTTTTTAAAAATTCTGTAACCATCTTATGGTATCATTTTGGTGCTTTGGAAGAAGACATAAGCTTATCTGCTTCTGGACACTTCAAGTGATACTTAGGCACTGAAGTACTTTGGGATGACCCAATAATCCATTGATTTACATGATGGCATCAGGGAGAGGGGGTGTTCCATCAAAGAAAATTGGCCAGTGAACCAGGAAGAGCTGCCCACTAAGTAGACTTTAAAGGAGAATCAACTCACTCTGTCCCTCTCTTCTTCCTATTTTTTTGAATATGTGACTGGGGCTGAGAATTCTTTCTTAGATTGCCCAAAAAGCAGAGAGGATTTCTTCTCCACTTCATTCACCCTGGCAGCAAAGTCAGCAAGTCACTCATTTTGTCTGGATGATCTTGAGATTGGACATCCCACCTCTAGCTGCCTGTTCTTTTTTGTGATTATTTCCCTGATCACAAGTGACTAAGCAGTGTTCATAAGAGATAGTCTTTGGGGGAGTGGCTACCTCTGGAGTTCAGGAGTTTGTGAGTTCCTTCTGGGCTTCTGATACTGGCAGTAGGAGTACTTTCTCTTCAACCACCTCCTTCTCAGAGAAAATGACCACTGACAAAATGATAAGTCAATGCCATGCCCTGACTTGCCAAAATATATGGACCTTAAGGGAGTTTCTCATTCAATGAACAGCAGAGATGAAGGTGAAGTGGTTGTTCCTACAAAGTGTTTTATGTTCTAATGGTTTAACTGTCAACCTCTTGGGAGAATATCACAGGAAACGTGGATAACAATTTCATGTTTCAAGTCTTTGTCAATGCAAACTTATGAGGATTTTATGTTTTAAGCATTCTTTTTCTGTGTGGAGGAAAAATAAATATCTGTGCTAGACCTGAATATCTTTCTAATATTGAATATTGAATATTCATATTGAATATCTTTCTAATCCATATTTGGGAACCCTGGACATGAGCCAAACCTAAGCTTTTTTTTGAGGGATTATCCCCAGAGTTCTGCTGTGGTGTGAATATGTAATGATCCAGAGAGTGTGAAAAAGAGTCTGACCTCTTTTTTTAGAGGCCAGGATCCCTCAGAACTGAACCCAATCCATGTGAGCTCAGAACTAGTTCTGGGCCAGTCAATTGTAGAAGAAATAAAAGAGGGAATGAAAAAAGAAATAAGGAAAGATAAGAAGAAATGAGGAAAAGAAAGGAAGGAAATAAGGAAGGAACAAAGGGAATAGGGGTAAAGTTGAATGAAAATTTAAGCCATCTATCCAAATAAATATTTTTTCATTCTTTCTTCCAGCCAGTATATCATTGTTAAGTTTCTCTTGACTCAGAAGTGAAGTAGTAAGTGAATGATAAGTGAAAAGCAACCCCATACAACAAGAAAAATGACCTTCTATGGCTGGGAGAGAGAAGCATATTCCAAAATATGTGCTATAGGAATGGTTAAGGGATTGACCAGCATCTGTCCTACATGTCTCAATGCTGAAAATTCAGCAAGGGCACATTTCAGGGCTAAGAAAAGCAAATATACAAAGTATTTTTAGAAATGAAATGACTTTGAGAATATTAAAATAAGATTCTGAAGCATTATCATCATAATTCATCACTAAATTGGACTAACTTTGAATAGGAACTTTGGTTTGTATTTTTAAAGTTGAATATAGAGAATATCTGGAGTATGTACCCCAAACAACCATAAGGTGAGAGAAATTCAGGGTTAAAAACATGCTGAATTGGTAATCTTGACTAAAGCCTTTGTCTTTTGCCCCTTTGTGCCACCAATATGACCAACAGTGTGCTTGAGCTATCTGCAATTATCTTGCAAAAGCTGATAGCTAAGTTTTCAGCCTGAGCATTTATAGCCTGGAAATCAGTCAATTCTACAAACTAGGGCTTGACAATATTGTTTCTTTTTGAGTGTCCAGATTTAAGAAAGTGATAGCAGGAATTTTAATAATAGAGATTAAACTTAAAAGTGTGTCACTTATATGTTTTTTTCCAGTGAACCGGTTGTTAAATATTTATTAACAAACATACCACTGAACATGACCTTGGATTCTCAGAGCTATGTCAATAGACTAGAGACTCTGGTAGGTGATAAGATCATAGACCTAAGACTTTAAGTAACCTTAGAATTCAACCTTATGAATCTAAAGATAAGACAACTGAGACGTAGAGAAATGAAGTGATTGTGTAAGATTACATAAAAAGTAAGTGACAGAGTCAGAACTTAGAAAGTCCATCCAAGATTAAAAGATATGTCATAGAAAAGAATCATCACATTCTTAAACTAAAGATAAAGATGTTTCTGTAAATAACTTTAACAATAAATGTGTTTTTAACAATAACTAGAAAAATAACAGCAAAGTGAGTACTAGACCAAGAATGGAGATATGTCTGTTGCCTGAGAACCAGTTTAGGCAAGGTCACTATAAGAATGATCACAAGTTGGTGGATTTTGTTTAGTTTTGTCTGTTGTTAGCCATGATAACTTGTGAATATTATTTACTTAGGCATAGAAGAGCTGTAATAAGCATCAGGGGAAAAAGTACTTTCTTTTTTTGTTATTTTTTAGAAATTATTTTATTATTTTATTTTTATTTATCAACAATCACTTCCGTATGCTTTTTTTTCCCCTTTCCTCCCCACCACCCTCCCCAAGATAGCACACAATCTCATTAGGCTACACATTTACATGCTATTAAATATATTTTCACATTAGTGAAGTTGTAAATAAAAATTAAAACCAATAGGAGGAACTATCAGAACGAGGAAACACCACTCAACGGAAGAGAAAAAGAAAAAAAAGATAGCGATTCAACTTCCATAGTTCTTTCTTTGGATGTGGATAGCATTTTCCATCACAAGGCCTCTGGAGATGTCTTAGATCCTTGTATTGCTGAGAAGGATTAAGTTTATCAATATTAGTCATCGCACAACATGGCTGTTATTGTGTACAAAGTTCTCTTGGTTCTGCTCACTTCACTCAGCATCAGACCATACAAGTCTTTCTAGGTTTTTCTGAAGTCAGCCTGTTCATCATTTCTTATAGCACAATAGTATTCCATCACAATCATATATAACAACTTGTTCAGCTATTCCCTAATTGATGGACATCCCTTCAATTTCCAATTCTTTGCCACCACAAAAAGGCCTGCGATGAATATTTTTGTGCATGTGGGGAAAAGAGTACTTTCACTGATGAAATAACAGTCCTTAAGTGTTGAAATAAAAGCATGGTGTCTGAATTGAAGTACTAGGTATTTTTCAGTATGTGCTTGTGCGCGTGTATGTGTGTGTGTGTGTGTGTGTGTGTGTTTAGCACCCATTCCTTATGGATATTGAAAATGATTACCATATAGGAACCTCATTCTCTGTGATATATCTCTTTAGAATGTGAGGAAGAAAGAGGACAGTACAGGGTTGGGTAAACTGAGCCCTATTCCTAGTTTGACTGCTAACTGGCTATGTGAAACTTGATCATGTTCTTTGTCTTTCAGGACCTGTTTCCAACAGGAAGACTTATGTGAAATGATGTAGAACAAAGTAAGCAGAACCAACAGAAGAATATACACCATGACTACAACACTCTCAATGGTATCGACATTAAAAATCAGTCAAACTCAGATGAATTGCAGTGACCAGTCTTGATCTCAGAGAATAGATGATACAATACATTTCCCTCCAACAAATAGAGATGTGGGGGATTATGGGAGTAGAAAGTTTTATGTGCTATCAGCCGCCATCATTGTGTTAATTGATTTGCTTGTCTCATTTTTTTGTTCATTTAGTTTTGTTTTGTTTTACAAGGGATAGTTCAGTGACAGTTGGGTGTATTGGGAAATGAGCATGGTGTAAAAAAATCAAAGGCACAGATACTATTTATTGATTAATTTCCTTATTTATTTAAATCAGTTTTTATTGATGTCTTTTTTTTTTAATAATCACCATCATTTCCCTCAGTATAGAAGAAGCTCAGTTTCCTCATCTGCAAAGTGAGGATATGGGACCAGATGATCTTAAAACTCCCTTCCAGCTCTACCTGACTGCTTGATACCTTCTGGCTATCTTCTAGTCAATTTTTCAAGAAAGGAAAGGATTATACTTCTCTAGTGAGAGAGCACAAAAGGTGCTCCATCTCCCTAGAACCACACCTTAGCCTGATGGGAGAGAGAAAAGTGCTGCAAGGACAGTCCTGAGCAAAAGCATTTTCAATAAATTTCATGGAACAAATGAAGTGTGCAGTGCACACCCGCCTCTTAGGATTAATTCCCAGGTTACAGTGAAGCTTGGAAAATTGCTATTTCTTGACCTAAAAGGAGGTTAAAACACTTTTGCTGGAAATCAATTCACTTTAAAGTATTTAGCACTGTTCATATTTTGTAGGAGTCTCTATGATGGGGCTGGTTTCAATTGCCACTTTATGTAGCAGTCGTAGGAAGCCCATCAACCTGGGAGAGAAATCTGAATGAGTGTTTAACAAGATGGGCCATTTTTCTTGTTTCTCTTTTAGCATAAATACCAGAACATGGCCCCAGACCTACCATTGTGCCAGGATACTACAGCCCTTGGATGTGTTTGCCATGTGAGTGGTTGTGGAAGCATTGCTTAGGAAATAAAATTAATTTTCCCTGCTGGTTTTATTTTTGCTTTTCAAGGGGAATTTATGTTACACATGGTCAAATAGCATTATGTACAATGAAGGAAATGAGGTGTGAGAGATCATTCAATAAAAAATGGTAAATCACAAAAGATCATTTAAAGAAAAAATGCAGTTAGGAAGACTTAGAAAAGTATAAAGACCCTCTTTCATAGATTTTTGAGGGAATGCTGTAGCAATGAACGAATGAGATGAGTTTGTTAAGTGCTTACCATGTGCCAAGCACTCTGCTAAGTGCTGGGGAAACAAGTAAAAAAGCCAAAACAGTATTCTGCCCTCAAGGAGGTCATTTGGGATTAGATGTTCCTTCTAAGAACAACAACAAAAACAAACAAACAAACAGAAAAACCCCAACAATGTAGATGATTAATGTAACCTGTGGCACAGAGCCCATTTGCATAAGACTTTCTTCATTGGTTGAGATTGTTCACTTAATGCTACTTGCCTGTATGAGGGGCAGAGTTGGCAAGAGATTAGGAAAAGATAAATCCTGGTCATCTAGTTTCTAGCTTCAAGAGAACAGTTCCAGATTCTTTTCAGATCCCTGATGGGAGAGAAAGACTCTGAGAAGAAGATGATATGTAGAGGAGCTGGCACCTCAATCATGTCCCTGCTTCCAGATTACTACTGAGTTTGGAGAATTTCTCCTCGAGTGGATTTGGGTCTCTCTGTCTGTCTGTCTCTGACTCTGTCTCTGTTTCTGTCTCTTTCTCTCTCTTTTCCTCTCTCTTTCTCTCTCTCTCTCTCTCCCTCTCTCTCTCTCTCTCTCTCTCTCTCTCTCTCTCTCTCTCTCTCTCTCTCTCTCTCTCTCTCTCCCTCTCTCATTAGTGAGCTCAGATATCTTGATCCCAGTGGAAGAACTCATTCACTCTGTGTATCTTCTGGTGTAATCTTATTTGTATACCAGCTCAGATTTCTATTTGTTACTAGCTTGGATAAGTGGGTCTATTTGCTATTTGCTATGTGCATTTTGTTGTAGAACTGATACTTAGTGGGAAAGGAGTCAATGCTTGGATATATTCTTAGATCATTTCTTCCCCATTAAGAGATGTAATCAGGAACTCTGTTAGAATCTAAAAACTGTCACCCTAGATTAACAATATTTAGGGGGTCAGATATAATTCTAGCCTGATACTCTTTCTCTGAGAAAAAGCCAGTGGCCAGCCTCTGGCCCCAACTTCTTGCTTCTCCCGGTGAGAATCAAAGTCTTCCCTGGGGACTCTAGGGATATCTTTTCATGTTTCCTTGTGAGCCACATCTATACAGACTCATATGGACACGCATAACCCATGGGCAGATTGACATGTACATACACACCCACACCCCCCTCAAATCCCGTCCCCCACGACTCTTCCATGAAAAAAAAATAAACATAGGGTCACCACTATAATCAGGCCACACAGAGGAGATCAAGGTTATGTGGGAACAGGGTGAGGTGGATTTTAACCCTGTTGTCTTCTCTGCTACTGGATCACACAATTTAAAGGTTACACATTGGAGTATCAGTGAACTTGTTCTGTAATACAGCAGAAAATAAAACTAGGGTCAATTCATGGTGAAATACATGTGTCAATTCAATATAAGGACTTACTTTTTAATAATGAGAGCTGTTCAACATTGGAACAAGATGTTATGGTAGATAAGGAGTTTTTAACAGTGATGGTAATCCAGCACTTGAAGGGAGAGGGGTACATTTAATGAGAGGTTGTAAAAGTCTACATTTCTTTCATCTCAATATTGTATGATTCTAGGAGGGAGAAAGTACAAAGGAGAAAGGGTGGGACTTCTTTAGAAGCTATCGCACTTTGGTTGACTGCTAGTATTATTAGAAGTACACACTATGATTAAGGAATAAATTAAGAAAAACATTTTACTCTGAATTCCAAAATTGCCTGACCTGTTTAGGAGGCTCTTTGCATGGACCTCTTTGAATTATGGGATTTGCTTGGTTTTTTTTCTTTCCCAATTTAGACATCTGTAAAAGACAGTTATCCAAGGGCTTCAAGGTACCGTCTTATATCATCTCATCTATCCCATGCCTCTAAGCAGTACAAGTAAAACTGTCTTAGATGGAGAACAACATCAGTCTTCCTTTAAAGTTCCCCAAAGGAACATGAAACTCTTCAATATGTCTTTTTTCACCCATTACAAGTTTGGTACAATAAGTTTAAAAAGAATTTTGTGTTAACAACAATGAATTTCCTCCAGCCAAATTTTTGTCATTTTTTCAAAATATTTATTAATATGTTTTATTTTTGAATTGAATAAATTTCCTTTTGTATACTTCCCTCTCCCTTCTCCAGAGAGATATTTCCCTCCTTTTTTTCTTTTTGTTTTTCCTTCATTTGTCAGTCCCTTATGCTATCTCCTCCCCACTGAGCAATTTTTAAAAACCTTGAAAAATAAACTCATCAATACACACATGAATAGCCTGGTAAAATAAATTCCTACATTGGCCATGTCCAAAAACGTGTGTCTCCTACCACATTTTAAATTCAATACCTCTCAGGAAGTGGTGGTATGTTTGATCTTCATTTTTTGGAACTTGTGGTTTATCCTTGCATTGATTAGAGTTCTAAAGTCTTTCAAAGTTGTTTTTCTCTGTAATGTTGTTATCATTGTATAAAGTGTTCTCCTAATTTTGCTCACTTCACTGTACGTCACTTCATAGAAGTTCTTCCCAGGTTCTTCCAAAACTGTCCATTTTTTCATTTCTTATGGAATGATTATTCCATTACATTCTTATATTACAATTTGTTTAGCAACTCCTCAACAAAAAGACTTCCCCCTTACTTTCCAATTTTTGGCTACTACACGAAAAGCTACTATAAATATTTTTGTGCATATCAGTCATTTTCCTCTTTATTTGATTGGGGGGGCATAGATCATGTAATGGTAGAGCTGGCTCAAGGAGTGTATATTATTTAGTAACAGTCTGGGCATAATTCTAAATAGCTTTTGTGAATGATTGGACCAATTCCCAAGTCCACCTAAAAAGAATGAATGTATCTGTTTATACCACAAACTGCAGCCCAAGCAGATTAAAGGATGTTATTGTTGTTGTTATTTCTTGAATCAGGGGAGGGAGTAGTTGTGGTTCAAAATCCAGATAAGGTAAGTTGTCTTACTTTATTAAAGAGAAAAAGAAAAAAAAAGAAGGAAAAATTCCCTTTGTTCTGGCAGGTTTGAAGTTCCACCAAGGTGGCTAAAATCTTATAGGCAATCAGAAAGAGAATTCCATAATTTCCCTAAGGAAAACAGATCCTGAACTGGAGTTTCAAAAGAATTAGAGATTTTGATATCAAGTTTGTTGAGCTTAAAAAGAAAATCCTTCTTGAAGCCATGCATATATTTGCAAGTAAGGGAAAAGAGGATGTGTATTAAGAAAGTGAAAAATTAGTAAAGAAGATATAATTTTATATATATATATATATATATGTGTGTGTGTATATTTATATATATATGTATGCATGTATTTGAGACTTTCTCTTTGATTCATTAGTTTGTTCTAAAGTGTATCAACATTTAAATTTCCAGGGTTTAATCATTACTTACTGTGAATTTTTTTTTAGAATTCCAAAAGACTGACAATTTTACTTCTAAAGTACAAAGGTTCTAATACCACCAATCAGTAAGTCAACAATAATTTATTAATTCCTTATTGTGTGCCAGGCAATATGCTAAGCACTGAGGCTACAATGAAGGGCAAAAACATGGTCTCTTTCTTCAAGGAGCTCAAATTCCAATATGGCAGACAACATATAAGTAGCTACCTATATACATGAAATATTCAGAACAGATGAAAGGTACTCTCAGAGGTAAGACACTGCTCATGGAAAGGGAAATGACTTGGGGGTGGGGTTGGAAGGTTTGCAATAAAATGCAATTTTTTTTCCTTTCTCTTTTGTGTTATAGAACCTAGGGCTTGAGGCAGCATCAAGGATTATCTTGTGCAATATTCTCCTTTCGCAGATAAAGAAACAGAAGTTGAGAGGTGACTTGCTCCAGGTCACACTGCTGATAACTGATTGGGCTAAGGTTCAAAAAAATAGGTCTTCTGACTGCAAATCAAGCATACTTCCCACCATGCCACACTGACTTCACACTTGTGTCCCTAGATGAGATGATCACAAGGATAGTATTGGGAGAACCCATTTTGATATTTAGAAGATCCATAACTTTGTAAGGGTTCAGTGCTGACTTTACACACACACACACACACATATGTATATTCATGGATATCTGGGTAGAGAGCCCTAATTATCTAGAAATATAGTTTATACACACACACACAAAATCTCTCTCTCTCTCTCTCTCTCTCTCTCTCTCTCTCTCTCTCTCTCTCTCTCTCTCTCTCTCTCTCTCCCATTTAGCAGATGATATTCTAGTGTTGCCATGGCAGAAAAAGCCACCAGCCCAAGATCAATCCTGGACATTGCTAGTTTGACCATCTGACAACAGGCATAGTCTATCACTGAGCCTGTTCTCAAACCTTGTCCTGCTTGATAGAACCTTCCACTTTCTGCTCAGTTGTTATATAGCCTTTGATAATCCAAGATCATCTCCGTGCCACTAGTCACAGATTAGAGCTTCAATGGAGAAAGGAAAAGAGGATTGTAAGAATAAACTCTTGTAGTGGTAAAATTCATTGCTAACAAGAACAGAGGAAGGTATTCCTTTTCTCAGTTTTGTGCTTTTATTCATCATCAAAAGCTTGTTATTCTGTATCATACATTATGAAATCCCAGAGGCCCTATGACTGCTTTTATTTAGGAATTGTGCTGATTTTCTGAGCACCTAGCAATGCTGAAACCTCTGCTGTAGGCTGGTAAGATGGTGATTATTTCAGAAAATGGAGAGTTTGAAAGTTTGGCATTTCATGGACTCCACTGCTTCCAACTCCCCACCCCCACCCTTTTCAAGTTTGTGAAGGTAGGAAACTGCCCTTGGTCCAGGGCACAACAGTGGTATGCTTGCAAAAAAGGAAAACATTTCCAACATAGTATAGTAGGCAATGGCACTGAACTGGAAGTCAGGGAACTGGGTTACCATCTCAGCATGGATACTCACTATTTGTGTGACAGTGGGAAAAAAAATACTTAAACTCTTTGAACCTTCATTTTCCCTTCTTTCAAACAAGAGATGGTATGGATAAGAGACTATATGAGACAGTGGAAAAAACACTGACTTTGGAGTCAGAAAAGCTGGATCCTTGAATCCTGTTCCTAATGTTTTCTTCCTGCATGATCTTGGGCAAATCACTTAGCTTTCCTGGGCCTCAGTTTCCTCATCTGTAAAATGAAGGGGTTAGATTAGTCTCTAGACTAGATTAGAGACATAGTCTGTAATGTATTTTCATTGTGCTCCACAAATTCCTGATCTACCTAGAATCCATCTGGGGCTGTTCATCAGCAATAAGAGTTGCTAGAATAGACTAAATTCACTCTTCACTTCCTTTTCTTCCTCCCCTAAAAGGGCTACCCAGATCCTTTCTGGGTGGCCAAGCAGGAAAAATGATATGGCTGTTCATATCGTTTGGATGAGTTGAGAGTCATCAACTATAACCCTTACTATATAATGGAGTATCCCATTTTATTTATGCTAAGGTCCTTCAGACATCACCACATGACCTAACTCTCTGATCTAAAGATACCTGGGAACTACTAGTTTACCTTCCAATATACCCTAAAGACACTGGGGCCTTGCTATCCACTCTGCCACTGCACCTGTAGGACTTCAAGGCTTTTACTTATTCCATATAGCTAAGCTGTCTTATGTATTTTGTCTCTCCCCATTAAAATGAGAACTCCTTCAGTGCAGAGACTCTTGTTATATTATTGTTTTCTATTTGTTTACCCTGGCAGATTATAAGGGTTCAATTTTTTCCCTATTCATTAATTCATTTTATTTGTGATCCTTTGGCTATCTAAATACTTTGGTTCTCAAAACTTGCTTCAAGCTACTGAGCTAATAACTCTTCATACTTGGGGCTGAAAGGAAGGATGAAAAACTTGTTAATATTCAAAGTTTAAAGACTCCATATCATTTAAGGGAAAACTCCACTTGCAACAGCCCTTCAACAACCATTTATTTAGCACCTACTATTTTGAGGGCTTTGCTACTTGTATTTCTTTTGGATGGGCTCCCCCTTTATCTGATGGTGCAAAGTCCCCAGATTTTCTCACTATGATTAGACTACAATAACATAATAAAAGCATCACAATTGAAAAAGAGACACCAAAACACAGGAGTGAGAAACTTTGACTCTTTTCTTGTCTCTGCTCCTAATCTTTGTTACTCTGAATAATTCCTTACACTCCTTGATGACTCAATTTCCCTGTCTATTAAATTACGGGGAGGGGGAATGTTATCTGGAACATTGCAGAAAATATTTGGAATAATATATATTATAAATAGGAAGAATTATAATGATAGATGTCCTGGGCAGAAAACTGATACTATTACTTGTATTTCTCCCCTTGCATTTCCCTTTAATTTTTATCTCTATAGGTACCTCCATTTACGTATTCTAAACCCTTTTAGAGCTGATTAAGCATAATATGTAGCTTTTTGAATTAGTGAGAGTTTTATGTTCATATCAAGATAGAGAGCTAGAACTGGAACTCAGGAAGACCTGAGTTCAAATCTAGCCTTTGACAACTTATTAACAGTGTGACCACTGACAATTCATTCCAGTTTCTTTGCCTCAGCTTCATCATCTACAAAATGGGATAATTAATAGCATCTATCTCTCAGGGTTGTTGTGAAGATAAATCATTTATTACTAAACTGTCTTTGGTGCAAGATTAGGATGAGCAAAATACTTGTGAATATATGTTAAGATTGAATACTGGGGGCAACTAGGTGGCACAGTGGATAGAGCACCTGCCCTGAAGTCAGGAGGACCTGAGTTCAAATCTGGCCGTAGACCAAACACTCGACACTTACTAGCTGTGTGACCCTGGGCAAGTCACTTAACCTCAATTGCAAAAAATATAAGATTGAAGATTGAATACTGACTGTGGGTGTGCTGAGAATTATAGACTCGCAGATCATATTGAGTGAGAGATAAATGCGTAGCCATATGCCACTGGTGAATACATTGTGTCTCTGTTTACTTTTAAGTGGCGTGATGAACAGAATTATAACATGCAACAATGACATGATGAAACAATTTTTGGACTGAAAAATAATCAGGGTGTGACAACTATGTGGTGGTGATGAGTATGTGGTGAAATATGGTAAAATTTGCTTCTGGTGCTCCCCCATCTCCATCTCCTGTCTTAATATTATTAGACTTATCTCCTTCCCTGGGGACTAGGTAGTCTAGTAAGCAGAGTACTAGAATTCAAACCAGGAAGACCTGAATTCAAATCCTGACTTAGAATATTAGTAGTTGTATGTCCCTGGCCAAGTCATTTAATTACTCAGTCTCAGTATCCTCATTTTAAAAATGGGGATAATAATAGCCTCTACTTCCTGTGGTTGTTATGATAATAAAAGGAGATAATATTTACAAAGTGCTTTATAAATCATTAAATGCTATATAAATGTTAGCTATTATTCTCCCTCCCCCATCCTACCACCACTAGACCTTCTTGTTCTATTTCCTATTTCTGGAAGGCAATGAGTGTATGTTGAACAAGAATGATAAAGAAACTGGAACTAAAGTGTTAATAACCCTACTCCTGTTACTGAAGAATGAGTTCCTGAGTTAATACTTCTCTCATTACTGAGGCCTTTGATGACTTAACCTATCAGATCAATTAATTGATTCATATTGATGGGCAGGTGATTTGGGGCAATATAGGGATACCAAAATATGATTGTTTTCCACTATAATAATAATAGCTAACATTTATATAGTAGTTACTATCTGCCAGGCACTGTGCCAAACACTTTATAATTTATTTTTCATTTGATTCTCGCAACAATCCTGTGAGGCGGGTGCTATTATTATCCTCATTTTACAAATGAGGAAACTGAGGCAAACAGAGATTAAACGTTGCTGAGGGTCACGTGGCTGGTAAGACTCAGAAACTGGATTTGAACTCAAGTCTTCCTGACTCTAGGTCCCAGCACTTTATTCATTGCACTGTGTAACTGCTGTTATATAGAAGACACCTCAACACAATCCAGTACTTGTGGTGCTTTCCCTCATCCTCATCCCTACATTCCCCGCTTCCCTTCCACTCCCCTTCCCCCATCCCCTCCAACACACACTGCACCACTACCACCTTGTTGTAATGCACTGGACCTTGGTTTCAGACACAGGCATCTACCTCAAATATTACATGCTGGTTAGAGTTTATGTAGGATCTTAAACTGCCAATAAAATTAAAGAATCAAAGACAACCTGGAGTAGTGAGAAAAATATTGTATTCGAACTCAGAAGTCCTGAGATGCAATCCAAAATCTGGCATTTACAAGGTAATTTAATTTCTCTGAACCTCAGTATTATTATCTGCAAAATGGGTATAATAAGAGGATCATAAAATTAGAGCTGGGAGGGATCTTAGAAGTCATCTAATCCAATCTTCTATTGTAATGACTGAAGAAGCTGAGGCCCAGATTGTTTATGAGACTTTTCTTAGGTCAAACAGGTAATAAGAGTCAAGGCTGATATTTATTTTCCACCATCCCACTTTATATCCTCTAATATCTTCCCCGCCCCTCTCATTAAGTTGTTTGGAGACTCAGGTTAAATAGATATGAAAGAACTCTAGATTTGTAAGAGATTTTTATGCTTAAAAACAATTTTTTTTTCTTTTTTTACAAATAGTTTTATTTCACAGATTAGTATTCAGCTCCTTTGGTCTTCTATTATATGCATCTTTACACCTGCTTTTTCTCACATCTGTCCACTTTCTTATGAATGTGGATTATTTTGCAATATTCAATAAGTAGTAGCCATGTGCCACAATGGTTCTCCATTCTCTTGTCAATTTGACATTATTGTCAATTTCCACATTTTCCCAAGTTCTGTTATCAGGTACCCAGAGAGCATAAATCATTCTTCTCCTGCTAGGTTGCTGTTGCTGCTCTGATGTGTGATCTAATTTAGCTTCATAAACCCCTTCCAGAGCTATCATCCTAATTGTATTACCAAAGGCTCCTTTATGGCTTCATTCTGCCACTAGTTTTACTCCTAAGCCCTTCCAGATGAGAGATATTTCATGCATGCATACTTAGGCTTGAATATTTTATTACTGTTACTTTTCATCCAGCTCCTCATTCTCTTTGCTATAAGAGTTTCTCTTTCTTCTTCTATCTCAATTCACCTGGAACTGAGGAGAAGTAGACTGTGTCTTCTCAGCCTAAACTTGTTTTTGACACATTGTTTGGATTTTGATGGCTCAGAGTGATTGTAAATAGCAATTGTTTCTGTTCTGGCTAAACCCTGAGCGTCTTCCACTCCTAGACTGAATAAAAAAAAGGTTTTTTTTGAGTAGGTAAAAGAGGTCATTTTTTGTTTCATTTCTTACCTAGCCTTAATCATTGAAAGGTGTTGCCCCAGACAACCTGAGACCTGGGAAAGACCTTAGCTTAAAAAGGCCAAGGTTTACCACTGCATCTGAGGCCATCTCTAGTCATCCTGATGTATGTCTTGCCACTGGATCCAGATAGCTTTGGAGGAGAGGGTAAGGCTGGTGACTTTGCACAGCTCTGCCTCACTTCAATTCACTTGCAAGTCAAGACATCACCTTCCTGATGTCACTGGTCCTCTTCAAGAATGAAGAACAAATGACAACTGGTGAGGAAGTGGAGAAATGTGGAGAGTGAGAATTAGAGCCAGGAGTGACGTGCTCAGGACCTTGTGCAATGTTTCAGGCCAGGGATTCAAGAATATTGTGCTGTTTGTCCATTTTCAAAGAGGCCCAGTAACATCACTGGGTGATTTCTTGACTTGCCTGTGAATTGGATTTAAGTGAGGCAGAGCTGCACAAAGTTGTCAGCCTCATTCTCTCTTCCAGAGTCATAAAATTTCAGTGGCAAGACAAAAGTCGGGACAACTGGCAGTGACCCAGGATGTAGCAGATGACCTTGGAGTCTTCGATGTCTGACCAAGCTCTAAAAGCTCCACAGCATCTGTTTCAGCCACCTTCACTGCTGTTGGAGCAAGTTTTTCTCATATGCTCATTCAACCAGGGAAATCTTCACATGCTTGGGGTAGACATCCCCCTAATTCACCAACAGTTTTGAGGCCTGTTGGTTACCCTTAGTCTGGTTTAGCCCGTCTGCTGAGATAGTTTTACCTGAGTGCGGCTGCTGCACATGCTATAGCTTCTTGAAGTAACAGATGAGAGTGGGTGAGCAGCCCTGGAAAGGGCTTGGCAAGCCTCCACACCAGAGGTGCTAGTCTTCCCTGGATACCCCATATATTCCAATTCAATAATCAAAAGTGAGTCTGCAGGACAGAAGCAGATTTAGGGCGAGAAGAATGCTGGTCAGGAGCTAGAGAAGTCCATAGAGTGAGGAACAGATCTGAGAATGAAGTGAGTTTGGAGAAAATACAAACTGTCTAGCTTGAGATTAAAAGCCCTCCACAATCTGATACTGCCATATTTTTCTTACTTTATTTTACATTAATCCCATTCAAATTCACTATGTTCTACCAAACTTGATTATTACATTTTTTTTTAATTCAACATGTATACCTCCTCTGACATTAAACACTTCCACAGGCTGTGTACCATATTCCTGGAATGTAGTTCCCCATTTCTAATTTTCATTACGTTTAACTTCTATAAAAGCTCAGATCAAATTCTACTTTCTCCATGTGGCATTTCCTGAACCCATAAGATTGTAATGTTTTCTTTTTCCTCAATTATTTCTAGGTCACTATGTCTCTTCTCTTCCACCGTCTTTCTCCCTTTTCTTGTATTACATTTATTGGTCTATATGCTGTATTCCATCAGTAGAATGCAAAGTTTGGAAGGCTGAGACTGTATCATTTTTGCCTTTGCATCCTATTGTTTAACACGATGCACATAGCAAATGCTTAATAAAGGTTTGTTGAATTTAATTTATTGAATTGTTGAAGAAGTATAAGACAGTTAACAGTATTAAAAGAATGCTAGAGAGAGGTAAAGAAGAAAGAGGCCTGAGAAAAGATTTGGAGATGAGGAGGCCAATGACTTTAGAGAAAGTAGCTTTGTTTGAATGGCAGAGACTAAAACCAGACTCTAGGGCACTAAGAGTGAGTAAATTGGAAGGTGATAAGAAAATGAAGGCAGTAAGTATAGAACACTCAGGAAGTTTGAAAATAAATGTTAAATTCTTTGAGGATAGGTCCTAATTAATTTTTGGGTTTTTTTTATACACAAGATCTACCACTGTGCACATAGTATATATTTAATAAATGTGTGTTGAATTGAATTGAAAGGAAGGAGAGTAAATGATTGGTAAATTAGATCAAATGAAGAATGAAAGTACAGGAAAATCTCTTTGGGGAAGGAAAAACAATCTAGATTTTTAAAAAAAATTTTAAAGTTTGGTTATTTAAAAAAAATCTTTTGTGTGACGCCTTATTCCTTGAATAACAAAAATTTAAATTAACATTCATTCAATGTGTATTGGTTTGCTTTGGAATCAAGACCTGATAAAGGTCTTTATGTTGAAGAATATTTTTGTTGAAAATTTGATGGTAGTAATTGAGTCTCTTGGAATTTTTCTTTAAATTCCTTCTACATTCCGTGGTCTCTGAGTTCTTAAGCTTGAATCATCTCCCAAGAGGAAGGTATTGAATATGCTGCATTTACACCTGGATGTCAGTAAGGGGACCATAGCTTATACCTAACATCACTGTGAGTGACTCCTGAAGCCCACTTTTCAAGCTGTGTTCAAATAAGCTTTTTTTTCCTTTTCCCCAAGATAACTTGAAGCTTAATGGTGGAGCTTTTCAGGCATTCACAGGACCTGAAGAAACCCTGTGCTTTTGTCTCCCCTGAGAGCTATAACAACTATGAAGTGACAACACTCTACAGGGGATCAGTGAGGAAAGAAAATCAATAGTGATATATGCAATGTGTGCCTTGCCTCCAAAGAAAATTGAAAATCGGTTGTAAGGTTTCCAGGCTGGGTGAAGTGTTCAGTCTGTTTTCTAAACAAGGGCCCTTGGAATATGTGGTTGATATCTTGTTGTAATACTTATACGTGCACTCTTGAGGTCCTCCATGATTTTTGAAACTTTGATTTCCTCTTTACTATTGGAGATTCAGAGATGATCAATCAATATTTCTCTTAGATTACAATTCTCAGGCAGTTTATTATTATTTTCCCTCCAAAGGCTCTGACTAGCTTTGGCAAAATTTAGTGGAGTAGACCAGTATTTCTTTAACACATTGGTAGAGGCATTTGGGGATAACTTTTTTATTGGTAAGGTGGGGGCTTATAAGTCTTGGAATCATCCTTGATTCCTCATTCTCCCTCATACTCATACACAGTCAGTTGCCAAGTCTTATTGATCCTACTTTCCCATTTCTTTCATATCTATTCCATTTTCTCCGTTCACCTAGCCACCAAACTAGTTCAGACCCTTATTGCATCTTACCTTGACTATTATAGTAGTCTCCTAATTAGACTCTCATTTTAGAGTCTCTTCCCATTCCAATCCATCCTTTATTCAGCTACCGAACTGATATTCCTAAACTATAGAACAGACTATGTCATTTCCTTACTCAAAACCTTCAGAGACTATCTATTAGTTTTAGGGTAAAGTACAAACTCCTTCTGGTGGCCCTTCATAATCTGACTCCCACCTATCTTCCTCTTGGCTGATATGTTCCAGCCAAACTGATCTACTTTCTGTTCTCCATATGAAACACTGAATCTCTGGGCCCCTTTCTTTACATAAGCTGTTCTCTTCAAGCCTAGAATTCATTCCTTTTTTATTTCATTCTTTTAGAATAGATAGCTTCCTTCAAAACTCAACTCAAATGCCATCTCTTACACAATTGTTTTCTGTTTATTTCTCTCTGTAAATGTGTTTTTTTATATTTATAAATTTATTCTTTTCTTTTGAAAATTTAATAATCATCAATAAATACAAAGATTTTATTTTTTTTAAACAGAGGCTTATATAAGAAATTGTGAACTTATGTTAGCATGGGTGCCTTAACATCTTTTACTCTCATTCTCTTAACTCACCACAGCCTGGTGTCTACTTTCCAATACATTGTTATAAAAAGTGCTGCTATAAATATTTTGGTGAATTATGGGACTTTCTTCTTATCAATGGCCTTCTTTGGGTCTATGCCTAGTAGTAGAATCTCTCCACTGTGTTTATATAATTTCAAATTGCTTTTTAATATGGTTGTACTGATTCATATCTTTACCAAATATGTGCCAGAGTGTCTATCTTCTGACAATCCCTCTAACATTGATTATTCCTATCTGTTGTCATCTTTCCCAATTTGTAGGGTGTGAAGTAAAATTTCTGGGTTGTTTTGATTTGCATTTCCTTTATTATTTGTAATTTGTAGCATTCTTTCCTATAATTGTTAATAATTTGTAATTCTTCTGTTGTTCATATCATTTGACCTCTTATGGATTGAGTAATATATACATACACATATACACACATGCATACATTATATATTTACATCCGTACATGTTAATTTTTATATATCTTGTATAACAAACCCTTATCAGAGAAATCTCATATGAAGAGATTTCCCCCATTTAACGGCTTCCTTTTTATTTCTAGTGCACTGATTTTTGTTTCCACAAAATTTTTAAATTTTGTGTAATTAAAATTATGTATTTTATCTTTTGTAATTTTCTTTATGACTTGTTTGGTTAAGAGTACATCTTTAACCTATAACTGTGGAAGGTATTGTCTGGTTTTGATACTTTAAAATTACCATATAGTGTTGCTAATCACCCTCCTGGCCTATTCAACAAAAAGATATCAGTCAACTGACTCTGGCAATTATACACTCCACCACATTAAGAAGGAGAGCTAGAAGGATTACCAAGGTCTCAGAGAATCTTACATTAGTATCCTCTCTCTGTATGGCCACTCTTGTCTTGGAATGTGATTGGTGTAGATTTGCCCTATCAGAATTAGCTCCAAGCCCCCAAATACTAGAAATACCACCTCTTCCCTGAAAAAGCTGATCGGATTCACTCAGCCTCACTGAAAAGATCTTGGCAGAATGAAGTTGTTCTTCCATGTGAATAGACAAGTACGCCTCAATACTGTGTATGGTGTTGTTATTCTTTTTCTGCATGTAATAAAGGAATAAATAATACATAACATCTACTGCTGTGATTTGTACTTACCATTTCTCTTGGGCTTGTGCTACCTTCAAACACTACAAAAGCTTATTCATGGTACAGTAGTTCTAGGAAAGACACTGTTTAACTTATTTAATCCTCAAAGACCACAACTCCTTTGAGCAGGAAAAGGCATTTAGGAAATATAACGTAGTGTGCAACTGGGCTTATAGCCTCCAATAGGATCAGACATCCGAAGAAGGATTCTGGATCTGAATCTTGGTTCATCCTCACACAAAGGGATATAATCTTCAGTGATCTCTTCACTCCTTCCATACCACCCCATAGTATAGGCTGAAACTTTGGCCAATACTTTGCCCCTCAATGTCCTTTGCCTCGTAAAGATTCCAATTGCTTCTCATTACTCAGGTAGGCCATGAGCCTACCAGGGAATCTTATCCTGGGATCCGTGGACTCCATAGAGGTCCTTAGATAGATTACAGTGGTCCATGAACTTGGAAGGGGAAAAATACCTCTTTATTTTCACTAACCACTAACTGAAATTTACCATTTCCCTTAATTATAAAAGTAGACAATAAACATCATCCTGACATAAGGTTCATAGGCCTCACCAGCTTGCCAGAGGGATCTAGGAAAGACAAGATTAAAAACCCTTATTCTAGACTCTAACCTTGAAATATTCTAGTCCCTCCCATTTTGGGTGGTTGAGAAGGGGTATCATATCCTCCTCTAAACCTCGGCTCTCAGCTTTTCACCTTTATTCACAGAGCTGACCTGAGGCAAAGAACTGCATTCATCACATGGGGTACAGATGTGTATTTTGTTGGTTTCATTGTTGCTTTTTCTTTTTATGTCATAGATATTTCCAGACATAATACTCCTTCAACCCTATCCAACTATCCTTGCTTTATAACAAAGAAAAACTAAAAAAGTTAAGCAAAACTAATTTTCACATCAAACATGTATGCCAGAATATGTAAATTTATACATGGGGCATAAATATTTAACCTTCAGTTACGCTTTGAAAGATTCGTGATTTTAGAAACAGATCACAACTCCTCCATTCCTGCCCATCCTGTTCTGTTCTTAATCCACATTTTCAAATAAATTATTCAGAGAGGATCTACCCAACATCTTAGAAGGCAGAACTACAAGCAATGGATGGAAATTGAAGGAAAGAAATTTAGGTTTGAGATAAGGGGAAAAAACACCTTCCTAATAATTAGAACTATCCAAAAGTGGATTGGGCTATATTGGGAGGTTTGGGTTTGTTCCTCTTATTGGAGGTCTTTGAGCAAAGGATAATTGCCCATTTGTAAGATATGTTGTAAGATGAGATACTTTTGGTGGTGGTGGTGATAGTGAGGAGTTGTATAGTTTGGACTAGGGGGCTTCTGTGGCTTCTTACAGTTCTGAGAAAGTAGAATTGTAATGGCCTCTGGTAATAGACCTCTATAGGCAGAGGAAGTCTCAGCCTTGGAAAACTGTGTTATCTCTATTTCTGAACTAAACTCTATTTCCCAGGGGCCCATGTAGCTAGCCCCTGAAGGCTTTCTCTGCTTGCAGACATCTATCTCCAAAAGGTCCCTAAGCTGTACCTCTGTTAATTCTTTTAATATGTTCGGGGCATTTTACATCAGTTATCTAACTCCAGTCTCTCATTCTCAGTTCATTACAAACCCCTTCCTTTCCTAGTTGTATGTAACTTCCATGTCTTATAAGGCATTAACATTTTTATTGAAATGTTTTATTTTTGATGGCCATTACCCAGCTATCTGCCAATGGAACTATCCCTTGTAACAAAGGAAAACAATTCAACAAAATGAAAAAAAAAATAACATAGACCAAATATACCAACACATGCAACAATAAACTTATATTGTTGGCCCTCCTGTCTGCCAACCATAAGAAAATATGTTTTATCTTCTGTTGCATTTCTTACAGATGCCATGTTTGCAAGCATGCTGCAGCCTTAGATGTATCACATATGAAGAGATAGGGTTCTATAATAGAAAGGGTTCTATAACAGAAAGGGTGCTGAATTTGGAACCAGAAAATCCTGAATTAGCATTTACTAGTTATCTGATCTTGAAGAAATCATTTAGCCCTACGAGCCTGTTTTATTATCTAAAGAATGAGAATGATAATATTTGTAATGCCATGCTCACAATGAGCATCAAATGAAACTAGTTATATGACATGCTTTGTAAGCCATATAGATGTGATTTATTATTATGCTTTATTATTATTTGTTATTGTTTATTTTGTTGGAATTGTACCTGCAATTAGTTTATCAGAGTAGACCTTCCATTGCTTATGCATGAATGAATGAAAAAATATTTGTGAAGCATTAAGTATACGTCAAGCACTGTGCTAAGCACAGAACATACGAATATGAGTTAGCAAGATAAGTCCTTACTAGCTTATATTCTATTATGACAAGTCAACACATATAGGAGAATAATGAGAGGAGGGAATGTTTTGGGTGGAAGAGTCAGAGAAAATGAGAATCGGGATTGGAAAATGAGAATAGAGCAGTTGGCTGATACAGTTATTGAGACATTGGCTGGCTTCAGACTGAAGGGCAGAATTTTTTGGCAAACATAAAGCTGGTGACTATCCCTTTCAACTTTATCATTCCTTTAACATTTATAATATCCTTTTTTTTTCAAATTTTGAACTTAGCAATAATTAAAAATATAAATATTTCAATATACAAAGATGAATAAGAAAGAATATGAGAAACTGTGAATTCCTTTTATATTTAAAAAATATGTCAAATGATATGAATCCACAGTTCTTAAAGAAAGAAATTCAAACCATTAACAACCATGTAAAAATTTACAAATCACTAATAATTAGAAAAATGCAAATTAATGAAGTTCTAAGGTTCTGCTTCCAACTCAATAGATGTTTAAAGATGAAAACAGATGAAAATAGCAATTGTTGGGGATGTGGAACAAAAGGTACACTAATGAACTTGGTAGAACTATGAATTGGTTCAATAATTCCAGAAAAAACCAAACCAAACCAAAACAATTTGGAAATATAGACCCAAATATAAATATATCTGCTATCTTCCATTTATAAAAGTGGTATCTTGTAGCATATGCTACCCATGAATTCAAAGAATGTAACGTTTGGGTGGAGATTCTTTCAAACAGTGCTTGGGGGCTGAAAGGCATTAGTATCCCCAACATGCATTAACTAGAGAGTTTAGAAGTACATAATTAGGAGCACTGTATTCACCATGAAAGCTTATTATGAAAAACCATGAGTTCAAACAAAGTATCTTGTTTTCTGGGATGATGGGTGAGGCTTATGGAGAGAAGCAACATCATAAAATAAGCTACGTTATACATTTGGTACAAGGCAACTCAATAAAAGCAGTGAAGCAACAGAGAAAAATGCTGAGACACAAAGTACAATTTCAGTGTGAATTCAGCTCATACATCAGTCCCCTACTGAAGTTTTCAGGACAGAGACGTAGTTTACGGTTATTTGCAGGTTTGCACCTGCTGAACGCAATTCTACTTCACCCATTAGGAAAACAGCAACAAAAAGTCAGTTTGATTCAGTTCAGTTCAATTTTGCAGAGTGTGCTAGTCCTGGAGATACAAAGATAGAACAAGGGAGAATCCTGGAATCTCAGGGCTGGAAGACACCTCAGAGGCCATGTTGTCCAATCTGACAAGGTTATTTTGAGGCTCAAATGAGATTACATATGTGAAGTACTTTGCAAACCTTAAAGTTCATATAAATATGGTGGTAGTGGTAGTGGTAGGAATGGTCCTAGATGTAATACTAATGGTAGTGGCAATTACAGTAGTTGTAGTTGCAGTAGTAATAGTAATGATAGTAGTACTGATGGTAGAGTATTAATAATGGTAGTAGTAGTAGTAATAGTAATGGTGGTAATAGTGAAGTAATAGCAATAATAATAGCAATAGTAATAGCTATAGTTGTAGTGATAGTAATAATAATGCTTACAGACTACTGGTACTAATGTTGGTAGTAGTAATAGTAGTATTAATGGTGGTGGTGGTAGTGGTAGTAGTAGTAGCAGTAGTAAAAGTAATGATCTTGGTGGTAACAGTAATAATGGTAATAATGGAAGTAAAATAGTAATAGTAATGGGTAGTAGGAGTAATGATAGTGGTAGTAATACTGGTAGTAGTAGTAGTGTTGAGTAATAATAGTAATGGTGATGGTGCTAGTAGTAGTAGTGAAGTAATAGTAATAATAATAATGGTAGTAGTGGTGGTGGTGGTGGTAGTCGTACCAGCAATGTTGGTTGTAGTAATGGTAGTAGTAGAAGTAATAGTAGTAGTCATAGTAATGGTGGTAGCAATAGGACTAATAAGGGTAATAGTAGCAATGGTATGAGTAAGGAAGCCAACACATACACATAAGACAACAAAAATATTAATTATAATATCAGTATGAAAGATTTGTGAGCAAAAATTCCTCTCCTAACGAGAAACAGGTCTTTGAGTCAGGCAATGCCTATAATGACCATTCTTTAGAGGCACCTCCATGGCTCAGTGGATAGAGTTCTCAGCCTGGAGTCAGGAAGACCAGAGTTCAAATGTGGCTATAGATACTTAGTATTAGGTTTTGTCCCTGGGCAAGTAATTTAATTTCTGTTTGCCTTAATCCACTAGAAAAGGAAATGGCAAACCGTTTCAGTATCCTTGCCAAGAAAACCTCATGTACAGTATTGGTGTGCTATAGTCCACAGGGTCACAAAGAGTTGGACATCGACTGAATGATGGAACAACAGCATGGTAACAACTCCAGGAAGGAGCCACACCCACTCAAGTGATGACAAAACCTGATAGATTTTTCTTCATTAGCCCTGTATGTAGAGCATAAGCACTGGTGAACAATTCAAATCCCATGCTCAGGTAGAACTCTGGTATGATAACCCCTGAGGCATAAATCTGAGAATCATCTTACCCTCAAGAGGTTTGGTAAACAAGTGCTTTGCCATCTAAAGTATAGTCAGCCTCTCAGTCAGGTGTGCCCTTTGATCTAAAGAACACTTCATATCTCAGGCTCTTAAATCTACTCCATCTTCCAAGAGATGCATTAATTTTCAACCTTCTCCAGCAGCACTAGCAGAGGCAGCTCTCACTTTTTCTCCACAACAACCATCTCAATGACCTATAACCTCTTGTCCAACGGAGCCTGTTAGAGGATGTCCAGGACCCTGAGCTCATGAGTGTTGAGAATGGCAGTGTCCCCAAACCACCAGACCTGCCTCCAGCTCAATTCTCACAACTCTCATTGAGAAGAGAGATTATAAGTGGAGATGGGGCTCATGTACCTCGTCACCAGTAGCAATAACTGCTGACCAACTATTATCTGCAGGCAGATGGGCACAGAGGCCTTGGGAGTGACAGCACCTCTCACACCACGGGCTCTGTCTCCAGCCCAGACTTTTCAGTCATAAGATGGAGAAGCAACTCCTATGGAGAACAGTTAGCCATTCCTCCCCTACCCCAACTGCTAACCAACCTACCACGCACAGGGCAGATAAGCCAGCCTCGATGATACATCAGAGAATGAGGGAGAAACAGCAGGTGGCATGCACCAGACAAATCAGACCACTCCTCTCTCTGGAGGGAGACTGTCAGACCCTCACAAAGATAGTCCAGGAGTCTGAATCCAAGAATCATCGCAATTGAAATGCTTCTAGCCCAGTACTCTCAACCACTGTCCTGGCAAGCAACCTATGCGTCCTTCCTATGCAGAAGCTCCTGCAGATGCTACAGCCACAGCTATGCTGCACTCTAAGGACCATGGGACCTCTCCAGCTGATGTGAAGCTAAAATCATACATATGTGTTGTCTCCCTCATTAGAGTATGAACTCTTTAAAACTAGGGACCACCTTACTGTTCTATTTGTATCCCAAAACTTACTGCAGTGCTTGGCACATAGTAAGTACCTAATTCATTATTATTATTCATTGTTGTTGTTGTTTGTCCTTCCTTCTGGAAGAGGACCAATTACATCAGGAGGGTGATGTTTTGATTTGTAAGTGAATTAGATTTTAAGTGAGGCAGAGCTGAGTAGTCATCAGCCCCACTCTGTCCTTCAGAGTCATCTGAGTCTAGTGGCAAGACATAGGTCAGGACAACTGTTGATGGCCCAGGATGCAGTGGGAGACCTTGGCCATTTTTCTAAAGTCTTTCCCAGGTCTCGTTTTGTCTGAGGCAACGCCTATTTGGTAGTTAAAGGCTAAGTAAGGATTGAGGTAAAAGATGGCCTACTTTGCCTTTACAGAAGTCTCAATCAGTGAGAGGAAGACCCTCAGAGTTTCTGGCCAGAACAGGAACAATTGTTATTTACATTCACTCTGAGCTGTCAAAACCCAAACAATGAGCAAGTGAGACTTGGGCTGGAGCCCATTATTGGCCAATCAGTGAAGAAATCATGGAAGGGTTTATGGAGGAGATGGCACTTGCCCTTCATGGAGGAGGGAAAGAAATTATAAAGGTAGACAAGAGATAAAAAGCAGATTCTATTTCAGACATGCAGATTGTATGTCTAAAGGCATTCAGAGGCAAGAAAGGGGAGGATAATATTGAAAGAATAAAGAATAGTTCAGCTGGGTTAGAATGCAGAGTATATAGAGCTGAATAGTGCAATAAGCCTGAGAAAGTAGGTTGGAAACACTGTGGAAGGCTTTGAATGCCAGGTTGAAAAGGCCGTATTTTTTTTGGTAAGCAGTGATAATCTTCTGAAGGTTTTTGATTAGAAGAACAATGTGGTTAGACCTATGCATTGGTAAGATCATTCAGACATCAGTGTGGAGGATACATTGGACTGGTGAGTGCCAGAGGTGACAAATATCTGGAAGGTCTTGGAGTCTCATAGAAAAAGTGAATTTTCCAGGTTACTGTTCTTAAAGTTGGTGAAATGACATTTGAAAGTTCTTCAATTACAATGGACCAATGAAATGTTTTAACTTGAATACAAGTCTTCCTAAAAACCTGGAGCCCAGTCTGATCCATATGATTTGTTCTTCATTAGTCCTAGTATTCCTGGGGCCCTCTGGGCAGCTCACATTTTGGATCAGTGTAGATGTAAGCATAGCTGGGGGCACGTATTCTGTCATTTTTTTGGGTAGTATTAGCATATATTTTCTTGTAAACAAGAGGCCAAACTGCAGAGGAGCAGAGATAACTAGAAGACACCAGTGGGTAAGCAGGATCAAGAGAAAGGGAAATACAAGGACCACAAGAAGGGAAAAGTAAGACCCACATCAAGCCGACCAAGTAGAGTCCAAGAGTTCAGGAAGTAGGGGTTATTAACTCTGGCCCAGAAATGTTGACAAATATGGATCAGAAACTTAGAAATTAAAACATGTAAGTATATACATACACATATATATGTACTTATATGTCTATATGTAAATATGCATTATTATTTTTATTTATTCATATATGTAAATGATCAATATCCACATATTATGCCTACATGTTCAAACATACATAAAACATATATATGATATACGATATATTCTAATTTATACACTAAATTATACTGTATGTCTATGTGATATAGGCATATTATATGATTTGTATACTATGCAATATATACACGTGTGCATATTATATAAATGCACATATAATATTATGTGTATATACATACATACGTATATATACATATCTATATTATCACACACATACACACATTGTATATATGTATATATATATATATACATATCTATATTATCACACACACATATATATACATATATATATATATACATATATATATATATACACACATATACATATACATATGTACTCACATATATGCACATTCCTTGCTGGACTGTGGGGTTCCTGAGATGAAATATTATAGTCTGTAATCCAGCAGGCCTGTATTCTGGGTGTAGAAGAATGAAGTGTGTACAAATAAGGTGGTGTGATATAGTAGAAAGAATGCTGGAGTTAGAATTTAAAGACTGGTTCTTTAATATTCCTTAATCAGGTTATCTTTGGTAAGTCACTTAAACTCTCTTAGCTTTCACTATTCATCTGTAAAATGGGTGTGATAACAATTAGACCATTTATATCATAGGTTGTTATAAGGGTAATCATAATTGTTAGCATTTGTATTATGCTTTAAGATGTATAATATTTTTTATATATATTATCTGAGAGTATTGTGGGAATTGAGTGAACCACATTGACTCCATCGTGTGACTCAGTTCTCAAGCTTGCTCAGTTCCCTTTCTATTCAATTATGGGTCTAGACATGCAGGGGTGGAGAACCTGTGGCCTCAAGGCCATACGTGGCCTTCTACGTCCTTGGGTGTGGCCTTTTGACTGAGTCCAAGTTTTGCAAAACAAGTCCTTTTATTGAGGGGATTTGCTCAGTGAAGTTTGGATTCAGTCAAAGGGCTACACTTGAGGACCTAGAAGGCCACATGTGTTCTTGAGGCTGAGAGTTCCCCACTGCTATCTTTAGTCCAATTTCTGTGTTGTGAGAAAGCTTTAGAAATAAATCCTAGAATTTGAACTGTGAGAAAATTCCAAGATTTGGTCATAGGTTGAAGGATACAGTCCTCTCTATTTCTTTGATTATTATTGCTTTCATTGGTCTTTTAGGTTATTTGGCCATTCTTTGGGTGAAAGACCTTGTCTCTATACTATGCATTTGTGAACTAGGGAGAACTAGTTATGGAAATAAGGAAGGGAGAATAAGTGGATGAAAACTAAATAGAATTTTACTGTTATAGATTTAGAGATAGGAGTTTTAAAGGCCAGCTATATCAACCACCATATTTTATAGTTTAGGAATCTAGGGCCAGATAGGTTATGACCTTCCTCAGGTCATAGAGGTAGAAAGCAGAAAAAAAAGTTGACTATCTCCCTCTAATTGAAAATATAGTATGTTTTATACAAAATTATTGTGTTTCCATAGCACAGAAAGCTTATGGACTCTGAGGCCAAAGAAGGCACTCAGAGCTTAGATAATGTCACTTGATTGCTAGTTTAAGAACTGGAGGAGGGTAGAGAATGTGTTAGCTGTCACATGGAAAAAGGATTAGACTTATTCTGTTTGGACCCCAGAGGGTAGACCACCTAGAATCAGTGAATGGAAGTTGTAAAGAGGCAAATTTAGGTTCAATATAAGGGGAAAACAAACAAACAAACAAACAAAAAAATAGAACAAAACAAAACAGAAAGATCTGACTACCATTCGGAGCTGTCCAAAAGTGAAATGACCTATTTCAAGGCAGTTCTACATCTTTGGGCAATGGCTGGATGACCACTTGTTGAGAATATAGTAGAGAGAATTCCCTTTTTATATAATTATAATATATTTACTTTAACACTCATTTTTAAAAAATTTTGAATTCCAAGTTTTCTCTTCCTCCAGCCCTTTCCCCACCTATTGAGAGGGCAAGGAATATAACATCAATTATACACGTGAAGTCATGCAAAACATTTGTATATTAGCCATATTGCACCAAAAAAGACAAGAAAAATATAGTACAAAAAGTATGCTTTAATCTGCATTGAAAGTTAATCAGTTCTCTTGGCAAAGAGGATTCTTAGTCAAGCATGGGATGAAGTAAGATCTTTGAGGTTCCTTATGACTCTGGAATAGTGTGATTCTATGATTATCACTACCTGAATTCTCCAGAGCTTACTCTCTTACATCTTTTCCTCTTGGGCCACTCCTTCATATTTTTCCTCACTGGTCCCCCACTCTTTCTATTACTTTTGCTAGTTAATGAATGTTTTAGCATGCCCTCATTTTCTAGTTCTTTAGTATCTTGAGTCCTTGGAAGGGATTAAAAAACAAACAAACAAGAAAAATAAACATAAATAAGTTCATTTCATCTAACATTGTTTTTCTGGATATTCTGCTATGACTAGTATGCTAGATTTTCCTATGAATAGTGGGCAAAATTTAAGCACTACATTCCTTATGCATTCCAAACTAGTTAGAATTTTCCTCCAATGAGAGATATAAAAGAACAAATAAGCAAACCTGTGGTGGCTAGTTTGGGTCTGGAAAGAGGAAAAGAAGACAATGGTAAAAATTATCAAAGTGATAGAAAACAGAATTGAAGATGGAATGCTGAAAGATGTAGTGGACAATAGCTTTAGAGTAGTCACCTCAAATGCCATTGGCTCAAGGTCTACCAATGACTTGCCTTTTAACTCTGGGCAGGTCACTTCCTCTACCTAATTTTTTTTTTCAGTTTCCTCAGTTATAAAATGAGGAGCTTAGATCAGATGATCTCTAAGGTCCTATCCAGTGCTAATGGTCTATGAGCTGTTTTATTTTAGCCTGGAAAAGAGTTCAAAATATGCAACAGTGGCAATTGGGTGGTCAAACATCATGATCAAATCATTATTTAAATGAATGACAGCTGAGAAAATGAAGAATGAAACTAATTATTTCTAGTGGGGACATTAGGCCAAGGGAAAAATTATTGAACCTCCTAGCTGGTGCTGGGAAACTTTCTTCTCAGTTGAAACCTAATACTGATAGAAGAAGCTCACTTTGTATGGTAATACTGATGTCCTGTGCGGTTTATTGGGGGTCAAAAAGCCATGATGGTGAGCTATTTAGTACAAAGAATTTTTTTTTTCTAAATAAGATCTGACTGAGTCATTACCCAGAAGCAGTAATTGGGCCATCAGGGAAAAGATGGACTCAACATGAAAGAATATTTCACTAGGAAAAATATAATAAGTCACCAATTCAAAAACTGGGCAAAGACCACAAAACATACCCTAGGGAATAGGTCTTTCTTGTGGTTGTCTTTAGGGAGAAAGGAAGTAGATCCCTGAGAACTGGCTGACAAAGGTTTTTAAAGGGAATTTTTGTTTAAATGTGCTTATCAGTGATGAGAAGGTAAAAATGAAGAAAGTCTCATAAGTGTAATCCAATAACCTATTAAATTGAGAATGAATGAATGAGTTCCAAAAGAAAAATTGAAACTAATCATGGCTATAATAGGAATTAGGCAATAGATGATATATTCTAAATAAAGACCAAATTATAATTAGAAAATTAAATGTTTGGCAGAACATAAAAGATAATCGCTAAGAAATGTTTTATGATATTCTACATTTATACACAAATGTTTTTAAATGTATTTTTAAAAAAAAAACACTCAATCTATAAAAATTTTACAGGATGAAGTAGGGGATAGACACAACTCCCTGTGATCCCTTCATTCTCTCCTTCATACCTCTAGTTTGAGCCTAATGGAATGGAGGCTGCACTTTCATAGCTGTGTGATTGCCAATAACCAAATTAACTTTGCCTCTTATTACGTATCCCTGGGGAAACTACTGCTTGTTTTCCTGTGTTTTCTACAACACCAAATGGGCTCCTAATGGCCAGTAAATAATTATGGTAATAGCACCATTGGTACATATTTCCATATTACTGGTCAGTAGTTATAGTTGTTTAAGTACATTATCGTGAATATTCTTTCTCCAGCCTTATGTAACTAAGTTATAGTAAATGGTATAGTAGAGTGAATGTATCTTTTCCCTTAAATCTCATTCAGAAGTATATTTACATGGTTTCTTTGGTCATCAATTGTAACTAGATGGCATATGTAATTTGTAAAATGATGTGACAATGTGCCTTCAGATCAGGTGTAGTTTAAACCTAATTTCTATTAAGCTATTTCTCTCCATGCTCTTTGAATAGTGGTGGTATTATGTTTATAGACTTTTTTAATATTAAATTCAATTTTATTTTATCTTCAGTTTCAAATTCTCTTCTTTCCTCATTCCCACCACCCATGGAGAAGGTAAGGAAAATGATACCTGTTACGAATATGTAGAGTCATGCAAAAGAAATTCTTACAATAGCCATGTCTAAAAAACAAAAGGAAGGAAGGAAGGGAGGATAGTAGGAAGGAAAAGAGGGAGGGAGGAATGAAGGGAGGGAGGGAGGAAAGAAGGAAGAAAACCAATAGAAGAAAATATACTTCAGTCTGTATTCTGGATCCATCAGCTCTCCTATCTGCTGATAGATAAATAGTATGTTTCATCATGAGTCCTTTGGAACTGTGGTTGGTCATGTTTATCAGTGTTACTAAGTCTTTCAAAGTTGATGATCTTTACAATATTGTCATTATTGTTTATATGTTCTGCCCATTTCATTTTGCATCAGTTCATAGAAGTTTTCTCAGAATTTTTTGAAACCATTTCCTTCATCATTTTTTATACCACAATAGTATTCTATCAAATTCACATACCATAAGTTGTTCACCCATTCTTCAATTGATGGGCATCCCTTCAGTTTCCAATTCTTTTCCACCACAAAAAGATTTGCTATAAATATAGACTTCTAAAGAATTAAGAATCAAGAGTCTCAGAGATCATTCAGTCCCAACTTCTTGTTTTACAAATTAGCAAACTAAGGTTGAATTCTACCCTAGACAAGATAAATTAGTGTTCATCCCTTGCTCTGTTCCCTTTGTGATCAATAGCTTGCATTTGTAATATATGTGACTTAACTCAAGAGTACAAGCCATGCTTGGCACCAGAGTGACATAAATGATCTGTCAATATCCTGAGCAAGGTGACCACAGAAAGAATTGGGCTATGATATAAAATGTTGTAATATGAGTATTGACTATCACTTTTGATGGGAGAGTGTAAATTATGGTTACTGATTTCTTTACTCACACTTAAAATACAGTGGCGATTGTGCTTATCTCTGGATAGCTCAGATTCAGTTTTGGATGTTTTGGGTCATCACAGTTACATAAACGTAGCTTGAGCCTCTATCCAGTATATTCTTTTCAGATAACATAGTCAGGAGTCTTATATAATAAAGTGTTTAAATGAGACAAGATAGCAAAGTAAACAAAAATGAGAGGGGTTCAGGAGGAAATCAATTCATAGGATAATTTTAGTTCTCATTTGTTATTATTGTTGGTCAGTTGCGTCTGACTCTTCATGACTCTGTGCACTAACCATCTGTGGGATTTTATTGGCAAAGATCCTGAAGTGGTTTGCCATTTCCTTCTCCAATGGATTCTTTTGTCAGGAATTCAGAGGGTAAGTGACTTGCCCTGGGTCATACTGCTAGGAAGTATCTCATATAGCATTTGAACTCAGGTATTCCTGGCTGTAGGCCTAGTGCTTTACCCACTGAGCCACCAGCTGCCTCTCAGCTTCTATACACATGATATATTCAATTTACTGAAGACTTATGTCAGCAGGGAGGGAAACATTTGCTAGGCAACTCACCCTCCAAAATGGAAAGAGTACTTCATCAGGGTTGGAATACTTTCCATGGCTTCATCTCTTGGCAATTGACTATTACTCAACAAGACTCTTGCCATTCCTTTAGCACAGCTGTTCCTGCCCCTCTACCTCCACCTCCACTCATAGCATTCTTCTTCTGCAACCATATCAGTGTCATCTTCTATTGCAGCTTCTTCCTCAGGGAGAAAAGAATAGTAGTGCTTCCTTGTGAGACAACTCAAAGCCGACATGCCTGGAGGACAGCTCATTTTTTAGTCAAAACTCATATACCAAGATGGATAATTGAGAGAGAACAACTGACCTCATCACCTGCCTCTTTACTTCCTCATATGGTGTTGAACAACATTGGAATAAGTTATATAATATATTGATTGGATCCACTTCAAAATCATATTTTCTTATTTCAGCTGACCTCTCACTGCTGCATAGTGGTATTTTTTTCCCTTCTCTGATTGATTCTTTAGCCCATTCCCATAGTGGCTATCCTAACTAAACCTCCTTTTCCATTCTTCTCTGCAAAAGAGAGACCTTGCCTCATACTTTACTAAGAAACTTGAAGTTACCTGTCTCATCTTCCTAATTCCTTGTCCTCAAATGCTTCTATATTGTCCTACTCTCATTCTTCCCTCCTTTGTTCCACTCTCTGACAGGGATGACCCTTCTCTCTTTCATGTTCTTTACATTCTAGACTAATCAATCTACTACCTGACCCCTGAACTCAACATTCCATCTTCTATCTTTACAATTTTGTTCAGGTTATTCCCCATGCCTGGAATATACTCTCTTCTCCTTTCTGCCTCTTAGAAGATTTAATTTCTTTGAAGATACTGGTCAGGTGCCACTTTCTCCACAGAGTCTTTCCTGATTCTTTTGTTTATTGGTACTGTTAGCCCCTTCAAGTTATCTTATATTTCTATACCTATTTATACATGTTGATAACATGCTCTCATAAAAAAAATGCTATTTTTTTTTATCCAGCCATCTAATTAGGAAACTACAGCATTTTGCCATCTGCTCAGTTGCTACCTCTTTTCTGCACCTGGTGGAATCACTCTCTGGGCCACTTACCTAGGAATTTCATCCCCTCAGGCTTTGAGACAATGCTTGAGTTTCAGCTATGAAACTCATGAGTTTGTGCAAACTTGCTGTATCTAACGAGCTCTAAATCATGCTTTCCATACTACCCAGCCACCCACAAGGAAACCAAGGATTACTTAGGCACCTTGATATCACATATACATTCTACTCCCTCTTTTTTTCACCTCTTGTTCTAACAACAGTAATGAAGTCAACGCTACCATTTCTATGGAAAATGACATGACAAGTGACTGCTCTAAGGCCCTATTCACATTCCCTGTAACTTCCCATACCACAACATCTTTCTCAGCACCCCCCTCAATATATTATGTATATATATAATATAATGTATATAAATACATATGCACATACATATATACCTTTGTAAAATATAGACTATGAATATACAAATATATTGTGACTATGTGTGTGTATTTGTTGTTCATTCATACAGTCTTATAAATTCCTTAGGGTTTTCTTGGAAAAGGTACTGGAGTGGTTTCCATTACTTTCTCCAATGTGTCCCCATTTTATTGATGAAGAACTGAGGGAAATAAGAGTTAAATTATTTGCCTAGGGTAACATAGCTAGTGAGCCAGTTTTAACTCAGATCTTCCTGGCTCTATCTGAGCTCTCTCCACTATACCACTTAGCTGCATATATGTGTGTGTATGTAGAGAGTGTTTCTGCATATATGTGTGTGTGTGTATATAGTGTATATTTACGTATATATGTATGTATGTGTATATATGTATATATATATATATAGTTTCTATATATGTGTATATCTATAGTGTATATCTATGTACATGTGTGTATGTGTGCGTATATATGTGTATAGATACAGAGACAGAGAGTACGTATGTGTATATATAGTATATATGTATGTATATATGTATTATGTGTGTATATATGTGTATATACATATATATTTTTTATATAATCTCTTAAGAGAATGTAAGCTTCTTGAGGGCAGGCCTTTCTCATGTTTATCTTTGTATTCTCAGCACATAGCAAAGTGCCTGGAATATAGTAGGCTCTTAATAAATGTTTTATCATTTATTCAACAATTAGGCACAGACTATTTGGGAAAACAGGTGAAGAAGGAGTCTTACCAAATTATTTTTATGATACAAATATGGTGCTGATACCTAAACCAGGAAGAGTCAAAACAGGGGAGGAAGAAAATGATATACCAATTTCTCTAATTAATATAGATGCAAAAATTTTAAAGAAAATATTGGCAAATAGATTACAGCAACTTATTACAAGAATAATACACTATGACCAGGTGGGACTTATACCAGGAATGCAGGGTTGGTTCAATATTAGGAAAACTACCAGCATAATTGAGCATATCAGCACCAAAAGCAACAGAATCCACATGATCATCTCAATAGATGCAGAAAAAGCTTTTCAACACCTATTCCTATTAAAAACACTAGAAAGCACAGGTATAAATGGAGTCTTCCTTAAAATAATAAATAGTCATCTATCTAAAACCTTCAGCAAGCATTATATACAATGGGGATAAACTAGAAGCATTTCCAATAAGATCAGTGTCCATTATCACCACTGTTATTCAATATTGTACTGGAAACGTTAGCTTTAGCAATAAGAGAAGAAAAAGAAATTGAAGGTATTAGAATAAGCAAAGAAGAAACAAAGCTATCACTCTTTGCAGATGACATGATGATATACTTAGAGAATCCTAGAGAATCAAGTGAAAAACTACTTGAAATAATAAACAACTTTAGCAAAGTTGCAGGCTATAAAATAAACCCACATAAATCATCAGCATTTCTATATATATTTCCAGCAAAGCCCAATAGCAAGATATAGAAAGAGAAATTCCATTTAAACTTACTGTAGACATTATAAAATATTTAGGAGTCTACCTCCCAAAACAAACCCAGGAACTCTATGAACACAATTACAAAACACTTTTCACACAAATAAAATCAGATCTAAATAATTGGAAAAACATCAGTTGCTCATGGGTAGGCTGAGCTAATATAATAAAAATGACAATTACCTAAGCTAATTTACTTATTCAGTGCCATACCAATCAAACTACCAAAAAATTATTTTATAGAGTTAGAAAAAATAATAACAAGATTCATTTGGAAAAACAAAAGGTCCAGAATATCAAAGGAACTAATGAAAAGAAATGCAGGGGAAGGTGGCCTAGCAATTCCAGATCTTAAATTGTATTATAAAGCAGCAATCATCAAAACTGCTTGGTACTGGCTAAGAAATAGAGTGGTGGATCAGTGGAATAGGTTAAATATGCAAGACGCAGTAGTCAATGACTATAGTAATCTATTATTTGATAAACCCAAAGACCCCAGCTTCTGGATAAGAACCCACTCTTTGAAAAAAACTGCTGGGAAAACTGGAAAAGAGTATGGCAGAAACTAGGCATAGACCCAAATCTCACACCATATACCAAAATAAAGTCAAAATGGGTTCATGATTCAGATATAAAGGCTGATACTATAAGCAAACTGGGAGAACAAGGAATAGTTTACCTATCAGATCTATGGAGAACAGAAGAATTCATGACCAAACAGGAGATAGAGAACATTATGAAAAGCAAAATGGATAATTTTGATTACATTAAATTGAAAAGTTTTTGCACAAACAAAGCCAATGCAACTAAGATTAGAAGGAAGGTAGAAAATTGGGAAAGAATTTTTACAACCAGTCTCTCTGATAAGGACCTCATTTCTAAAATATATAGAGAATTAAGACAAATTTATAAGAATACAAGCCATTCCCAATTGATAAATGGTCAAAGGATATGAACAGACAGTTCTCAGATGAAGAAATTAAAGCCATCTATAGTCATATGAAAAATTGCTCTAAATCATTATTGATTGGAGAAATGCAAATCAAAACAACTCTGAGGTACCACATCACACCTATCAGATTGGCTAACATGACAAAACAGCAAAATGATAAATGTTGGAGAAGATGTGGGAAAATTGGAACATAATGCATTGTTGGTGGAGTTGTGAAATGATCCAACCATTTTGGAGAACAATTTGGAACTATGCCCAAAGGGCTAAAAAATGTGCATACCCTTTGACCAGCAATAGCACTTCTAGGACTATATCCCAAAGAAATTATACAAATGGGAAAAGGACTCACATGTACAAAAATATTCGTAGCAACTCTTTTTGTGGTGGCAAAGAATTGGAAATTGAGAGGTGCCCATCAATTGGGGAATGGCTGAGCAAGTTGTGGTATATGAATGTAATGGAATACTGTAAGAAATGATGAACAGGCTGACTTCAGAAAAACCTGAAAGACTTGCATGGTCTGATGCTGAGTGAAGTGAGCAGAACCAAGAGAATGTTGTACACAATAACAGCCACGTTGTGTGATGACTAATATTGATAAACTGAACCCTTCTCAACAATACAAGGATCTAAGACATCTCCAGAGGTGTCGTGATGGAAAATACTATCCACATCCAAAGAAAGAACTATGAAGGTTGAATTGCTATCTTTTTTTCTCTCTTCTGTTGAGTTTAGTTTCCTCTTTCTGATGGTTCCTCCTATTGGTTTAAATTTTTACTTACAATATCACTGATGTGAAAATATGTTTAACAGGAATGTAAATGTATAGACTACATCAGACTGTATGCCATCTTGGGGAGGGTGGTGGGGAGGAAGGGAGAGAAAAATTTTAAACTCAAAAGCATATGGAAATGATTGCTGATATATCAAAATAAATTAATAAAATAAAAACAAAAACAAAAATATTATGCACAGGAACTGACTTTTTATTTGCCGGTTGTTTGATTTTACATCTTCCCATGGCTGCTAGCTGGGTACCCTTTAGTCTGTATATACTCTATATGTATTCTTGATTATCTAGTACTTCCTCAGTAAATTCTCCAAACATATTAAATCTTAAGAGAACTGCTCAGTGCCTAACCACAATACACATGCTCATCAAGAGACTTGAAGAAAGATTTTGTGAGCCAGCGAAGAAATACTTATGAAATCCTTGAGTCAACAATTGTTCATTTTACATGCCACAGTCATAGGGACTGAATAAGTAGAATCACCCAGACAAGGTACTTAATATCTTAGAATTCATGTTCCCCTTCAGTGAAACCAAGACATAAACGTTAAAAATTCAAAATATCACAGTTTGTTGTGAGCCCCAGAAATAGAGTATTTTGTCTCTTTCAAAGTTGCAGAATATTAGTCTTAGAAGGAACCCTAGAGATCATCTCATCTTTGTGCCTTAGCTTAATCACTTGTAAATTCCCTGGAGCACTGGGAGAGTTCATGTTTATACTGTCTGGCAGGACCTTAGTATATTCTAAGTTCAATGTGTTCTCATTCTTGTTGTATACTCATTCCAAAAGTTTTTTTTTTAACTTGTTTCTGAAAGTGACAAAACTCCTTTGCTTGGCTTGTTTCAATATCCTAAATAAGTTACGTGTGCCATGAGTTAACTGGACATGTTTAGATAGACATAACATCAAGATCAGAGGCAGGGTGTTGTAGCACATAGAAGCCCAGCCTTTGAGTCAGGAAGACCTGGGCTCAAGCCCTGCTTCTGACCTCATACAAGGTATGCAATTAAGGGGAACTCGTTTAATCTTTCAGTGAACATGGTTACTTCGTAAGACTCTAAGTTACAGGGGAGAGAAGGTGGTGATCTCCACCGGGAGAGAATGTTTTCATATCAATTTTCTCTCCCTTGCAGAAATCATGCATTTGCCTCCTCTCTCCAGAAGTGACAGGTCAGTGCAACAGAGCAAGAGGAATAGCTAAAATTTTCTACACATAATAATTAGGTTTTAATTATAAGGTTTTTACCCTACTACTTGGTATTCCAAAATAATAATTTCTGAGGAACTCAAAGGACTTTATTATCATGTTGACTCTTTAGAAATTCTACTTGGATATTCTAATTCATTAAAATGGCTGATTTGGATCAATGGGTCAGTTATTTATTCCCATAAAGTGGATTACCTACCAATTACTATGTTATCACTATGTTGTTGGGAGGTGGGAGGTAGGGAAGAATTGGCGATTTCACCTGTGGATGGAATTCTCAGTGTGGGAACTCCTTCCATTATGGCACAGCAGCAATTCCTTTGTGATTTACAGTCTTAAAGAGTAGTCTGAAGGCACACTGAAAAGGTAAGTGAACAACTTAGTCACACATGGCTGTGTTTGTTCAGACTTGAAATTAGGTCTTCCTAATTCCAAGGCTGAAGCTCTATCCACTATGCTATTCAATATTTCTGGGTTGGGTATGGTTCAATGGAAAGAAAACTAGCTCCGGAGTCAGAGGATCGAGATTAAAATCCCACATCTGAGACTTATTACCTAAATCCCCTTGGGCAAATCATTAAACTTTCCTAAGCCCTAGTTTCATTTAAAAAATAATATGTATATTTTATTCACCCATTAACTCCATGGCATGCAAATCATGAGCAAGTTTTCAGCAGTTACATCATCTTGACAATGGCTGTATGAGGATGTAATTAATTGGAAAACAAAGATTGGAGAAGCAGCTAGAGGTGACAGCCTATGCCTTTGTGATACAATTATCAAAATCAGTGGGGGTTAGAATCTTCTGATAATGATGGCAATGTAAAAGGCAGTTGGCAAGCCCGACTTCCCTCATCTATCACCCCATCAAAATGTAAAATATCATCAGATGAAACAACGATTAAGACCTAAGAGAAACACCAGCAAGCTATTCCATCTAGTGTAGGACTATAGAAGAAGACACCCAGAAGCCTGTGGGTTCTCAGATCAGAATAAAGTAGGGTGGGTCAGGGAAGAAGCTAATGGCATCTTGGTCCTGCTTACAGCATCATTCCCCCTGCAATTTTCTTTTCATATATGAATGTCTTTCTCTTAACCACTTATTAAAAATGTGGGTTTTTATCATTGAAATTGTTAAATTTCACCACTTTGTATCTTGGAGTTTGAAGCATTATTTTGTTTTTTTTTTTACTAGTCTGTAGATTTCCCAGTTCTTGGATATATTCAGAAGCTTTGAATAGCTTCCTTCTATTATTCTCTACTTTATCTTATTCAGATTTTTCACTTGCCACATTCTTCTGGAAGACCTATAATACTTAAGTTATCTCTGAACATTCTCTTTTGGGTTGGTCACTTTGGCTTACATTGAATCCACATGTTCTTTTGCTGTTATATTTTTTCCCCTTCTGCCAGCTGTTATTTCAATCAATTAATCAATAAATAAACATTTGTTGTTTACTGTGTGCCAAGCACTATGCTAAATGATGGGGATTAGAATAAAAAGCAAAAGACAATATCTGCTCTCAAGCAGCTTTGAGATAAATTATTATCTTGCTATTATATTAGTAACTAATTACTAAACTAGGATCCAGGTTTTCTTCTCCTTTATTTCTTCACTGAGGGCACAGCCCCAGTAGAAGGTCAGTCAGTCTCTGAAGGACATGGCTGATTAACAAAATTGCCCTAATCCTAGAGGAATGTGATCTTGGATCTTGGGCAGGACCCCATCTAGGAGACCTTACTTCTGTTTAGAGTATGAACAGAATTTAGTGTAGGTGAGTTCTTGCCCAGTGGAAATGAGCCTCCATTAGAATTTAGAGTGGTCTAGCTCATGATGGAGAAAACCAACCAGAGCGGTTTGGATGGAGATGAACTTGTCTGTACAGATTGGCAGAGGTGGCTGAGTCTCATGATCAAGCCATATTCTCAGTAGGAGGAGCTGAAGACTTCTAGTTCACCTCCTCATTAAATGTCCACAAAGCAGGGTTGATTTTCCACTGTCAGGGGCATCCCCTCTTACGAAAGCAATTAAAGCATTTAGTATTTCCACTGGGAGTCTTTGGTTATTGAGAGAAACCACTGACCAGTTTATTTATTATTAGCAAGCCTAATTAATTAATTGATTATTAATTACTCAGAAACTTTGTCTTTTGGGGTTTCTGACTGGTCACAGCTTACAATCTAATGGAGAAGATAACATGCAAACTGATATATACAAAGCAAACTATATACAGGATGTATTGAAAATTAAAAGAGGGAAGGTATCAGAATTAAGAGATGTTAATTTCTTCTTTTATGAATTTCATTTGTCTTTTAGACTATTCTGGATTTTCTTGTTCCATCCTCTCTGGGAATTCCAGAGAATTCTAATTTCACTAGACATTGATTCATTTTCTTTTTCATGATTACATTTGTTAAAAGCTTTGTATTCTCTTTAAAGTTTTATTTAGTCTTCTGGGGTTGCAGACCTCTCTATTGGTTTGTCTTCTTATGGTTGAGACTTTTTTCTTCATATTGTTGGTGTACAAATATTTAGTTTTTGAGTATTCCTCCATGACTCACTTTCTGGCCTCTTTTCTGGTGAATTGAACCTTGAAGTTGAAATGCAAAACTCACTCACCATGGAAGAAAAAAGAGTTTTCCTGTCTGAGTCTCTGCTGTGAGTACCCTCTGGTGGGACAGGACTGGCCCTAATTGAGTTTCAGTAAACCTTTCCTTCAGGCTTTGTGCAGCCACCCACACTATCAGTCCTTCTGCTTTCCTTCTTTCCTTCATGTGAATGGATAGAATTAACATGCTTTCTTCGTGGGGAGGAGGCATTAGTATAATAAAGTCACTGAAGCTTTGTGAGGTGGGGAAGGTCCTTACCCGAGGGTTTGGCCCTAGTCAAAGGGAAGAACATTTTCATCCCACTTCTTCTAGTTTCTTTTCATTCACTTGGCTGGGCAGAGCCAGTATCTGCCTCTTTTTGAGAAATAAAGGATGAGAAGGTGTTCATATAGAGCAACTTTAGTGGTAGGAGGCCTCTACCCTAGAGTGATTCCCTACATCAACCTGTAAATTTGCTTGGGTTTCTGCTGGTGGTATATGATAGCTAGTGGGTGTGGGGCACTGAATCAGCCCTTTAGAGTTCTCCAGTGTTTATAATGGCTGTTATCTTGTCAGGGAGTCCATTGTCTTATTCTGTTGATTTAGTTATAATTACTCTATTTCTAGTACATGTGCTCTTTTTTTGAGAGTGGGAGGAGTGATGTGATTTAGAGAAAATAACTAATCCACTATCTTCCTGTTTATATGACCAGAACTCTAACGTATGCATTTGTGGGTAAATGTGCCCCAGGTAGATGAGAGAATGTTTTATTGTTACTTTTCCCACTAAACGTTTCAATTAAATGCTTTTTGTTTTTAACTAAGTCTTGATTGGCAAATAAGTAAAAACATCAATGGGGACTTGTGTGTTATGATACTAAGTGAATGTAGACCCACAGAGAGTACCTTGAGCCTGGAATGGTTATTCCAGAGGTCCCACATGGAAGAGCATGGTACCGCAGATGCTACTGATAGTGTTTCACAGACTTTAGTCTTTATCTACTGATGTTTCAGTAAGAGCTATGTTTGTGTATTGATCTATTGTACATTTTAGAGTTGCAAAAGATGGTGAAAATGTGGAGATTCACAACCACTGCATTTCCAAGCTGAGATGTCCTTTAAAGGAAATCTACCCACTTTGCAATTGGCCATAGCTTGGAAGAATTTTGAGTAGGACAAGCAACAAATAGCACTAGATTCGAATTTATTGTCAAGTATTCCAGCCAGGGGGATAGACTCCTGCAATGAAACCTCATGTACAGGAAAAACACACAGCAGAACAATGAAGAACCTTCTCATTTCAAGTAATAGAAAGACTGGGCAATCTGCCATCATATAGAATAGACCTAGAGAATGGCTAGAGTCCTGACAAGATAATTTATTGTAACCACCTGCTGTAATAGGAGAGCTACAGGTACTCTGATGACCAGAAGTATGGGAGGGATAGAAAATTAGGGAATGAGGCTCTAATAAGGATTTATAAGTTGCAACATAGAGTCAGCACCTGAAGATCACCCACATGAGGATGATCCTGATCACAATAAAGATGATGAAGACACCACCTTGATCATCATACTGGAACCCTCTTAAGGGAAAGCTAGATAAGACTGCTCTAACATAAGGAGGAACTCTGCTTAGAAATGGCAGAATGCAGAATCTATCCCCTTTTCTTCTTCATATTTTATCTTTGAAGGTCTCAAAGGGAACAGAAACTACCTATACACTCACTAAAGGCTGTAGACTGGCATTCAGCTTGGGTAATCTATAGCTGTCAAGGGCGGCACTTCCTAAAGCAGTTTGCTCTCAAAATCATTGCCTTTATCCTAATGGATTTTGGCTGAGAATCCATACTCTGAGAAACACTTCTCATGTAGCAGCTTGACTACTGTAAAAACCTTCGAGTTTCTGGTTGGGTAGCCTATGCAAAACAAATTAAATTGTTTGTGACAAAGAGGATGTTACTTATGTCCTTTTTCCTCCTTACAGAGAAAAAGGACTTTGCTTCTTATCTTTATCCTAACTTTGAAGTCTTGTTGAAATGTATGTTCTCCAGGCAAGTTATATAACTTGGTAGCACTTTTCTTCAATTAATCACAATACTTACACGGTCTACATACATTTCCTTCATGTATGAGATATGAAGGGGGCTGAGAATGAAGACGATATAAAAACAAAAGAATAATTAAAACAAAAAAAATGATACTGGCAAAAATAAAGAAGCATCTTCTGGCCTATTTTAGCATCTTCTGGCCTATTTCTGAAGATGAGAAAATGTACATGTATACATACATGCATATATGTATTCACACAAAAAGGTAAAAACATTTGGAAAATAATTTTAAATATTACATTTTAGGGGTATAAACTACAGAATTATGAAAGTAAGGAAAATAACTCAAAATGATGAAATGACATTCAAAAATTGATATGAAACAACATAAACATTACATGTTGGAGAACAAACAGGTTTCAGTTTAGAGTCTATTCATTAGACACCAGCCAAATAATTTTATTCAAGCTACTTAAATAATCATTGTTCAACACTTTTTCAACATTTATTACTCATATTGCTGATTTATTATTGCATCGTTGTATAAATACTTTGGATCATTTGCTAATCCTAGGGATTTGAGTCTTTTAAAAAATGGTATCTAATTAAAAATGCAACAAAATCGTTGGTAACTGTGAGTAGTCTCTTTATACACATCTTTAGCCGGTGATGGGATATTTGAGCTCTGTACGTGACTCCTATTGCTCACAGTAATTCCTCTAGAAGTAATGCCTTCCATAAGATGGTTTCTCTCTGCCGGATTACTTACTGTAACCCCATTCCTAAAGCCTGTTGGTATGGATCTCTCTCCTCCTTGGTGGTGATGAATGCCCTGACTGCATGAGGGGAATGGCAGAGTTGGTGAGAGTGGAAGAGCTCCAGCTTTTATCAATCTTTTTTGGTCTTCAAATCTTCTTCAAGTTTTGCGTCATTTTTTGGCACTCCTGGCTTCTCAGGGTTTCTGTGCTGAGGTAGCTGGTTGCTACCCCACACTGTAATCCAGTGGGGATTATCTCTGGTATCTGAAATTAAGGTCAAACAACACAAACCAGAAACAGACACCACCAGGTGCATTTGTGTGGTGGGAGGGGAGATGGCAAAAGAGGGAGAGAAGGGGAAGGGCAAGTCCTTTCCCCTTCTTACCAGCTCAATTCATGACATCCCTGCTGGTTGTAGCAGTTAGGAGCACAGCCAAAAAGATGGTGGAAAATAAAGTCACTTCGTCTCATCAGTTTTAAAAATACAGATAGCCGATCATAGGGGGCTACCACCACTCACATGGTACAAGACATAGCAGGCTCCATATTAGGCAAACTGAGCATGCTGAAAGGCCATCCAATATGTGATCCCTGAGAATTCATTTGTTTATTTCTTGTTGATTACCTAGAGAGGCTCCATCACTGTTCTTCTATAGTTTCTCTCTCTCTCTCTCTCTCTCTCTCTCTCTCTCTCTCTCTCTCTCTCTCCATTCTCACTATTTCAATTATCATGAATTTATACCTAGATTGCTACAATAAATCTTAGTTGGTGTGCCTGATTTTAATTTCTCCCTCTCTTTAAGCTTTTCTGTTGTCAGACTAAAATATCACTCTCAATATATTATTTTCATGCTAAAAATCCTTCAGTGGATCCTACTTCCTTATATACAAAATCTAAACTGATTTTCAAAGCTTTCCACATTCTAGGTCTCCCCCTTACCTATCCAACCTTATTTCCTCCCACTCTCTACTGCCTCAGAAAGTAATGACTGCTATGCTCATTCTAACTTCAGAGCCTTGTTCAGGTTGTACTCCTTGTCAGTAACGTCCTTCTTTCTTCTTCTCACCTATTCAAATATTCCCCAAGTTCTAAAGCCCAATTCAAATCTCACTTCCTGAAACCTTGCCGGTAGTACTCACTGACCTCTCTTTTCTTTCAATTCCTATAATATTTATAGTCTATATCATACAATCTGGTATTACTTTGTCTTTATAATTAGAAGGTGGGACAAGATAAGATCTCAGGCCCCTCCCTTCTCTTTACCAATTTATGAATCTCCTCTCTTGTATTATTTGTGATTGATTTGTGTGTCTTCCTTGCCTTTCTAATAAATATTTGAGGCCAAGGACTTTGTCTTGTCTTTCTGGATCTCTAGAATAGTTTGCTCATGGTAGGGGCTAGGGATTGATCGATTTGCTGCAAAAATGACTTATTTTCTCTGTAGTAGGTGGTTTTGTGCTTGCCACAATTTAGAGCAGGGGAACAGCCTTCAAGGGAAAAGCTTTTTTGAAACTAATTGGCCAAAAACCAATTGTTGTGATAATTTATAAGATATGGGGAATTAATAGAGAAATTGAAAAAAAAATTATCTTTCATTTCAAACCAAGCTAAACTGACCTGGTTTGGTTACCAACTAGTTGTATGATTTTGTGTACAAAATGACCTCTGAGTTCCTTAGTTTTTTCATCTGTAAAATAGAGGGAGGAGTGTGGGTTAAATAATCTTTTAGTCTCTTCCAGCTCATACTTTGCTATTTTCTTTCCTTTGAGGCAAAGGTTTTTAATCTTTTGTGTGTGTGTATGTGTGTGATGGAAACTTTTGGTAGCTTGATGAAATTTATGGACCCTTTCTTAGAGTATTTTTTCTAATTGCACAAAATACATAGGATTACAAAAAAGCCCAATTATATTGAAATATAGTTATCAGCATATTAAAAAAGATCATTAATTCCAACTTAAGAATCCCTGCTTTCAGGGAATAATTCATAAAACAAGATGATTTTTCTGTTTAGTGGACTTTGTATGTGTGGTATGTTTCCATTCACTGCTTACCCTGCCTTCTTCCCCCTGACCAAATATTCACCCTCACAAAGAAATATCTAGACAGGATTCGGATGTGCAGATCTTACAGCTCTTATCTTTGGTCCTTCCATAGTGGTGTAATGAGAACAAACAACCAGGACATGAAACCACACACACACACACACACACACACACACACACACACACACACCCCATGATGACCCTATAAGGAGAGGTACTATATGACAAGCCACATGATGCCACATGCTCTTGCTTTTCTCCCTGTCTGCTCTTATACCAAAATATGCACCAAAAGAATGCACATTCATTTCAACTGCTGCCCTTCATTTCATGCTATCATACTCATAGCCAACAGTTGCTACAAATGCTAGCCCTCTGCCTACTATTCAATGCCCTTAATTCATCTTGGGTAATTGTAATCACTTGTTTTACTTTCTAGTTACTCTAAACAGGGTGAGAGATAATAAGCAGCCATAATTCATTAACTCACCCTCCTGGTGCCTACTGCTTTGCAGCCCATACTGAACTATCCAAGGAAAACCTTTGGCACAACACCTCTGCTGGGCATGGTGGTAAACTTCTGTAGTGCCTGCTACCAGGGAAACTGAAGCTGATGGATCTCTTGAGCTTAAGATTTCTGAGCCAAGTAGCCTAAGCCAATCAGGTATCTGCACTATGTGCAGCATCAATGTAGTGAGCTCCTGGAAGTTGGAAGTGGTATAGGGAATGTGGGGAAGGGAGGAAGAAGGGGAACTAGGTTGCCTAAGACAGCATGATCCAGGCTAGGTCTTAAATGCAAAAGTTCCAAGCTTCTATACCAATTGGTAGTGTGATTGGGTCTGTGAGCAGTCAAGTCCCTGCACTAATAGCTTGGAAGAGCTAGAGGGAGACCCAGTCTCAAAATAAGAAAGAGACCTAGTTTAAAAAACAACTAAGTGGCGCAGTGGATAGAGCACCAGCCCTGGAGTCAGGAGGACCTGAGTTCAAATTCGACCTCAGACACATAACACTCACTAGCTGCGTGACTCTGGGCAAGTCATTTAACCCTAATTGCCTCACCAAAAAACAAAACAACAACAACAAAAAAACAACAAAAGTGTGTGTGTGTGTGTGTGTGTGTGTAGAACTAAGATGGTGGACTAGAGCCAGCAACTGAGCCAAAGTCACCCAGTATTCCCCTCTAAACAAACTTAAAATAACCTATCAAATAGAATTCTTCAACAGCATAGCCAACAAAAGATCAAGGTGGGGCATTTTTTTCTAGCCCAAGACAACTTAGGAGGTTAGAAGGAGAGGTCTGCAACACTGGGGTGGGGGCCAGCCCAGAACACATTCCAGTAGGGGGTCTCTGAGGTGGTTACTCTGATCAATCAGAGAGAAACTACATTTTGCTGAAAGGTTCAATAGAAAATGAAGCAGTATTAAAAATTTTACATCACATTTATTGGATTACTTTCTCATTTATGTAGCTCATTTCTCAAATACGTAGGGAACGGCATCAAATTTATAAAAAAAAAATAAGAGCCATTCCCCAAATGATCAAAGGATATGAACAGAAATTTTCAGAAGAAATCAAAGCTATCAATAGTCAGATGGAAAATGTGCTGTAAACCACTATTGATTAGAGAGAAATGCAAATTTAAAAATTTCTAAAGTACTATCTCACACCTACCAGAATGGGTAACATGACAGAAAAGGGATTTAGAAAAAAAAAAGAGACACTAATGTATTGTTGATAGAGTTGTGAACTGGTCCAACCATTCTGAAGAACAATTTGGAACTATTTCCAAAGTTTTATCAAGCTGTGCATACCCTTTGACCCAGCAATACCACTACTAGGTTTCTATCCCAAAGAGATCAAACGGGAGAAAAGGACATATATGTACAAAAATATTTATAGTACCTTTGTGGTGACAAAGAATTGGAAATTTCTTACAATAATATTTTATTTTTCCCCAAATACATGTTAAACAATTTAAATTTTTTTTTTATTTTTGAGTTCCAAATTCTATTTTTTCCCTCTCTCCATCTCTTCCCCCCTCCCTGAGACAACAGGCAATACAATATAGGTTGTACATGCGGAATCATGATAACACATTTCCATATTAGTCATTTTGTACAAGAAGACTCAAAAAAAGCATGAAAGAATGGAAAAAGAAAGAGAAAAAAATAGCATGCTTCAGTCTGTATCCAGTCAATATCAGTTCTTTCTCTAGAGGCAGATAGCATACTTCACCATGAGTCCTTTGGGATTGTCTTGGATCATTGTATTGCTGAAAATAGCCAAGTCTTTCACAATTTTTCGCATATGATATTGTTGTTACTATGTATGATGTTCTCCTGGTTCTGCTTTCTTCATTTTGCATCCGTTCATGTAAGTCTTTCCTGGTTTTTCTGAAATCGTCCTGATTGTCATTTCTCATAGCACAATCATATTCTATTACAATCATATCCCACAGCTTGTTTATCCATTCCCCAATTGATAGGCATCCACTAAATTTCCAATTCTTAGCCACCACAAAAATAGATTCTATAAATATATTTGTACAAATAGGTCCTCCCCCCCTTTTTTATCTCTTTGGGATATAGACCTAGCAGTGGTATTGCTGGATCAAAGAGTATGCACAGTTTTATAGCCCTTTGGGCATAGTTCCAAATTGCTCTGCAGAATGGTTGGATCAGTTCACAACTCCATCAACAATACATTAGTGTCCCAGTTTCAAAGAATTGGAAATGGAGGAGATGCCCCTCAATTGGGGAATGGTTGAACAAGTTGTGGTATATTATTGTGATATAATATTGTGTTATAAGAAGCAATAAGCATGATGATTTCAGAAAAACCAGGAAAGACTTACATGAACCGATGCAAAGTGAAGTGAGCAGAACCAGGATAACATTGTATGCAGTAATAGCAATATTTCAATTTTGATCAACTGTGAAAGACTTAACTTCTCTGATCAATATGGTCATCCAAGATAATTCTAAAGGACTCATGATGAAAAATACTATCTACCTCCAGTGAGAGAACTGATGAACTCTGAGTACTGATTGAAGTATAATTTTTTTCACTTTATTTTTCTTGCAATAATACGAAAATATGTTTTGCATGATTTCACATGTATAACTGACGTATTACTTGACTTCTCAATGGGTAGGTGAGGGGCTAGATGGAGAGAATTTGATATTCAAAATTTTTTTTAAATGTTAAAAAATAAATAATAAATTAGAAAAAATTGAGAAAAAATAAAACACAATACTAACTTTAGCATGGACCTCAGAGTCCATGTCACTGTGTTATAACTGAGATTCCTTCAAAATGAGCAGGCTTCAAAAATTGGCCTTTTGGAATTTCACTCAGTAGCCTCTTTAGCTGGGGTCAAGATGTACCCACAAATTAAGGGCAGGATTTGTTAGAACAGACTCCAGCAAGTTTAGACACACTGAATGGAATTCTCTTGCCAACAATTCCTTGTTTTCTAGTAGATTTTTCAGGATAATTGGAATTTTGTGGCATCTAGCCCTATAATGAAGCTTCCATGGCCTTTTTTCCTGAGGATCTTCTATCATTTCATAATATGGTTGTGGGGTTTCATTGTCCAATTCTCTCAAATTTTTCTACTTTGGATGAAGTCTGATGAAAAGGAAATTCTATTTTCTCATTTTCTCTTGTGTTAAATACTTTTGAATGTAAATGATTCCACTCTGCCTCAGACCTCTGACTCATTCAGCCCAGTGTGGATGTTCTTTCTCTATTAGAGTCACTAACAGAGAATGCTTAAGTGGGCATGGTTGTCTTCCATGGCAATAATAACATTCATTCCTTGTGGATCTTGTATCTTACAAATTCCTATATTAAATGTTTTGATTTTATACCCTCTATTATGACTGTCATGGTGTTGGTGGTTGTAGTCACAGAAGTTGTAAACAAAACAAAACAAAACCAAAAAAAACAACTGGGTAAAAAGTCTGAAGACATGGGTTCTTCTCCTGACTCTGCCATTTACAAAGCTACATGTGTAACTTTGAGTAAGACACTTAAACTCTCTAGGCCTCAGTTTTCTATTCTATAAAATGGGATTGTTGGACTCTACGATCTTCAAAATTTCTTCTAGCACTAATCTATGGCCCAATGAACAGTTATTGAGAGGTATTATAAACTGTAAAGTACATGATGCTATAATTCAATGACTCTGTGGATTGGGTTTCCATTTGCACCAACAGAGAAAATATACCAATCCTTGCCCATACTCATGCCTACATCCTTCAGAGATGGCCCATCTGACATGCTATTAGCTTTTTTCTAGGTTTTGTTACTAGATCATGAAATGCCAGTCCATTGAGTTGGTTGGGACTAGTTGAGCAGGTACATTTAGGACAAGTACTATAGCTGGGAAATGAGTTGAGGCTAGAATCAGATATGAGAAAGAGAGCAGAGTGAATTGGAGTTGGGAAATTATGTAGTGCTTTTAATGATGCTAAGCTATTCACTGGCACAAAGACCTCTCTTTTCACCACAGATGTTTTCCTGGCAATGCTATATGACTGCAAGTCTCAGACCACAATCTCCAGGGAAACAAGGTTTCAGGTGATACAATGGCCAATGGAGAGATGCATGGTGTGCATAAATAGAATGCATCATGTTTCCCAGGATGATACATGCTCACAAAAAGGCATAAGAGATCATATGAAAGAAATGAATGATCAGAAAATAAATAGAGGTTGGTTAGTGGCAAGAGTGGAGCAGCTATGTGGTATGGTGGATAGAGTGCTGGACCTGGAGTCAGGAAGACTCATTTTCCTGAGTTCAAACCTGACCTCAGACACTTACTAGCCATGTCACCCTGGGCAAGTCACTTAACCCTGTTTGCCTCAGTTTCCTCATCTGTGAAATGAGCTGGAGAAGGAAATGGCAAACCACTCTAGTATCTTTGTTAGGAAAACCCCAAATGGGGTCATGGAGAGTTGGATACAACTATAAATGACTGAACAAAGTGGCAAGAGTGAGAGACTGCAGATGTATGGTTCAGGATTGCCAAGAATATACGAAATGAAAGGCACTGTCTTACAGGAATAGGACAGGAATAAATGATGTCATGTGAAATTAAAAGAAGCTGGCTGGACACATGATGAAGGCAAAGGATGACAGGTAGGCACCAAGAGGTCCATTGGTACCTTCATCATATGAAAAATTGAGGCAAGGCTCCAGTACATTGGTCAGATCCGCTATGGATAATTATGGGAGAATATATGTAATCTATCTATCTATCTATCTATCTATCTATCTATCTATCTATCTATAACTAGGTGATGTAGTGGATAGAGCAGCAAGACCTTAGTTCAAATCCAGCCTCAGACACTTGTACAAGTCACTTAATTGCTATCTGCCTCAGTTTCTTCAACTGTAAATGGGTATGATAATAGTAGCACCTACCTCCCAGGGCTGTTGTGAGGATTAAATGAGACAACATTTGTAAAGTGCTTAGCACAGTGTCTGGCACATATTAGGCATTTAATAAATGCTTATTCCCTTCCCTTCCCCTACAAGAATCCTATAAAATGGGTAGGCATGGATGGATTACATCATCGAAGGGCCCATCCCAATTGACAAAACCACAGATTTATTTGAATACCTTTGCATTGGCTTTTGTGAACCAGAAGAAGAGTCATTGGAACCACCAGAAAAAGACACAGAAGAGCTACCTCACTGATCTTTTTTCCAAAGTGAAGATCTCCAGGGACTTTTTACACCTGAAATCTCCCTCTGCATGAGGGCCTGTTACTCAGAGTATAGAAACAATTCCCACCATGCTCCAAGAGCCATGACATGTAATGTAGGCAGAGTAGTGATGGTGTCTTTCCTTCTGACTTCACAGAGGATTTAGGAATGTACATAGAAAGCCAGGTCTATTTTCCTTGTAAAATGGACCCCACAATGTACGAGGGCCTGTCCCAATCCCCAAGTGTGATTCTTGAGTATCTGCCAGACTGATCATCAGAAGCCAGCATACACAAACTGTTGCCCTGATCTACAGCAGCTGTCTAATTACAATTTTGTTATTATTAATTACAGAGTAGAAAATCATTTGTAATTAGCTCAGCCTCAATCATAGTTTAAACAGCCAAAAATTACATTACAAACTAAAGTATAATTAAAGCACTACACTAAAGTGTTTATTTAAACCTAGTTTAGTTACTGAAAATTTTTCAATCAGGTTCTTAGGCTCATACATAGATTTAATTAGTCTCCAGTACTGACAGTGGTACTGCATTTATTCATTAAGCATCAATATTGCTGAACAAATGTAAATAAAATATAGAGAGATTCTTTAAAGGGACAGTCAGAGAAACATCTGGGGGAGATAATGAGGCTGGGGACGTGGTGAATGTTAATGAATTTCCCAGGCTGCTGTGGCAGTCCTAGCTCTCAGAAGCAGAGACTCCAAGTCTTTCGTGAGGGTGCCTGGTGCTTGAGATTGACAATACCTGTCATCCTATTAGCTGTGGCTTACCTAGGTAATTGACAATGGTCTAAGATTCTAAATTTAACCCCAGTGGAAGGTTGGCTTCATTTGATAGAATTCTGGGTACTTTACCTTCATAGGCAATGAAAGCCTGGAACATATCTTCCCACCTCCAGGAGTCTTCATATGTTCTCTTTTTTTGGCTAGGCAATGGGGTAATGGGGTTAAGTGACTTGCCCAGGGTCATACAGCTAGTAAGTGTTATGTGTCCGAGGCTGGATTTGAACTCAGGTCCTCCTTATTCCAGAGCCTGTGCTCTATCCACTGTGCCACCTAGCTGCCCCAAGCCTTCATATGTTCTTATGGAACAGAAAGTTGGCTAGGGGATTCTTTAGGAAGAAGGCATTCTTTTTTTTTTCCTTTGAGGTTTAATGCAGTTGTTTTCTATGTTGGGGGTATCAGACTCATTGTAGTCTTCCTGGAATGTAAAGAACCCTTGTGGAACATCTGAAGAGATATGTCACATCATGTTGGATTTCTGTTGTCTCAGTAATAATAACAAGGGATTGTAGAGATTATCAATTCTCAAACAGGACCCTCATTTGACAGACATGGAATTTAAGATCCCAAGAAGTTAGATGACTTTTCTAATATTACACAGCTACTAGTAAGGTCAGAACCCCAGATTTACCTCCCTTATCCTTTGACTTCAAAACTAGCGCTTTGTTTATTATAATAACGATCTTCCTATTAGTAACTGAAATGTTAAGCTTGTTTGCTTTTGTTCATTCATTTCAGTCACATCCAACTCAATGTAACCCCATTTGGGGTTTTCTTGGCAAAGATACTAGAGTAGTTTGTATTTCCTTCTCCAGTTCATTTTACAGATAAGGAAACTGAGGCAAACAGGGTTAAATGACTTGCTGGGGGTCACACACCTAGTAAGTATCTGAGGCAAGATTTGAGCTCAGATATTCTTGACTCCTGGTCTGGTGCTCTACCCACTGCACTACCTAGTTGGCCTAACTGTTAAGTTACCTTTGACTTCAGCAGAATCAGAAAATATTGAACTCATTCAAGGTACTTTTGAAACTTCCAGGCATTGAGAACTTTAATGACTTTAAAAAACACTGAGAAAGGCTGCTGAATTTGTTTCTATTGAGACAAAGGTTTATTTATTCTGTTTAACTCAAGTTAGACTCAATAGTTCTAATGAGTATAAGTGACCTAAAAGACTCTTTAAACCAAATTTCGATAAAGCATAAGAACATATATTACTTACTTTCCTATTTAGAGATGATCCTCTGGATAATAATTATTTTCTTTATGTATGTACACTTGTATGATTGAAAAAAAACCCCAACAAAACTTACTCGTAAATGTTCTCTTCCACACTGTGCACCCTGACAGAGTTCCATGGAATAGTGTTGCTTCAGTAGTACAAATAAGCTACATTCACTAGCAAGATAGGGAGTAAATTTTAGGGTTGTTGAGGCTTTCCATAGCAAACAAAAGTAGGGATGCCTTCTGCTAGGCAAGTTTTCTAGTTAAGCAGCATTTATCAAATAATTGGACTGTTGTATAACCCAGAAGGTAATTGCCTAAAACCTGAGAAGACTATAAAAGGTCATTGTATTTATTATTTAAATTCTTCCCTTTGGTTTCCCCTTCCTTTTAAGTGCATACAGTGCAGTTACTCAAGGCCTCAGCAGCCCTCAGCAAATCTATAGCTTTTGCTTTAGCCCTTCACACTCAGCCAGAAAACTGTTTTAAGTTCCATGGTTAGGAAAGGAGCCTTCAGGAAAAAAAAATTATCAAAAGTTTTAACACTCCCTTTTAATTTTATTTTTAAGTTTTACTTCATTTCAAAACTCACTTATAAGTAAAGATGATAAACAAGTTTAGTTGCTGAACATGAACATCTTATCAGTTTAATTACAATATATTTGTCATTTAAAGGTAAAAACAATTTTAAAGTAAAGCAAAATATGTTTAAATATAGAAGGCAACTTGATTGACATATTAGTTGTTGGAATCAGAGGACAGAACCAAAGGGAGATTTAGAGATATCTGGTCCAAGCTCTTCATTTTAAAGAGATGGAAATAGGGCCAGACAGATTTCTGTCAAAGGTAGAACTTACTTTACAATCCTCCAGGTTCACAACTTTGATGTAGCTTTGCATATCTAATCAGTCACCAAATCTCCAAAATATTTCTCACATATGTCTACTTCTCACCACTCACATTTCTCTCTCCACTTCTCTCAGCCAAAATGCTGGTTCAGTCCGTCTACCTTGGACTACTGAAATGATCTTATTGATTTCCCTGCCTCAAATCTCTCCTTATTCCAGTCCACCCTCCAGGCCATTGCCAAAAATGAGTTCTAAAAATGCAAGTCTATTTTGCCCCTTACTCAATATACTCTTGTATCTTTCCATTACCTCTATGATCAAATATAAATCCCTCTGCTTGGTGTTTACATCTCTTCATACCTTGTCCCATCCTACCTTTCAAGCCTTCTTACACATTTACTTCCCTTTCTGCATTTTAGCTAGCACCTTCTCTAAAAAGCATATCTGCTTTTCATGTGTTTTGCATTTACCTACAAATGTATTTGGTGTCTACCCTTCTAGAATCCTTGGGGGTATATTTACTCTTGGATTTGAATCTAAAGACCCTAATACAATGTCTAGCATGTAGTAGGCACTTGATAGATGTTTGTTGATTGATTGATGGAATGGCAATCTCTGGGATTATTCTTTGCAGGATACACATGCTCAAAGGTAGTGCCCAAAGAGGAACTCATAGAAGAAAAGTGGTATATCCTGACAAGTGAGAAGGAAGGAGGGCTACCAGGCACAGTGGCAGGAGAGAATCTACCAGCCAGCTCTGCATTCCTAGAATCCCAAGCAGACCTATGTAGAAAGGTTTGCTTGAAGTTACATACCAGTTAGATCTTAGGCAGGCAACAGAGTACAATAGGAAGAATAATGAATTAGGAGCCAGGAGACCTAGACTGTAGTTCTTTCTCTCCACTAAAGAGCTTGGTGAATTTGAGCAAATCATTTCTCCACACTGGGCCTCAGTTTTCTATATCCATGCAATGAATGAATTGGACTAGATGAGAGGCTGCATGTGGCCCACATCATTTCTGAGTTGAATAGGAACCAAATTAGAATGTAATAGGAAAATATTTAAGAAAAAATATGTAAATGAAATGGAACACAGATAATGTTAACACATGGTTTTCTAAGACAACAGGAAGCTTGCAGGGATCTTATGTGTTGACCTCCCTTTCTGTTCGAGTTCCACACCAATGGACTAGATGACTCCAAAAGTTGCTTCCACGTAGTATAGAGACTGTGACTCTATAATTAGATATACTGAGAGATATTCATTGAGATACCTAGAGTGAAGATGTCTTAAAAATGAGACAAATGCATGAGAGTTGACAATTAAAAGAAGGAAAGGGCTCTTTCTAATATTCAAATGAGATTCTAATGAAACCTATCAAATATGGTAGGGAAAGCTGATAACTTCAGGTATCAACTGTCTAAGGGTTAAATAAATGTCTTATTACTGAATTATCAAGACTTGATTATAAAAATCTATACAACTTTAGGCCTTTAAATGCAAACAGTAAAAAGGGTGCTTCTCTCAATATTCATCTTAGAGTATGTCTGTTTGCTGATGATAAAGTGAATTTGACATCACAGTAAGTAGTTCAAACAATCTATATTGCTGGGAGCTTTTCCTTACAAATTATTGATTTTCTTACATCATTGACAAGGTGTTCAGAAGCGTTTCCTGTTCTCTTCTATACAGATGGAATGCATGAGTTCGCACTGTCTAGTGACATTAAGAAAACTTTGGAAAGCATTATTTTGAAAAAATTGATGTACCGTTTGTTGTTTTGTACAAAATAACCCAGAGGAGAGTGTGGCTAACTTAACATCTCTAGGAGAAGGTTGAGTTTTAGTTGTCAACTACTGAAACCAATAAACAGTATTTAGCAAGGTGCTGAGCTAGGTGCTATGGATACCAAGGAAAGAATGAAGGGGAAGGGAATAAGCATTTATATAGCCCCTCCTGTGTGCCAGACCCTAGGGCATGCTAAGGCTTTGTGAATATTATATCATTTGATCCTTATGTTAATTCTGTGAGGTAGTGCTATTATTATCATCTCTGTTTTACAATTGAGAAAACTGAGGCAAATAGAGGTTAAGTGACTTGCCTATGGTCACAAAGATACTAAGTGTCTGAAGACAGATTTAAACTCCAGTCTTCCTGACTCTATGCCCAGTTCTTTATTCACTGTACCACCTAGCTGCCTGGGAGAAAGAAAGAAAGAAAGAAAGAAAGAAAGAAAGAAAGAAAGAAAGAAAGAAAGAAAGAAAGAAAGAAAGAAAGAAAGAAAGAAGGAAGGAAGGAAGGAAGGAAGGAAGGAAGGAAGGAAGGAAGGAAGGAAGGAAGGAAGGAAGGAAGGAAGGAAGGAAGGAAGAAAGAAAAAAAAAAAGAAAGAAAAAAGAAAGGAAGGAAGGAAGGAAGGAAGGAAGGAAGGAAGGAAAGAAGGAAGGAAAGAAGGAAGGAAAATTATTCAGCATTTACTATGTGCCAAGCACTACATGAAACACTGGGGATAGAAATACCAAACAGAAATAGCCCCTGTCCTCAAAGAACTTAGATCATGTGGAGGAGATGCAATATGCATGTAGAAATGACATTCAAAAGGAGCATCATTAGTGTTGAGGATTCCCTCCACCAACCTATCCAATCCATAGCCTATTAGATAAGTCCTAGGGAGTTGAGGGAAGCACATCGTGTTTTGTCATAATCTCACAGCTAGTTAATATTAGAGTGAGGCTTCAAATTCAGATCATCCTTACTGGAAGTCTAGCATTCTATCCACTATGCCAGGTTGCCCTAGATAAAAGTATTCACAATAAGCAATCATGACAGCATATCTTTCTATAATAATTTAGGGATAGGATTGGACATGCAATAACATTGGTATAGAGAGTGTCTGGGAGAGGAAACTCCCACTATCATTATTGGTTGGCACCTTCTTTACAACTATAGTCTTAAAGACTTTCCCAGAGCACTGAGAGGTTAAATGATTTGCCTCACACTACCAGAAGTGAGCTTGAACCCAAGTGTTTCTATACCAAGGTGATATATCTATCTATCTGTATAACTACATCTATACCTATACATTTACCTATATCTACATCTATACCTCTACGTATATCTAAATACATAGAGTTAGATAGGTATACACACGTATGAATGTACATATATGTGTCTATACATACATATATATACATATCACATATATACATCTATATATAAAAATTAAATGTATATAAATAGTATACATATACTAAATGTGTACATATTACATATGTACACAAAACCCACAAAAGATATACATAGTAAATATAAAATAATTTGGGAGGCACTATTTTTAAGGGATAAGGAAAAACTTCCTACAGTAAGTATTCAAGTGCCAACTTCTTCATGAAGATTTACTGGTCTGCCAGATGTTAATGTCTCCCCAGTTCCCAGGATTACTTGATATCTGTTTTATATATATCTATGTAAGGAAGAGAGTTTGTCTCTGACCAATGGATTTTCTCTAGATCAAGATGTAGTCACCAATAATTAAATGTTAAACTAACTGTAAATGGATGGGTGGAAGGTGATGTAATTACAGAAAGTAAAGGGACAGTTAACCAATATGAGTTGTTAATCTGTAAGGGTTTCCTTGATGAAATTAGTGGGGCAGTTGACTGTTGATTGTAGAAGATTAGCCATACTCCTAGAAGCCTTTAAAAAACTATTTTCAGTCAATTAAGGCTGGTAGTTTTGTAGAGAATGACTCCTTCATCTACAGTGGGGAGATGGACACAGGGGTGGGGAGAAGGGGGGCAGTGGGGAGAGAGAGAGAGAGAGAGAAAGTGGAGTTATTTGAGTAAGCAAGCAGCTAGCTTCAGAGAACCTCTGGCAGCAAAGAAGAGAGCCAATTATAAACTAAAAAGAGAACTAGCCCCACAACTACTAATCAAGCTACAGAAAGGAAGAGACCCTGGGAGCTCAGCTGAATGACCTTCCCAGGAAGGATGTGAGGAAAAGCATGAGGACTCCATGAGGAAAGAAAGGATATAAAAACCTGTGTGGGAAACATGAGTTGCCCTGGTTAAATGTGTGCACAACTACTATTATACCTTAAGTTTGTATCTACTCTTTCCAAGGGCATAGTGTTTTATCTATGAAGAGTGGGAACAGCTATATTTTTAGGGATCCAGACCCATAGATTTCAGAGAACCCTTTGAATTTGTGTAGGTCTTAATCCTCTCCCCTGCCTTTCATTCCCACTAGGCTATGAAACTGTGAGTGTTGAGTTGGAAAAGGAGCCCAGAAAAGTCCTAGATTTATTTGTTTTCCTCTCCCTTCTTAGAATGTGATCTCCTTGAGGGCAGGGTCTGTTTCCTTTTTGTCTTGTATTCCCATTGCCTAGCATGGGCCTGGCACATGCTTTTTGGGAGCTTTATAGGCAACACCTGACCTATCGCGGAGGGATAATGGGATTCTAATAAGTGGGACAGCCTATGCAAAAATGGAGACAGCAGATGGAATGTTTTATACAGTAAACTTTCTTTTAAAGATATTGCTGAGTTGCATCATGAAAATAATTTGTCCTAAAGAAAGCAGCAGAAATTATGTATGTATGTACATATGTATATACAAATACAACATAGTACTCGTATTATATATGTACATGTGTGACTGTTCTATACACATGTACACGCACATATAAATATAAATACACATACATTGTTGTTCTTCAGTCATTTCAGTTGTGTCCTCCTCTTCATGACTCCATTTGGGGTTTTCTTGGCAAAGATACTAGAATGGTTTGCCATTTCCTTCTCCAACATGCACACGCGCACACACACACACACACACACGTATATACATTCATTTGTGTATATATGTGTGTGTGTCTGTGTGTATTTAGGGTTCCTACCACATAGTAGGTGCTTAAATATTTGTTGTTGTATATGTATATGTGTAATAATTATGCATGTATATTATATTCATGCTAGTAATATGACTTTGGACGTGTTGTTTAGTTTGTTCAAGAAAACATACTAAATGAACTCCAGAATTCCTTCTACCTCTAAAATGATATGATATGATGCTATAACATCATTTAAAAATGGCTAATTCATTTAAAATGCCCAACATGAAAATACAAATTTATAAAGGAAACAAATTATGACTTCTCACTTTGTAAGATAATTTACTTTTTATTTCTTTCAAGCAGTCAGTTGCACAAGTGAATTCAAATGGCATTTAGTGAGGAAAACTAATTCTTCCTTACTATTCATCCCTCTCTAACAATGGACACACTTGATGTAAGGTGTATTTAAATCCTAGCTCATACATTAGTTTGTGGCCCTGGAAAAATTACTTAATCTCTCTTTGCCACAGTTTCTTCATCTGTAAAATTAAGAGAATGGACTTAGAGCCCTTAATGTTTCTTCCAGTTCCTAACCTATGATCTTATGACCTTATTTCTAGTTAATAAAAAATAGTCTATTTTTACGCTTAAAGTGAGGCTGTTTTCAAACTGCAGATGATGTACGAATTTTCCCCATTTTAACCCTTAAACTTTTGTAACTATATGTAAGTTGTCAACTATTTTGTTATTTTTCTACAAAAGGACCTGCCATAAACCCATAATAGTTGTTACTATGTTTTGGCCTCTAAATATTTTAGTCATTAACTTCCTAACTAACTTCCCCCTAAACCCACCTTTTCAAAGCAAATAGTAGTATATGAATTACAAGAGATCTTGGAGATCTTGTTAGACTGACTTAGTTTGTTACCTTATGTGAACAATTTGGATTCATTTAATGATTTTTTTTGGCCCAGACCAAATTGGATCAATGATGTCCAACTTAATGGATCTTCAAAAACTTCCGTGCTTCTCTCTTTGAACCATTATTATACTCTTCAAAAAAAAATTGGTCTTCATTTTTGTTCACTATTAAACATCCTTGGATTAGTGTTCTAATGTCATCCACACATTTTGTTTCTTTTTTAGGGGGTGGGAGTGTTGAAGAGTTCTTATTTAAAAAAAGGGATGGGGAGACCAACTCTAAGGAAATGTAGAAGTCTGCCTAAAAATCTGCATATGCTAATGTAGTGTTTTGCTAGTTTGAACCAACCCACAATGTACATACAATCATACAATCATACTCACCCTGCATGTTGCCTTTCAGAGGGCATTCTTTCTTTCTCTGTGGCTCATTTCCTCTGGACCTGCCTCCATGCTGGCTATTTGGGATTTCCCAAGAGATGGAGACTAAGATTCTCAATACTCCCAGGGTCTTAGGAGTATCTCTTCTGAGTGATTATTTCTAACACCGTAACTCATGAGCCCCTGTCAGTGTATTTCTCATAAAAAATACTAAATTAACATTAACCAAAACAGTTACTGAAAACGCAAAGCAAATGCATATTTACATAACATTTCACTCATAAATCTGATCCACACTCTTGCTAATGAACATAGTTTTGGTAGGAAAAATGGGCACACACTTAAGATTTCTAGGAAGTAAGTCACAAGATCAGAGAAACTCACAACTCTAGGACTATGGTCTTCAATATTCTCCTGTCTCAGTGACTATCCGTATAAGTTCTTTGATAAATATAGCTTCTGCTTGAATGAATTCTTCCAATGCTATACTGAATGGATCCACAATATACTGAACTAATGAGTGGGCATGGCATCTCAGCTGGATGAGTTGATCTGCTGGGCTATTTTTCTGAAATTCTGCTTCTAAGCTATTTCTTCAATCAGTTGGTTTTGCTTCTCAACAGCAACTATGGTATCCATTATTTATAGCTTCAGGTTTAGATGATGTCTTTAGATGCAATAGGGCTATGTTCTTTTAGGAAAAGTCAATGCTATTATCCTTAGATTGTCAAAAGCATCTTGAACTCTGTTCCTTAGGCAGGATTCTTATTCTCTATCTCTCAACAACAGTAGGTACAATACAGAAAAGTATCTTCCATCTTCTTTCCTCTTCCTCTCTCCCCTTCTTCTTCCTCTTCCTCCTCTTTTCTTATTCTCACCAATTGTTAAAATACATTCTCTTCCTTCTTTCTCCTTAGTAATAAGTGGTAGTTAAAAGCAAACTACATTTTCTCTGGGTTGTCATATGCAAATTAGCAATTGCTTTTCTTAAAACACAGACATAGTCATGCCTCAGACAAATTAACTGTCAAGGATCTATCCCCTTACATCAGAACATATAGTCTGTATGGACGACTAGTTGATCTTAAAGATTGACCAACTGTCAGGGTTAAAGGAGACTTTGGAAGTCATCTAATCAAACATTTACATGAACTATATTTGACACTACAACATAGCAAATACATGATCAATCAAACTTTACTCAGAGACCTCTAGTAAGGAGGAACCCATGACATTCTGAGGCAGCCCATTTCACTTCTTGATAGTTCTTACTGTCAGATAGTTTTTTCCTTGTACTGTATCTAAATCTGCTTCTCTTCAACTTCTTATTGCGACTACTTCTGTCTTTTTGTGACAAGCAGGAAATTCTAATCTCTTATCCATGTGATAAATTTTCAAATACATGGCAACTATATGTCTCCCCTCAGTCTTCTCTTCTCTAGGCCAAACATTCTCACTTCAACTGAGCCTCATATGGCATGATCTCAAGGGCCTTCTCCTTCCTGGTCACCCCTTCAGCATATTAATGTAGTGCTCAGAACTGATCGCAATACTCCATATGTTGTCTGACCAAAGTGAAGTACTTTGGGACTATTGCTTCCCTAGCAATAAACAGTATGTCTCTTTTATTGAAAGCTAAGTAGAGTTTTGGGTGCTATATCATACTATTAACTCATGTTGAACTTGTCAACAAAAACAAAACAGATATTTTTTCTGACAAATTGTTTTCTACCTATTGTTTCCCCATTTTGTAATTTTGAAATTGATTTTTGAATGCAAATGTTTGCAAGCATCTTTAACACATTTCACCTCATTAGATGCATTCCAACATTCTAGCCTTGTGAGAAATGTTTGGATCTTGATTCTGTCTTCCAACAAATTTTGTCTAACTTCTGAAATTGATGAAACTCATTCTATTGATAAAAATAATAAATAACACAGGACTTTGCTAGAGGCCTTCTTCTATCCCAATATTGAACCATCAATGGTGTTGCTTTAGATACGCTCATTCAACCAGTTCCAAAACTACTTGGTGGTATAATTGTCATAGTTTGTATCTCTATATGTTGTGTAAAAACATAGAATGAGAAATGTTGTAAAGTAGTAAACTCTAGTTAAACTGCATCTATTGCGATCCTTTCACTTGTTGTTGTTTGTCCTTTTTTGAAGAAGAAGACCAATGACATCATGAACAAATGGTGTCTTGGATTATATGTGAATTGGATTTAAATTAGGTGGAATTATGAAAATGGAGTTGTCAACCTCACTCTCAACCAGTCATAGATGTCTGGTGGCAAGATAAAAGTCAGGATGACTGGTGACAGCCTAGAATGGAGTGGATGACCTTGTCATCTTTGATGTCTTATCAAGCTCTAAGTATTCCACATTACTTGTTTCAACCACCTTTATGTCCACTGAAAAAAATTGTCCTCATTTCCCCATTCCTCCAGGAGAAGTCTTCACATGCTTAGGGTAGGCATCACCCTAAGTCACAATGGGTTTAAAACTTATCAGTTACTCTCAACCTGATTTAGCCTATCTGCCAAGTTGGTTTGCTGGGGTGTGGCCACTGCACATGCTACAGCTTTTTGGAGCCACAAATGAGAGTTGGATGACAGGTAGACACCAAAGGTGGATAAGCAGCCTTGAAAAGGCCTCAGCAAGCCCTCACATTAGAGGTGATGGTCCTCCTTGAACATTCTACACATTCCAATCCTTTCATTTACCAGGCTATTAACCATGTCAAAAAAAGAAAGAAAGAAAAATAATTTAGCCCAGCTTAATATGCTCCCAGTGAACCTATAATGGTTTTTCATGATCAGTGTTTTCCTCTCTAGGTGTTAGATAACCATTCCTTTACTCAATCAACAAGTATTTATGTTGTAGAATTTTACCAGGTAAACACATAAAACCCCTCAAGTTCTTAAGTTCTACTTCCTTTCATTAAAAAACAACAACAACAAATTGTAGCATTTGCCCTTCTCTAGTCCTTTCCTTTCTATGATGCTACCTTCTTGTGATACTCCTATGGATCTGCAGTCCCATTAATTTGAATATTCCTTCTAACAATCTTTTTTTTAAAAAGGTTTTATTCAGAGATTCTGTGCAAAGAGCAACTTTACCTCCTATCACCCTTCTCCCCTCCAAAAAAGAAATTACTCCCTGTGGCAAGGAGAATTGCAGGATCTGGCTGACCATTTATTTCTTGGCTACTTTTTACAAACATATTTTGGTGCTACAGTTCAGTTAAAACTCCTTGTGTATATGTAGCCATGGTCATGACAGAAACAATGCCCTTTGCCACAAGCTATGAAGAAGCTCATATTATGATGGAGCCAGTGGTCAGTGTGTGGTGTCCCAAAGAGATGACATATATGGAAAGTTATGTGAGGTTTTGTCTTGGGAGGAAAATGTCAACACAGTTTGCCAGCCTTTTATTTCTCTTTGTATAATTGTAATCTTTATAAGAAAATAATGTAAGTTCAGATCTATTTCATAAAAAGAGCCAATTAAAATTTAAATTTTCACCATCAAAATCAGCCATCATTTCATTTTGATGCTCATTAGGTTATCATAGAGTAAGGGTCGGGAACCTGTGGGCTCGGGGCTACATTGGCCTTCTAGGTCCTCAAGTACAGCCCTTTGACTGAATCCAAACTTCACAGAACAAATCCCCTCAATAAAAGGATTTGTTCTTTTAGAGCATAAACTCAGTAATCCTGCTTGCTACCTTATGTAGTTAATGTAGTTAAGGTGAAATAATGAAGTCAGAAGTAAATAAGGAGGGCCAAAGTTAATCTACAAATTTCTAGTCATCTATTTTGTGACCAAAATCACAGCCAGGGCATAAAATTTCCTGACAGAAGAAGTGGAGGAGTGTGATGCATTTCTCAGGAGGCCTGTATGAATATCAACCAATAGCATCTTCATGAAGCCACCTTGACACAGGAATTTTAAGATGATGGATGAAATGTTTAGATACATCATCGTAGTATTGGCACATGAAATTATCTGATTGAGATCCCAGGTTCTGGGGGTCAGCTGGTAGTTTAAGAGATAATGGAATGGCCAAGTAGGCTATGTTAGTATCTTATTTCTACTCTTGATGGACAATACAAAAACCACCCCTTCCACTGATTATAATCTACTTTCAGCATGTGTGGCATTACCACCCACTTCTTTTGATTGTGAAACAATCATTAACCTGGCATCCTACTAATTGTTCTTGAAAGTGATAGCATTGAACAAGAATTGTAGGATCTGTGTTTGAATTCTAGCGCTTCCACTTTCTTTGTCTATGACTTTGGACATTTTACCTCTCTAGACATCCTTTCTTTGTTCTAAAATAAGATGGTTGGACTATATTAACTCAAAGCTCTAAATATGCAATCCTAGGAGAGCAAAAAATTGGTTCATAGGATAACAGATTTTAATCTGGAAAGGACTTTAGAGATAACATGCTCTATTCATTATGGTTTAACAGATGAGGAAACTGAGGCCTAGAGAGTTAATACAACATGCTCAGGGTAACACAGATAGGATGTTGCAGAACAAGAACAACCAATTAGGTCTAATTAAAGGATTTTTTTATTAGAGCAACTCAAGTTTTGGTTAACTTGCTGCCTGATTTTCTGAACCCAAATATATTACATTTAGTATGAAAGCAACAAACTGAACTCTAGCCAACTGGCAAGAAAGTGATATGCAATAAGGGGTGTCTGGCATATTCAGGATCTGGTGACCCCCTGACAGTCACCTAGTTTATCACATGCCCACTTCATAAAGACAAGCCTCCCTAAGGCTATGCTTGAGAAGCAAAGGTCTTTCATTTCCTATAAAGCCTGTGTTATTTATTGATTTTTCTTTCACATATTAGAGGTAGCATGATAACAGAGACCTTATATTTATTAGTCCGACTAATCATTAGTGATGGTTGAACTTCAGAAAGTTCATCGGTTCATCTCAGTTTCAGTACACTTGGAAAAGTTTGGAGGATTATCTGGAGTGCATCTAAATGGGTGAAACCATCAGAGGTCTTTTCCTCCTCTCATTAATCTTTCATGGGTGACATTTGTCTTCCAACCGTCTCTAAGTACAATCTGGTATTTGGTTCATATATAACTCCTCTTTTCACACATCTTCCTAGACTGTTCCAGTCTGTCATTTCGGTTATTCCAACAGTATTTACCCAGGAAAGGGGGTGTATGTGGATGTTTTATTGAGACTAAGGTAGAGTAAGAAATACTATGGAAAACTGCCTCATGTGACAGAGAATATTAAGTAGCTCATGATTTCTAAATACTGCCTAAATTTCCACTCCTTTCTTTGCTCCTAATTCCTATTTTCCTTATTAGATTCTCTGGAGGAAATATAAAATATTCCTCCTGTTGAGAATGGCTGAAAAAAATTATGGCATATGAATGTAATAGAATATTGTTATGCCATACAAAATGAGCAAAGTGATGCCTGTATGACCTAATACTAATTGAAGTGAGCAGAACCAGGATAACAATTTATACAATGACTACAACATTGCAAAAACGATTAACTTTGAGACTTAAGAATGCTGATCATGAAAAAAAATCAAAGCAAAACAAACAAAAAACAACTACAATTCTAAGACTGGTTGTGAAGTATATTACCTACCTTCTGACAAAGAGGTATTGGATTCAGAGTAGAGGATGACATGCATATTTTTAGATAAAGCCAATGCAGAAATTTGTTTTTCATAACTCCGCATATTTGTCACAAATGCTTTATTTTCCTTTTTTTTTTTTGAGGGGGGTTCTTTAATGGTGAGACTGGGAGGGAGAAAAGATAGATTTTTTTGTTAGTTGAAAAATAAATAAAAATATATTCTCTTTGACATAGAAGGCTTTTACCAAAGCAAGGTCATCTAAACATCAAAAAAATTTTCAGAAACCACCAGTCAGGAAGCATCATACTGGGGGCTAGATATCTCTTTAAAGGGGGGAAACAGTGACTCTTTGCCATGACTGTCCACTGGGAGACTTTTTTTTTCTTGTGAAGCCCTGGAAGAAGTAAATAGCACACCAAGAGAAGAATGGTCAAAGAGAGGGTAATCTACAGAAATAATTTTGTCTTAGATTGTCCCAGAAGCCCAGGATCCTCTGTTAAAGATGTTACAGAGGTTCTGTTGAATCAAGCAATAAGATGACAATCTCTTGAGCTATAAGGAGTGAAAAGGATATAGATATTTTTGTTAATGGTTTAAGTAATTTCAGACTTGATTTGACTACAAGATATTCTGTGTTACACAGCTTCTTTGTCTTCCTCCCTTATCATAACTTTATGGTCCTATGGATTGTTACCAAGTTCTACTACCTGATTAACTGGCTAATCTGGTAAATTAATGTTATCTATAGTGTTAATGGCTGATAATAACACTGTGTTACTCCTAACAGATAATATATGTATTTTAAGAGGGATTCTTCAATTTCTTAACTCAGGGAATAACATAGAAATTTTGGGTAGGGTCATAAGGGAAGACATTTTTGCATAACATGTTCTTTTGGTGACCCTCAAATCATATCAATCAAATGAATCAAATCTGGATTTATTAATCTATGTCTCCTAAATAGAAGCAGTGCTGAGGTGGATAAGTGTGTACATAGTGGGGGAGGGAAGGCTCAGAGAGTAAGCATAACATTTCTATGGAAACTATTACATGGCCCAATGCTTGGGAGACACGGGCAGGCTGACCACTAAGACTCTCATTCAAAATGCACCAGATTCACTCTATGCATAAAGCTCACCCTTCAAGACCAAAAGTGTTTGTGCTTAAATATGTTAATGGAGCCTTTTCTTCCAATTTAAAAAAAATGCTAAGATAATACAAAATTGTATTTAACCTTCAAAGTTTTCATTCATCCTGTCATATTCACCCAGACCACTCATTCCTATCCTTTTTCAGCCTGTCTATTGCTTCTCCTATGTGTAAACTGACAACTAGAATTTTTAGCCTGTGGCAAATATACTCCAGGGAGTGGTTAATCAGATTTATTCATAGAAGAGGTATAGAATATAGCTCCCTTCCAAAATATATAACTACTGCTCATTGCTCTGAATATCATTTTTCATAAATCATGAATGAAAATTATTATCAAATATTATTATTACTTTTAAAATTATCTGTTGGAAGCAGAGGGAAAAGTTTAAATAGTAAAAGCTGTTGCTTACTTCCTCAAAGAAATCTCAAAATGAAAGCTCTCAGGAACATTGAGGAAACACAGTCAGGATCACACAAAATTTGGAAACAAACATTACAAAGGAATGGAAAGCTTGGAATCTAATATTCTAAAAGGCAGAATTATGGACTTAAAACCAAGAATAACTTATCCAGTAAAACTGACTATAGCCCTATAGAGGATAAAAAGTAAACCTTTAATGAAATAAAGGACTTTCAAGCATTCTTGGTGAAGAAGACCAGAGCTGAGTAGAAATTATGAAAAATAAACACAGGAGTAAACAAAAACATAAAAAGGGTCAATATGAGTGACTAATTAGGAGGGATTGTCTTTCTACTGCCTTTCTTTACACATGTGTTTGTATTCCCAGCACTTACCAGAGTGCCTGGCATATAGTTAAGTGCTTGATAAATGACTTGTTGAATGATTGACTGATTTGTTTTCATTAATAACCCTGGCCTAATGGGTGAATGAAGTGATTTGGCACAGAACTGATCTCTTTAAAAAAGTGTTTTGAATTCCTTTTTATCGTTGTTGTAAGGATAACCTCCCATCAGGCACAATTCACTAGAACTAAAAGGAAGTTAAAATGTAGAAATGAGTGAGTCTGGCGCATTTCGAATGAGAATCTGAGTGGTCAGCCTGCCCATGTCTCCCAAGCACTGGGTCATGTAATAGTTTTCATGGAGATGTTATACTTACTCTCTGACACTTTCCTCCCCCTCTGTGCACACACCCATCCACCTCAGCAGTGCTTCTATTGAGTAGATGTAGATTAATAAATCCAGAACATTGGAACAGATCCAAGATTAGTCACAAGGTCTTTGTCATTGCTGCTGCCCCTGGTAGATTGTCAGATTGGCTGCCCAGGCCCACTTAGCACCTCAAAGGAGAACAAAGTGAGATTTTTGCTTTAGTTTTTTGATAGGTATCTGTTTACCTGGGTTTAAATTCAGATAAATCTAAGCCAAGACTATTGTTCTGCCACAACCCAGGAAAAGCAAAGTTGTCTGCCTGTTCAGAGTCACTACAGAGACTTAACAATGAGAAAGGCTTCCAGAAAAATAGTGATATGCTTTGCAGGTATCCTCCTAGGCTGACTGATCTTTCTGTAGTCCAAATCCTATCCATTCTGGATCTCATTGATTGGACAACAATAGATCCCTGCCCTGCTAATGCACCACTGAATAGCTATTTCTTGGGCCCTCCTAGCTCAGAATGAATGTAAAATAGTAACTTTTATTTTCTCCAGCAACCCTGAGAGTCTTCCCCTTCCAGTTTGATTTTGTTGTTGTTGTTGTTGTTAAAGGGGCCATCCCTTGGTTCACTTTTTTTTTTTTGGCAATTGGGGTTAAGTGACTTGCCCAGGGTCATGCAGCTAGTAAGTTTCAAGTGTTTGGTCTGAGGCTGGATTTGAATTCAGGTCCTCCTGACTTCAGGGCCAGTGCTCTATCCACTGTACCACCTAGCTGCACCCCTTGATTCACTTCTTAAAGAGGCCTATTCACTGCATGGGTGTTGCCTCACTCAAAGTGAGAACGTGAAAATACCTCAGTTTAAAAAGGCCAAGGTCTCCCACTATATCCTGGGCCATCTCCTGTCATCCTGATTGATATCTGGCCATTGGATCCAGATGGCTATGGAGGAGAAAGTGAGGCTGGTGACTTTGCGCAGCCCTCCCTCACTCAAATCAAATTCAATTGCAAGTTATGTCATAATCTCTTTGATGTCATGATCCTCTTTGAGAATGAAGGATAAACCATAACAGACTCGGTCCAACATAACACAGATTTCTGTTGCTAAAGCAGCCTTAACTCTCTTGAATTATAAGCTAGTAAACATGAAAAGGCTAATATCTATATTGTTCCGTTGCATGCATGTTGAACAGATTTTAATAGAAGTCCACAATATAGAAGGGCCTACCTACCTGTCAGATTTCCACCAATCCTGATAGTTCCTTATTAGAGTAGGGATTGTTTCATTCTTCGTATTTGTTTCATTTTTAGGCTATGTCTTTAAATTGAATTGTTTTTTTTTTTTAATTAACAAGCATTTATTTTCTCTTCCTACCAACTCTCTCCATCCCATTGGGAAGGAAAGAAAGAAAGGAAAAAGCGTTGTAAGAAATATGTATAGTTTTACAAAATAAATTCTCAAATTGGCCATTTCCAAAATTGTACGTCTCATTCCGCATCAGAAGTTCATCACATCTTTCTGTTGCATTCTTCATGCTAGGTACTTCATCATACCACACTGCCTCCATCTTGTCTCTAGACTACGTACTTCAATTTTCTTCAACCATTCATAACGATGCATGGTTTTTAGAATCCTTCATCATAATTGTTTCCTTGTAAGTGTGCTTCCTAAAATGTGTTGCCAAGAATTGAATACAATTGGGAATGGAGCTAAGATGGTCACATAAAGGCAGCGACTCACCTGAGTTCTCCCCAAACCCTTCCAAATAACTTTAAAAATGGGGCAGCTAGGTGGCAAAGTGGATAGGGCACCAGCTTTGGATTCAGGAGGACCTGAGTTCAAATTCGGCCTCAGACATGTAACACTTACTAGCTGTGTGACCCTGGGCAAGTCACTTAATCCCATTGCCTAGACAAAAAACAAAAAACATAACAGACCACAGATGATAACAAAGTCAAACAACTGGTCAGGAACCCCTCCAAATACCTGTTAAAATGACTCTAAACAAATTCTAGAGCAACAGAACCCACGAAAAGACAGAGTGAAACAAATTTTCAGCTCAAGACAACCTGCATGGTTGATAGGAAAGGTCTGTTGTGCCAAGTTAGTAGAGGAGTGAAGTTCAGTGTGGGTCACACAGGCAAACATGGGGCCCCAGCAAACCTGGAGCAGTCCTTAAGAGACTGAATCATGGGCAGCTGTGGCAGTTTCCAGACTTCTCAACCCACAAACGCCAAATACAACTTAGAAGGTCAGTGGGAAAGGTTTGTCAGACCTGGGTGAGAGAGGATTAGGGGCTGATCAGAAAGGGATTGCAGGTATCTCTTTGCTGGTGCTGAGGCAGGATTCTCTTGCTTTACCCATGCTTGGATCTAAATAACAGTCCTGGTGGTGGTCCTGAGGCAAGGAGGAGTGCTGGCATGGTGGAGCTTGTGATAGTGGTGAGGACAGAATCCTCCTCGCAGTTCCAAGGCAGAAAAGAGTGCTTGTGGTCACTTATACACCAGAGTACAGGCCAGGAAAGAATAAATACCTCTCCTTTGATCATACCACCTCATTCGAACTGGAAATTTACAGGTCCCTAGAAGTTTCTCTGAAAACAGTTGCACAAAACACCCAAAGCTTGGGACAGTACACATTGCACACTGGAAGCAGAGCCCTACCTTAACAGAGTTAAAAAGTCAAGTAATTTCCTGGGAACATAAGCAAACAGCAGAAAAATACTCAGACTATATAAGCTTACTTTAGTGACAAAGAAGATACAACCAGAAGAAGACAACAAAGTCAAAGCTCCTACATCCAAAGCCTCCAAGAAAAATATGAATTGGGTCTCAGGCCATGGAAGAGTTCAAAAAGGATTTTGAAAATCAAGTAAGAGAAGTAGAGGAAAAATTAGGAAGAGAAATGAGAGTGATGCAAGAAAATAATGGAAAATGAGACAATAACCTGCTAAAGGGGACCCACCCCCAAAATACTGAATAACATCTTAAAAAATAGACTAACGCAAATGGCAAAAGAGGTCCAAAGCCAATGAGGAGAAGAGTGCCTTAAAAAGCAGAATTGGCTAAATGGAAAAGAAGGTCCAAAAAATAGAAAAGAAGGAAGAAAATAATTTCTTAAAAATTAGAATGGAGCAAATGGAAGCTAATGACTATGAGAAATCAAGAAATTATAAAACAAAATCAAGAGAATGAAAAAATAGAAGACAATGTGAAATATCTCATTGGAAAAACAACTAACCTAAAATAGATCCAGGAGAGACAATTTAAAAATTATTGGACTACCTGATAACCATGATAAAAAAAGAGCCAAGACATCATCTTTCAAGAAATTATCAAGGAAAACTGCCCTGATATTCTAGAACCAGAGGGTAAAATGGAAATTGGAAGAATCCACAAATCACCTCCTGAAAGAGATTCCCAAAGGAAAACTCCTAGGAATACTATAAGCAAATTCCAGAGTTCCCAGGTCAAGGAGAAACTATTGCAAGCAGCCAGAAAGAACAATTCAAATATTGTAGAAACACAGTCATGATAACACAAGATTTAGCAGTTTTTATATTAAGAGATCTAAGGGTTTGGAATATGATATTCCAGAGGTCAAAGGAGCTAGGTTTAAAACAAGAATCACCTACCCAGCAAAACTGAGTATGATCCTTCAGGAGGAAAATTGACATTCAATGAAATAGGGGACTTTCAAGCATTCTTGATGAAAAAACCAGAGCTGAATAGAAAATTTGACTTTCAAATACAAGATTCAAGACAAGCATGAAAAAGTAAACAGGAAAGAGAAATCATAAGGGACTTCTTAAAGTTGAACTGTTTACATTCCTACATGGAAAGATGATATTTGTAACTCACGAGATTTTTTTCAGTATTAGGGTTGTTGGAGGAAAAAAATTATATGTATGGATATATAGATAGATAGATAGAGGGCACAGGGTGAGCTGAAGATTAAGGGGTCATATCTGGAGAATAAAAGTAAGGGATGAGAGAGGATTATACTCAGAGAAGAAGAAAGGGAGAGGTAAAATGGAGTCTTTCACAACATGACTGCTATAGAAGTGTTTTGCATGGCTACACATGTATAACCTATATTGAATTGCTTGCCTTCTCAATGAGGGTGGGGAGGGAGGAAGGGAGATAATTTGGAATTCCAAGTTCCAAATTTTTAAGTTCCAAAATTTTAAATTCCAAAGTTTTATAAACAGAATTTAAGAGTAATTTTTACTTGCAACTGGGAAATAAGATATACATGAGATGAACTCTCCCATAAAATGGAAATGGAGAGCAGAATGAATTAAAAACCATAATCCTATAATATGTTGTTTACAGGAAACACATTTGAAAAAGAGTGACACATACAGGGTAAAGGTAAAAGGCTGGAGCGGAATATATTATGCTTCAGCTGAAGTAAAAAAGCAGGGGTAGCAATCTTGATCTCAGAAAAAGCAAAAGCAAAAATAGATCTTATCAAAAGAGATGAGGAAGGAAACTACATCCTGCTAAAAGGCACCATAGATGGTGAAGTAATATTATTACTAAACATATACGCACCAAATGGTATAGCATCCAAATTCTTGGGGTAGAAGTTCAGGGACTTACAGGAAGAAATAGACAGTAAAAATATACTAGTGGGGGACCTGAACCTCCCTCTCTATGCACTAGATAAATGTAACCACAAAATAAATAAGAAAGAAGTTAAAGAGGTGAATAGAACATTAGAAAAGTTAGGTATGATAGACCTCTGGAGAAAACTGAATGGGGATAGAAAGGAATATATTTTTCTTGCAGTACATGGCACATACACAAAAATTGACCATGTACTAGGGCATAAAAACCTCACAATCCAATGCAGAAAGGCAGAAATATTAAATGCATCCTTTTCAGATCATGATGCAATAAAAATTATATGTAATAAAGGGCCATGGAAAGATAGACTAAAAAATAATTGGAAACTAAATAATCTAATCCTAAAAAATGATTGGGTCAAACAACAAATCATAGAAACAATCAATAATTTCATTCAAGAGAATGACAATAATGAGACAACATACCAAAACTATGGGATGCAGCAAAAGCAGTTCTTAGGGGAAGTTTTATATCTCTAAATGCTTACATAAATAAAATAGAAAAAGAGGAGATTAATGAATTGGGCATACAACTAAAAAAACTAGAAAAAGAACAAATTAAAAATCCTCAACTAAACACCAAATTAGAAATATTGAAAACCAAAGGAAAAATTAAAATTGAAATTAAGAAAACTATTGAACTAATAAATAAAACTAAGAGCTGGTTTTATGAAAAAAACAATAAAATAGATAACCTTTGGTTAATTTAATTAAAAAAAAAAGAAGAAAACCAAATTACTAGTATCAAGAATGAAAAGGGGAAGCTACCACCAAGGAAGAGGAAATTAAAACAATAATTAGGAATTATTTTGCCCAACTATATGCCAACAAATTTGACAATCTTAGTGAAATGGATACATATTTACAAAAATATAAATTGCCCAGATTAACGAAGAGGAAGTAAAATACTTAAATAACCCCATCTCAGAAAAAGAAATTGAACAAGCCATTGATGAACTCCCTAGGAAAAAATCTCCAGGGCCAGATGGATTTACATGCGAATTCTATCAAACATTTAAAGAACAATTAATTCCAATACTATATAGACTATTTGGGAAAATAGGTGAAGAAGGAGTCTTACCAAATTCTTTTTATGATACAAATATGGTGTTGATACCTAAACCAGGAAGAGTCAAAATAGAGAAAGAAAATTATAGACCAATTTCTCTAATGAATATAGATGCAAAAATTTTAAACAAAATACTAGCAAATAGATTGCAGCAACTTATCACAAGAATAATACACTATGACCAGGTAGGATTTATACCAGGAATGCAGGGTTGGTTCAATATTAGGAAAACTATCAGCATCATTGAGCATATCAACACCAAAACCAACAGAAACCACATGATCATCTCAATAGATGCAGAAAAAGCTTTTGATAAAATACAACACCCATTCCTATTAAAAACACTAGAAAGCATAGGTGTAAATGGAGTTTTCCTTAAAATAATAAATAGCATTATCTAAAACCTTCAGCAAGCATTATATGTAATGGGGACAGGCTAGAAGCATTTCCAATAAGATGGGGTGAAACAAGGATGTCCATTATCACCACTGTTATTCAATATTGTACTGGAAACATTAGCTTTAGCAATAAGAGAAGAAAAAGAAATTGAAGGCATTAGAATAGGCAAAGAAGAAACAAAGCTATCACTCTTTGCAGATGACATGATGATATACTTAGAGAATCCTAGAGAATCAAGTAAAAAACTACTTGAAATAATAAACAACTTTAGCAAAGTTGCAGGCTATAAAATAAACCCACATAAATCATTGGCATTTCTATATATTACCAACAAAGCCCAACACAAGAGATAGAAAGAGAAATTCCATTTAAACTTACTGTAGACATTATAAAATATTTAGGAGTCTACCTCCCGAAACAAACCCAGGAACTCTATGAACACAATTACAAAACACTTTTCACACAAATAAAATCAGATCTAAATAATTGGAAAAACATCAGTTGCTCATGGGTAGGCCGAGCTAATATAATAAAAATGACAATCCTACCTAAGCTAATTTACTTATTCAGTGCCATACCAATCAAACTACCAAAAAATTATTTTATAGAGTTAGAAAAAATAATAACAAGATTCATTTGGAAAACAAAAGGTCCAGAATATCAAAGGAACTAATGAAAAGAAATGCAGGGGAAGGTGGCCTAGCAATTCCAGATCTTAAATTGTATTATAAAGCAGCAATCATCAAAACTGCTTGGTACTGGCTAAGAAATAGAGTGGTGGATCAGTGGAATAGGTTAAATATGCAAGACACAGTAGTCAATGACTATAGTAATCTATTATTTGATAAACCCAAAGACCCCAGCTTCTGGATAAGAACCCACTCTTTGAAAAAAACTGCTGGGAAAACTGGAAAAGAGTATGGCAGAAACTAGGCATAGACCCAAATCTCACACCATATACCAAAATAAAGTCAAAATGGGTTCATGATTAGATATAAAGGCTGATACTAAGTAAATGGGAGAACAAGGAATAGTTTACCTATCAGATCTATGGAGAACAGAAGAATTCATGACCAAACAGGAGATAGAGAACATTATGAAAAGCAAAATGGATAATTTTGATTACATTAAATTGAAAAGTTTTTGCACAAACAAAACCAATGCAACTAAGATTAGAAGGAAGGTAGAAAATTGGGAAAGAATTTTTACAACCAGTCTCTCTGATAAGGGCCTCATTTCTAAAATATATAGAGAATTAAGACAAATTTATAAGAACAAGCCATTCCCCAATTGATAAATGGTCAAAGGATATGAACAGACAGTTCTCAGATGAAGAAATTAAAGCCATCTATAGTCATATGAAAAAATGCTCTAAATCATTATTGATTAGAGAAATGCAAATCAAAACAACTCTGAGGTACCACATCACACCTATCAGATTGGCCAACATGACAAAACAGGAAAATGATAAATGTTGGAGAAGATGTGGGAAAATTGGAACACTAATGCATTGTTGGTGGAGTTGTGAAATGATCCAACTTGTTTTGGAGAACAATTTGGAACTATGCCCAAAGGGCTATAAAATGTGCATACCCTTTGACCAGCAATAGCACTTCTAGGGCTATATCCCAAAGAGATCACAAATGGGAAAAGGACCCACATATACAAAAATATTCATAGCAGCTCTTTTTGTGGTGGCAAAGAATTGGAAATTGAGAGGATGCCCATCAATTGGGGAATGGCTGAGCAAGTTGTGGTATATGAATGTAATGGAATACTATTGTGCTATAAGAAATGATGAACAGGCTGACTTCAGAAAAACCTGGAAAGACTTATATGGTCTGATGCTGAGTGAACTGAGCAGAACCCAGAGAACGATGTACGCAATAACAGCCACTTTGTGTGATGACTAATATTGATAACCTTAACCCTTCCCAGTAATACAAGGATCTAAGACCTCTCCAGAGGCCTCATGATGGAAAATGCTATCCACATCCAAAGAAACAACTATGAAACCTGAATTGCTATATTTTTCTCTTCTGTTGAGTTTTGTTTCCTCTTTCTGATGGTTCCTCCTATTGCTTTTGATTTTTACTTACAACACCACTAATGTGAAAATATGTTTAATAGGAATGTAAATGTATAGCCTATGTCAGATTGTGAAATGTCTTGGGGTGGGTGGTGGAGAGGAAGGGGGAGAAAAATTTTAAACTCAAAAGCATGTGGAAGTGATTATTGATAAATCAAAATAAATTAATAAATTTTTTTTAAAAATTAAAAAAAAAAAAATATATAGGGGGAGAATTTATGCCTTCTAAAACTTTGCCTTGTGTCATTGCCTCATTTGAATGTGATTGGGATTTTGGTACAGTGGTTTTAGTTTATAATTATTTTAACCAAAGTGACAGTAGAGTGTGAATGTAACAAGTAACACTCAAGTCTAAATGAAAAGAAAAGCAAAATTAATTTCTTTGTTATTAAACATCACTTCTTAGCCAAAGTCCACTCACTCCATGTAACAATAAGACAACATGTAGATGTTTTGTAATTGTATGATTTTTTCCCATGCTATTGTATATATGTCATACAATATAGAAACAAATGTTCTAGGGATGGTATACTGCAATAATAGTGCATCATTAGTAACCAAAAGTGATATTGAACCATCTTCTGAGAGTGAAGTTCCTTTTTAATGAAGTTAGCCACATAAAGAACAGCAACAACAATAACAATAGTCTCATAAATCATGAGAAACAGCTTTGGCAGTGGGTCATTTGCTCAAACAGAAATTGCTATTTTTGATTTGCTATTGTCTGTTAAACAGTTTATAAAATTTCTGGGGAGCCTACTAGGATAGATTAATAGACAGTCTCAAGCAATTCAATGTAAGATAATATTTTGACTGTGTTTGAGCTTCAAAGGTATGTTACATAGTAGGTAGTCAAAAACACTTGTTGATTCACTGATCACTCCCATAATTAAAATTAATAGCTGAGATCTGTACAGGGCTTTGTTCACAAATGTTTTCACTTTGTCCACAACTGATGAAAATATTAGTTCAAGACATATTGTACCAACTTTAAAGATGAAGAAACTGGGATTCAGAGAGCACATAGGCTTACTATGCATAGGGAATGATAGAAATTAAGCCAATTCTTAATTTTAAAAGTTATTTTAAATATAGGGATTTTTATTATTTTGTCACCTAAATTTCACGATATATTATTGCTTCCTTCCCATCCACAGAATCATCCTTTGTAACACAAATTAAAATGGATATTAAGAAAAAAAGAAATAGGATACACAGACAAAGGGGTACAGAGCTCTATCCTGCCCTGCAGCCAAATAGAAAAGGAAGGAGGTAAGAGAAGGGGGCAGTGATAGAAGGGAGGGCAGATTGGGGGAAAGGGTATTCAGAATACATGCCATTTTGGGATGGGGAAGGGGAGAAAATTTGAAACTCAAAATCTTGTGGAAGTGAATGTTGAAAACTAAAACTAAATTAATTAATTAATTAAAATTAGAACAGAACAAAGGGAAGCTAAAGAAATCATGAGAAAGTAAACACTAAAACAAAACCGAAAGAATGAAAAAATAGAAGACAATGTGAAATATCTCATTGGAAAAACAAGTGACTTGGAAAATAGATCCATGAGAGATAATTTAAAAATTATTGGACTATCTGAAAGCCATGATAAAAAAAAAGGCTAGACATCATCTTTCAAGAAATTATCAAGGAAAACTGCCCTGATATTCTAGAACCAGAGGGTAAAATAGAAATGGAAAGAATCCACCAAGCACCTCTTGAAAGAGACCCCAAAATGAAAACTGGCAGGAATACTGTAACCAAATCGCAGAGTTCCCAGGGCAAGAAGAAAATATTGCAAGCAGTCAGAAAGAAACAATTCAAGTGTGATGGAGCCAGAGCCAGGACAACACAAGATCTAGCAGCTTCTACATTAAAGAACTGAAGGGCTTGAAATATGATATTCTGGAGGGCAAAGGAGCTAGAATTATAGTAAAGAATCACCTACCCAGCAAAACTGAGTATAATCCTTCAGGGGGAAAAGTGGATATTCAATGAGATAGAGGACTTTCAGGCATTCTCTCTTTTTTTTTTTCCTTTAGGCAATTGGAGTTAAGTGACTTGCCCAGGGTCACACAGCTAGTAAGTGTTTAGTCTGAGGCTAGATTTGAACTCAGGTCCTCCTGACTCCAGGGCCAGTGCTCTATCCACTGTACCACCCAGTTGCCCTTCAAGCATTCTTGATGAAAAGACCAAAGCTGAATAGAAAATTTGTCTTTCAAATACAAGATTCAAGAGAAGCATGAAGAGATAAACAGGAAAGGGAATTCATAAAGGACATATTAAAGTTGAACTGTTTACATTTCTACATGGGAAGATGATATTTGTAATTCATAAGACCTCTCTCATTATTAGGGTAGTTAGAAGGAGTATATATAGACAGAGTATATATAGACAGAGGGCACAATGTGAATTGAATATGAAGGGATATCTAAAAAATAATATTAAGGGGTAAGAGAGGAATGTACTGGGAGAAAGAGAAAGAAAGAGGTAGAATGGAGTAAATTACCCTCCCATAAAAGAGGCAAGAAAAAGCTTTTACAGTGGAGGGGAAGCGGGAAAAGATGAGGGGGAGTGAGTGGACCTTATTCTCATCAGAATTGGCTCAAAGAGGGAATAACATACTCAATTGGGTATAGAAATCTATCTTACCCTACAGGAAAGTAGGAGAGAAAGGGGATAAGAAAAAGGGGGAGGATAGGACAAATCAGGGAAAGGGATAGTCAAAAACAAAATACTTTTGCAGAGGGAGGGGGTAAAAGGAGAGAATAGAATAAATGGGGGGATAGGATGGAGGAAAATACAGTTAGCTATAGTAACTGTGAAAAAAAATGAATCAAGTTTCTCTGCTAAAGGCCTCATTTCTCAAACATATAGAGAACTGAGTCAAATTTGTAAAAATAAGAGCCATTCCCAACTGATAAATAATCAAAAGATATGACCATTTTTCAGATAAAGTAATCAAACTTATCTATAACCATATGAAAAGATGCTCTAATTCACTATTGATTGGAGAAGTGCAAATTAAAACAATTCTGAGGTGCTACCTCATACCTATTAGATGGACTAATAGAGACAGAAAAGGAAAGTGACAAATGTTGGAGGGGATGTGGGAAAAGTGAGACTTTAATGCACTGTTGGTGGAGCTGTGAACTGACTCAACCATTCGGTAGGGCAACTAGGAACTATGCCCAAAGGGCTATAAAACCACGCATACCCTTTGATTTAGCAATACCACTAGTAGGTCTACATTCTAAAAGAGATAAAAATCAAAAAAGAAAAGGACATATATGTACAAAGGTATTCATAGAAGCTATTTTCTGGGGGTAAAGAATTCAAAGTTGAAGGGATGCCCATCAATTGGGGAATGGCTGAAAAAGTTGTGGTATGTGATTATGATAGAATACTATTGTACTATAAAAAATGATGAGCAGGGGTCTCTCAGAAAAAAACCTGAAAACACTTTCATGGGCCGATGCAAAGTGAAATGTACTGGATACAAAGTCACAGCAATATTGTAATATGATCAACTGTCAATAACTTAGCTATTCTCAGCAATACTACAGTCCAACACAACTCTGAAGGACTTATGATGAAAAATGCTATCCATCCACAGAGAAAGAGCTTATAGTGTCTGAATACAGATCGAAGCATGCTTTTTTTTTTATCTTCTTTGTTTTTCTTGAGTTTTCTTGCTATGTTCTCTTTCACAACATGACTATTATAAATACGTTTTGCATGACTATACGTGTATAACCTATATAGAATAACTTGCCTTCTCAATGAGGGGAGTTGGAGACGGAGGAAGGGAGAGATTTTGGAACTCAAAGTTTTAAAAAGGAAAGTTAAAATTGTTTTTCACATCTAACTGGAGAAAAATAAAATAGTAAATAAAGGGGGAAAAAAGCAAACAAAAAACGAATACAATCTTCTAGATGTGTTCTGACCAGCACAACAGTCATGTGGTTTCCAGTGACCTAGCTAGCACTCCCTTACTACTTAAAAATATCTAAGGGGCAGCTAGGTGGCACAGTGAATAGAGCTCTGGCCTTGGAGTCAGGAGCACCTGAGTTCAAATCCAGCCTCCGACATTTAACACTTACTAGCTGTGTGACCTTGGGCAAGTCATTTAACCCCAATCACCTCACCAAAAAAAAAAGGCAAAAAAAAAATCTGTCTACTTAAAATACTTTAAAAGACCTATGATTCCATCCATGTGGGTTCTTTCTCCAGTAAGTCTAAATTAGACCACAAAGTAGATTAAAACCTTTGGGGTTGGGGCAGCTGGGTGGTGCAGTGGATAGAGCACCGGCCCTGGAGTCAGGAGGACCTGAGTTCAAATTCAGACTCAGACATATAATACTTACTACATGTGTGACCCTGGGCAAGTCACTTAACTCCATTGCCTAGCCAAACAAAACAAAACAAAAACAAAAAAAAACAAAACCTTTGAGGTACCCCAAGGTGCCCAATTAAATTTTTAAGAATATATATATATTTTTTAAAATTTCAAGTTCCAAATTTTCTCCTTTCCTCCAATCCCCTCCCCACCCACAATTATACATATGAAATCAAGCAAAACATATTTCCATACTAGCCACATTGAAAAAAAAGCAAAACGAATAAAATGAGAAAATTATATATCAATTTGCAATCAGAGTTCATCAGTTCTCTCTCTGCAGGTAGATATCATTTTTTTTAAACATGAGTCTTTTGGAATTGTCTTGGATCATTGTATTGATCAGAGCAGCAAAATTTTTCACAGTTGATCATCATTACAACCTTACTGTTACTGTGTGCAGTGATCTCCTGATTCTTCTCACTTCACTTTGCCTCAGTTTATTAGACTTGCCAGATTTTTTTTCTGTAACCACATCCTTGATCATTTTATATACAAGGGTGGGGAACCTGCTACCTCTAGGCCACATGTGACCCTCTAGGTCCTCAAGGGCAGCCCTTTGACTGAATCCAAACTTCACAGAACAAATCCCCTTCATACAAGGATTTGTTCTGTAAAACTTGGACTCAGTCAAAAGGCCATACCCAAGGACCTAGACGGCCACAAGTGGCCTTGAGGCCACAGGTTCCCCACCCCTGGTATAGCAAAATATTACTTCATTATAGTCCTGTGCCACAACTTGTTCTGCCATTCCCCAATTAATGAGCGTCTCCTCAATTTCCAATTCTTTACCACCCCCCAAAAATTAACATAAATATTTTTGTCTAGGGCATCCAAAATTAATTATCTAGTGGCCAGTCTTTTTGTCATGGGCCTTTCTAAACTTAGGGAGCTGATCCTGGGTTGGCTGCCTGTCAGCGCTTGCTCCCAAACTAAGCCTGTTCAGCCAGGCAGCTTATGCTTTGTTGACATAGCCATGGAGAAACTGAGGTCACCTCTGCCTCAGATTGAGATAATGGAGTAGGATGTTAGTGAAGAGACCAAGAAATTATAATTCCATTAACACAACCTAAGATTTCCTTAGCTTTTTAGCAGACACATCACACTGAATTACAGACTTGACTAAATAATGCCCATTTTTAAAGAAAGTGCTGTTAATCCCCACTCAGCTAGATTGGGTTTCCCATTTAAACTGACCATTTAAAGCAAAGTGAAGTTAATATGTCACTGTAGGTGGAATGAAGTTTCTACAGCACTTTGGATCTCTAAATTAGTCGGTTAATATGTATCACAAATCAGATTCTGTGAAACCAGAATTTTAGCTACCCTGAATGACCAAATCAGCAACAAGAAATGAAATGAAGATTGCAACAAGTCACCTTTAAAAGATAATATAGATACTTCTCAAAAGGAAGGTCTTGTCATTTTCCCTCCTCAGATCATTAAAAGAATTTTTCAATCTAAACTGCTTTTGTTATTTCTGAGAATTAAAGAGGTCTTAGGATGCCTGTCATTAATATTCAAATGGAACAATACTGTGGAGCCCCAAATGAGCTATGTAGAATTCTTCCTGCACTTGCTTACCCACTAGTGCAGTGGGTAGTAGTAGTCAGGTTATAACTGCCCTGATAGGTTAATGCCTAGTTCAGAAGAGGGAAGCTTGGGAGTTTGCATAGAAGAAAGAGGGAGTAGAGTGGATGACAGTAGGGAGGTACACATAAATAGGGATGGTTATATTGGACAGAAGATCCATAGTAGGCTTTCTCGGGGAAAGTGAGATGTGACTTATCCTCCAACCTCTAATTAGTTGATCTCATACCCCTTAGGATCATACAATGCCCCACCTTGGCATGATTCCATGGCTCCTCATGTGACTGCAGACTCCTATTTAAAGACTATTTCTTCAGACAATGTTTACAAAGGAAACAATAGGAAGACTCAGAGATCACTAGGTCATTAATCAATCAATCAATACTTATAATCATTTACTCAATTATTACATGTCTACCATATCAGATATTATGCTGGGTACTGGGGATTCAAAGATATCTTCCCCTTATTTTTCTCTAATATTTTTGCTTTGTCACCCACTTTTTGTCAACTGTAGTTTATTTCAAAGGGAAAGAATAGTGGACTTGGAGTCAGAAGACTTAGTTTCAAACCTAGGTTCTGCTTCTTACCATTGTGTAATTTTGTTCTAGGAACCATGTATATAATGGGGATAGAAATACGTATAAAAACTGCCTTTAGAGATTAGATGACCATAGTTTTAGGATTGGAAAGTCATCTCACCCAACCTGTTCATCTTATTGATGAGAAAATTGAGACTCAGAGAAATTAGGTGACTTGATTAATATCCCATAGGTTGCAAATAACAGAGCCAGGATGCAAAGCCCATTCCTGTAAAAAGTTAGGCACAGTTTGGTATAGTGTAAAGAGTGTTGGAGGTGGAGGCCAGAGAAACCTGGGTTCTTGAAATCCCACCTCTGATACCCACTAAATGTTGTCAACAGGGGCATTTTAAGTCACTTAACGTTTCTGAGATTCAGTTTCCTCATTTGCAAGAAGAAATCCAACTTCAAATTCCAATTATTAGCCATGTGGCCCTGGGCAAATCACTTAAGCTACCATATAAAATGAAAATAATAAGAGTACCTAATTCCCAAGATTATTATGAAAACAAAGTAAGATATTTTAAAATGCTTTTTAAAACTTAAAGTGATATATAAATGCTATCATCATCACATCATCATCATCATCATTATCATTATTATCTGGTAGATCATTCAATATATAAAACCAGCTAGCTCAGGAGCCACTGTATTGACTTAGATATGATGCCTCTCCTATATCATGTGGGCCTGTACCAGACACCAGCCATAGTCAACTATATCTTCTCCATAGAAGAAAGGGAAATAAGAGAGATCATTTGAACCAGAACTGAGTCAGAGCTAACCAGAAACAGCACCAACATAATCAATATGTTAACCTATTATTTTACAACTCCCTTGACTTGTACCAGGACAAGCGCTTGCTCCGTCTGGATACTTCAGCTTGGTGTGCCCTTGAGCCTCCTAGCACAAGTGGTTGTATAGTGAAAGCAAGAGTTGACTAGTGGACAGCTAACAAGCTGTCAAAAGAAAGCAAAGAGGATTCTCAGATGTCAACATTGAGTTGACTCTCCCGGGGTGATTATGGAAGGACATAGGCAAGGGTCACATGGGCTTGGCAGGCTTGAATTGGTTTGTACTTGCTTTATTGGTGGGAATTACCATTTGCATGAGGTTACAGGCCCATTTGAGTACTGAGTTAAGTCCTTCTCATAGTTTCTGTGAGGATCAAATGCGATTGCATTTCTTTTCTTTTTTTTTTAATATGAATTTATTTATTTTTAGTTTTCAACATTCACTTTCACAAGTTTTTGAGTTCCCAATTTTCACCCCATCTCACCCCTCCCCTCACCCAAGATGGCATGCATTCTGAATATCCCCTCCCCTAGTCTGTCCTCTCTTCTATCTCTCTCCCCTTCTCTTATCCCCTTCCCCTTCTATTTTCCTGTAGGGCAGGATAGACTCCTGTACCTGTACCCCAATTTTCTTATTTCCCAGTAGCATGTGAAAACATTTTTTTTAAACTATGTTTTTAGAACTTTAGGTTTCAAATTTTCTCTCTTCCTCCCTCCCCACCCACCCTCATTGAAAAGGCAAGCAACTCAATATAGGTTATACATGTGCAGTTATGCAAAACACTTGCATAGTAGACATGTTGTGAAAAACTAACTCTATTTCCCTTAATCCTATCCTGCCCCCCTTTATTCTATTCTTTCTTTGGACCCTGTCCCTCCTCAGAAGTATTTACTTCTGATTACCCCTTTCCCAATCTGCCCTCCTCTCTATCATCCCCCTGCTCTCTTGTCCCCTTCTCCCCTATTTTCCTGTAGGGTAAGACAGATTTCCATACCCAATTGAATGTGTATGTTATTCCTCCTTAAGCCAAATCCTATGAGAATAAGATTCACTCATTCCCTCTCACCTTCCCCTTTTCCCCCTCCACTGTAAGAGACTTTTCTTTTCTGTTTTTTTTTGTGAGATAATTTACCCCATTCTACCTCTCCCTTTCTTCTTCTCTGAGTATAATCCTCTCTCATCCCTTAATTTTATTCTCCAGATATGACCCCTTAATCTTCAACTCACCCTGTGCCCTCTATCTATCTATCTATATACATACATATAATTTTTTTCCTCCAACTACCCTAATACTGACAAAGGTCTCATGAGTTATAAATATCATCTTTCCATGCAGGAATGTAAACAGTTCAATCTTAATAAGTCTCTTATGATTTCTCTTTCCTGTTTACCTCTTCATGTTCCACTGAGTCCTGTATTTGAAAGTCAAATTTTCTATTCAGCTCTGGTCTTTTCATCAAGAATGCTTGAAAGTCCTCTATTTCACTGAATGACCATTTTTTCCCCTGAAGGATTATACTCAGTTTTGCTGGGTAGGTGATTCTTGGTTGTAATCCTATCTCCTTTGCCCTCCGGAATATTATATTCCATGCCCTGCGGTCCTTTAATGTAGAAGCTGCTAAATCTTGTGTTATCCTGATTGTGTTTCCACAGTACTTGAATTGTTTCCTTCTGTCAGCTTGTAATATTTTCTCCTTGACCTGGGAACTCTGGAATTTGGCTACAATATTCCTAGGAGTTTTCCTTTGGGCATCTCTTTCAGGAGGAGATCTGTGGATTCTGTCAATTTCTATTTTGAAAATTTCTTGAAAGATGATGTCTAGGCTCTTTTTTTTGATCATGGCTTTCAGATAGTCCAATAATTTTTAAATTCTCTCTCCTGGATCTATTTTCCAGGTCAGTTGTTTTTCCAATGAGATATTTCACATTGTTTTCTAATTTTTCATTCTTTTGGATTTGTTTTACAGTGTCTTGATTTCTCATAAAGTCACTGGCTTCCAATTGCTCTATTCTAATTTTTAAGGAATTATTTTCTTCAGTAATCTTTTGGACTTCCTTTTCCATTTGGCCAATTTTTCTTTTTAGGGCATTGTTTTCCTTATTGGCTTTTTGGACCTCTTTTGCCATTTGGGTTAGGCTATTTTTTAAGGTGTTATTTTCTTCAGTATTTTTTTGGGTCTCCTTTAGCAAGCTGTTGACTTGTTTTTCATGATTTTCTTGCATCACTCTCATTTCTTTCCCAGTTTTTCCTCTACTTCTTACTTGCTTCTCAAAATCCCTTTTGAGCTCTTCCAAGGCCTGGGACTGATTCATATTTTTCTTGGAGGCTTTGGATGTAGGAGCTTTGACTTTGTTGTCTTCTTCTGGTTGTATATTTTGATCTTCTTTTTCACCAAAGTAAGATAATATAGTCTGACTCTTTTTGCACTGCTTGCTCATGATCCCGGCCAATTACTTGAGTTTTAAACTCTTTGTTAAGGTAAGAGTCTGCTTCCAATGTGGAGAATGTACTGTCCCAAGCTTCTGGGGTTTGTACAGCTGTTTTCAGAGATACTTGTAGGGACCTGTAAATTTTCAGTTCTTCCAAGGTGGTATGATAAGGGGTGAGGTGTTTACTCCTTTCCTGGCCTGTGACCACAAGTACTCCTTTCTGTCCTGTAACTGTGAGGAGGGGTTTCTCTGTACAGCCACTACAAGGTCCACCAAGCCGGCGCTCCTCCTCATCCCCGCACCGCTGCCCAGAATTGTAGCCCAGATCCAAACATGGGCAAAGCAAGAGATTCCTGCCTCAGCACTGGCAAAGAGATCCCTGTAATCCCTCTCTGATCAGCCACTGGATTCCCCTCAGTCTGTGGGCAGAAGCTGGGAAGCAGCTGCCCCCCCCCACCCAGGCCATGCTCTTGGGGAATGGAGCTGAGACCCCGCCTTCCTTTCTTACCACTGACAGAAACAGACTTTTCCCACTGACCTTCTAAGTTGTCTTTGGCATTGGTGGATTGAGGAGTCTGGAAACCTCCACAGCTGCCTGAGAATCAGTCGTCTGAGGTCTGCTCCTGGTTCGCTGTGGCCTGCGTGCCCATGGCACTGTGCTGCGCTCCCAGCGCTGTGCTGCGCTCCCAGCCCAGCGTGATACACCTTTCTGATCAATCATCCAGGTTGTTTTGGGCTGGAAATTTGTTTCACTCTGTCTTTTTTGTGGGTTCTGCTGCTTCAGAATTTGTTTAGAGCCATTTTTTATGAGTGTTTGGAGGGGTTTGGAGGAGAGCTCAAGCAAGTCACTGCTTTCACTCTGCCATCTTGGCTCTGCCCCCAGGATTGCATTTCTAAGAGAAATGCTAACCCTTCTCATTAACTTTCATCTAGACTAATATTTTCATATTTGCAAAGTTTTCTGAATTCCGTGTAAAATTTGAGAAGCCTCTTCAGGACTCAACCTAATAAATAGCTTTTCTGTGACAGGAAAAAAAAATCTATAAGTAAGCAAAGCTGAAGAGAAAGGACCACCCAACCGGTGTGTTTTTCATGGACTAAATCAAGTGGAATGAAAAAGCTTAAACAGAGTTAAAACCTTGTATAAATGTTGAGAGAAAAAGTAGGTCCTAATTTGCCTTGATATGTCTCATAATTAGTATCTTTGACATGTTTCTAACGTCTGAAAATTTGATTGACAGCATCTCTCTGATTATCTTACACTGGTTACTTCCAGCATGGATACAGCTGCTCAGACTGGTTATCACACTTGAATTCAAACAAGGCACAGGAAAAATAGTTTAGGCTGCCCCATTTTGAAGAGAAAAAGATCCCACAATGGTGTATGCATGCACGCACAAACACAGAAGAGAAAAGGGAGGAAAGAATCTTTCTCATGGGCAAAATAAAATAACTTAAGGCCAGCAGCATATATCTGATTGCTAATATCAATCTTCCACCTAGGTAGCACTAAGGAGAAATTGAAATATAGTTCATATTGTGATTATTGCTTAATGATCAACTGTTCAATTGAATTAGCCTTCATTTTCCATTTTCCTTGCCTCTCAAGATATAATTAAGGTCTGATGTCAAATCTCACCACAGTTCTCATCAATTAACTCCACTTAACCACTTTTAAGGAGACAGCTGACCTTTGGGCTGAGCCCATAAGCACATGATTCTCTGACTTAGTGCTTTAATTCCCATCACCAGTCAATAAGTCAGATTAGTGTCCAACTCTGTTTGTGTTGGAGAAATGATTAGTTAAATTAAATTCAACAGACATTTATTAAGCTCCTAGTGTCTCTAATGCATTTTGTTGAGTACTGGAGATAGAAAGACAAAAGGAAACAGCCCCTTCCTTCTAGGAGATTACATTCTCTTAGGTGAGTTATATATGGCTGTGGGACTTTAACACAAATAAGTGTGGGAAAAGAGAATTTGGATAAAATGCTGTTTGAGGAGAGGGACAGCACTGTCAGTTACAGGGCAGCAGGGGGCACACAGAAAGGGTGATGCCTGAGCTGAGCCTTGGAGGAAGATGAGGATTCTAAAAGGCAGAGACCAATCCATGGAGGACGCTCAAGGTCATGTAGGGTTTGAAGCCTGTACTCCAACTCTGAATCCATCACTCTTTCCCTTGCACCACACCTAGTCTTCAAAATTGAACTCTTCAAAAGTAATTTTAAAATGTTATTCTTCAGATAGGAATACTAAATAAGGATGTTAGTGAGGAAGACAGTCTACTATATTCATGATGACTACAAAAGCATGAAAAATATGGTCCCTCCACTCACCTCCCTCCTGAAAAATCAAACATTGTAGCACTTTATTTCCTAGGACACAGATAGACATAAACAACATTCTACTATGTCATTAAGTAGTAATTACAGTGGTGTCAACTGAAAAGAGTTCTAAACTCATCTATATAACAGACATGCTCAATGTCTTTTTTCAGAAATCATATCTTAAAGATAGGTGCCCAGGAGGTGAATGTTCCCAAACTTTACTGTTATTATTTAATCTACACTGAACTGGAGGTATATTATAGCTATTCCTTTTCCCTCATCATCTTCTATATTACAAACCATTTTTAAAGCTCAACTCAAATGTCAGATAATCGTGCCCCACTGTCCCCTTTCCCTCCCATAACTTACATAACTTACATGCCAGTTTATTGTTCACTTATGTCATGTGTTTATCAATTGTGCATACAATTTTCTGTTTATCTTATTACCCAGTAGAAAGTGAGCTTCAAAGACTAGGGTGAGGTAGCACAACATACTATATATACTAAGTAATTAATGAATATTTGGTCAATGGATGATAGGTAATATAATGTCATTTTAATAATATCTCACATGCATAACAAGATTTAATAAGACTAGCAGCTAGCATTTACACAGCACTTTAAAGTTTGCAGTCCTTTCTATATGATTACATTTGCTCCTCAAAACAACCCTGTCAGGTGCTATTATTATCTCCATTTTACAGATGAAGAAACAGGTTAGGTTAAGTGACTTGCCCAGGGTCACACAGCTAGTAAATATCTGAGGGAGGATTTTAATTCAGTCCTTTGTAACTGCAAGTCCATCACTTCATCCACTAGATCACCTGGCTCCTTTTTGCATCGGAAAGCACTATCTTATTCAGTCTTTCTGAAAGCCATGTACAGTAGAGAGAGCATGTATTGTAATCCCTGACTTGAGTTTCAAAAAGGTTAAGTGGTTTGCTGAAGGTCACACAGCTAGTTGCTGTTAAGGAGGAGAAATTACAACTCATGAATCTTGAGTCCTGATAAAATGCTCTTTCTATGGCATTACTTGTGGGTATCTGACTGGGACATACTTTTATATTTGTCCTTTATTGCCTTCCCTAGAGGCAGTGTTACATAATGACTAGAGAACTGATCTTGGGACCAGGAAGAACTGGGTTCAAATTCCATGTCTGATACATTTTTGGCTATGTGACCTGGACAAATCCTTTAACATCTCAGGGCTTTAGGTAGCTCTCTAAGATCAGAGGTGTCAAACGCATAGACCACAACACTCCTAAATGTGGCTAGAACTAAGTTAAAATGGGGTTGGGAAATATTTAACAAAATAAATAAAAATATAATAACACATAGACAATATTTTACATTTTAAAGTTAAGACAGTATGCACCCTACAGGGTCTTCAATGGTTTAGTGGCCCTCATTTCTATTTAAGATCACTATCTAAGACTGTAGGGAGCTAATGGAACAATGGATAAAGCACTAATCCTGGAGTCAGGAAGATCTGAGTTCAAATGTGATCTCAAATGCTTTCTATCTCAGTGTGACCCTGGGAAAATCACTTACCCTCTATCTGCTTCAGTTTCTTCAGCTGTAAAATGGAGATAATAGTAGCACCCACCACTCAGGACTGTTGTGAGGATCAAATAAGAAAATATTTGTAAAGTACTTACCACAGGTCCTGGTGCACAAAAGGTGCTATTTAAATGATGATTCCCTTTCTTCCTCTGGTCTTGCCTTTTTATTCATAGCATCTTGCACATAGTAGGCTCTATGTAAGTGCTTTTTCCATAAGACTATATGTTGCACAGAAGGTATCCACCTACATTGGTAGAGGAGGTTTTTCACCAGGAATTCCCAATAACAATGAAATCACAGATGAAATGCTTCACCTTTCAGCTGGAAGGGACCTCAAGTGGTTTCTGAGTTCAACTTCTTCATGGCACAGATGAGGTACAAATGTGTTAAATGACTGGCCCAGGGTCATACAACTAGTTAATGTTCAAGTCAGGATTTGAACCCAAGTTTTCTTGCCTTCAAGTCCGGTGATCTGTCCATTCCACCACATTATTTTTATCATCTGTAGATGTCTCTTACATTTTAAAAAAAAATTCTTCAAAAAAATCAAGGTTGATTGATAAGTTCCCTGTGCAACCACACCAGACTCTTTAAATGTCTCTATCAATCTGGCCAAAGAACAATGCCTATTACTTTCATTGTTAAACCTTGGACTTGGGTTCACAGGATCACAGAATCCCAATGTTGGAATGGACCTTGGAGGTCATCTGGTCCAACCTTCTGAATCTTCTCTACAACAAACCTAATACGTGGTTTTCTAAGATCTGCCTGAAAACTCCAAGCAGTCTGTCACACACACACCTACTGTGTGACTGGCACTGTGCTAAGCACTGGGAATACAAATAAAGGCAAAAGATGCTCCTCGATCTTAAGGAGCTCATAGTCTAATGGGGAGACAACAGGCAAATGACTATGAACGAACAAGATATATGTGGGATGAATTGGAGATAATCAACAGAGGGAAGGCACTAGAATTAAGGGAATTAGGAAAGGCTTCTTATAGAAAATAGATTGTAGTGGTGACTTGAAAGAAGCTAGGGAAACCAGGACATGGAGATGAGGAGGGAGAGCACTCCAGGCATGGGGAATAACCAATGAAAATGCCTGAACTCTGGAGATGGAATGGAACCCAGCATCTTCCACAGCAGCCCATTCTATTCTTCCAGCTAAAATTATTGGAAGGATTTTCCTGATACAGAGTTGAAATTTCTTTTCAATTTCTCTCTTTTGCTTCTGGTTCTGCCCTTTACAGCAAAGCAGAACAAAACTAATCCCTCTTTTACGTAAACAGTCCTTTGAATACATGAAGACACCTGTCATGTCTCCCTTCAGTCTTATGTTCTCCAGTTTACAATTACAGTTTACTAGCTGTGTGCCTGTGAGCCAGTCAACCAACTTCCTTGAACCTCAGTTTTCTCATTCACAAAATAAGAATAATAATTGTACTACCTGCCTCAAGTGGCCATGGCAAGAATCACATGTAAGAATACACATGAAGCAGTTTTTAAGACAATAGAGACTCTGTTATGTAAGTTGTGCCATCATGATGTAGTCATCACTAACCTTCATTGAATCATTTAATAAGTGCTTATGGTCCTCTGCTAAGCAACCACAGTGTGGCGTTAGATTTGGAATTAGAAGCCATTTTTGAATCCCTGCTCTTCTACTTAATAACTCTGTGATCTTTGGTTAATTCATTTGTCTTCTCTAGGATTCAGTTTTTGCATCTGAAAAAAATTGGGAGTTAGTTTGGCTTAACTTGGCTTTTAGCTTTCATTCCTGCGATTGTATACATTTACCTACCTTCTGGTTGTTTACTAAGATAATACTAGTATAGATAAATGTGCAAAGAATTATAATTAGTCAAATAGAAAACAATAAAACAAAATTAGAAAGTACAAAGGATATTTCAAATATAGTATAAGGAATCAGGAGATTAGGATGAGTACACAAAGGCAGAGGTGTGGGGAGATAGCCTGGAAGGTTCCAAATTTATCCTGGGAAGTCATGCCAAAAAGCACTTTATTTGTTGAACCCAACATTGTCTTAGACAGTGACGAAGATGGAAGATGTGTGTACCTTCGCCTGCCCTTGAGGAGTCTGCAATGCAACCACTGGGGAGCCATCTACTCTTAGATGGCTTTGGTGATATGAGTTCATGAATTGTTTGAATGTTGGGAGATGGTGGATTGGTGATTTAAAAAGGAATATGGGGCAGTCACAGCCTTGTGTAACCCTTGTGAGAGAGGCTTCTTCTTGACACAAAAGGCCCTGTCATACTTTGGGACTTTTTCCATTTTTCTAACTTGTTTTCTCTACCCAAATTGTAACTGAGAACTTTGGTAACTGTCAGTCAAGTGGAGCCATGCATAGCATATTGGACTTGGAGTCTGGACAACTTGAACTCAAATCCTACCTCAGACACCCATTGGCTTTTGTGAACCTGTGCAAATCACTTAACATATCAGTGCCTCAGTTTCCCCATCTGTAAAATTGAGATAATAATAGCACTTATCCCTATGGTTGTTGTAAGGATCAAAGAAGATAGTGTGTATGTGCGTATGTACATTATAAATTATATATGTGTGTACTGTATTACTTTGCACTTTAAAAACCCCAACACTATAGAAATTCTGGTTATTATGATCAGGATTAACCTCACCCAGTAGGAAAGGTGGGAACTTCATTCCCTCAAATGAGTTCCCTCTTATAAACTCTCAGGCTCAGAAGACATCTAAACATGGAAGTTGCATTATTACAACAAAGGACCACAAAAGACTCATGGGCTTGTTCTGAACCAATATCAAGTTGAGGGTCCTCCCCACCATGCATTCTCGCAATGGGCCAATTCTTCCAGATGCCTTATAGTACTATCTTGTATAGGACTCTGGAGAAGGGAAATAACTCAAAACTGTGTTTATAGAGGGTCAGGACAAGTCCACTCCTGATGGGCGAACTCTTCTGCTAGGTGTCTGTAGAGGCTATTGGACCTTTGGTATCACCTTGGTTGGGGCAATCAGCAAGAGGAAATGACTCCCTCTGAGTCCAAAGTGAATCAAGAGCAAGAGAGCCAAGAGAGCCCTTCTCCCAGCTGGAAAACCCGGGGAACTGTGCAGACCTCATAGCTTACAATCCTACCCTGAGTGGTGCTCCGAGATGGGATTCTATGGCTCAGTGCTCTTTAGACAGCAACTTCCTTGTCAAAGATACTTCTCTGTTCTAGTGCCATTCTTTTTCATTCCAGCAGGCACTGTAGGTGCCTCTCTCTGTTGCTTAGCTCTCCTTCTAAGGATGCTTCATAACACTGACTCCCTGGTTCATTGTTTCTCGTCTCCAGGAGATGAAAATTCTCAAGCAGAAGGAACACCAGCCAATAGTTTTGCAACTCTTTCATTTCGCTGGGCTATTTTAAATTTTTGCTATTTTAGTCAAATACCTCCTACCCCAAAAAGTCTCTTTCTGTCTCTCTGTATTTGTCTCTCCATCTCTCTCTCTGTCTGTGTCTGTGTCTTTGTCTCTTTCTTTCAATACACTGGTCCTCAGGTGAGCCCTTGCTTGGATTTCTCCAATGAGTCTCTGTCTTTCCAAATCATCTTATGATGAGTCCATCCCTTACACTTTTTCTATCTTCCTGGTATCTGGGTTAGTCAGCACTCCCCACTGTCTATTTTGTGGTTTTGGAAAGGCATTTCTGCTCTCTTTCCATTTGCCCTCCTAAATCTACACCTCCTAAATCTAAAGCTACACCAGGTCATGTGAATTAACTTTAGGCTACTTGAAATCCTCTAAAAAGAGGAAGGAGGGGGGTGGTGGTGATGTAGAACCGGTTTCTCTTGTGTCCTAGATTCAATATTCAAAGGAGGAGGGCCTGCAGTAAGGGAGATGGAAAATTTGCTGGAACCCATTACACTTGCATATGGTAGAAGCTTAGTATATGATTTCTGAATGAAAAGGAAAAAAGATCGAATGAATGAATCTATAGAATGGATGGGACGGCAGTGCAATGAATGTGACTAATGGTTGAAGCTAATGTCCTTGAAATGAATTTTAGGAGGCAGCAAAGAGAGGGACACAGACCAGAACAGCTTCTTAAAAGGTTTGGCACTGTGCTAGTCACTAGGCAAAGCCATTTAGACAAGTTTAATCCTCACCCTAAAAGATTTTTTTTCATTGGTTGGTGGGCTATAAGGTCTTGAATTGTGTAAATAGTTTTCCTCCCGGGGACCTTAAGCCCTACCAAGCATCTTTGTAAAGACCTCATTCTTGGAAAAATTTCAGATGTTAAGAAATTACTTCAGATTTAAGAGGAAAGCTTATCAAGCTTGTCCTACTTTGTTCAGATTTTTTTTTTCCTTTTTAATTCAGATCAATAAATTGTACCTGGGTAATACAGCAATTCTGTAAAAATCAATCCTCTCTCCTGATTTATTTTGAATGGTTTATATCAAGTTATGGGAGATGATAGTGATTCATTGGCTCTGCGTGCAGTTTGTCTGCCAACCAGGTCTTGGGGATTGGACAGAGAACAGTTGTTTCTAATCCTCCTATTTAACTCATCTCCAGAGACTGTTCCTTCAGCTGGTCTATGGAACAGACTTGGATTCAGAATGAAGAAGGAAAAAAAAAATGAGAGTTTTTCAATCTCGGTCTAGTGAAACAAATTTTTGCTGTGCACATTGGGGGTGTGTATCTCCCATTAGAATGAAATAAGCAATAATAGTAGGTTAGGAAAAGGTCTCTGTTCATTAGGGGAAATGTGGTAATTTTCTTGACTGAGGCAGCAGCTCACAGGAGGAGACTCAATAAACAATCTCAATGTGTGGCTTAACAGATGTCTTTTGCAGCCACTCACATTTTTAATATGGTAGGAAAGGATGGAGAGCAACTTGTAGCGTCTTCTTTTTTCTCCCTCTCTTTCAATCCATGCACACACACACACAAACACCACACACATACACACACACAAGTCTTCCTCACACATATGCCCAAATGTATTGGGCTAATGCTTTAATGATTGACTCTTCTGACTTTCGTTTGAGGCAGATAAAAAAAAGCGAAAGTGTCCAAGCGCCAGCCATTCAGAGTGGTGAGAGGAGCAGACCCTTAAAGGGCCTTTATTTCCAGCCCATCATCTCAAATTGTCTTGTTTACCCCTTGAATCCTGACCAGGTACCATTATGGCACTCAGTTGTCCACATCACTCTTGTGAAGGGAAAATTAATTCTGAATTACTGGCCCCGTAACTGCCTACTTCTTCACATTATCTGTCAGGAAAATAAGCAGACAATAGCTGGCTAAGTGGATTTCTGTTAGCTGCCATTCAAGAGAGAAGGGACAGGTGTTCAATGGGGCTTTTTTTTCCCCCAACTGCTATTTAACAATACATACAGGAGGGGTTTAATTGCCTGTACCCACCTGCACCCTTGTCATTTCTTGGCTCTATTGATTTTAATGAAAATATTAAGTGCACTCTAGGAACAGCAGCTAAGTGACATTTTGATTGAAATATACAGGGAAATGTATAATGGAAGCAGGCGCTATTACAGTTTTAATAGAATCTGAAAGAAGTAACATCCAGAACTGTAGTTTCTGCCATTGTTATGCATATAGCAAGTCCTGAGATGCATAATTGGCAACTGAAAAAATGTTTGGTTGTTGTTAGAGGAGTCTTTCACCTTAGTAACCTGTTTTCTTTTCTCTCTGCCCCCCCTTCCTCTTTTAAAAATTTTTTTATTGAACATGGAATAAAATGGACTGGGCTTTTGGTATATTTCCTTCCATTAGGTACCCTTCAGACTGCTGCAGCGACCTTTAAGTGTGCATTTGAATACCTTCCCCTCTTTCTACGAATCCAGATTCATTAGAGTTTCTAAGAGGCATCTTTGAATAGCCTAGGAGGGAAAAACAACAATGAATAATTACAGGTGAACAGGTAGGAAAGGGGCAGTGGGCCCCTCTTTGGGAGCCAATGGAAGCCTGGGCTCGCCTGAGAGTATCTCTAAGGCTTGAGAACAAGGAATAGTGTAACAAATGGGAAAATTTTAAATAGGGTTATGAATTTGCTTCAAGACAGATAATGGCTTTTCATCTGAGGGTTTGATTTTGGAGCTGTTAATTATAAGAACATTCATATATAACACAATAAAATGGGAATAGTAGAGAACGTAATCAACTCTCCCCTCTCCTGCCTCCACCTCAACCCAACCACACATACACAAGCAAAGAGCCCTTTCTAATATAAACCATGAGTAAACTTTCACAGGGGGTTGAAGATCTCATAGAATTCCCCATCTGAGATCTTTTCTCTATTTGAACTAAAATATTTTTTCAAACAACAGGAGGACTGATAAATGTGGTCTCGGCTGACAAGACTAGGGGGGCACCTTTAAAGAAAACCTAAGTCCTGAATTTGCATAGCTGTACAAAACCTGAAAGTGATTGTGGTGTCCACCTTTAAAGAAAACCTAAGTCCTGAATTTGCATAGCTGTACAAAACCTGAAAGTGATTGTGGTGTCCCCAAAGCCAGATGTTTTCAATTTATTCTGCTGGAGCATTTTAATCAGAAAATGAAGAGTTGTACAATATACCATGATGCACACAGAAATCTAAAAGAAGGCATTCTCCACAGCTCTGTGTAATTATCAGTGGGATGCCAAGACCTGGAACAAGAAACTACCTGAGAAAAGGACACCTAGAAAGTTTTCATGATTTCTTGATTCACTGACACTGTCACTAACTGACTCACTAGCTGGAGACAAAAGGATGTTTCAAGGTTCACGATCACTCCATGGAAGATTATAGAAAGAGCACTGGATTTGCAGTCAAAGGACCTGGGCTCCATTTACTGCCCTGTGTTATGGCCATCTGTGTAGCCTGGGCAAATCTCTTAATCTCCCTTGGATGTACTTTCCCTGGAGGGTGTTGGCCTACCTATTTTCTTGAAGGGCCTTTCCTTTTCTAAACCCTATGAGCCCAGTGTCACAGGAGACTTTTGTCTACTCCACCACCTGGGTTTCAAGATCTCCCCCTGATATGCTGAGGTGGGGATTTTCCTTAGCTTGCTGGAGGCCTCCCATTCAGTGCTGCTCCCCTTCCCCCAGGGCAAGAGGAGCCTTTCCCATTAATCCCTCAAACTACCTGGGCTACCCGACTGCACCTGGTCTTTCTTCTGGTTCAGCGGTTCCAGGGTTTTTCCTGGGGCAATGTTTACTGGGCTTTCAGAGGTTAATAAGGAACAGTAAGAGCAACTTACTTCTTACTCCACCATCTTGGCTCCCAGAAGCCAAATCCATACACGACTTTTGAAGGGAGATGGTGAGGGGGAGTGTGTGGAGGGGCATATTTAAGGTTGAAATGCATAATGTTTGTTGCCATTAAAATTCAGCATTTTGTTCTCTCTCTCTCTCTCTCTCTCTCTCTCTCTCTCTCTCTCTCTCTCTCCCCCCCTCCCTGTTTCACATTCTCTTCTTCCTTCCTTCCTTCATTTCTTCCTTCCTTTCTCTCCCTTTCTTTCTTTCTTTCTTTCTTTCTTTCTTTCTTTCTTTCTTTCTTTCTTTCTTTCTTTCTTTCTTTTTCTTTCTCTCCTTCCTTCCTTCTCTCCTTCCTTCCCACTCCCTCCTCTTCCTTCCTTCTCCTTCTCTTCCTTCCTTTTTATTCTCCCCTCCTTCTATCTTTCTCTCCTTCCTTCCTTCCTTCCTTCCTTCCTTCCTTCCTTCCTTCCTTCCTTCCTTCCTTCCTTCCTTCCTTCTTCCTTCCTTCCCATTTGACCACTAATCTTCAGTGGAGAAGAGGGCAAGAAATAATGGATCTAACCCTCAAGATGCAAGTCATATTGTAGTATCTTAAAATGCCTGCTATTGGGGCAGAGCAAAGACAGCAGAGTAAAATCAGTGACCTGCTTCAGCTCTCCCTCAAACCCCCCAAATACCTATAAAAAATGGCTCTAAACAAATTCTAAAGCAGCAGAACCCACAAAAAGACAGAGTGAAACAAATTTCCAGTCCAAGACAACCTGGATGGTTGATGAGAAAGGTATATCACGCCAATCTGGTAGAAGAGCACAGTGCGGCATGGGACTGAGCCACAGCGAGCCTGGAGCAGGCCTCAGAGAACTGAATCACAGGCAGCTATGGTGGTTTCCAGACTTCTCAACCCACGAAAGCCAAAGACAACCTAGAAGGTCAGTGGGAAAAGTCTGTTTCTGTGGTGGTGAGAGAGGAGCGCAGGGTCTCGGTTCCAGTTCCCAAGAGCGTGGCCCCCAGGGCGGCGGCCTCCTGAGCTTCCAGCCCACAGACTGAGGGGGAATTGGGTGGCTGATCAGAGGGGGTTTGCAGGGATCTCTCTTCTGGTGCAGGATTCTCTTTCTTTGTTGGTGCTTGGATCTGGGTCACAGTTCTGGGTGGCGGTGCTGGGGCAAGGAGGAGCGCTGGCATGGTAGAGCTCGTAGTGGCTGTGGAGATAAAACCCTCACAGTTCCAAGACAGAAAAGACTGCTTTTGGTCACTCATAGACCAGAGCACAGGCCAGGAAAAGAATAAAAACCTCGCCCTTGATCATAGCACCTTGAAATAGCTGACAATTTACAAGTCCCTAGAAGTATCTCTGAAAAGAGCTGCACAAAACCCCTGAAGCTTGGGACAGTACATTCTCCACACTGGAAACAGACTCCTGCCTTAACAAAGAGTTTATAACTCAAGTAATTGGCTGGGATTATGAGGAAGCAGTGCAAAAAGAGACTATATTATCTTACTTTGATTACAAAGAAAATCAAAACATACAACCAGAAAACAACGAAGCCAAAGCTCCTACATCCAAAGCCTCCAAGAAAAATATGAATTGGTCCCAGGCCTTGGAAGAGCTCAAAAAGGATTTTGAGAAGCAAGTAAAAGAAGTAGAGGAAAAACTGAAAGTGATGCTAAAGGAGACCCAAAAAATACTCACGAAAATAACACCTTAAAAAATAGCCTAACCTAAATGGCAAAAGAGGTCCAAAAAACCGAGGAGAAGAATGCCCTAAAAAGCAAAATTCACCAAATGGAAAAGGAAGTCCAAAAGCTTACTGAAGAAAATACTTACTTAAAAATTAGAATGGAGAATTTGGAAGCTAGTGACAATTTGAGAAATAAAGGCACTCTAACCCTAATCCAGAAGAATGAAAAATTAAAAGAGAATGTGAAATATCTCACTGGAAAAACAACTGCCCTAGAAAATAGATCCAGGAGAGAGAATTTAAAAATTATTGGACTATCTGAAAGCCATGATCAAAAAAAAAAAGAGCCTAGATATCATCTTTCAAGAAATTATTAATTTTAGAACCAGAGGGCAAAATAGAAATTGAAAGAATCCACTGATCACCTCTTGAAAGAGATCCCCAAAGGAAAACTCCTAGGAATATTGTAGCCAAATTCCAGAGTACCCAGGTCAAGGAGAAAATATTACAAGCAGCCATAAAGAAACAATTCAAGTATTGTGGAAACACAATCAAGATAACACAAGATTTAGCAGCTTCTACATTAAGGGACTGCAGGGCATGGAATATAATATTCCGGAGGGCAAAGGAGATAGGACTACAACCAAGAATCACCTATCCAGCAAAACTGAGTATAATCCTTCAGGGGGAAAAAATGGTTATTCAATGAAACAGGGGACTCTCAAGCATTCCTGAGGAAAAGACCAGAGTTGAATATCAAATTTGACTTTCAAATACAAGACTCAAGTGAAACATGGAAGAGGTAAACAGGAAAGAGAAGTCATAAGAGACTTATTAAGGTTGAACTGTTTACATTCCTTCATGGAAAGATGATATTTGTAACTCATGAGTCCTTTATCAGTATTAGGGTAGCAGGAGGGGAAAAAAAAACTTATATGTATATATACATAGATACAGGGCACAGGGTGAGTTGAAGAGGAAGGGGTGATATCTGGAAAATAAAATTAAGGGGTGAGAGAGGATTCTACTGGGAAAAGGAGAAAGAGAGAAGTAGAATGGGGTAAATTATCTCACATGAAACAGACAAGAAAAGGCTTTTACAGTGGAGGGGAAATGGGGGATGGTGAGAGGGAATGAATGAATCTCATTCTCATAGGACTTGGCTTAAGGAGGGAATAACGTACACAATGGGGTATGGAAATCTATCTTACCCTATAGGAAAATAAGGGGGGAAGAGGACAAGGGAGCAGGGGGTTGATAGAAGGGAGGGCAGACTGGTGGAGAGGATAATCAAAAGCAAACACTTCTGAGGAGGGCCAGTCTCAAAAAAGAGAATAGAATAAATGGGGGTAGGATAGGATGAAGGGAAATATACTTAGTTTTTCACAACAGGACTACTATGGAAGTGTTTTGCATAACTGTACATGTATAACTTGTATTGAGTTGCTTGCCTTTTCATTGAGGGTGGGTGGGGAGGGAGAAAGGGAGAAAATTTGTAACCCAAAGTTTTAAAAACAAATGTTAAAAATAAAACAATTTTTAAAAACTTTTAAAAATGCCTACTATTAAAGTATACATTTACAGACTATAATTTTTATCCAAGATGATAAGAATGCAATTTGGGATTGAAGGTGGAATAGCTAACCCAAAGGGAGAAGTGATTTTCTTCAGTCAGATTGGGGTGAGGACATGCCAATTAGACAGAATTTTTTTTTTCAAAAAATTGGGTGAATTTTAGCATATTGCTACCTGCTACACTGATTATGAATCCTGCGAGAAACTTAATAAGGAAATCAGCCTGTAAGTGGGCAGTTGGTTCCACAGATCTTCTTTGGTCATTGCTGCTTGCACCTAGCTTTGTTGTATTAGATAGTCCCCTTCTTCCCCCTCCTACCCTTTAAACCCACATAGTCTCTGATTCATATGATTCACACACATACTCTCTGCTACCCCTTACACATAGAATTTTTGAGCTGGAAGGAACCTTAGAACACAGAATATTAGGGTTGGAATGAATAAGAAACTGAGGGCTTACAGAGGTCATCTGACTTATCTAGTTCTTACGGGTACTAGAACAGGTAGTAATAGAACTTTATCAGACCCAAATTCTGAAACTCCATTCAGTAATCAGGCTATTGCAACTTCTTATTCTTCCTCTTGGTCTTGCCTACATAGGGATTAAACTGTAGGTTATCTCCCAGGCTACCAAGAAAATGTCCATTTGTTTTGGGTAGAGGGCTAGGGGAAATCTAACTGTTGTTTCGTTTTTTTTTTAAATTTTTAACTACTCGTCTTTGTTCAAGGTAGAAATATAGCATTGTGGCCCTCATAGTATCCCTCATTCCCTCAATGTTCAGTTCAATGCTACTTCCTACATGAAGTCTTTCCTGATCCTCCCAAAGAATAGTGGCTCCTCCCCCAAAAAATTATTTTGTGTATACTTCAGATACACTTACTATGTGCAGATTTTGTCTTTCCTGATCAAATATGAGTTCCTTAAAGACAAACGCTCTTTCATTCTTTATCTTTGCATCCCAAGTGCCTAGGACAAAAGTATATACTAACTATGTGGTACTATGGTACATATGATACTATGGTACATACTGCAGCTTAATAAATTCACACTGATAGACTTATTTATTTATTGAAAGACCACTAGAGAAAGGGCTTCTGTTCAAATCTTGAGTCTGCTGTGAGATTTTGGACAAATCAGGTGAACTGTCTGAACTTTAGTTACTACACCATGAGAGAAATGATTTTTCCATTATATTAATAACTAGTTATTAAATTAGGATTGAGGTTTTTCCTTTCTATTTCCTCATCCAGGGACCAATGCCTATAGGCCTATCAGTCAGTCTCTGAAGGACACTGCTGATACATGAGACTGCCCAAATCTTCCTGGTACATGCTCAGCAATATTGGGTAGGACCCTACCCAACTAGAAGACCCTTCAAACAGAATCTTAACTAGGTAAATTCTTGCCCTTAGGAAATAAGTCCCTGTCCTTGGAAACCTCCATTAGAATTTAGGGTAACCCAGCTTAAGAAAGAGAAAACCAACCATACTGTTCTGAATAGAGATGGATTCCTTGGTACTGCTAGAGGCAATTGAGTCTCATTCTTAGCAGGAGGAGCTGAAGACTTTTAGCCCACCTCTTCGTTAATATGCCTACTCCCTCATTAACTGTTCAACAATTAGGGCTGATTTCATCTGTCAGGGACACCTCTTTTTCTAAACATATTTATTTATTTTTATTCTTTTTTTTTTTTTTGGTTAAGCAATGGGGTTAAGGGACTTGCCCAGGGTCACACAGCTAGTAAGTAAGTGTTATGTGTCTGAGGCCAGATCTGAACTCAGGTCCTCCTGAATCCAGGGCTGGTGCTCTATCCACTGCTCCACCTAGCTGATCCCCCTAAACATATTTAAACATTCAGGGAGTGATCTTCATGATTTTTCTTTGGTTACCAAGAGAGACCACTGGCCATAAATTTATTGATTATTTGCTAGCCTAATTAATAACTTGGTTATTAATTATCTAGAAACTCTGTCTCTCAGGCTTTTCATTCATCTGAACCAATAATAATAATAATAATAATAATAAAATCCTACAATAGTTATTAGGAATAATAAGGATGATAATGGTTAATTTACCCCAGATTTCTAATAGTAGATTAAGATACTTCCTTTGCTGTTATTAACAATGTATATTCATTTACCAAGCTCTTATGTTCATGGCCATTAAAGTAATGACAACAGCAACAACAAAAGTCACTGAACTTGGGATCCTCTGAGATACAAGTCCGTAAAATATCTAGTTTAATGGCTGATTGAATGTGTCTACACCTATACCTCTTCATCTGAAGGAAGAGAAATATATCCTCTCTTTATGTCATCTTCAGTATTACTGTCCACTGGATTATTTTCCATTACAATGTTAATGAGTTTGATCAGAAGAAATGGATAAAATATAGACAAACATTTCCCATTTCGTTCTGAGTAATGGAGACTAGTGTCCAAGGATTTAAGATGTGATAGTAGAAGGAGCTCCCCAACACCCAGATAAAAAAATACATGGAGAGGGTATGTCACCTTGGTCATTCTTTCCCTCCAGTAAGTCAAGACTAGTGACATGAAAAGTGTTATTTTTTTTTCCTGGGAGGAAAAGGAGATTAAAAGGAGCTACCAGGAAATTGTTTCAAAATGTCAAGAGCAAAAATATTTCCTTTGCCTCAAATATAGTTATTTTTCGCCCAGACAGTGGCAGAGGTGGAGTGAAGAATTTGCTTGCCTGGAACTGAAGTCTTTTGTCCCACTGCCTCTTAATTTATTTGACCCAGTTGGACTCCTTTCATTTTGTAGGCAGGTCTCACCTCAATGAACACCTTAAAAACACCTAATAACTGAAACCTTTTCACTTCATAACTCCTTAAGCTTTGCTTTCACTTATTGCAAAGTTGGTCGGCCACCTAGCGAGCCCAGGCCTTATCATCTTTTCAGCCTCCTTCTCCTGGCAACCAGAGGCTTTAATGGAAAAGTAGCAGGTCTGAATCCCCTGACTTTTGCACCCACCTACCAACAATATGCTTGCTACTTGATCTTCCCCTTCAGCCATTCCCCAAATAGGCATCTGATGCTACAGCTTGTGAGCAAACCCTTTTGACTGATATCTAAGGAGAAAAGCCATCATTTCAACCCTCACATTCATGTTTCTCAGAAATGTTTCTTTGTTTGTTTGTTTGCTTTATTTTTAACCAGGAGATGATGACATTGGCCTTTCTTTGAACCAGAGAACAACATGGACAGGATTATTGTCATCTTCTCCATAGCTGGAGGATGGTAACCTCAGGACAAGGATTACCCTGGCTGCTTTGTTATCTTTAGGTTCATGGATCTGGATTTGGAATGTGCCTCGTCGGCCATCTAGTCCAATCCCCCTTTTATATAAATGAGGACATTGAGTCCCAGGGAAGTTAAGTGACTTGCTCAAAGCTACATTGCAGGAAGGATTTGAACCCAGGTACTCCAATTGCAGAGTCAGTTGTGATTTCTTTTCTTCACTGTGCTATCGTGCCTCGCAGTGGATAAAGGTGTCATGGGATTATAGATTTAGAGCTAGAAGAGAATATTTGAAATCATCTACTCAAATCCCTGTATTTTACAAATGAAAGCACTCAGGTTTAGGAAAATTAAGTGATTTATCCAAGATAAGACAGGTGGCTTCATTTTGAACACACCTTCTATGACTATAAAGCTGATGTTCTTCCTACTGTATTTCTAGAATCAGAGGGCTTGGGTTCAAGTTCCAACTCTGGCACTTAGTACTTCTTCAATCTTCACTCATCTTCTTGGAGTTTCAGTTTTCCCATCTCTAAAATGAAAAGGTTGGACCCCTAACAGACCTCAATGACCCCTAAGGTGTCTTCCAGTTTGAAATATATGATCCACTCAGGGCACCTAGATGGCACAGTAGATAGAATGCTAGGCCTGGAATCAGGAAGACTCATCTTCCTGAGTTCAAATCTGGCCTCAGAAACTTACTAGCTGTGTGACCCTGGGCAAGCCACTTAACTTTATTTGCCTCAGTTTCCTCATCTGTACAATGAACTAAAGAAGTAAATGGCAAACCACTCCAGTATCTTCAGCAAGAAAACCCCAAACGGGGTCATGAATAGTTGGACATTATTGAAAATAACTGAACAACAACAATGATCATTCTGCTCTTGTGTAAATGAGACTTATGGTCATGTGTATTCATGAGATCCCCCTAGAGTTCAAAGTCTCCAGTTGGTGTATGCTATTCCTTAGAGATAAGGCCATTATGCCACATCAGCCTGCAGAAGAGATTGTGTTGGTAGACACCATGGAGGTGAACTATAGCCTGAAAACCAAAGGGTCTGGTATGCTTCTCATGGTTCAAACAACAACCAATGCTGCTATCTTCAATTCTCCAGTTTGCCTCTCCATGACTCAGATTTGTTATTTGAGCAATTGGGGGTTTGATGCAATGACCCTTGAAGTACTTTCTAGTCCTAAATCTATAATCCTATATGTGCTTAATAAATACTTGTTAATAGAGTAATTGATTGACCTTAGAGATCATCTAGTCTACCCACCTCTACCTCCACCCCTGATCTGACAGATGAGATGAACTTAAACCTCCTAGAACTGCTTATGTTATAATTTTATGTCAGTGGAATGATATATGACAGTGCAATCTCCATGATGAAGTGAGGGAGGGCTGGTTTGACTTTAATTATACTTTAGAATGAGAAGTCTGCTATTTTAATATCATCTGAAGTTCGGGGGGAATTTTGTCTTCATCATTAACAACATTTCTGACACTACATTAGAATCTCCAATTTTGCCACAAAAGTGAATAGGAAGATAAGCCTTCCTACCATTTTTCAGATGTATCAAGACCATGAACAGACTATATATTCTCATCCTTGGAAGTTACTAAAATGGGAAAAACCTGCAAAGTGAAGCTTTTGCAATTTGCTTCATTCCTGAGAGAAGAACTAGAACAACATTTGAAAATACCATGTGTTGGAGAGATTCTCCAAAACCAAACTCCTTTTGGAGCCATGAAACTAAAAGAAAAGTTCCTCAGAAGGATTTCCTATGATGCTGAATTCAAAAGTTCAACAGTATGAATCATTTAGAGAGGTGTTTTTATCCTGGAAATTTACTGTAAGTAGCCCTCACACATGGTCTGTCTTCAGAGGAAATATGTGTGCCCTGGTTTACAACACTGAGCTTATCAAAATTTTGAGTTTAACAGCTTGAAAAAGGAAACCCCCAATCTCTTGAAAACCCCTCAAAAGGAAGAACTGTCACAAACCCTTATCTTTTAAATATGGAAATGGTAAAAAGAATATGGCATCCTTAGAAGGACTTTTATAAAAGTCAAGTAAAAAGGGGAACACATGAATGCATAGATTAATTACAGAGAGGGAAAGAGAACACCCGGAAAAGATAAACAGTAGGAAGACACTTTTTTCCTGGTTTGTTGAACATTTATTAGATTGTTTCTATTGACAGCTAAGTTTACATAAATATTTAATTATATCTGTGGTATCATTGCTTCAGGAGGTCCCTCCAATGATGCAGAGCACTTCCTACCTATGCCTGCCCATTTCCATGCAACTCTTGTCCATATTCTCCCAAAAGATTGCCATAAAAGGTCTACCTAATACACTGGAGGCCTTCCTTACTTTCTTCAACATCTACAGGGACTAGTGGAAAACTCTGAGGAAGAGAATTCTTAACCAAACAAGGGATAGAGAAGATCACAAAATGAAAAGAAAGAATGCCTACAATTTTGATTACACAAAATGAAAAAGTTTTTGTACAAACAAAATCAATTAATAAACCAAGAAAAAAAGCTAATAATTGGGAAAAATATTTGCAACAAGTATTATTGATAAAATTCTGATGTCCAAGATTGGGAGGGAATCAACACAAATATGTAACACCAAGTGGTATTACATGATAGATGTGGTTAAAGGATAGAATAGGAAATTTTTGAATGAACTCCAAAAAAATCAAATAGAGTTAATTAAAACTATAATCACCAAAGTAGCAAGGTATAAAATAAACCTATGCAAATTATCAATATTTTTACATATTACCAACCAAACCCAGGGGTAAAAGATAGAATAATTTCATTCAAAACAACTATGAAATGTATAAAATATTTAGGAATCCACTTACCAAACTATACACTGTAACTGTATGAATACAACCACAAAGCACTTTAGAGAAATATAGATCTGCAGAAATAGAGAAATATTCATTATTCATGGATAGTCGCTAATATAATAAAATGAAAATATTACCTAAATTATTTATTCAGTGACATACCAATCAAACTACAAAGGGTTACTTTATAGGATTAGAAAACATAATGCTTAAATTCATCTGGAGGAACAAAACGTCAAGGTTCCCAAAGGGAAATCATAAAAGAAATGGGAAGGAAGGTATATAACAGTACAACATCTCAAATTTTTCTACAAACCACAAATGATGAGGAAGCATGTTAGCTACCTTCTGCAAGAAGGTTTAGAAACAGATACAATTTTGGACATAGCAAATATGTGGAATTATTTTGCTTGACTGTGCTTCTATGTTATAATGATTGTAATTTTTTTGGTGGGGTGAACACTAGTGTGGAAGGAAGCTAGTGACAGTGTTATTTGTAAAAAAAATCATTGCACCTTTTTTTAATTCACAGAAAGAATTTTTTTAAAACTTCAGAAGGAAACTGAAAAGCAGTATGTTATTGGAAGCACCATTTTGAATTTCTCTTATCCTTTTAAAAAAGACAAGCTTTACATAATAGAGATTTGCAATTTCATATATAATTGTATAGCTAATTGAAAACATACTCTAAGTTAAATGGGGTAAGAGAAACATAAGTTTATGTAAGTTATATAAGTTAAAACAATTCTGAATTTTTACCATATGAAGTTGGCAAAGTTAGCAGAAATGGGGCAGTCAGTGTTGGAGAGGCTATGGGAAGATCAGCATGCTAATACACTACTGGGAGAGTTGTGAATTGGGGAATGGCTGAGAAGATATTTATTAAGTGCTTATTATGTGATAAGGAGAGTGCTAAGTGTTTAATAAGAGGATACTGTTTATATAGGGATATGTTGGCCAGGGAGGAATATTTTGTTTGGAAAGCTGCAAGGTAGGTGAGTGGAACCATAGGGGAATATATTGACGTGCCCTTTCCAGAAGCAATGATTGATTAGACTGTGGTTTTAAAGTTGGAAAGTGAGAGGGTTGGAGGGTGTATTCAAAAAAGCATGGTGTCTGGCAAGAAAATGATCCGGGAGCGAAGTGAATCATGGAAAAGCCCCAGGAGTTCCCACGATGAATTCTTTCATTTTGGATATCAATTCTGAATTATCCAAGAAAAGTGATTAAGCTGCCCACACACATTGACTTCAATGATCCTACTACTTGGTGTATGCTCCAAGGATGTAAAACAAAGGCAAAAAAGGTCAAATATATTTTAACAGTCATAGCAGTAAAGAACTGAAAATAAAATGAATATCCATTCATTGATGAATGACTGGGAAAAAAATGTGTGTGAACATGATAGAATGTTATGATTCAGGAAGAATGATGATTACAAAGAATTGAGAGAAACATGAGAAGACTTGCATGAACTAATACAAAACAAAATACATAGAGCCAAAGAAACATTATATACAATGGCTACAAAAATATAAATAAAAATCATTTAAAGGAAATCGAACTATGAGTAGCTGGAAAACTGATGTTGATCTCAAAGAACAGGTAATGAAGCATATGCTTCCATGGAGTTGAAGGGCTCCTAGAGTATAGTGTTGCCTATACTGCGACAAAATGTATCAATAAAACTTATATATGTATGCGTATACACACACACACACACACACACACACACACGCACATATATAGACAGCAATGTGTATGGGAAAGTCACTTTAAACTCTCTTAGTTTTGGTCACCCCATCTGCAAAATGGGGCATAATGATAACACCTCATCTACCTTGTTATTTAAGAATCAGATGAGATAATGTGTGTAAAGGGGTTGTAGATCTTAAAGTGATATATAAATGTGAGTTATTATTAAATGATGTGTTTTCCCCAACCCACTCCAATTCACAGTAAGTTTTATTATCATTGTATTATTTAGAATTTTATGTAAATACAACTGATTAATTCTTATATGCTTAGGGCTCTGAACCTATTTCATGTCATGAATCCCTTTGGCAGTCTGGTAAAGCCTATCAACGTCTTTTCAGAACAATGTTTTTTGAATGCAAAATAAAATAAAATATACAAGATAACAAAGGAAACCAATTATGTCAAAAGTGATTGAAATATTTTTGGAAAAAAAAATTATAGACTCCAGGTTAAGAACCCTTGTTAAAGACCATAGAAATGGTTAATTATACCATATACAAGATCAAAAGTCCATGGAGGTAATGTCTTCCAAAGGGCTTCCTAAGGTTAGGAAGGTGGTACAATAAAAAAGACCACTGAATCTGGAGTGAAGGAACCTGGGTTGGAGACTTGACTATTGGACAAGATGCTTAACTTCTCTGGGTCTCAGTTTCTTTATCTGTAAAATTGAAGGGTAGGACTAGCCTTCTCTAAGGACCCTTTCAGCTCCAAATCTATGATCCTATGGCTTAGAATCTCTTTGGCTTTGGGAATGTAAGAGTTTTAATAAAAAATTGAATCTCTGGCCTGCAGATAGGATCAGACACATCATCAGACAAATCTTTGCTATGACAATGATAAACGTGAGCGGGCTCGTGAAATTATTGCCAAGTGATAAAAAATATTTGTTGGCTGAGGATTTTCCTTGAATCACCCCTGGGCAGTATAATAATTGTCCCTGTGTCTAAAGGCAGTAGGAGAAAAAGAAGCTGATCGGCTGATCGAAAAAATTATATCTCAGCCTAATATGTCCTCCACTTCTCCCCATTCCACAGTGAACAGGTAAAAATGCAACATAGAGACTTGTTGGTTGTACTGAATCCTATCTGCATTTAATTAACAACAATAATAATTGATATTTAAAATTAATTTTAAAGGTTTGCAAAGCACTTTACACACATTATCTCACATAAGCCTCATAATAACCCTGTGAGGTATTATTTTGCCATTTCATAAATACAGATGAGGAAACTGAGGCTGGAAAAGGTCAATTGACTTGCCCCATGGCACAGGCCTAGTGTCTTAGGAAGAATTTGAACCTGTGTTTTTTCTGACTTCAGGTTCAATAATTAATCCTTTAATAATCATACTGCTACCATGACTCATTGAGGCCACTGATGCCTTAGACTTATAAGGGAAGGAACGCATAATGTATTCAAGTCCTGAAAAAGCTACTCATCCACTTGTCTATTGAAAAAACAAAACAGTCTATAGCCAGCAAGGTCAGTAGTGTGGGGAGATAGCATAGGTTGGAAGAACCCTGGGGAGCAGAAGAGGAAATGGACATGCTGTCTATTGAGACATTTTGCCTAAAATTGACCCTGATGCCAGAGGAAATAATAATATAATGGATTTTGCTGCCAGGTTCAATTCCACTGGGGCAGCTGGGCTGGGAGAAATTTTGCTTGGGCTGTTCATTTTTTTGTATATGCGTGCATTTATTCAAAATACAGTGGTAATTTATTATCAGGCTAGCACTTATTAGGCACCCACTCTTTAAGGCTGCTGTGCAGGGACACAATTTATTATGTGTTGTGAGGTGTCAACAGCTGTGTTGTTGATGCTAATGCAATTTTCCTCACCAGTAATTATGATAAGACCACTATTTTATGTTTGGAATTGCTTCACCCTAATACTCATCCTTGTTGAATCACACACTATTTTGAATATCTGCAGGTTTTTTCCAATTTATTAAAAATGAAAAATCTTTTTCAATTTGTATGCAATTTAACTTGGGGTTATCTTCCCATTTCTACTTTCTATCATTTCTTTTCTCCAAGTGCACTGTGTTTATGATTCCAAAACACTGACAAGAAATTAAATTGCATACTATTTATCCTGCACTCTGTTTTTTAAGATGCTTAATATCATTAGCTAAAAGTGAGAACCATTCAACATTTCACTATCTGGCTAGTTCCTCATTTTATGTGGTGTGATTTCAGAGGCATAAAAGGCACTACCATCAAAAAAAAAAAGTGCCTTCTCTACATTGCCTGGGGCCTGAAATTCCACAGAGTTCTGTTTCTTAGTTTTAAACCCAAATCCTCATCTACTATTAAAATGCAAACATTCCTAAAAGCTCCAACCCGTTAAGCCAAATTCATTCATTCAACACATTGAACATCTACTATATATATAACATTTAATGCTAGATACTAGGGGGTGGGGAATACAATACGCTCAGTGAGTTTACTTTAATGGTTCCAAAGCCAAGAGATGTCCACAATGCTATGGCAATTTGGAAGAAGGAGAAGGTCATTCAGTGGTAGGGAAGGAGGGAAAGAAGAGAAAGGTTAACAAAAGAGGTGTTATTAATTACATTATATGTTAGAGCTAGAAGACATTAGAGATTATATAATTCAATCTTTCTATATTATAAATAAGGAAACTGAGGCCTGGAGAGAGGAAGGGATTTGCTCAAGCTGATCCTGGTAGTAGTTGACAGAGCCAAGATTCAAGCCCAAATCCATCACCTCAAAACCCAAGTGTTCTCTCCACTGCACCACACTGCCTCCAGTAAGTTAAATATTGGGAGCTGGCTTGGCCTTTTGACAAGCAAAAATGGAATATGTAGATATTTTGGGTTAGGGGAATGGTGTAAACATAGAGATAGGAAAGCTTGGAATCTTTTTTGCCATCCCATTTAGCTTGGGGTTTGCAGAAAATCTAGGGGAGTAATAAGAAAGAAGACTGGAGAGGAAGTTTGAGATCAGATTACCAAGCAGGGGTTCTTCACCTGGGGTCTGTGATTGAATATCTGTGGGTTTTTCTTCATTTAGTAACTATATCTTGAATTTTTCTTTTGTATTCCTATGTTTTATGTTATGCATTTAAAAGCATTATTCTGTGAATGGTTCCATAGCCTTCATCAGACTTCTAAGGGGGGATGGTATATGACATGCAAAAAAAGGTGAAAAGCAACTCTTAATAGAGGGTCTTGGATGACAGGCTAGTAAGTCTGAAATTTATGTAGGAGGAAATGAGGTGTTATGGAAGGTTTCTGAGCAAGGGAGGGGCATACTCAGGGTTGTGTAATAAGAAGATTGATCTGCAGTAATATGCATGATGGAGTTAGATACTAAAAAGCAATTAGGAGATGGCTGCAAGAGTTTTCAGAGAAAATAATGATGGTCTGAACAAGTAGAGTAACAGTGACGAAGATAAAATGAGGTCAATATGAGGGACACTGCACCAGTGGAATTACTAGGACTTGGTTACTGGATTTAGAAAAACATTTGAGGAGGAAGAGTCAAAGATGATCAGGTGACTTGAAGAATGTTGGTGCCAGTAACAGAAGATGGGGAATTGGTAGGAGGAGCATGTAAAGCCTCCAGTCCTTCTTAAAATGAGAAGATGATGAGTTTAGTTTTGGGGCATCTGAGGATAAATATTAATAGGGCAAGGACTAAAAGAAATATGGATATTGAGATCAAGAAAGAACTTGAAGTTGAAGCTGAAATCTTCTGAGTCATCCATTAAGAGGTGATAATTGAAATAATCTTTGGAGATGATGCCTTCAGTGTCTATTGTCACAATTGTCTTTCCTGTTGTTAACTTACCTTTCTCAACATCTTAGCCTGACTCTCACCTTGGTACATGACCAAGATCCCAGGGTATGTTAGTTAATAATAAACATAAGGGGAATTTCAAAATTGACTTGTCATACTAGCCCAGCTTCTCTGGGCTAGAATAAGTTTCTCTGGTCAGTTCCCATAAACTTCTGCAAAATAATGAAGTTATTCATAAATCCCCAAATAATCTAGTTTGACTAAATTTATAGGATTTAGTCATTGGAGGAGGCAGAATAGATGTAATACAAGATTGAGATGTCTTCTTCAGGGGCTTATAGCTTTGGAACATTTCCAGGTGCCCAGTTATCCAATTCAAAATTGGCCCCAAGGTACGTAAAAAAGAAAAACGGCAGCTAAACCTCATCCACATTTCTCAAGAAATGTATTCCCTTACATAGGGGCTGACTCTGGATTCTCATGTTATCAATACTCTTTTAGTTATCCAAAGTGAGTTTCACGCTCTCTACCATTGAAAAACATCTACCTTCTGGAAAGGAACGATCATAAATGCAGCAATTTGTCATTCTTAGATACTGAGAATAAATTCAATATAAGTTGAACTCTCACACTAGGATCAACTGCTCATAGAACACACTAGGGTGGCATGAGCTATTGGGACTTTGCTTACTGAACTCTCTTTTGAAAGTGATAAAATTGCATTATACACACACACACACACACACATATATATATATATATATATATATATGTTCACATATATGTATTTGTATACAAACATATTCATGCATGCATACATGTATGAATATGTACACATATCACAATATGTTTTACATATAGACACATATATTTGTATATGCATATATTTATAATAGAGTTGCTAAAAAAGTAGAATGGACTACCTGGACTAGATGATCTCTATGGTACTTCTTAACCCCAGATCTTTTGTTTCCTGTCTCCTTACAGGGACCAGCGAGTTTCTCCCTGCAGGGGACTCTTTTTGCACGTATACAATGCAGTTTCCAATAAGACCGACTAGAAGGTCATTGTGATTTTTCCTCACCAGTAATTAGTGGATTAGCCAGAAATGGAAGCCATCAAATGGAGAGGCAGAATGCCTACTTAATGGAGACCTTGTAGAGGTCATTCCCAAACAGGTACAGGTTGGAATAGATGACCAATGAAGTCCCTTTCCTTTCTTAGATTCTTTGATTTGATGAATTTGTAAGATTATTGAAAACCTATTTCACTGGGCATCATCAATCATTGTTTAGAGATTTAAATTACAAAAAGGTAATGCCCTTGGGAAGAGCACTATTACTTATATTACAGAACTGTGTCCTCTGTCTCAACTTGGCAAATTTGGGAATTTCTTAGCTGATATATTTCAGGGTCACCTTGTATGTAGAGCTCACAATGAAAGCTCTCAGTTGAACTAAATGTGACATTTGTAATGGCCCCAGACAAGGCCGTAGCCAGAGAAACTACACCCCTAAATGTCAAAGGAATTAAAAAAGCATCTTTTTGAATCAAAGCTGCTACTAACTCATAAGCAGAGAACACTTGACAAGCACTTTCTAAATCTGCCTTTCTCTTCTGAAGCCCTTCAAGTGGTAGCCAGGAAGAAAATATCACCGACACTGCTAATCAGAACAGAGGAAATGCATATTATATAAAATAATAAAAACTTCACATTTTACAAAATACTTTTCTCACCACAGCTTAATTTTCAGAAAAATATTTTAACCCCATTTTATAGATGAGAAAATGAAGAATCAAAGGTCAAGGGCCTTACTCATGGTAATAGTAAGTGTCATAGCTTGATATACCTGTAGATCATTTTAAATAGAACGGTCTTTGGCCATAGAAGTTTTGTTTAGAAATTCAAGGACACAGAGTGCAGATTCTATAAGAATGCAGAAGCCTAGGAATAGTCAGAGTCATCAATGTCCCTGAGATCCACTCATTTTTACTGATCAAATGATAACAAAACCATGAAATCATGTCATATTCAAAAGGTCAATGGCAAAATATTGCAGCACTTTCCAAAACAATTATATGTCCCTGGATACAAGACAAAAACCAACTATGATCAGCTAGGTCCCAATTAGTGCCAACAATTAATCCCATGAAGTGCTGGCATTATTTTATTTTACATTATTTGAAGTTATAATTGCATGTAAATATAGCAGTGATTGGTTCTATCTCAATGAAAATATGAAGTGAAAATTCAAATAATGTGATCATTTCATGGTATTTATTATTCACTAATACAGCCCTTGCTGTATTGTTAAAGATAATTTCCATACTATTTTTTTTTTGGCCACACATGCTGCCAAAATTTTAGTCATTTCCACGAATTCTGAAAAATCACAATGACCTTCTAGTTGGTCTTATTGGAAGCTGCATTGTATATGTGCAAAAAGAGTCCCCTGCATGAAGAAACTCGTGCTGGTCCCTGTAAGGAGACAGGAAACAAAAGATTTAGGGTTAACAAGTACCATAGAGATCATCTAGTCTAATCCCTTCATTTTGCATATGAGAAACAATGAAGAACAGAAAGAAGTAATTGTCACTTGATCACAGGATTGGTTACTGGTAGATATAGCTGCTGATAAAGGATAGGTCTACATGAATTCAAAGGAGGGAGAGATCACTTCTGCCTGGGTCAATGTGGGAAGGCTTCATGGAAGAAATTGGATTTGAATTGGACTTGGAAGCATAGCATAACATTATCCCTTACAGACATGAGGGATGGGGAAGGTGGTTGGTGCTATAGCATTCCAGGTATAAGGACAATGTAAGGAAGAACACAGGAAATGGCAGGACCTGTTTGGAGGAGGAGGGGAGCAGAATGAGCACTAGAACATTGCTGATAATACATGCAATTGATACAGCGTTTTAAGGTTTATAAAGTGATTTTTATATATTATCTTATTTGATCTTCATAACAATCCTGTGATATAGATACTATTATTATTCTCATTTTATAGATGATGAAACTGAGGTTAATTAACTTGCTTAGGATCATCTAACTAACATTCAAGATAGGATTCGAACTCAGGTCTTTGCATTCCAAAGCCAGCACTCTCATCCACTGTGACATCTAACTATGCATAAAGATGCAGAATTATTGAGCTAGGCAGAATTTTGGAGTGGATATATGTTCATTGCCTCATTTTAAAAAAAAAGTGAGTTCTAGTTAGCCCAGATGGACGTTCCACCAGGACTATATTTCCAACAAAACATTTGACCACTTCTATCTGTTGTAGTATTGGCTAGTAGGTGGCACAGTAGATAGAGCTCCAGGCCTGGAGTCAGGAAGATTCATCTTCCTGAGTTCAAATCTGGCCTTAGACACTTACTGGTTATGTGACCCTGGACAAGTTACTTAGCTCTGTTTGCCTCAGTTTCCTCATCTGTAAAATGAGCTGGAGAAGGAAATGGCAAACCACTCCAGTATCTTTGCCAAGAAAACCCCAAATGGGGTCACAAAGAGTCAGACATGACTGAAAAATGACTGAACAACGGTTCTTTCTTTGTCTAACTGGAAAACTCCCATGTTTCCTTGCAAGCTTATTTCTTGCTCTTGCTCAGTGGTTGGATATCCATCTTATCACTTACAGTTTTCTAAAAGAACCCAAACAAACAAACATTCTCTCAGTCTGCTAATTCTGAGAGAGAGACTATTCATAGTGGGTAGCTTCCAATCCAGCCAAACAAATGAATTTTTAAAGCCTCATTTTGTTGAATGAAAGCAAACCACCCTGTGACTTTAGTTATGAAGAAATGCTGTTAGAAATCAATAAAACAGCAGGTTTTTCCTAACCCAACATCTTTTATGTCAATAAAAGTATAAAATTATATGATGTAAAAACATGACATTTAGGTAGATTTCAGTAGGATTAAAGACTACACTCTAGCTTGATACATTCAGAGTCAATTTACAGGTAACACTTTCTAAACTCTCCCCTAAAGAGTATTAATTTGATATGACTGAGTGAGAAAGGCTTGGTCAAAGGCCTGAATCAAGATCACAGCCAGAATAGCATCAATTCCCATGCCCCTACTGCATAATGTCCAATAACCTCAACCATCTATCCTTGAAAATACTGCTCTCCCATCCGCCATCCCACCCTCACTCAACTCTAGAATCGCTTGAAATTAGTCTTGCTGCATCCCAGGACTCTACAATACTAAAAGTTAAATGTCTTTCAAATTCAGCTTATGGAAGTCCTATTATGGGACTCATGACTTTTCTGCCCATCATATATGGGCTACGTTCTTATGAAACACTGGGGATATGGGGGGGGCAGGAAAAAGGGATACTCAATCTTTGTAGGAATGAATCCTTTGGGCTTAAATGGTTGGAAGATGTTTTGCTATGGAGACACCATTTCCTCCAGCCTTGCCAGTGTAAATTTTGGAGAATTCTGAATTTTAGAGAGGTTCTGACTTACAAGCTCTCTCTCCACCTTGAACAGAACAGCTAATGAACTACCAATGACGTGGCTAAGTCTTACAATGTGTGTACAATTTTGCCCGAGTAGTTTCTTGCCTCCATGTTGAAAGAAAGGTTCAGTTCATTCTCTGGCCTCCATGACCAGAGAGCTGGTCCTTTCATTTACATTCACCTCGTTGTAGCTGTTGCATAGTGTGCTTTTCTGATTATGTTTATTTCCTTCTGTATTAATGAAAAAAAAAGCACCATATTTTTCTGAATTCCTGAAATTCACTATTTCTTATTGCAGAATAGTATTCCATTATACTTGTATATCCCAATTTCAGCATTCTTAAATCACTGGGCAGCCATTTTGTTTCCAGTTATCTGCTACCCCCAAAAGTGGCACTGCAAATATTTTAATACTTATTGGATATTTGTTTCTATCTTTGACTTCCTTGGGATGTGTTCCCAGAAAGAGAGTCTTTTGGGGTTCACAGGAATGAACAATTTAGTCATTTTTTCATCATTCCAAATTGTTATCCAGAATTACTCAATCAATTCACAATTCTACTAACAATGTGTTAGGGCACCTGCTTTTCCACAGTCCCTCCAACATTGACTTTTCACAATTTTTTTTGACATTGGCAATTCACCTAGTGTGAGATGGAACCTCATAGTTGTTTTAATGGCATTGGTTTTATTATTGATGATTTGAAACATGCTTTCTTGTGATCATCTATAGTTTGCAACCCTGTTTAGAATCAATTTGTTCCTATCCTTTCTTCAGTTTGTTAAGGAATAGTTCTTGGTCTTATATATATGTGAATTAAGCCTCTTGGTCTTATATATGTGAATTACAGCTTTATCTGTAATATTTGATGCAAAGATTATTTTTCTGAACAATCATTCGTCTTATTGCTCTCTCTGTGTATTCTATATATCTCTTTTGTTTGTGCAAAGCTTTTGAACTTTACTTATACATTTCTTTTTGGTCTTTTATTATTACTTCTATTGCTTTCTTGATTAAGAATTCTCCACCTAGCTATAGGTCTGAAGAGTGCCTTCTTCCATTCTTTCCTAATTTTAAAATAGTACTAATGTTCCTAATTATTATAGTTTTTTATTCAGCCCCATAAGATAAATGTCTGTCATATCTGCTACCAGAAAATTTAAATGGAGTAAAATAGTGTATGAACCTGGATTTAGGTACCCAGAAATACTGGAACTAATGTATCTGGACAAAAACATACTTTGCGATTTTCTGGACAAAGCTAATAGGATCTTTATGGAGAGAAAATAAGTGCTTCTCAGTTCTCAACTACTCATATACTACATATCCTCATTGCAGAGTTGATTTCTATTGCAATAATTTGAAATTTGGAAAAATTTTTAATCTAGATAGAACTGAAGTTTACTTTAAGAACATCTCTGAAGAAAAAATTGGCTAATTTACACATGAAGTATGCAATGGCAAGGAAGTCAGGCATCCCACTCCTAGAGAGACACACATGAAACAGATTTTAAAAGGAACTGAGAGTCCCAACAGTCTTGGCAGGCCAAGTCTTCCTTAGCTAGAAAAACTAGAGCTTCATCCAACATCCAACCAGAGAAGGTTATCTGGGTCAACTCCAGGGATAAGATCAGGAGAAAGGGACTACGTAAAGATATGGGGTGAAGAAAGTGAGGAACTAAGAAAAACTAGGCCTACTTCTATGTGTATTTCCATGAAAGACAAGGGTTAGCTTTTAAAATTTCTGAAACTGTCATTTTTTTTCCCTTTCAAAATTTAAACTCCTGCATGTTTTCCTGATATTATTAGTAACAAAAAGAAATTTTAACCCCCCAGAAAAGGTTTTTGGGTAACTTTCAAGGCTGAGGGAGAAGTAAGAAAAAAAAAAAAGAACAAACCTACCCTCCCTTCCATGAGGCAACTGGATGAGTAGCATCCAAGATAAAGAAAGGGTAAATGAGAAACCATTGGGGGAACTAAGGAACCAAATTCTGTTAGTTTGATTTAAAAAAAATAATAGTTTACAATTTTTTTTAGGCAATTGGGGTTAAGTGACTTGCCCAGGGTCACACAGTTGGAGTCAAGTGTTTGGTCTGAGGCTAGATTTGAACTCAGGTCCTCCTGACTTCAGGGTTGGTGCTCTATTCACTCCGCCACCTAGCTGCCCCAATAGTTTACAATTTACAAAGTAGGTTCAGCACAATAATCCTTTGAAGAAAGTAGGAGGAAATCTGGAAGTATAATAGGACTATGGTACCATCTTTTCTGAGGTATTTGTATTTTAACAAGAGATCTGGGGAAATACAATGTTTTAACTGAAAAAAAAAAGAGTATCTGTTGGCCTTTAAGGAATCAATATGAGACCAGTGGGAGAGATGTTTTCGATTAGCCTTTATAGTGTAATGCCTCCAGAGCTCAATGAAAGTTGGGGGACCCAGAAGCCTGGAAATGAACTTGAATCCCTCCTCAACTTCCTGTTTTCAGGGGCTGGGACAATGAAGTACTTTTACAGAAGAGCTAGGGAGCATTTAGAAAGAAGATAACTTAGATACAAAATTCTGGACTCCACTTTGCATGAGAGAAGCCAGGGTTTTGGCAAATGGATGGGGCAGGAAGTCTCCCCTCCCACACTCCTCTGAGGTTTCTTTGTCGATCATCAAAATAAAAGGATCCAAGAGGAGATCAGATACAAATTGATCACTTCACCTGAGAGCTGAGGGAAGAGCAATAGGGGTGTTGTAGCTAGATGTTCAAAAGGACTGTTAGGAATTCATTGTGCTTTCTCTATTCCTCACAGAGAGCACAATCCATGGAGATCACACTCCTATTCTGACCCCCATCTTATGCACACAACCACTATCTTTGCTCAGACCCTTATCCCTTCTCATCTGGACTATTACAACCGACTTCAAATTGGCCTCCCCTATACAAATCTCTTCCTTATCCAATACATCCTCCACATAATTGCCCAAATGTTTATTTTAATATTTTTAAATTTAATTTTAATTTTTCAGTTAACAAGTATTTATCTTCTCTCCATTCTAACGCTCCTATATGAAAGAAAAAAGAAAAGAACACCATTATAACAATATACATAGTCAAGCAAAACAAATTCCCACCATACCTACATGAACAAACATAGGTCTTATTCTTCACCTTGAGTCTGTTGCCTCTGTTAGGAGGTGGAAAGTATACTTGATTATGGGTTCTCTAGAATCTTGGCTGTTCATTGTATTGATTAGAATTCTTAAGTTTTTCGAAGTCATTTGTCTTTAAAATGGTGTTGTTAGTTGTATAAATTGTTCTTCTGTTCTGCTCATTTCACTCCACATTGGTTCATACAAGTCTTCTCATGGTTCTCTGAAATGGTCCTTTCTGTCATTTCTTTTAATACCAAGTGATTTCCCTAACTTACACATCTGACTATGTCACTCATCTGCTCAGTCAAACACGACCCTCTATTTTAGCATTTGAAGCCTTTCACACCCAGCCTCAACCTACCTTTCTAGACTTGTTCATTACTCTCCTTCCTGTAATCTATGGTCTATTCAGACTGATCTTCTTGCTGTTTTCCACCCATGGCACTCCATCTCTTAATTCTGTGCTTTGGCACTGGGTCACTCCTATATCTGGAATGCTTTCTCTTTTCACCTTGTTTTTTCATTGCCTCTTAGAACTCCTTATTTCTTCTAACGCCCAGCTAAAGTACTTACCAGCTTCTATATGAAACCATTTTTTACAGCCTCCAACTCCTATTCCCCCCAAATTGACTTATATTTATTTGAAATACTCTATACTATACATAATAATTTATGTGCATGATACAATATAAACTCCTTAAAAACATAAGCTGTCATATTTTGGCTTTGTATCATCAGCACATAACATAGTGCCTGACACATAGCAGACACTTAACAAATGCATGTTCATTTGTTGATTGTGAGGGAATAACTGATGTTTCAAATGTCCTACTTAGGTAAGACTGTTCCTTGCAAAAAGACTATGCCACTAAGAAAATGTGAGGAGAGTTCATTAGAGATGCTCCAGCCCTCATGTTCCTCCATTTCCTGATTGCCACAATGTAGAGTAGTGGGAGATTATAGAAATATGTTTTACTGTGACTTCATATGCATAATGGGTACCATATCGCTTGCCTTCTCAAATTTTAATTTTAATCAAATTTAAATCAAAAATTTTAGAACGAATGCTTAAAAAATAGACATCATTTTAAAAATTTTGGAAAGTAGCCTGTATCAATTTTATACACAGACAGAAAAGGTGGTAATTCAAAACTAGTAGGAAGATCACACTGCCCGGGGTGGGGGAAATCTCCCCCACTTGCTCTGTGATGCTTTCAGTTACTTTAATAAGTTAGGGGACAAGACGTAGTCTTTGATTCAGTGACACACTCTTTCTCATGACTCTCAGAATTCTCTTTGGCTGTCCCCCACGCCTGTAACACTCTCCATCCTCAACTCTACCTACTGGCTTCCTTTAAATCTGACTAAAATTGCATTTCTTACAGGAATCCTTTCCCAATGCCTTTTAATTATAATACCTTCCCTCTATTGATTATTTTCTATTTATCTTGTATATAGCTTTCTTTATATATATTTATATTTTTCCATGTTGTCTTCCCCATTAAATTGTAAGCTCCTTGAGGGAAGGGACTGTCATTTACCTCTTTTTGTACCCCCAGTGCTTAACACAGTGCCTGATACATAGTCAGTGCTTAATAAACATTTATTTATTGATTGATTGGGGTATCTGAATGTAACGGAACACTGTTGAACAGTAAGAAATGGAGAAAAATGGTCTTAGAGATACCTGGGTAGACGATGAACTAACGAAGAATAAAATGAGCAGAATTAAGAGAACAAATTATACTTTTACATCAACATCATAAAAAATCAACAATTCTGGAAGATTTAAAAACTGATCAGCACAACGATCAGCATACCAGTGATGAAGCATGCTACCTACCAACTGTGAGAGGCAATGGATTATTATGCAGAATGAGGCAAATGATTTTGAATATGGATTTGTTTTACTTAAATATACTTATTTGTTATAAGGCTTTTATTTTTCTTGAGGATGAAGGAAGAAGAGAGGAAGGTGGGAAAGAGAAAAAACTTAATTTTTTTAAAAAATTAAGTAAAAAAAGAAAAACAAGCTGTACTTAATTAAGACATGTAGTGTCATAAATGATGAATTTTTTTTTACTCTGCTATGTATATCTAAATGCCAATTCTATTTGATGTCTAAATTCAAGATAGAAATTAATTTACAAAAATAATTGGCTTGGACTAGATGATACTTAAAGTCCCTTCCAACTCTACAGTAAAATCGTCTGCATTCATATAGGTAACTTTTTCCTTCATTCATTAAGAATTTATTGAACACCGATTATGTGTTAGACACTAATATAAGTACAAAATAAAAATGAAATAGTACCAGCCCTCAGGATGTTTATATTCTACTCTATTTTTAGAAGAGAGACAGAATGGCATAATAGATAGCATGCTAGACCTGGAGTGAAGTAGATGTGGATTCAACCACCCACCTCTATCTCCAACTCTAACTAGCAAAATGGTCCTGGGCATTTCACTTCTCTGAAAGTCAAGTTTTCTCCTCTGTAAAATGAGGGAATTGAACTCAATCATGACTAAAGGCCCATTTAACTCCAAGTCTGCATTCCTCTGAGCAGGAATTTTCCTTTGGAATTTGTTTTTAATGTTATATCCAATTCTTTGATACCTTGTAAAACCTAATTGCTCCCACCTGCCTAAACCCTGATTGGAAATCCTTTTAGCTGCTGTTCTGTGAAGCCATTATATTCATTTGACAGTGTGGAAAGTACAGTGCCTTTGGGTTTCATTATTTGTACTGAATTTAATAAGCTACAAGAAACAAAAAACTAACACTTCATCATCTTGGGATGATTAAGGAAAAGACAATTATCAGCTCAGGGAGATGCCCCATCTAAAGGGATGCTCTAGTGGACTCGGAAGAGTTAGATTTGTTAGATATTCCTTCTGAAAATTAAAAGCCGGGATGTCTGCAGGGCATGGTTCTAACTTTGTGTGAAATTTAGAAGCTTGGGCAAATGGGAGGAATAGAATCTCTGGGTACATAGTGCAGATTTTGAATGATTGATAAAGCACAAATGAATGAATGAATTAATGTATTATTGCACCTTACCTTTAGGTTTCATTCCTGCTTGTAAACTTAAACAAAAATCCATACATTGTAATTTTTAAAAGTGAGTTGTTCCATACAAAACAAATCTTCAGAAAAGTTTAAGACAAGTGGGAAAAGCTATAAGGACAAATGATACAAACCATGTATTTTGACTCCTCTAGAGAAAACATTTAATAGTAATAGAAATTTATGTGGCACTTTAAAGTTTGCAAAGCATTTTATACACATTATATCATTTCAGCCCCAAATAGTCCCTGTGAGATAACTACTATAAATCTTACCATACTATATGAGGCAGACAAAATGGCACCAGCTTTGTTTTCAGATGTGATTCCAAATTCTACCTCTCTCACTTCCTACCTGTATAGGAAAATCACTTACTAGTTATGAGACTCAGTTATTTTATCTGTAAAAATGAAAATAGACTAGATATCTTCTGAAGTCCTCTCCAAATCTGTGATCTCCATTTCACACATGAGAAAATTGGGGCCCATAGAGATTAAGTAATTGAGTGAGAGTCATACAGCTAGTAAGTGTCAGAGGTAGAATGTGATTTCCAGTTTATCCTGTATATATCTTTTTTGCATATAATTGTTTGTGTATTGACTCCTTTATTAGACTGTAAGCTCCTTGAGTGCAGGGACTGCTCTTTCTTTGTTTGTTTTGCCTATTTTTTTTATCCCCAGTACTTAGCACAATGCCTGACACATAGTAGGCACCTAATAAATGCTTGGCCACTTATCTTCCTGACTCTGATTTCAGCAATCTACTATGCTACATTTAAAGTAGAAAGCTGCATGGATTTAAAAAAAAAAACTACTTCAAATCTACTTTGTTATGGAAATGTTTGTTTTATTCCTCAAGTTCAGAATTAAAAAAAAACTTTGTCTCATCTATCTTTAGTCACAAAAGCTGATTGATCTAAAAAAAAAAAATCTAAAATCAGGTGATTTAGCCTAAGACCCTGATAATGACTTTAGTTAGTGATGGAGAGATTTCTGAGAAGGAAGAGAAACCCTAAAGTTATTACCAGCTGATTATGACAATGATAGCCGGTAGATGGAGGCAAGGTGATGTGGAGGACTGAGCCCTAGGCCTTGCCAGTTACACATCCATAGTTGGGTTGAGGGGCCATAAGGAAGGCACAAACAGAAGCTTTCACCAGTTCTGGTGTGAGGGAATCCTTCTTTAAGGGTTCAGGAGGGCCCATGAGATGAAAATGCTGAGAAGTAACAAAAGGAGAAGAGAACAGATTACTCACATGGGAGACAAGAAATAGGAGTTCATGCTCTGAAATTTTTATCTTTGAGAACTGTCTGGATTGCTGAGGTTAAGTGATTTGCCCATGGTTACACAGGTATTATACCTCACAAGTAGAACTTGAACTCACACCTTTCTAAATAACTAAATAGCCAGGTTTCTATCCATAATTCCTTTGGAGAAAGCCATTGAGGGTTTAATTAATCATTCCTCCTATCTCTAGACTTTTGAATTATTAATTTGTCAGAAAAAAGAAATTGTAGCGATGTACCTTAAACTAGCCAAACTTATATATAGGGAGAGGAAGCAAGAATTTATTAAACACCTACTCTGTGCCAGGAGCACTAAGAGCTTTCTAAATATGATCTCATTTCATCCAGACAGCAACCCTGTGAGGTAGATGATTTTAGGATCCCCTTTTAAATTTCAGATAACTGAGTCAGTTATCTGAAAAGATCAAGCGACTTGCTTGCCCAGCGTCACACAGCTACAAAGGTCTGAGACCAGATTTCAAGGACTTCCCAATTCCAGGCCCAGCCATGGATCCACTATACTACCTAGCCACCTCAGAGAAGCATGGGAGGAAAAAAAAAACAGACACAACAAAAAATAAAAGAAAATTGTACTTGAATCATTCTCTCACAAGAGATTACTTAGGCAACAAAATAAATTGAATCAGCTTTGCTTATGCTTTCCCTACTAGAGGGGAAGACCATTCTCTCTCAGTCACCCAGTCTCAAATTTCCTTTGTCACCCTTGACTCTTCACTCCCTTCTCTGGCAAATGTTGTCATTTCTTCCTTCACAACATGTTACATATGTTGTATGAGTTCCCTTGTGTACGCTTCCCTTCCCTTCCCTCCCTTGCACTCACAAAGTCATTACCGCCCACCTGGACTATTGCGATAGTCTTCTGTTTGGTCTTCCTGCCTCAAGTCCCTCCCTACTCCAATCCATCCTTCACTCAGTGGCCACAGCGATATTCCTAAAGCCTAAGTCTGACCATGCTGTTCTCCCCTCCCCATCCCCCAGCACTTGATGCAATCCAATGTCTCCTCTAGGAACAAATATAAAGTCCTCCACTTGGCATTGAAAGCCTTCATAATCTGGTCCCTTCCTGCTTTTCCAGTCTTATACTTTACCCCTCTCCACACACCCTGTGAATCAGTTATACGGGCTTACTTGCTATGCCTCACACAAAACATGCCATCTTCACGCTACATGCCTTTGTGTGGCTGTTTTCCCATGTGTCTAGAATGCATTCTTCTCCCATTTCTGCCTCCTAGATTTCCTGGCTTCCCTCAGTACTCAGCTCAAATTCTACTTCCTTCGACAGGAGGCCTCCTCCATGGACCACTCCCCAAAGTGCGCTCCTACTGAGATTACTTTCCATTTGTCCATTGTCTCCCCCATTTGAATGTGATCTCTGTGAGGGCATCCTAGGATTCCCTAGGATCATATTACCTAGCACAGAGTAAGCCCTTAAATGCATCTTTTTGTTTGTTTGTTTTTTGGTGAGGCAATTGGGGTTAAGTGACTTGCCCAGAGTCATACAGCTAGTGAGTGTTATGTGTCTGAGGACAGATTTGAACTCAGGACCTCCTGACTTCTGGGCTGGTGCTCTATCCACTGTGCCACCTAGCTACCCCTCCTTAAATGCTTCTTGACTGACTAACTGTTGGAATGGACAGCATGAAGCAGTCTATTGAGCTGGAAAACAAAGCATCTGAATTCTAATCCGGGCTTCCTGTGCATCCTGACCTCAGTCACTTCACTTTGAATTCCTTAAGAATTCCTGTTTGTATTAAAGGGATAAAATCTATATCTCCTCCACACATAGGGTTGTGATATAATAAGAAATGGAAGAGATCTTTGAAAAAGTGAAAACACAACCTAGATACCAGGCAACAGAAAAGGGCAAGTCAATGTTGATACTCAATAAAACTCTTTATTAATGTTATTTGGAAAAGGGACCTTAGAACAGGTGACCAATGAAGATATTTGAACTTTCCCAGGATATTAAATCAATGCTGGGTATCCCTTGATAATGTTAAACATGCAACTGTGAAAAGTTCTTTTCTTACCAGATTCAGAAAGGTAGCCTTCAATGGAACCACTTAGATGCTTTCTCCCGTTTCTTTGAAAAGTACCCAGGTTCATCCTTCTTCCCCTTCCTTTGATGCTCCATTGAATGCAGCCCATTGTGCAGCGTTACTTAGCAAAATTATCAAACTCTTCCGTGGTGCTTGCTGAAGTGGCTGTAAGTTGGATTTCTCTAGAAGTTAAAGAACTAAAATTAAATGGAAAGTGATTCATGGTGACACAAGGTTCCTGCCTCAACTATAAATACTAGAAACAGGTAGCAGGGGCTGACTTCATTATTGTATCGAACTCAGGGATGGGGAGTTCTTTAGTAGATTGCAGAAAACTGAAAGGAAGAATAATGCATTAAGCTAACATTACAAGGGCTAGAAGTGTGCTTCAAGAAGTAAGGGAACAGAATCTCTTAACTGGAGTGTAGCCTCTATTTTCCATCTCCCGCTCCCTGCTGTCATTTGCAGTAAGTGTAGGATAAGAGAACAGACACATTTATCTATATGGAAGCAAATTGATCTGTATAGGAGCAATCTATCTATGCACACTCTTCAAACACTTAACTGCTTGTACATGCACAGTTAGGTCTAAAAGAACTCATATGGAAACAAGTGACTCAGAATTGGATTTCTCAATTAGGGGTTTGGATTTTTTAAAAAAATGATCCAAAGCCAATATTGTATCTTAAATAGTTTCTTCTAAGGAAGATTAGGGAAAGAGGAGAAATGGAGGGGAATCGTTAGGATTCATTTTTATCATTTTATCTTTTTCATTTGTCATTTTTTTTTTTAAAAAAAGCATTCTTATTTAAAATTCATGGCAAATGTCAGTTACTCTTAAAGGCATCTTAGATAATATAAGAAGGGGAAATATGGAAGTTTAATATTTCTGAAAAATGTTTTGACATTTTTATATGCTTTACTATTCAGCCCATTACTTTCATATGAGGAATGGAAAATTCTGTAGTTCTGTGACTGACAACTGAACAGGAACAGGTGATATTTGGCCAGTGATTTTTGACATCATTGTTCCATATAGCATTAATAGTGGATTCAAAGAGCTTATTTTATTTTAATTTTTAGACCTGGTGGGGATGGCTATTATATTGTACAAACTAGATATTTTGCTTTTTTATGGAATCATTATTTGCTTTATGTTTGAGACTGAAAATGAAAAAAAAAACACCTGGTATAGCAATGAAAGTGAAAATAATGAAGTGCCTGCTTTCAATCCTTTTCTGTTTTTCCTGGGCAACATAGCTTACCTCATTCAGGAAACAGTTCGTGTAAAAAAGTTGGACTATTGCCATAGCCTTCTAATTAGTCTCCCTCCCTCAAGTCTCTCCCCACTCAAACCCATCCTAGGCACAGCTGCCAAAGTGATTTTCTGAAGCATAGGCATGATCATGCCTATGACTCCACCTCAATAAACTCCACTGGTTCTCTATTACCCCCCAAATCACATATAAAGTCATTTGACTTTTTTCAGCTCTTCAAAACCTGGCCACTTCCTACCTTTTCAGTTACACTTTACTCACCTCCACACACTTTACAATCTGGTGATGTTAGCTTCTTGCACATAGTATTCCATCTCCCGTCTTTGTGTCTCTGCCTTTGTTCTGGCTGTCCCGCCGAAGTGGAATGCTTTCTAATTTTAACTTTGCCCCTTGGCATATCTAACTTCCTTTTTCTTAATTTTTATTTTTTTTTAATTTTTAATTTATGGAATGAAATAAGCATTTCCATAACATAGTATAATAATAATAATAATAATAATAATAATAATAATAATAATAATAATAATAATATGATTGCCCAAACTTCCTTTGAAACACAGCTCAAATGCCACCTGTAGGCAGCCTTTCTTAGTCTCCCTTTTCACTATAGCCTTCCATTCCTAGGCTACTTTCCTTACATTCTGTATGTATCTTGTCTGTACCAATAAATTTACATGTTGTCTCCTCTGTTAGAATGTAAGGTCAGGGGAGCCAAGATGACGGAATGAAAAGATAGTCACTCTCACTCTCCCTTATCAACCTCTGAAAACCCAGAAAATATCACCCCAGAAAAAAAGAAACCTGGAACACCTGAACTAGAAGAAAGACAGGGAGCAGCACTGCAGCAGCCCAGCAAACAGGTCTCCCAGTGCCTCAGCAAAAAAAAGGGAGGCAGAACTACAAGGGGACCTGGCTGATAAGTACCCTGTGGCATTCATCTGAAAGGAGGTGAAGAAAACAACCTAAAGGCTTCCTAAAGCCCGGCCTTGCTGATTCCAACCCAACACCAGGTGAGCTGTAGAGCCCTGAGCCTCCAATTGTGAAGAAATCCTGAAGCCCAGGTGGTAGAGCAGGCAAACACCAACACCTGGACCTTAGTGGGGGGGTGGGGAACCGGTGGAAACCAGCTCAGAAAACCACCAGGTGCCTCGGCACTCCACAAAGGAATCTCCCAGTGCATTAGCAGAAATGAGGGAGACATTGCAGGGGGCCCCAGGCAGATAAACACCCTGCAGCACCCATCTAAAAGGAGCTGAAGAAAGCTAAAGGAAAGGAAAAGCAGGCAACCTAGAATTGCCTGAAAGTTCCAGCCTTGCTGATTCCAGCCCAACACAAGGTAAGCTGCCAGAAACCTACAGCCTCCAATTGCCAGCATAAGAGGCCCCAGCACACAAAGCCAGTGACCAAGACCTAGGCTCCCAACACAAGAAGCCTGGGTCAGTGCCCTCTGTTCCCCAGCAGGAGAGCTCAATCTCTTTAAAGGCCAGGGAATAAAGAAACACCATGAGTAAAAAGAAACATACCATAGATTCATATTATGAGAAGAGTGAAGATCAAGACAGAAATTCTGAAGAGGACAACATTGTCAACAAACCCACATCTGCAACAACAAAAGGGAATATGAACTGGTCTGAAGCCCAAAACGCCTTCTTAGAAGACCTCAAGAAGGATTTTAATAGTCAAATGAGAGAGGTAAAGAGTCCTTCAAAAATACAATTGGCCAATTGGAAAAAAAATACACTGAAGAAAACAAGTCCCTAAAAAACACAATTGGCCAATTGAAGAAGGAAGGACAAAAACTAACAGAAGAGTACACTGAAGAAAAAAGTCCCTAAAAAACACAATTGGCCAGTTGAAGAAGGAAGTACAAAAACTAACAGAAGAAAACAATCTGTTAAAAACTAGAATTGGACAAATGGAAACTAATGTCTCTATGAGAGAGCAAGAATCAGTCAAACAGAAACAAAAAAATGAAAAAATAATGAAAATGTAAAATACCTCATCAGTAAAACAACCGACCTGGAAAATCGACTCAGGAGAGACAATTTAAAAATTATTGGACTACCTGAAAATCATGATGAAAAAAAGAGCCTGGACAGTATCTTTCAGGAAATCATAAAGGAAAACTGCCCGAAGTCCTAGAACCAGAAGGGAAAATAACCATAGAAAGAATCCACCGATCACCACCTGAAAGAGATCCCAAATTGACAATGCCAAGGAATATAATAGCAAAATTCCAAAATTACCAGATGAAAGAGAAGGTGCTGCAAGCAGCCAGAAAGAAACAATTTAAATATCATGGAACCACAGTCAGGATTACACAGGACCTTGCAGCTTCTACATTAAAAGACCACAGGGCATGGAACATGATATTCCTAAGGCAAAGGAGCTTGGAATGCAGCCAAGGATCAATTACCCAGCAAAAATGAGCATCATTTTTCAAGGGAGGAGGTGGATATTCAACAAATAGGAGACTTCCAAACTTTCCTGATAAAAAGACCAGAGCTCAACAAAAAATTTGATCTTCAAGTACAGGACTCAAGAAGGACTTAAAAAGGTAAATGGGACAGAAGGATACAATATGTTGTTAATGGGGGGGCTGTTTAAACCCCTACAAGGGAATATGAGACTTGCAACCCTTGAGAACTGTATTGTTATTACACCTTGTTAAAGGAGTATACATAAAGAGGGTGGATATTAGTTGACTTTGATGTAATGATAAAAAAAAATCTAATCAAGTGGGTTAAATGGATCCAAATAAGTGGATCAATCTGATCTTAGAAAATGTACTGAGAAAGGAGGAGGCAGACAAGGGTAAATTACATTACAGGAAAAGACACAAAATCCTATTACAGCAGAGGGAAAGAAGGGGGGAGCATTGTTTGAACCTTACTCTCATCAGATTTGGCTCAAGAAGGGCATAATATAATCAGTTAGGCATAGAAATCTAACTTGCCCTATAGGCAGTAGGAGGGAAAAGGGGAAAGAAAAGGGAGGGGGAAAGAAAGGGAGGGGGAAAGAAGGGAGGGAAGAAGCAGTAAGACTAAAGGGGAAGAAAAGGGAAAGGGATAATAAAAGGGGGAAGGGACTGAAGGAGGCGGTGGTCAAAAGCAAAACACTAGTGAAGGGGAAAGGAAAAAGGAGAAAGAAAAGCATAAATAGCGGGAAAAAAGGATGGAGAAAAAGACACAGATAGTAATCATAACTGTGAATGTGAATGGGATGAACTCTCCCATAAAACGGAAACGGATTGCAGAATGGATTAAAAACCATAATCCTACAATATGTTGTTTACAGGAAACACATTTGAAAAAGAGTGACACATACAGGGTAAAGGTAAAAGGCTGGAGCAGAATATATTATGCGTCAGCTGAAGTAAAAAAACAGGGGTAGCAATCCTGATCTCAGACAAAGCAAAAGCAAAAAAGATCTAATCAAAAGAGATAAGGAAGGAAACTACATCCTGCTAAAAGGCACCATAGACAATGAAGTAATATCAGTACTAAACATATATGCACCAAATGGTATAGCATCCAAATTCTTACAGGAGAAGTTCAGGGAGTTACAGGAAGAAATAGACAGCAAAACTATACTAGTGGGGCACCTGAACCTCCCCCTCTCTGCACTAGATAAGTCTAACCACAAAATAAACAAGAAAGAAGTTAAGGAGGTGAATAGAACATTAGAAAAGTTAGGTATGATAGACCTCTGGAGAAAACTGAATGGGGATAGAAAGGAATATACTTTTTTCTCGCAGTACATGGCACATACACAAAAATTGACCATGTACTAGGGCATAAAAACCTCACAATCCAATGCAGAAAGGCAGAAATATTAAATGCATCCTTTTCAGATCATGATGCAATAAAAATTATATGCAATAAAGGGCCATGGAAAGATAGACTAAAAAATAATTGGAAACTAAATAATCTAATCCCAAAAAATTATTAGGGCAAACAACAAATCATAGAAATCAATAATTTCATTCAAGAGAATGACAACAATGAGACAACATACCAAAACTTATGGGATGCAGCAAAGCAGTTCTTAGCGGAAGTTTTATGTCTCTAAATGCTTAGATAAATAAAATAGAAAAAGAGGAGATTAATGAATTGGGCCTACAATTAAAAAAACTAGAAAAAGAACAACTTAAAAATCCTCGAGAAACACCAAATTAGAAATATTCAAAACCAAAGGAAAAATTAATAAAATTGAAATTAAGAAAACTATTGAACTAATAAATAAAACTAAGAGCTGGTTTTATGGGAAAAAAACAATAAAATAGATAAACCTTTGGTTAATTTAATTTAAAAAAATAAAGAAGAAAACCAAATTGCTAGTGTCAAGAATGGAAAGGGGGAAGCTACCACCAAGAAAGAGGAAATTAAAACAATAATTAGGAATTATTTTGCCCAACTATATGCCAACGAATTTGACAATCTTAATGAAATGGATACATATTTACAAAAATATAAATTGCCCAGATTAACCAAAGAGGAAGTAAAATACTTAAATAACCCCATCTCAGAAAAAGAAATTGAACAAGCCCATTGATGAACTACCTAGGAAACAATCTCCAGTGCCAGATGGATTTACATGCGAATTCTATCAAACATTTAAAGAACAATTAATTCCAAAACTATATAGACTATTTGGGAAAATAGGTGAAGAAGGAGTCTTACCAAATTCTTTTTATGATACAAATATGGTGGTGATAGCTAAACCAGGAAGAGTCAAAACAGAGAAAGAAAATTATAGAGCAATTTCCCTAATGAATAGAGATACAAAAATTTTAAATCAAATATTAGCAAATAGATTACAGCAACTTATCACAAGAATAATACACTATGACCAGGTAGGATTTATACCAGGAATGCAGGGTTGGTTCAATATTAGGAAAACTATCAGCGTCATTGAGCATATCAACACCAAAACCAACAGAAACCACATGATCATTTCAATAGATGCAGAAAAAGCTTTTGAGAAAATACAACACCCATTGCTATTAAAAACACTACAAAGCATAGGTATAGATGGAGTCTTCCTTAAAATAATAAATAGCATTTATATAAAACCTTCAGCAAGCATTATATGTAATGGGGACAGGCTAGAAGCATTTCCAGTAAGATCGGGGGTGAAACAAGGATGTCCATTATCACCACTGTTATTCAGTGTTGTACTGGAAATGTTAGCTTTAGCAATAAGAGAAGAAAAAGAAATTGAAGGTATTAGAATAGGCAAAGAAGAAACAAAGCTATCACTCTTTGCAGATGACATGATGACATACTTAGAGAATTCTAGAGAATCAAGTAAAAAACTACTTGAAATAATAAACAACTTTAGCAAAGTTGCAGGCTATAAAATAAACCCACAGAAATCATGGGCATTTCTATATATTACCAACAAAGCCCCCAATACTAAGAGACAGAAAGAAAAATTCCATTTAAAAACTTACTGCAGGCATTATAAAATATTTAGGATTCTATCTCCCAAAACAAACCCAGGAACTCTATGAACACAATTACAAAACACTTTTCACACAAATAAAATCACATCTAAATAATTGGAAAAACATCAGTTGCTCATGGGTAGGCCGAACTAATATAATAAAAATGACAATCCTACCTAAGCTAATTCCAGATCTTAAATTCTATTATAAAGCAACAATCATCAAAACTGCTTGGTACTGGCTAAGAAATAGGGAGGTGGATCAGTGGAATAGGTTAAATATGCAAGACGCAGTAGTCAATGACTATAGTAATCTATTATTTGATAAACCCAAAGACCCCAGCTTCTGGTATAAGAACCCACTCTTTGAAAAAAACTGCTGGGAAAACTGGAAAAGAATATGGCAGAAACTAGGCATAGACCCAAATCTCATAACATATACCAAAATAAAGTCAAAATCGGTTCATGACTTAGATACAAAGGCTGATACCATAAGTAAACTGGGAGAACAAGGAATAGTTTACCTATCAGATCTATGGAGAATAGAAGAATTCATGACCAAACAGGAAATAGAGAACATTATGAAATGCAAAATGGACCATTTAGATTACATTAAATTGAAAAGTTTTTGCACAAACAAAGCCAATGCAGCTAAGATTAGAAGGAAGGTAGAAAATTGGGAAAGAATTTTTACAACCAGTCTCCCTGATAAAGGCCTCCTTTCTAAAATATATAGAGAATTAAGACAAGTTTATAAGAACACAAGCCATTCCCCAGTTGATAAATGGTCAAAGGATGTGAACAGACAATTCTCAGATGAAGAAATTAAAGCCATCTATAGTCATATGGAAAAATGCTCTAAATCGTTATTGATTATAGAAATGAAAATCAAAACAACTCTGAGGTACCACATCACACCTATCAGACTGGCCAACATGACAAAACAGGAAAATGATAAATGTTGGAGAAGATGTGGGAAAATTGGAACACTAATACATTGTTGGTGGAGTTGTGAAATGATCCAACCGTTTTGGATCTCCAAGAAAGATTCCAAGAAACAAAAGCTAAAGAGATAAGTAGGAGGTATAAGCTTTTTTTCTTTGTCATAAGCATCCATTGGAGTCCTTACTGACTTACTTTAGAAGGATAAAATGGGAATCCATCCCTAATCATGTAATTTTATTCTGTCAAAGACTGCATCTAACTGATCTAATTTTATTTATCATAAATTCTTGTGATTGGCCCTGGACTGTGCATTTCCCTATGTTCAAGACATGAAGCTGTGGATTAGCAATTGGAGCAAAGAGGAGAGAATGATTTTTCCTAGCCATGGCTCAGATGACAACCTGCAGTACATTGTAAGAGAGTTTTCAGTCTCTAACTGGTTATATAATCATTAGCCATTCATGTGTTTTATAATTATGTTTCCAAGAACAGAATTACCATGAACTTGGAGCCATTTAAAATCTGCCTTATCAGACATGAACGTAACATGAATGTGGAGTTACACACTCATAAACAAACTGCCAATTGGATTTTTTATTGTTCAGCCAATCATTGTGGCATTGGGTAGACATAGCTAAAACATTCACGTTTTCCTAAAGTTTCACTTCCTTAATCCAAAACATGACCCTCCTTTTTCTCATTTGATATTCATCTCAAAGCAGAAAAATTCCTCTGAGAATTCTACATCGTCTTTGGATTTTCTTCAGATTTGCCAAATTTTTGTTACTTCAGTAATCTGAATGGCTTCTAATATCTCTTAAAGTCCAAAATTTCACCAACATTTGTGAATCCACTATCTAGTTTGCCTTCAAGTCTCTCCCTATTCCACCACTGATGTCATTGTCTTCATTCTTCTATGTTTCTGGTAGTATACCACCTCCTCCTTTCTTCTCTCCCTTTACCTTATTACTATAACTCTCCAGACCTTGCTCTTAATGTCTACATTTTGGAAAGTGAAATTACTGAAGTTGCTCCTCTCTCCCTCACTTTGTTGTATAGTATCATTATGTAGATTAAGGAAGACAGCTAAAGGGGAAGGAGGATGGGCATGTTGGCTAGCTATCTAGAAGAGTGTACAGTTACTCCTGGGTGAGTCCATTGCTGTTTCTAAGCCTTCACCTATTTACATACATATTTATACAGTCCTTGGTTAGTTCCTCTTTCTCCTGATGCAGTTCTTTGACTTTCTTTTCTGTTTGGTGCCATTATCCCTATCCCTTTGTGTCTACCCAGAATTATGTTGTTTCTATACTACCTGTCTCTTGGGATGGAGCCCAAGAGAGAAGCGTTTTATTGGAAATCCTCTGGGAGAGCTTCAGATGACACCATCAAACATCAGCAAACACTTGAGAATATTGTATGTTCTTCTTAATTTACCCCATATGTCTGGAACAGTCACAGATTTTCTTTGTTACAAGTACAATCCTGTCTTCAGGTTGTATATTAAACTCCATCCCTCTTGTCTCTTTTCATTACAGTTTTATTCCTAGGAATAATTTCATGACTTTGTGCACTGACAACGTTTTCCCACAAATTATTTTTTTCTGTGAATTATCAGCATCTTTATCAACTACTTGGCAAAGACATAGACGGCATATTTACCAGATTTGAAAATGACAAAAAATGTGAGTGCTAATACACTGGATGAGAAAATCAAGATAAAAAAATCAACAAACTTGTCTGATGATAGACAAAAGGTAATAAGATTAAATATACATCGGAATTTTGGTCAATTTATGATCTCATTAGTGTTGGCCCAGATCTCAATCTAGTCAACTCTTCTCATTATGAGCAATTCTTGTCAATGTCCTACCATTCCACAGATGATCAATACAATGATCACTGAATTTGAAAGCAGAGGGTCTGAGTTTAAGTTCCCACTCTGTCTATTACCATATATGTGATCTAGGGTAATGTAATTTAGTTCAATTTTTTTTTAATAACTAAGCATTTATTGAGGACTTATTTAGTGAGAGGGAGAATAGATGAATGGATCGAAGGGTGACTTTGGAGTCAAGTTGACCTGGGTTCAAATTCTGCTCCAGGCACATATCAGTAAAGCACTTAATCTCTCAGTACTCTAGGAAATTCTCCAAGGCTATAAGGCACAGAAGAGCTGCTGATTTGCATTGGTAGAGTGATTTCCTTCACTGAAAGCTCCCTACAATCATGAAATCGCAGGTCAGGAACAAAAAAAGAAAGAAAAGACAGAAAGAAATGTGTAATTCACCACACTGGGGAGGCTGAGATACAAATGAAGTAGCTCTCGCTGCTGACATTCTACCTGGGGTATATAACATGAATACATATAATAATAATGATAAAATTATAATAAAATAAATGAAAATTATAAAAAATAAGTTCAATACAAAAAACTTTATGAGAATAAGGGAGAGAGAAAACGAAGGTGAGAAGGGAGTGAGAGAGACAAAGAAGAGAGGAAATTGAGATACAGACAGAGAGATTGCACTTGCTATGAGGGAAGTGAAGGGAGGAATCGAGGCAGGCATAGTTGAGGAAGTAGAACCTAAAATGAGCCTTAAAAAGAGACTAAGATTCTCTGAGACAAGGATGAGAAAGGAGTGCATCTCAGAGGGGCAGTTCTGGCAAACATACAGAGGTAGAAGATGGGACCTTGAGTCCATGGAGTAGCAACTACAATGTAGTTGGGACATATAATTAATGAGGGGGAGTAGTATGAAATGAGTCTGAAACAGTAGAAGAATAAAAGATGGTAATGTGCCTAAAATGCTAGGATAATAGTGGTAGTAGTAGTAGTAGCAGCAGCAGCAGCAGTAGTAGTAGTAGTAGTAGTAGTAGTAGTAGTAGTAGTAGTAGTAGTAGTAGCTGTAGTCATAGTCATAGTTATAGTCATAGTAGTAAGCATTTATACTGCACTTTAAAGTTTGCAAAGCATTCTACATATTAATTCATATATTAATTCACTACAACTCTATAAAACAGGTGCTATTATTATCCCCATTTTAAAGATAAGGAAACCAAGGCACAGAGAAGTTAAACGACTTCCCTAGAGTCATCTGGCTAGGGAATGTCTGAGGCAGGGTTTGAACTCATCTTCTTCACTCCAGGACCTGCACTTTACTCGAGGTGCCACCCAGCTGGGAAACTGCTAAAACATTTTTTTAAACAAGGGAGTGACTTGGTCAAGAAAATAATGTTGGAAGCTAGGTGGAAAAGAGATTGGAGAAGCAAGAGACTGGAGGTAGGGAGACTGAACAACTGACTATTACAGGAGTCCAGGTGAGAGGTGATGGGGCCTGAATTAAGGATGTTGGCTGTGTACTGTAGGGGAGAGGATGGATAAAAGAGATGCTGAAGTAGAATTAATAAGTGTGAAGACCACTTGTTAGGTCCAAGATAATGGCAAGACCTTTAATGTATGGGTTGGAGCAAATAGCCACTGAGGAGCTTTGCAGCTCTTAGTCAGTGATTCTGTAAGCAAAAGGGATGAAGGAGTGGTAGGATTCAGAAAGATATGAAAACATCCTGGAAGGGCAATAGAAGAGGATACACTCCAATTTGTCAATGTCCTCTCTAAAACGGCAGGACCACAGATGAACACAATTCAAACTGTGGTCTGTTCGGAGCATAGTAAAAGCCGTCGCCTCTCTCATTCTAGATACTTAAAAACAAAGGATCATTTGAGGAGAAAAGTGGGTGTGTCCTACTGGAACTTAGCGGAAAGGTCCAGGCTCTTCATTCACCATTCCCTGTTTCCCTAGCTCTGTGTACCTTCTCTATTGTGATGTCACATTTATACTACAGGGATTCAATTAGAAAGTGATGAGGAAAAAAAGGAGTAGCGAGTGATTGGATCAGTGATTTTATTGGTATGGGGATCTACTAGATGCTGACTCTACCTCTACCAATACATGCCAGCACCTTCTCACAAATCTTAGAGAATTACCCAGAATCCACTGAGAGCTTAAATGACTTCCCTACATTCACACAGTCTGTATTTGTCGGAGGCAGTAGCTGAACCTAAGTCTTTTTGACTCCAAAGCTAGCTCTCTATCCACTATACTATACTTTCTCCTGTGCAGTAAAAGAAAAGGAGGAATGAAGGAAGGAGTGAGGGAAGGAGAGAAAGAGGGAATGAAGAAAGGAAGAAGGAGGGAGGAATAAAAGGAGGGAAGGAAGGAATGAAGAAAGAAAGGAAGAAAGGATGAGGGAAGGAGAGAGAAAGGTAAGGAAGGAAGAAAGAAAAGGAAGGAAGGAAAGAAGGAAGAAAAGATAAAGGAGGGAGAGAAAGGGAAGAAGCAGAAGAAATTTTAAAACTTCAGGACAGCAATGATGAAATAGTTACCTAATGAATGCCGAGGTATCACTGATGTGAGAAATGAAAAGCCAATGGTATGCAAAAGGCATACATGACCCTGCCAATGATTTCAATCACTTACAACTCAACCTTAAGAATGTTTTCCCACTTTAGTGAGAAAGGCACCAGCTGGCGTCCTTGGATAGGCTTTCCTGATTGTACTTATCTTAAGCAATACAATGGGTAAACATCTCAAGATGCTGTGTTAAGGGTTTTGAAACCTGTTGAGATAAAGAAGTCACAATACAGAAAAATCTTTTAAGTACCAGCTGTCCCAAACTGCATTGTAAAGTTATTAGTGAAGAGAATTTAGGCCAGGGACACACTTGGCAATTGGGAGCTTCGGTTATATTGAAAGTAGAAGTTATATAGGAAGTCTGGGGATGATGTCTAAGATGTACCTCTTTCTTCCCACTCCTTCTGCAGCTGTATTTTCTTCCTTCTTTTCACCTGTGGGGCTTTCATTTCCTCTCTTTGAAAAGGGGCGCTTTCCTCAATTCCCCTTTCCTTCCTCCCTGCTCTTGAAATGAGAGTGGCTGCAGTAACTTGGTTCTCCTTAGCTTATGCAGGGAGTGTTCCTCTTCATAACATAACATAACAGAAATGGAGTCATGAATACCTGGGTTCAAATTTCACTTTAGATGCTTACTGACTGTGTGACCATAAGGAAATCACTTGACCTCTCTGAGTTCTCTTATCTATAAAACCATAATAATACCTACCTCAAAGTGTTGTTCTGAGGAACACATGATTCAATCAATATATGTAAAACACTATATAAATGTGAATTACCAATATCATCATCACTGTTACCTCTTAGTAATATTCCCCTATCCTATGACGAGGAACATCCATGCACCTTAGCTAAATGTGCCCTGATATTTCTTGGCTTCAGCTTGACTGCAGCCCTTATCTGAATAGTGACAATGCCTTCTCTTCAGCTCTTTGGCCACTGATCTCCCACTGAAGAGATGGGAATTGCCCCTCTTCCTTCCTCCACTTTCTATTGGCTCAGGCTGACTCAGTTTTCAAAGATATCATTGCCTTTTTTCTTCTTTCTTTTAAGACTGGATTTTTCTATCTCTCCCAGGCTATAAGTGCAGGAACAATCATGAGCCTCATCTTACTACTGAAAGGGATAAGAGCTTTTACCCACTTCATTTTCTGACCTCAGCTATTTTGCCTCTCCTTACGCAATGTGATTCTACCTTTCAAACCAGGTTCAAACCACACCAATAATGAACTAAGTGTAGACACCTGATTGGCTTAGTCCACTGTAGCTCAGAACTCCTAAGATCAAGAGATCCACCAGCATCAGCCTCCCAAAACTGGGATTACTGGACATGTACCACCAACTCTGGGTTAGAGATAGTATTATTATTATTACTCATCCTACATTTTCTTTTTCTTTTTTTCTTTTCTCTTTCTTTTTTCTTCTTTTGCCTTTTAGTCACTAATCTGGCTCAGGGAGGGTATCCCATAGCATCTGACATTTTACTTTGCAGAAATACTGTCACATACACAATATAGTAAGTATCTGCCATGGTGAGAAAGCATTTTTCATGTATTTCAAGCCGTCTTTAGAATCCCTATGTAGCTTTCCTTGTCTTTGTCTCCTGCATTTAGAAAAAAAAAATCTTTCTCCTTAATTATGCCAATAAATCCCACAGCGGGACTATCCTGATGGTACATTCTCTGCAATTATTATCTTTGTGTATCTGAATTCACAAAACCTCAGTATGTTATTTGACAAGTTACTAAACACTAAACTAAAAAGGAGTACACTTCAACACCTACACATGTGAACCTCTGCAGTAAACAGGAGTCTCTGAGAATTGCAGTCATTTACCCCATGTAGTCTGGCCAATTAGAGGACTGCAGATTTTCAATTGGAAACCTTCCTTATTTGAACCCTGGCTGGTTTTATGTGGTAGCAACCTGCTGAATGTCTTTGGAGAGTGACATGCATCATTTAGGATTTCTTCACCTGGTTTTCATTTATACTTGGCTCTATCTAACCAGGCACTTTCATTGTTTGTGAGTCACTGGCAGAATAACTACTTGTGCCCACTTAAATGTGAATAAAATGGGTGGCTGTATTTGAAAGAATCTAGAGAAGAAATCATTTGGGGGTTTTTATGTGTTTGTTAATAGGATCCATTGAAAATTTGTATGAAAAGGTGGATTAACAGTGTTTTTCAAAGGTAAACAATGAAACAACTATTGAAAAAATGTTTTAAAAAAAGCTAAGTTTCTATGTGATGATCTCAAAAGGGGTATGCTGGTAAATATTTAACAACCAGCTCTCTAGGAAAAAAAGAGCATATGGCACACCTTTTCATCTATATTATTAACATTATCTTCATAACTTTCTTAAATCAAGACAATCAATAAAACAATAAATCATGTCTGACTTGTAGTATTTAGCTGATCAGTTCAAGCTGAATCGAGCATGTGACTGTCCACAAGGATCCTAAAAGAATTTCTAGGACATAAGAAATCTGAAATCTTTATTAATAATAATACAGTCACTTAAAATCACTTAACAAATGTCTGATTTTATATTCACAGTAACTCTGTAAGGGAAGCGCTATTTTTATTCCCACTTTGCAGATAATAATAATAACAATGATAACTATGAAATATAGAAATAATAATATATAATATATAATATAAAACTAAATAATAACAAAAACTAATATTTATAAAGTGTTTACTATGTGCCAGCCCCTAAGCAAAGCACTTTACAATTATCTCATTTGGTCCTCTCAACAACCATGGGAGTTTCCCGCCCCCCCATTTTACAGATGAGGAAACTGAGGCAAAGAGTGGCTTGTCCAGGGTCACACAGCTAATAAGTATCTGAGATAGTATTTGAACTTAGGTTTTCCTGACTTACAGAACCCTGGGAGTTTTCACTGGGGAATTTTTTTTAGGAAGAGACAAGTAGATTCTTTCAATTTCCACTTTGCCCTCTGGCTCTAAGAGATCTGAGCAGTTTACTTTTAATTTATTGAAATATAACGTCGTGGCACTTATTTGGTCATGATGTTGAGATAGTCCAATGATTCTTAATTTTTTTTTCTACTTAATTCATCTTCTAGGTAGTTGTTTTGCTTTAAAATGACGTATTTTCTTCTATTTTTTTCAGCCTTGTGACTTTGTTTTAGTATTTCTTGTTACCTCATGAAGTCATTGGCATCTATTTGGTCATTATAATTTTCAGGGAGTTTGTTGCTTTGGCAACATTTTGTACATCTTGTAACTTCTTGTAACTTCTCACGTTAATTACCTTTCTAATTTTTTTCTTCTATAGCTCTCTTTTTTTTCAATTTTTTTCTTCAAGTACTTGAAGAACTCTTGTTCCACCTTTCCAACAAATTCTAGCTGAATTAATGTCTATGTCTGTGCTGTTTCTTTTCCTCTTCTATGAGGCATTGCTTGTAGATGTTTTGGAATCATTTTGTCTTCCGTGTTTGTGTCTAGAGCATCCTTACCACCCTAATAGCTCATTATAGTTGAGTCCTTAATTGTTTGCCCATTCTTCCAGACTCTTGCCTGACCTTGCACACATTGTTAGGACTGGGCTCTGCCACATTTCTGGATGGAGCAACTGAGCCGGTCCTATTGCCACTTTCTTGAAGTATTGAGGGTTGTGTTATTGCAGGATCTTAGGGACAGGCTGAGGACTTGTAAGTTTTAGTGCTCCCAAAATTGTCTGATCCAGGCCAAAATGTGATTGTTGTTTCCCTCATCTGAGCTCTGCAGGTTCCTGATGGAGGCTTGGTTCCATGCAAGATGAACTACTGCTGAACTCCATCTCTGTTTTCTATCTAGAAGTTGTATTGGTTCAAAATGGCAGAATTGTAGGCTTGCCTTTGGTATGAGACTCCTGCCTTGGTCATTCCTCTGCAGGCTATGCTACATGCTAGAAGTCCGACCCTGCTCTGAATGGGGGTCTGAGCCACACCACTGCTGCTGCTGGCTTCTAAACTTTCTCCTTTCTCAGTACATCGCCCATAGCCTCCCTACCCAGGAACATCATCCTCTTGAGCGGGTCCCCCTCACTGTCCACTCACATCTATGACCAGGCGGTATGTGACAAAGTTGTCATTTCAGCCCTTTTAGTGCCATGGTATATGTCTGGAGGTGCCCCAGCATGGATGTCAGACTCCTTCTTCCCCTTGACTGTTCTAAAGGATGAACACCTAGCTGTTATTCTATATGAACAAATTATTATAATTATTATTATTCATAAGTTCACCAAGAAATTGTAAAGTTAGATTCATTCTAACAGCCCATCCTACAAACACCACATTTCATTGGTAAGAAGCATGGCATAGGAGATTGCTTACAAATCTTAGAATCAGGAAGACCTATGTTTAAGTCCTGCAGGTGACATTTACTAGTTATGTGACTATGGGCAAGACATAGGATCATAGCTATAGAATTGGAAATGATCTCCAAGGCCATCTAGCATAATCCTTTCATTTTACTAATGAAGAAATTGAAGCACAGAAGAGTGAAGTGATGTCCAGTGGCAGAAATGACAAGATTCAGAGCCAGGTCCTATGACTCCAAATCAATAGCAATTTTCATGGTACCCTATCACTTCCTTTTTTGAGCCTCAGTTTACTGAGTCAAATAGGGATAATAATAACTGAATACCTCACTAGAGATATTCTAGCATAGTGGATAGAGATCTGGCCTTAGGGTCAGGAAGACTTGGGTTTAAGTAAGACCTGCCTCTGACACATTTTGGCTGTGAAACCCTGCATAATTCACCTAAATCAGAGTGGGGGGAGCCTGTGACCTTGAGGCCACATGTAGCCCTCTAGGTCCTCAAGTGTGGCCCTTTGACTGAATCCAAACTTCAACCTCTTAGTGTTAGAGGTAACTCTTTCTGATTATTGCACAGAAGTTGCTGACATGTATTGGTAGAGGGAGTATTCTCAAATGAAAATTCCTTGTATCAGTGAAATCACAACCATAGGTCTAGTATCTTAAATATCAGATAAGGTTTTTGTCAGGTTTAAATTAGATGATTCCTGGAAGAGCTTTGCAAACTTCAAAGTGCTGTATAATGTCAGTTATTTATTGTTATTATTATTATGTGACTTCAGTACAAGGAATTCTATAAAAGAAGACTGCATTTCTGGAGGGTTTGTTTTTGAAAGCTAACTGGTTCACACATAACCCCCTCAGGAAAGGTTTCTTCCCCTTTGGGGCACTCACCAACTCTGAGTTATCATTAGAGGTGCTAATGCTAGAAGGGAAAGAGAAGCCAGTAAACTCTTTGTTAATCTGCTCATGTGGCTTCTGGACTGCATGCCTGCAGAGAAATAGTCTTCAAAGCCAAGCCCGCAGAGCCATGCTTGCAAATGGATTCTGGCCATTGAGCAAAAATCTGGCAGCCTCTGACTGAGGGCTTGTTGGAAAGGACAAAGAACACACCGCGAGTAGTTTTTCATATGTCATTAGTAGCCTAGAAATTCATTCAAATCTGGGCAATTGACTAGAGTTTTCTTTCTCCCTTCCCCTCCCCCCCCATGTCTGAACCTTACCAACATTTCTTTACTGGATGCTTAAACAATCTTTTCTGTACTGATCTTACTGTGTCCATGTGATCCCACTCCAGAATTTCCCCTCGAGCCACTTTGTAGTTATAAAAATCCTTTTTCATATGGGGAAGAACATGAGTTGTACAAAATTCTCAGACTTCACAAGTGAAAAAGAGAATCATCGCCGTATGTTTCTATTTAATTCAACCTACATTTATTAAGTACTTACTACATGCCAGGCAATGCAATTAGATAGAAAGACAAAAACTAAACAAGACCCTGCCCTCAAGGAGCTTACATTCTAATGGGGAAAGTAGCACATGAACAGATGAGTGAAGGCAAAATATAGAAAGTCCCCAAAGTCTTAGTGCAGTTTTATAAGTAACATTTTTATGAATACTTTGGAAAAGAGGATATGTGGAATTCTTATGTCTTTGAAGACTGTAATATGTCCTGTAATATAATAATGAACAAAAATCATTTTGGAGTCATGGAGTAGAGCACTACCACTTGGGGAAATCAGGAAAGATCTCCCAGAAGAAGAAATGCTTAAGCTGAACCTTTTAGGGATCTATGGATTATAAGAGAAGGGGGTGCACAAGGACAAAAGTCCAGACATAGATGGGAACCTGTACAAAAGCAGTGAGGTAGGCCATAGAATGTTGTATAAGGAGAACAATGAAGTCTATTTGACTGCAGAGTTGGTTTTTGTGTGCATTGGGGTGGGCTGGGGTGGTGGGGGTAATGTGAACACATAACGAAAAAATAATTTCAGGGCAGATTCTAAAGGGTTTTTAAAAAGGCAGCATTGATCATAAAAAGGAAACCAGATTTCTTCATGAACGGGTCATGCCAGAATAGCATCATTCCTTTTTTTGACAGAATTGTTGAACTGGAAGATCAGGCAAATGCTGTAGATGCAGTTAACCTAAACTACTGCAAAACATTTGATGGAGTATCTCATGTTATACTTGTGGACAAGAAAGAAAAGACACGGGCTAAATAATTTTACACTAAGCTGGCATAGACGTGACTATAGGCAAGACATTATTAAGAAAAAGCCAAAAAGCTGCTGGAATTAATGGAAAGCTAGACAACATTATGGTTGGGTGGATTCATAACTGGTTGCATAACAGGACCTAAAGACTAGTGAGTCATTATTGATTCAATGTCCATATGGAAGGAGGTCTTTGGTGGAGTGATCCAGGGATCTGTTTTGATCCTGTGATGTTTAGCCTTTTTATATAAATAAATTGGAAAAGGGGACACATGACATTCATATCCAATTTTAAGATGGCAGGATGCTGAGAGGAACAGTTAACCCATTAGATAATAGGAAAGGATGAGACCTAGTTTCTAGTTCTGAGAATTACAAAAGCTGAAGATTGCAAATGATTAGTAGTAAGCCATAAGACAGAAATCCATTCAAGGACAAGACATTGACCTGAAGCTCAGGTAATATAATTGCATTTTTTGAGACAGTTAGTATACTTAGTATACCGAGTTCTTGACTTGGAATAGGGAAGACCTGAGGTCAAATCTTACTTCACACACTTACCTTTGTGATCCTGGACCACTCATTTAACTTTTGTCAGCCTCAATTTCCTCATTTATAAAAATGAAGATGGTAATAATATCAACCCCCAAGGTTTTGTGAAAATCAAATTAGATAACATATGTGAAGCACTTTGCAAACCTTTAAGCAATGTGTAAATGATAGCTACCATTATTTCTTAGCTGGATTCAAATATAGATGAGCAAGGATTTCCGGAGTTGCACATTTAGAGAAATTACTCAATACTTTGTAATAAGTACTTAGTACTTTGTACTAAGACAAAGGTAACATTGAGTAGATTTAGAGGGAAGAAGGAGTTCACTAGTGGGCAGGAAGAAAAAGAAGAATGAACTACAATCATAAAGTTATAGAACCCCTAGATTGGAAGACTCCAAAGATGCCATCTAATCTAATCCAATATAATTTACCCTAACCATAAATTCCCAAGATTATGCTCAAATGTTCAAAGTAATCCAGGTGGCCCTGAATTTAGTTCATACAATCATTGATTTTTGTTCTTGGAAGTATCCTAAAAGGTTGCAGTTGTTCTTGTCTGGCTCTTTGCAACTCCATTTGAGGTTTTCTTGTCCAAGTGGTTTACCATTTCCATCTCCAACTCATTTTACAAATGAGGAAATTAAGCAAACAGAGTTAAGCGCCTTGCCCAGGATCACACAGCCAGTAAATATCTGAGACTAGATTTGAACTCAAGTCCTCCTGACTCCAGACCCAGAATTCCATGTACTGTGCCACTTGGCTGACCCATCCTAAAAGGTACATTAGTTCAATTTCCATTTCCATGAAGGAATCCATAATATTCTTTACCTCTACCTCTGCTAGGATACCTCTAGTGATGGGGATCTGACTACTGTTCAACACAGCTTATTTCACTGCTAGATAGTTCTAGGATTTACAAGGCCATTCCTTACACTCAGCTAAAATCTACCTGAATGTTGCCTTCTATCCATTGACTCTATTTCTGCTTTCTGATGCAACACAGAATAAATCTAACCTTTTTTCCACTTGACATTCCTTCAGATATTTGAAGACAGTTATCATGCTTCTCCTAAATTTTTTCTTATCCAAGGTAAACAGCTGCTGTTCAGATTTAGACACATAAACATATTCTGCTCTAAGATCATAAAATTTCATTTTATTGTCATTTTAATTTGTTTCATTCACCTTAAGTTTTTGCCCACAATATTTTGGTCCTATGAGATGGATAGCTAATATTGCTAACCATGGTGACCTTAGTCCTACTTATTCAGAGAATCATAGATATTTAAAGTTTGGGAAGGTCTCAGAAGTCATCTTAGCTACCCCAAGTATGAATTCATAATTATTTCTTTCTGTCAAATTTTCAACTTCATTTTATTACCCTTATTTTTTCATTGGTAGGTGTATATATGGGGCCATGTATTTTTCTCCTTAATCTCTTTCCTATTGTTTTCACCTATGCATTGTGATTTTTTTTTCTTTCTACGTAATGTCTGTTGCCCTTCAGAGTATTTTATTTGAGAGTTTTCTTTTCTCTTCCATCAAATTTCCACTTAAAATCCTTACTTGAGCCACTTTTGCTCCACCTTAGTATGAAATCATCCTTGGACTTGCTGCTTTTTTTAAAGGGATGAGTAGAGATGAAACCCATATATTGTCCTATGAGCCACTGCCTTTCTATGCCAGTATTTGTCCTTCATCTTCACATGTTTTTTCTCAGAAATTCATCTTTGTTGATTGAGTCCCTAGCTATTATTGATTAACCCTACCTGATTCTGAGTCTGCTGAGCCCTATTTTATGGTACCATAAAATGGAGCCCAGAGGCTACTGCCTCTATGGAGTTTCAGCATGAGATCTCATGTGCATGGCACATAGTACGTGCTTAGTAAATGTTTACTGACTGCCTGACTGCCCAAGTGTACCTTTCTCCTCACTTCTAGGATAGTAGTAGAGTCCATCACTCCCAGCCAATGGTATCTGATTGAACTAAAGTATACAGGGGCTTGGTTAAGAACTCTTCATATGTCCCTCCATGGGGAACAGAGACATTTATGACAAAGAATAAAAAAAAATTAAATAAGCCCCAGGCTCAGCCCCAGGTATCCCATAATTTCCCAGGGTAAATTTGCTGGGGAAACTCTAATGACAACTGAGAATTACAAGGTGAATGAGTAGCAATCCATCATGGCTTCTCAAAGATACTCTTGAGAATGCAAAGTGGAGAATGATGCATCAAATCAGTAAAATATATAAAGGGAAAGATTTGAAAAGATAACATGTGGCTAAAAACTCCATTTGGACTTGCAGTTTATTTTCTGATGTACATAAACAATATTTCATATTGTATTCCCTGACTGGAAAACAATTTGAAGATATGCTACTCTTTTAAAGTATATAGCTAAATTGTAAGTTGTTGGTAGGAGAGATTGCTTTACTTTTGTTTTTATACTCTCAGTAACTAATATGATGCCTGGCACACGGTAAGCACTTAATAAGTGCCTGCTGATTGATTGATTAATTGAGGCCAATAGAGCCCACTAGCCATCTCCATCCCCCAATTTACAGTGTCAGTCCAAACAAGTGAATGTGGGCAAATTAACCGAGTAAAATTGAGATGAAAAGTTTCCCATATATGTTAGATATGTGTGTCTTTCCTTCCTTTTTTTTTTTACATTGATCTTCATCCCACTCCATATGCTTCCCTTCTGATTTGTGAGCACTGCTACTTGTCTTATTACTAAATTAGAAAAAAAAATACTTCAGCTATTTGATTCAGCCCCCACCCCCACCTTCAGCTCCCTCAGTTGAATGTGTGCCCCTTCCTCACCCTTCATTCCCCCTGGCAAGTTTGCTGAGGTGTGTACCAAGTTCTAGAAAGTCTGAATACCATCTTGCCTTGAATTAAGTGGGAGCCAGCTGGCACCACTTATCTCTTCAAGTTACAAGAAAATGTGAGAAACAACAGGGTGTAAATGTGGGTTTGAGCAGAGTCCTAAAGGGCAGCTATGTGTGAAAAAAGTATATCATGAGGATGAGCTTGTGAATTGTGTATTATCCTGAAGGATTCTGACTTGACAAGACTTAGCCCAATTTTGTTTCCCTAATCAGCTCTTCAGATTTTCTTTACCCATTCAAACTATCTTCCAACACAGGATAATTTCTCGAGGAAGGGAAGCATGAAGGGGGGTGTAGAGGGGAGGTGAGAGGAAATTCATTTTCTCACTTTGCACCCATATACTGTAAAATGGAAATCAATATAGGGTAAAAAAAGGATCCCAGTAAAGACTGAATATTAATGCTTGCAATTTCTTGGAATTTCTCTTGAGTTTCAACACACCATCCTTGGATCTGTAGGCTAACTTTAATTCATTATATAATGCATCACCTTTTGAATAACTATCACTTTTTATAGTTTTTAAAATCCATGTGACTATATATCACAGATATACTTCATGAAAGATTCTTTTTCCAATGAAAATGTTACAAAGGGAGAAATTTATTGAATCCTTGCAAGGAGAGAGAGATTAGCCAAGATGAATGTGTGTGTGTGTGTGTGTGTGTGTGTGTGTGTGTGTGTGTGTGGTATTTTTAGAAATGAAGATAAGTAGAAATCATGTTCATAGCATTTGTTTGGATATCATTTAATGAAATGAATTATTTCAGGAAGTTCACAAATGCAAAATTTGGGTTATTAGCTTTTTCTGTCACAATTTTTACTGCACATGCAGCAAAACTTAAGAACCAAGGGAAAAGATAGGTCAGAGAGAAAAAAAATAGGTGGTTTGAGGAGAGTACTAGAAATACAAATGAGAAAAGTCTGGCCTTGAGAAAGGTTTGTACTTTAAAGGGAAAGTTGTTGGGGCTGGGATAGCATTGAGATTATACAAGAAGATTGATATATATAAGCACCTCTCTCTATTCTTATCTTTATCTAGATATCTCTATCTATCTGTCTATCTATCTATCTATCTATCTATCTATCTATCTATCTCTAGCATATGTCCCAGTGGCCAATGTTTCTGCTTAACATATACATTTGTATACATAATGCACGCACACACACACATAAACATGTCTATGTATATATACACATATACATGTACACCATGTTCTAGGGGCCACCACATACATATACCACACACACCATACAACATATACATGCCTACATACACATATACATACATTCATTCATCTATACGAAAAATACATATCTTCATAATTAAAAAGTATGTTCAAATCCATGATTTCATTTGATCTGCCAATGACCCTCTGAGGGGTGGGTCAGATTCGCTGGGAGAGGCAGCTGATGACATGGTAGATCCCTGGTTTGGAATCAGGAAGACCTGAGTTCAAATCTGGCCTTAGACATCTTGGGCAAGTCACTGTTTGCCTCAGTTTCCTCAGCTGTAAAATGGAGATAATAATAGCAACTACCTCCTAGGGTTTTTGTGAGGATCAAATGAGATATTTGTTTAAAAAAAGAAAAGGAAAAAGAAAAAAAGCACCTAGTATAATAACTGACACATTGTAGGTGCTATATAAATGCTTATTCCCTTCCCTGTGAGATTTCCATTTTACAAATGAGGACATCAAGGCTTAGAATGTTGAAATAACTCACACAAGGTCAAAAGTGCCAAAGCCAGTAGTGCAGTGGAAAATATATTAAGATTGGAAGCCAAGGATCTGAGCTTAAATCTCTGCCCTCCACTTTCTACCTGTGTAATACTGGGCAAGTTGATCTACTCCTCTGGACCTCAGTTTTCTCATATGTAAAATGAAGGGTTTCAATGAGGTAGCCTTTAATCTTTCTCCTAACTCTAACTTCATATATGATTTAAGCCTAGATTTTTTTTTTTGGCTCAAAGTATAGCACTATTTCTACTGTTGGATACGACTGAAGAATTTCATAGAACTTTTTGAGCAAAGCAGAAAAGAAATTTAAAAAAATAATAAGATTCAAGGCAGGGAAAAAGGTGACCCTGATAATTATATTCATTACTTTGATAACTGGAAAAATACTAGAGCAAATTATCAGTGATTTTACATTTACCCAAAAAGCACAAAGCTTTTTGCAGAGAGTTAAGTCATACCGAAACAATAAAGTTTTTTTTTTTTTGTAGAGACTGGAAAAGGGCACATTCATACTGACTGAACATGTATAGATGCAATTAGACTGACTTTTTGTGCCATTCTTGTCAACACATCACAAAGTGATCTTTGAGGACTGTGGTTCTAATTTTTTTTTACATTCCAAAAATTATTGAGACTCTCCCAAAGAATTTTTGTTTATGTCAGTTTTATCTACTGACATTTATTGTATTAGAAATTAAAAGGTCCTAATGTTATTACAAAAATAATTTTGACCTCAAGGATCTGCTGAAAAGTTCTCAGGGCCTCCCTGCTGGTTGCTGAACCGCACTTTGAGAACTACTGGTTTAGGCCAAACCACTCTTGGAGTGTAACTCATGAAGGAGTGGCACTGGAAAGAAAGGAATTCAAATTGGAAAATTTATGGATGGTGCTATGTTGGGGAGAAGAAAGAGAAAGGAAAGAGTATAACAAATTGTGTCTCCTAGGGTCACTCTTGCGGCTTCATCATTCCATATTTTTAGTAACTCAACCTCAGACTGATATCTTGAAACCTACAATTTTTTCTTCTTCTTTTGGTTAGGATAAAGAAAACTGCTGAAGAGAGAAAAGGTATAAAGTTATTTCTGAATGTCAGATGTGAGAATCTTATAGGAGATGCCAGTTGAATGGGAGGTGACCAGGGAATGCACAAAATGCATACGGAGAGTACAGGGAAACAAAATCATGTCTTTACATCAATCTTTTCTATAAAGAATGTTGAGAAAATGGCTTCCTCTGAACCACCCCAGGTAATGTGAAGGTGAGGCATGACTGAAGATAAAAAAAGATCTGAGAAGTTGTGCTGGGACAGAGCAGAAAAAATTCAATTGTAATAAATCTCCAGAACCTTTTCCTAGTTCTCAAAGAATTCTTAAGGAAGGGGGACACATAAAGTAGCAGAGATACTAACAAAATTGTGTAATTTCTTTTCATTACAATCAAGTGCTCTCCTATAGAACTGGAGGGTGATGTGACTATCTTGAGAGAGAGAGAAAAAGAGAGAGAGAGAGAGAGAGAGAGAGAGAGAGAGAGAGAGAGAGAGAGAGAGAGAGAGAGAGATTGCAAATTAAGAGTGAGGATGGGAATTAGAGATTGGTGAGTCTTGCTTCTATAGCAACAAACTACAGATGAGCAATCTATCACTGCATCACAAGAAAGGTAAAGGACTAGCATAGGCAGCCCCAAGTTCCTGCCAAGGCAAATGTCTATTCTTAATATCTTAGAATGTAGATAATTCAAGGGGAGATGAACCTCAAAAATCTCATTTCCTTAGATAGTAAAAAGGTTCTCCTTGTAGCATGGTATTCTTAGAATAGTTAAAAAAAAAACCCCTTGACAGAGATCATAGACTCATAGAATGTTAGAGGTGGAAGGGAATTTAGAGCTCATTTGTCCAGTGGTTTCATTTTACAGATAAAGAAACTGAGATCCAGAGAGAGTGAAATTTTTAAAGTAATGAAAACATCTGGCACTTATGTAATGCTTTTAGGTTTACAAAGCACTTGACATGTTTTATGGTTTGCAAAACACTTTATATTTTCTTTTGGAGCTGTCCCAGCACAATTTCTGAGGTATCTTTAATCTTTGATCATGTCTCACCTTCACATTGTCTTCAGCAGTACAGAAGCAGGCATTCTATCCTCACAATGAGCCTAGTGGGATGAAAAAAAGTTCTGAGATAGTATATGATTTGTCCTGCGTCAAACAGGAAATAAAAACCTGAAGTAGGATTACATCCCAGGCCACCCTGAATTCAGGTTCGATTCTATTTCTGGTATGATATATCATGCTGCCTCTGCTAATGTATTAAAACACAGTTCTATTAAAAACAAGGCTGAAGGCAAAATAGATACTTCTATATATTAAGTTAGCAGGAGAATATTTCCAAGGGATGAAAGTAAAGACTAGGCTTTTATCCATATGCAGGCAATGCATCAGAGCATACTGCCCATATTGCATTTACAAGAATATTCCCAAAGATACTGAAGAGAGCCAAAGAATATAGCCCATAATAACAATTAGATCAGAAAATTGATGATATTTATAATCATAAGATATCACAGACAACAAAAGAGATTCCTTTTAAATGGAACATAGCAAGACACACTAGAGTCGCTTCTGAATCAGTTGTAAACCTCTGGATCACTGGGGGCAGGGAATCTTACTTAAAATCTTGATCTCTCTCATCAAAAGCCTGAATTGACTGTGTAGTAGATGATGAATTGTAGTGTGGTCTATTGGATAAGGTGTGAGACGTAATGTTTGGCTGAGGTCAAACACTGTCTCAGACACTAGCCATATAACCTTAGGCAAGGCCCTCAATTCCTCTGATTTTCATTTTCTCATTTGTAAAATGAGTATTCTCATATCAGTATCACTTATTGCATAGAGTTGTTGGAAAAATAAAAAGAAATAAACATACAAAGTGCTTCACCAACCTCAAAGTGTCATATAAATGTCAACTGTTGTTACTACTTTCCCAAAATACAATAGGAACTCAGTCTTTGGAACTGGTCAGATTTTATTATATTAACATTTGTTAGAATACTTTGTATTTACCAGATTCTCTGCAACAACTTCTCCATTCACCTTTGAGATTCATGTCTGGGTTACAGCACAGGATGAGTTTTGCCTCTGTCCACATTGGCTTCCATGGCTCTCTCAAGCAGTTTTATACCAAGGGATCTGAGCATGCAGGTATTGGAAGTAGCCTCCTGGCAGGCTGCACCATAGGGTCACTGTCAGTGGGCATAGCCCAACCCACAGATGTGGTGGAAGTATGTTTACAGGCCCAGGTTTGTGTAGGTGGCAGCCAGAAATACCAGGGCACAGTAGATGTCTATAAGACTATGGCCTGAGAGAAGGGGCTTCTGGGCCTATGGAAAGGCATTTCACCCAATGTTGACCAAAATGCTATTGTCAGTTTTGCTGAGCTTGTGACCTACGATCTCATCAAACATGCTTTCCTGAAGACCCACCTTATGATTGATGACCTTCCATGCCACTTCACATCAGCCTTTGGGGCTGGCTTCTGTACCATCATCATTACCTCCTCCATGGATGTGGTCAACAAGATACATTAACACTGCCGTGGGCCAGTATGGCAGTGCTACCGCTGTGCCCTCACCACGCATTGGAAGGAGGAATCCTGAGCCTTCTACAAAGGGTTTATGCCTTCCTTCCTTCTTTTGGGCTCCTGGAACATAGTGATATTTGTTATTTACAAGCAACTGAAACAGTCCCTGACAGTCACTCGAACTTCCTGGGAAGCTCTTTTCTGAGCTGTCTCCTGCTAGCTTTCTGCCTTATTCCCTTTGAGGCCAGACCTCATCTTGCCTCTCCTCCCTCCCATTATTCCCCTCTACCTCTCCTCTCCTGCCTCACCATTGAATAACCTTCCCCTCCCTTTTAGAATTCATCCCATTTAATCCTTCTCCAGCCCACTTGTTCTGCCCATTGCAGCCTTGCCAAATTCAATTAGATACGTACCATGAATGAATGAATGAGGGAATGTATTATAACACTACTAAGAAGGAAATTAGAGGCACTGGTCTTCATGTTTTAGGGCCCAAGTTGGTCACTAGTTATATCAAAGGAAGGCCTTCTTTGATGATCTTCTTTTTCTGCTCCTCCCAAAATGGCATGAAGCAGTGTGTATAATAGGGAGCAGAACTGATGTAATTGCTATGGTTAGGGATTGGAGGTTGCACCAATCAAGTCTTCTACTTTGACATAAGAATCCATCTCAGTGTCCACTATAAGTAGTCCCCTCCCAACCCCCTTCCACTCTCCCTTGCCACATACACACACATTATGCACACACCCTACCTTCTGGTGGACCTCCTCAGGGTTATAAAATGGATGAGATATTTGGGAGATCTAAATATAAAGGAATGCAATTTTAACATATTGTGTCATTAAGAAGTTTAGGGGCTTTTAGACACAATCTGGAGGTAGTGGAAAATTAGATGCAGTGTTGCATTAGACATGTTTTTAGTATTTTCTTCTTTTTGTAAAAGCTGTAATTTTCAGAGTTTAGAACCAATTTAATGTCCCTGGAGTTACAGCTTTTTTGTATCCATTGTCCATTAGGTGAATTACTAAGCCAAGAATGGAATCCATTTATAATGTATAAAATACTGTAAAATGTCTTAAAAACAGTCTTTGCAGGGGGAAGAAAAGCATCAGGAGTCCATTAAATTTGAAGACTGAGTTCTGAGGTTCTTCTTATAATCATATAATGGGTTTTTGTGCTTTGATAAGATGCATTAGATATTGGAAGATTTATTTAGAAGTTTGAATTCAATAAAAATTTATATAGAACTAATGCAAAATGCATTATGTTTGACATTTCAGACAGCTTTCAAAACTGAGTGTTTTGTCAAAAAACCCATTTTAATAATATTTATTATATTTTAATGCAAATTAATAAATAACCTATGAAATGCTTCTGTGCTATTTTTAAATGACAGTGTCACTATCACAGATATTTAACAGGTTTAAAAGGTTTGTCATCACCTTTTATAGATACCTATTTTGAGGAAAGTTTGATTGGCTGATAACATTAATGTGCCTTGGGTTAAAGAGACTATACACATAGATTAAATATATGGTATATGTTATATTCACATATATACTTAAATGCATACATATATAAACACATACATATGTTGTGATTAATTGGATATCAGTTAATCAGCAACTATTTACCTAGTGGCTCCTTTGTGTTTGCCAGAATGAGGATCGGTGGGGGACAAAAGATTAGTTTGATCTCTACCAACCTAATCCAACTAAGCAGAACAGCAATTAACAATATATTTTTTCTTCATCCACTTCTAAACAAAGAGGAAAAATTACCCATACTAGACTAGATAATGTCAGAGATTCAGTCAAACAAACAATTTCCAGAATATATTCTGGGATCACTATAGGTTTAGCCTAATTTCTTAAATTTTTTATCTTTATCTTAGTAATGTAAGAATCAATCACATGTGTTTTAAAATTTATGGAGTAAATGTATGTATATATAAGTGTAAATGTATACATATAACCATAAAATCCCACTTGATCTTCACAATAACCCTGTGATGTACTCATAATATTGATTAACATCCCTAACTTACAAATAAAGACATGTCATCTCAGAGGTAAAGTGGTTTACCTATAGTTATACAACTAGTCAGTCAATCAGTCAATAAGCATTTATTAAGCACCTACCATGTACCAGGCACTGTGTTAAATGCTGGGGATGAAAACAGAGACCAAAGATAATCCCTGACCTCAAGGAGCTCCCAATCTAATGGAGTAGACAACAAACAAACAAATATGTACAAATAAGCTACATACCAGATAAATAGGGAATAATTAAGAGAATTATTAAAAATTAACAGAAATTGAAATATCTCATCTTCCTGTAGAAGATGGAATTTTACTTGGAACTTAAAGGAAGCTAGGGGAGGCAGTCTTGTTCTTAATCTGGCCCTCCAGGCTTTAGTATTCTCCTCTATAAAATGAAATTTGACTCTAGGATCTCTAAGGTGTCTTTCAATTTATGTATTCTGTGATAAGATTCAGAGAAAGGAAAGTCTGTTACAAAAATTTATATACAGTCACCTGCTGTGGACAATAGTTAAATTTTCAGTATGAGCATTTATACCTTATAAATCTATAAATGTTGAAAATGTGTATACACACACACATATATAGGATTTTATATACACATGCACATATATACATAAATATATATGATATGTATATTACACACAGGTATGTGTATAAATGTATATGTGTGTATGTGCATATATATATACACATATATATGTATATATGTATATATACACATATATATGTATATATATACGCATATATGTATGTATGTATGTATATATATGTGTATATATGTATGTATATATGTACATATATATGTACATATATATGTACACATATATATGTACATATATATATGTACATATATAATATATATCTATATATATACAGTATGTAATGGCTATTATGTATTCATTAGTTAGTAGCCTGGCCTGCTCTAAATCAACATACAAAATTTCCTTGATTAGGATGTATAACTGAAAAGACTCCAAAAGCATTCACTATCCTAAATACTAATATAGTCAACTGTGGCCCTTACACACACACACACACACACACACACACACTGCTTGATTTTCTTTTATGTATTGCTATGTAGTTTAATGTATGAAAAAGTGCACAGCAGGTGACTATGTATAAATTATTTTATATATAAAAGCCTGGAGAGCCAGATTAAGAACAAAACCCAGATTTTATGTGAAAAGATGGAGTTCTGATCCCAGGTGAAGGGGGTCCTGGATTTCATGGAAAATTATACTGAAATTATATTCAAGAGATCTGGGTTTAAGTCCTAGATGAATCACTTATAGACTAGTTAATTCACTATCATTTGTTGAGTACCTACTATGTATAAAGCATCACCCTACATTCTACCCTCCTGGAACAGATTGTAATCCATATCCAAGTTTAACCATTAGACCATGAGCTCCTTGAGAGTCTTTTTTTTCCTCTTTTATAACCTCATCTTAGCATGGCACATAATAAGCATTTAATAAATGATGTTGACTTGATTTCTCATCCTGTATAACTCTTATCCCTGTTCTCCCATAGATCCTACTCAGAAGAGCTCACCTAAAATTCTGGGTACCACCTTCTACAGATTTTTTGACATTATGAATCATGTGCACTATCCATCGTTTGTCCCTCAGTCCCATTACTTTGGTTTACCTCCTTTTCTGAGTGTACATCTCTCTGATGATATTGCTTATTCAATTTCTACATAATTCTTTTTGGTCAGTGTGTTGCATACTGCTCATTTGTTTGTGACTTTCTATTAACCGTTTCAATTACCCATAACTTTATTTCTTCTGAGACTGCATCATGTGAAGACTCATCCATATAGTATCTTTGGAAGAATATTGCTGTTAAAAGACAAGACTTCATTTTGTAGAAAAACTAAAGATTGTTAAAAGCATGTTAGAATTCCTTGAAAGAAATCCGGTCGTTTTTCTCCATCCTATTCAATCCTTGTCACATTTTACTGTCCACAAGCAGTGTTTGTCCAGGACAAGTGTAGTGATGGACTAGCTGGAGCATCTGTCCATTTAACTATAGATTCTAGTGTAGATTAGGATTCTTTTCATCATTTCTTTTTCCTTTATGGATAGCTAGGCCACACTCTTTTGAGAGATTATGGATCTCATTAAGAGACTTCACGATGTTCGAGGTCTTTGTGCAATTACAACAATGCCTTCAACAAATATAAGCATATAAAGAATGTCACCATGCATAAGAAATCCCCCTTTGAGCTTATTTATTGCTGTACACCTCCCATCATCATGACAAATACTTTGAGTTAGTAAAAGTGTTATGCCTCTCTTGATATTAATAATCCATGGATAGTCAAACAAAGACTTTCAGAAATGATAATCTATAGTGTACTATAGTTTCCCAGAGTTGACTGAATATGTAGAAAATACAACACTCTACTCTGCTTACTATGTATTAACTATAAAGATAAATTGGATGTTGTAGTGAAAAATACCACACTAAAGACTTTCCTGTAACAAAGTGTCACATCTAACAGACACACCTTTGTTTGACTATTTTTGTGATGATTACATTACAGCAGTTAAGTTTCTTTAGGAAATGGAGATAGTATATGATGGTGTCTGTTATTTTGTCCATTTCCTAGCTTGTTTAAATAGGTCAGATTGGAGTGATTTCAATTCTGTGCTATATATATATATTTTATTTTTAATCTTTCTTCTAATTTGGTATTGGTTTTATTTTTTCCACAAACAAGTCAGTAATTTGACTGCATGAAAACAGTTGATTTAGAAATAGATAATGCTGTTATAATATACTCTGTTTTCAATTTTTGTGAAGCACAAAATCCTGAACTACACAATTCTCTTCTAGGAGGAGGTATTTTGGATTTATAAGTGTGAGGCTTCTGTTTAGTCTACAATCTTCTAACATCTCCTGTTTCATATACCAGAATCATGTTTTCAAATACACATAGACACCCCATGCACACATATTTATGTGTATATACGCATGTACATATATGTACACACATATGCACACCAGTTCTCCTCTGTGCCCACTTTTGCATTGTAGTCTGTAGATATTAAAATGTATGTTGATTTGATCTAGAGGATCTTATAAAGTACTTCATAAAATATCTCTCTGTTAATCCTCTGCAACAGTTTTTAGTGCATAAGTTACAATTATTTTCATGGTAGTTTGATGTTTACTTATTTTTGTTTTATTTTCACAGATATTTATAATGAATACTGCAATAATATGGGCAAGTGCCCCATGATATTTTCTTTTTTCTTTTGGATGCATAATAAAAAAATAACTCCCTTATTAATCTCTCTCAGAGAACCTGTAAGCTATACTTCTATGTAGTTTTAACTTCCTTTTGCCTTCTCATTGAATTCTTTAGGGATAATGTTGAGATGGATATAATTCAGTTCCTCAAGTAGAATATCTAGTCAATGGTCACATGACAAGGATATCTTTTGTTAATTATAAAATCAACAATTATATTAGTGTTTATAGATGGTCAGAAAGACATGTGATTATTAGCACTCTCTGTCCCATTTATCATCATCCTGACACCGTCACAACAAAAAAACTCCCAAGATGTCAAGAACATGAAGAAGATAACCATTTCAAAATGTGGGCAATTTTCATCACATTTTTTTTTGTCTTAACCACGATTATTTCTGTATCTGGAGAAAGTACTCACCCCACCCCAGTCAACATTCCTACCCTATAATCCTTACACAATTCTCTTTGGTTTCATTTCCCTTGACTCTCCACAAATCTGGCTTGATTAAAAAGTTAAGTTCACAATTATGAAACAAAAACGAAACTGCTGCCAGAAGTGAACATTGTTTCCTTAACCTTTAAGTCTAGGTTCTAGAGACTCTTGATGGCCAATTTGTGCTTTCTTGGTTTCATATGTTGCCATGATCAAGGAATGCATCACCAAGTGGTCAGTCAACTTGTGATAAAACTTCCCATACTTAGTTTGTCTTCAGAAGGCAGACATAATCCATTGTGGGAACTTAAATCTAAACCATTCCAGCATGGGAGAATCCTATTAAATGTCATCTTAGGAGTTGTTGGATTTGCCAAAGTGTTAGCTTTCTTTCCTGCATTTGTGTAATTTGAAAATTAGATAATCACTTTACCTATGCTTTTATCTAAGTCAATTATTAAAATATCAGAAGCTAGGAAGAGAAGCTGGAATTTATTCCTATAAAACTGAAAGTTGAAGATTCATGAGAAGATGGAGAGAAAAAAGAGGAGGCCGACAACAGGAGGTTGGGAAATACTTATCTCACCATACTGATAAGAGAAAATAAATCTGGTGTGAAGACAAAGAAGTGGTCAGAGTGATGACAGGAAATTCAAGAAAAACAAAAAAGAGTGGAGTTTTAGAGCCTGGAGACAGGGAGTTTCAGGAGCTCAAAACTGATGGTTGATATAATTAATAATTAAGAGGCAAGGAAAGTACAATATCATAATTTCCAAATAAGCATAGAATATAGAAAAATTAAGCCTTCAACAATGTCAAATGCTCTTTAATTTTTTAAAATACAAATTTATTTATTTTTAGTTTTCAACATTCACTTTCACAAGTTTTTGAGTTCCAAATTTTTGCCCCATCTCACCCCTCCACTCACCCCAAGATGGCATGCATTCTGAATATCCCTTCCCCTAGTCTGTCCTCTCTTCTATCTCTCCCCTCTTCTCTTATCCCCTTCCCCTTCTATTTTCCTGTAGGGCAGGATAGACTTCTGTACCTCATTTCCTGTATTTCTTATTTCCCAGTAGCATGTGAAAACATTTTTTTAAACATATGTTTTTAAAACTTTAGGTTTCAAATTTTCTCTCTTCCTCCCTCCCCACCCACCCTCATTGAAAAGGCAAGCAACTCAATATAGGTTGTACATGTGCAGTTATGCAAAACACTTCCATAGTAGACATGTTGTGAAAAACTAACTCTATTTCCCTTAATCCTATCCTGCCCTCCCATTTATTCTATTCTTTCTTTTGACCCTGTCCCTCCTCAGAAGTATTTGCTTCTGATTACCCCCTTTCCCAATCTGCCCTCCTCTCTATCATCCCCCTGCTCTCTTGTCCCCTTCATCCCCTATTTTCCTGTAGGGTAAGACAGATTTCCATACCCAATTGAATGTGTATGTTATTCCTCCTTAAGCCAAATCCTATGAGAATAAGATTCACTCATTCCCTCTCACCTTCCCCTGTTTCCCCTCCACTGTGAGAGACTTTTCTTTTCTGTTTTTTTTTGTGAGATAATTTACCCCATTCTACCTCTCCCTTTCTTCTTCTCTGAGTATCATCCTCTCTCATCCCTTAATTTTATTCTCCAGATATGACCCCTTAATCTTCAACTCACCCTGTGCCCTCTATCTATCTATCCATACATAAATTTTTTTTCCTTCAACTACCCTAATACTGACAAAGGTCTCATGAGTTATAAATATCATCTTTCCATGCAGGAATGTAAACAGTTCAATCTTAATAAGTCTCTTATGATTTCTCTTTCCTGTTTACCTCTTCATGTTCCACTGGAGTCCTGTATTTGAAAGTCAAATTTTCTATTCAGCTCTGGTCTTTTCATCAGGAATGCTTGAAAGTCCTCTATTTCACTGAATGACCATTTTTTCCCCTGAAGGATTATACTCAGTTTTGCTGGGTAGGTGATTCTTGGTTGTAATCCTATCTCCTTTGCCCTCCAGAATATTATATTCCATGCCCTGTGGTCCTTTAATGTAGAAGCTGCTAAATCTTGTGTTATCCTGATTGTGTTTCCACAGTACTTGAATTGTTTCCTTCTGGCAGCTTGTAATATTTTCTCCTTGACCTGGGAACTCTGGAATTTGGCTACAATATTCCTAGGAGTTTTCCTTTGGGGATCTCTTTCAGAGGAGATCTGTGGATTCTTTCAATTTCTATTTTCCCTTGGTTTAATATATCAGGGCAGTTTTCCTGATAATTTCTTGAAAGATGATGTCTAGGCTCTTTTTTTGATCATGGCTTTCAGATAGTCCAATAATTTTTAAATTCTCTCTCCTGGATCTATTTTCCAGGTCAGTTGTTTTCCAATGAGATATTTCACATTGTTTTCTAATTTTTCATTCTTTTGGATTTGTTTTACAGTCTTGATTTCTCATAAAGTCACTAGCTTCCAATTGCTCTATCTAATTTTTAAGGAAGTATTTTCTTCAGTAATCTTTTGGACTTCCTTTTCCATTTGGCCAATTTTTCTTTTTAGGGCATTTTCTCCTCATTGGCTTTTTGGACCTCTTTTGCCATTTGGGTTAGGCTATTTTTTAAGGTGTTATTTTCTTCAGCATTTTTTTGGGTCTCCTTTAGCAAGCTGTTGACTTGTTTTTCATGATTTTATTGCATCACTCTCATTTCTCTTCCCAGTTTTTCCTCTACTTCTCTTACTTGCTTCTCAAAATCCCTTTTGAGCTCTTCCAAGGCCTGGGACTGATTCATATTTTTCTTGGAGGCTTTGGATGTAGGAGCTTTGACTTTGTTGTCTTCTTCTGGTTGTATATTTTGATCTTTTTCACCAAAGTAAGATAATATAGTCTGATTCTTTTTGTGCTGCTTGCTCATGATCCCAGCCAATTACTTGAGTTTTAAACTCTTTGTTAAGATAAGAGTCTGCTTTCAATATGGAGAGTGTACTGTCCCAAGCTTCAGAGGTTTGTATAGCTGTTTTCAGAGATACTTGTAGGGACCCATAAATTTTCAGTTCTTCCAAGGTGGTATGATAAGGGGCGAGGTGTTTACTCCAATTCCTGGCCTGTGACCACAAGTACTCCTTTGTGTCCTGTAAGTGTGAGGAAGGGGTCCTCTCCAGAGCCACTACAAGCTCCACCACGCCAGCACTCCTCCTCACTCCAGCACCCCCACCCAGAACTGTGACCCAGATCCAAACACGGGCAAAGCAAGAGATTCCTGCCTCAGCACTGGCAAAGAGATCCCTGCAATCCCTCTCTGATCAGCTGCTGGATTCCCCCTCAGTCTGTGGGCTAGAAGGTCAGGAAGTAGGGCCCCCCCCCCCGGGCCAAGCTCTTGGGGAATGGAGCTGAAACCTCACCTTCCTCTCTGAGCACCACAGAAACAGACTTTTCCCACTGACCTTCTAAGTTGTCTTTGGCATTCGTGGATTGAGGAGTCTGGAAATCTCCACAGCTGCCTGTGATTCAGTCTTCTGAGACCTGCTCCAGGTTTGCTGCAGCCTGCGCACCCACGCCGCACTGTGTTGTGCTCCCAGCCCGGTGCGATACACCTTTCTGATCAATCATCCAGGTTGTCTTGGGCTGGAAATTTGTTTCACTCTGTCTTTTTGTGAGTTCTGCTGCTTCAGAATTTGTTTAGAGCCATTTTTTATGAGTATTTGGAGGGGTTTGGGGGAGAGCTCAAGAAAGGCATTGCTTTCACGCGGCCATCTTGGCTCTGGCCCCCAACAATGTCAAATGTTGCAGATACCCAGGAGATTAAGGACTGCTAAATGGCTATCGGATTTCCATGATTTGATGATCTTATAAAGAACAATTTCTATAGTGTGGGAAAGATGGAAGCTGGGGTGCAGCTGGGTAGAAAGGAACTAAAAGCATAAAATATAGATTCCTTTTTTCAAGAAATTTGCCACTATGTGGCATGTGATAGATGTGATGATCACTGGATGGGATAGGATGAAGATTGTTTTTGTTTTGTTTGTTTTACTACTGGGAATAGCTAAGTATGTTTAGGCAGGATGGAAAAAAAAACATAGAAAGGGAGAGATCAAAGATACACAAGAAAGGAGGGATAATTGCTGGAATGAGATTCCAGAGAAATAGGAGATACAACAGAGATGAGCTAGAGCCAGCTTGTACAAGCTGGAAAGAGACAATTGTTATACTTTTGGTGTGAGCATATACCTTATAAATTAGTAAATACTGCAAATCAGGGCTTGATTTATTTTCTTGATTTACTAGACTTAAGAAAGTGATGGAGAAAATGGCAACAATGCAGATTAAATTTAAAGTGTGTTGTGAATACTTTTATTTTTCCCTGAGAGCTACCCCTTTTATTGGAGATTTACCAGAACACCTCTGAGATGGGATTAGTGGCACAAGTGGATGGCTTAGCCTTGGAAAGATTCTGTCTACTTCTTTCAGAATTGGAAGAAAGAAGGAAAAAATGGGATTGTCTTACTGAGAAGTATTGTGGCACAGAGATGGGAATTACAGGAGCTCACAATGGACAGCCTTGATCTTATCAATAAAGTAGGAGGTAATGACCATTTCTCTGACTGTGTAGGACAAAGGAATACTTTAGATGCTTGAGTAGAGAGTCAAGTCAACAAGACGGGAAGTAACTGTTAAGCAACTACTATGTGCCAGGCACTGTATAAAGTGCCGGGCGTACAAAGAAAGGCAAAAATATTTACTTTTCTCAAGAAGTTCACAATCCAAGAGGTAGCCAATGTGAAATAACTATGTGAAAATAAGATATGTATAGGATAAATCACAGATTATCTCAGGGGGTTAGCAACAGCATTAAGGGGATTAGGAAAAGCTTTTTGAAAAAGTGGAATTAGCAAGAAAAATAGTAACAAAATTCATCTGGAAGAGCAAAAGGTCAAGAATGCCAAGAGAATACATGAAAAAAAAATGTAAAGGAAGGTAGCCAAGCTGTACTAGATCTCAAACTGCATTACAAAGCAGTAATCATCAAAACAATCTGGTACTGGCTAAGAAATAGAGTGGTGGACCAATGAATGTAATACATTATAGTAAATGACCATAGTAATTTGGTATTTGATAAACCTAAAGATCTAAGCTTTTGGGACAAAAACTCATTATTTGACAAAAACTACTGGAAAAAATGGAAAACAGGAAGGTAGAAACTAGGTATAGACTGATATCTCACACTGTATACCAAGATAAGGCAAAATGGGTACATGATTTGTATATAAAGAATAATTCCATAAACAGATTAGGGGAGCATGGAAGAATTTACCTGTCAGAGCTATGAAAAAGGGGAGAACTTAGCACCAAACAAGAGATAGAGAGCATTATAAGATGTAAAATGGATAATTTTGATTATATTAAATTCAAAAGGTTTTGCACAAACAAAACCATTGCAACCAAGATTAGAAGGAAAGCAGAAAACTGGGGGGAAATTAAAGCAAGTATCTCTGATGAAAGCCTCATTTCTCGAATATATAGAGAACTGAGCCAAATGTGTAAGAATATGAGTCATTCCCCAATTGATAAATGGTGAAAGGATATAAACAGGCAGTTTTCAGATAAAAAATATCGAGCTATCTATAGTCATACCAAAGAAAATCACTCTAAATCACTACGGATTAGAGAATTGCAAATTTAAACAACTCTGAGGTACCACTTCATACCTATCAGATTGACTAATATGACAGAAAAGTAAAATGATAAATGTTAGAGGGGGTGTAGGAAAACTGGGACACTAATTAACTGTTGGTGGAGTTGTAAACTGATCCAATCATTCTGGAGAGTAATTTGGAGCTATGCCCAACAGACTATAAAATTGGATATACCCTTTGATCCAACAATACCATAACTAGGTCTATATTCCAAAGTGATCAAAAAAGGGGGAAAGACCTATTTGCAAGGATATTTATAGCAGCTCTTTTTGTGGTGGCTAATAACTTAGAAATTGGGGGGTTGCCCATCAATTAGGTAATGGCTGAACAAATTGTGGTATATAATTGTAATGGAATATTATTGTGCTATAAGAAATGAGTAGGATGATTGCAGAAAAACCTTGAAAGACTAACATGAACTGATGCAGAGTGAACTGAACAGAACCTGGAGAATGTTGTACATAAGTAACAGCAATATTGCACGATGAACACTTCTGAATAACTTAGCTATTCTCAACAATACTATCATCCAAGATAATGCCAAAGGAGTCATGATGGAAAATGTTATCTATCTCCAGAGGAAGAACTTGTCATTTGAATACATACTATTTTTCACTTTCTTTATTTTTTGTTTAAGTTTTCTTCCATAAAATGACTAATACAGAAACATGTTTTACTTGATTGCACATGTAAAGCCTATGTCAGATTGCTTACCTTTTCAGGAAAGCTGGGGGTGGGGTGGTGGAGAGGAACAAGAGGGATAGAATTTGGAATGCAAAATCTTACAAAAAGAATGTTAAAATTTGTTCTTATATGTAATTGGGGGAATGTGATATTATTACAGAAAGCAATGTTATTTGCCTAAAAAAAGAAAATAAGAAAAAGTAGAATTTTACTGGAGTCTTGAAGGAAACCAGGAGGTAAGGACAAAGAAAGAGAGAAAAAGTTCTAGATATGGGGGACAGCCAGTAAAAATTCATATAATTAAGAGATGGAGTGACTTAAGGAATATCAAGAAGGCCATTGCCATTCCATTGCAGTGTGTGTGAAGGGGAATAAAATGTGTTGAGTGTGCTGGAACCAACTTGTACTGATTTGAGGAAGCTGATTATTAAATTTTAATCATGAACACTTTAGGAATTGGCAAACACTACAACTTATGGCTTGATTTATTGTTTTATCTGTTGTCTGGACTTAGGAAAGTAATGAGAAAATGTCAATCATTAAATTTAGAAGTATGTCATGCATTCATTTAAGGTGGGATGGGGTGAGGTGGGGAGGGAGTTGGTTGTTAAAATTTACCAGTGGGCTGCTAAGTGTAGAAAGATTGGAAATTAAATCTTTGGAAGAGTCACCTTGGGGGAAAAGAATGAAAACTGAGATAAGCTACAACAAAGCAAGAGATTTGTTTATGAGTAAATATTAGACACTTTGTTTATGGAGAGGTCATAAATCTGATGGTGATAGGAGCAAAACTTGTAGTTCCATTTATTTAGGAAACTCCCTCTACCAATGCAGTTCAGGGTCTTTTCTGTAATTTCTAGTCTTAGTGAGCTGCCTATACCACCAAGCAGTTAAGGGACTTGCCCAGGATTCTGTAGCTAGTAGTCGTAGTTGTGACTTGGTCTTCTCAGTCTTTCTGGCTTTGAGTTCAGCTCTCAGCCCACTAGGACACACCACCTCTCTGACTTCATAATGGTCTAACAAGATAACATTCTTCCAGGGGATACCTAATGACTCTGTATTGATCATCCTAATGACACAAGTGAATGACTTAGCCTTGCAAAGATTCTGCTTACCTCTTCCAGAATAGGAAAGAGAGAAAGGATTCTTTTGCTGGGAGGCATTGAGGAACAGAGGCAGTAATTGGGACACCTCACAATAAACAGCCTTGATCTTATCAATAAAGTAGGAGGCAATGACTCTGTGACTGTTAGGACAAAGAAATACTTTAGAGGTTTGAGTAGAGTCAAGTCAACAAGACTGGAAGCATTTCCTAAGCATGAACAAGGTGTCAAGCACTGTACGAAGTGCTGGACATACAAAGAAAGGCAAGATGTTTGCTACTTTCGAGGAGCTCACAATCTCACCGGTAGCCAATTTGAAAATAACTGTAAAAATAAGACATATACAGCAACACTGGCAGAAGATGGCCTTCTACTCTAGTTCACCTCCCTGGCCTTCAAAAAGTAGTTCTGCCACCTTGACAGTTGTGCAGTGCAAGAGATGCATTAAGTATCCAATAAGTGCTTATAATGAAGGAACCTAACCTTTTTTGAGTTTCTCCTTTTGGGACATAATCCTTCTGTCCTACATGTTTATTTCAGCTCAGAGAACAAGTTGAGGGTCTGTGAATGCTTTCCTGGCAGCAGTCTCAATTGCCGGACGTGACTTGTTTTCCTAAGATCTTGGTCCCTTTTTTATGTGCTACTAAAAACCAAAATAAAACCCCACAACTGCAGAAAGCAGACTAGAAATTCCTCCACTCAAACAGCTTGATGGCCCTACCTTACAGGATTCTGAAAGGAAGGGCTATTCAGGGATATGAAACACACAAGTGAAACCTGAGGAACACTTGCACCAAAGCCCATGTGAAGTTAAATTGGCAATCAGCTCAAACATTTCTTATGGCAGAGCTGCCTATTGGGTAAATAATATGCATTTTATAAAAACATTCATAAATGCAAATTCACACAAGAGATTGGAATGGCTCCTTAGGGTTAAATGAAATACATATTAGCAACACTTATGAATAGTAAATAGCATGCACTTTAAAAATGGGCTCAATATGTATTTACATAATAGCCTGTAAGAGTTCCACGTCAAGGAAATAATACTGTAGTTGCCCTTAAAAGTCTTTAATTACCTACAGTATTTGCAAAGAATTCTGTAATGGGTTTCTGGATTGTGTCCTCCACTCCTCTCTTCTGACATTCTCCCCTTTTCTTTTTGCATGTATCCATCCATATCTCTAATGTATGTATATAATGAAATTAATTTTCAAATGGCATTAAAAGTAACACTCATCTAAGAAGACTCGCCATGAATGCTTTCCATTATGCGAACAAGGGAATTTCACAGGGAAACATGAGATGCCAGGCTGATGCCTTGCCCATACAGAGTACCCCATAAAACAAACCAACCAAATCAACGATGGGGATTTTGGAGGGATATTGAGTCTGGAAACTATGTGCAGGTGATACTTCTTTGATTTACAAACAGAATTTCAGGGTTTTCAAAAACCAATGAATGATTTTGTCTGAATCTGGAAAATAATAATAGTATTAACAATATAATTAGATACAGCATCCTAAGGTTTGCAAGGCACTTCACAAAACCTTATTTCACAATAACCCAGGGTGTTAGATGCTATTACTTTCCTCCTTCTATAGATGAGGAAACTGAGGTAGACAGTGGTTAAGTGACTTGCCTAGAGCCATACAGCTAATAAGACAATATTTAAATCCAGCTTTTCCTGATTCCAGGTTTAGTGCTCTACCTATTTTCGGCACCTAGTTAGCTATAGCAGAACAATTGGCTTTACAGTCAGAAAACCTGAGTTTTTTTCCTAGGTATGTGACCCTAGGCAAGTCACTTAACTGCTCTGGGCTTTTATTTACTCAAATATAAAATGGAGAGAAAAATTTTTGCCTCCATTACCTCACAAGATTGTCAAAAGGAAAGCATCTAATGAACTTTAAAATGGTATAGAAATGAGTTCTTGTTTATTTGTGGTGACAGTATGCCCCCCACTAACTTAGCTGGAGACAATTAAGATTTAATTCCAGACATAAAACTGGAGCAAAAGGACAGTTTTGCTCAGCAAAGATTGCAATGTAAAGTAATGCATGATGCTCAGCCAGGGCTCTTAAGAGCAGTTGGCTGCCTGCATAATTTAATTTGATAGGCACTGTAAAAAAGTCCCTTGTCTCGAAAATAGTCAGTATTTTAAATTTTCCAATATTTGCAATTTTACCATTAGAGCTTCATTTCTTTAGATTCTGAAGTATTCTAAGCCTTAAGAGTCCACTAATCAAATGCAAATACCCCCTGAGAATAATACTTCTTACCATATATTAAATTGTTATCAGCCAACCTTCTAGCTTAGAAAGTAGAATAGCTCCCAAGGAATATGACACAGAAGAAAATGGGCAAGGGGTGGAGTGCAAGACTGGATACATGTGCACTATGTACATATACATACATGTGCATACATACACACAAATATATACATATATACACATATGCATATAGGTCACACACACACACACACACACACACACACACACACACATATAAGCAGGACAATCAGAATAGGAACACCAAAAAGTGATGGGGAATTATGACCAGGGATACCTAGGCTAGAGGATGAAAAGCCAAATTATTTGCAACACCTAAGGGGGAGATACGTTACTGCTTTAGTAAATGTCCTGACCCATTCCTCTGTGCCTCCTCTCTTTTCCCACTCTCCCTTCCCTATGTGAACTGCTGGTTCCTGGGCTCAAAGGTTACAACTCTATTCTAGCCCAGGCCAATTATTGATATTCATAATGACCCTGAATCATCACTCTATGAAAGGTCCGATAAAAATATTTTATTTCCCATGGTCTTGTGCAGTCCTACATCCCAATCAGAGCTGGACTTGGGCAATGATCTTGGGAACTGTCTAAGGAAAAAGGCAGGTTCAGTGGCATTGGGAATGTAAATCAGGAAGTGGTATTTAGATGTCATTCATCACTCTGTCCTGGGTACTTAGTGGCACTGTGGTACTGAAGATACCATTCTACAATGGAGCTGTAAATCTGAGGTCATGCTCACTTGTGATTATTAAAGATCCCCTGGCAATTTTTGCAAGAGGCAAGGTGTTAATTCCAACATCCTGGCCGAAATCCAGCTCAGGAAATTACTTTCTGCCTACCTAAATTACCCTTCAAGTTCCAATTGGAAATTAATTCTTGAGTTCTCTCCTGAAAAACATTACTGTTGTAATGCTGCTGGAGTGGAGTGGTTAGCACAAAGCCTTTAGTTTTCCCTCCTCCTTTCATCTTCCCCTCCTTACCACTCTCCCTTGCCTGGTACCACAAGCTCTGGAGGTACTCTCTCAACCCTCTTTAGCAATGGCAGGTTGGGTCCTAGAACAAAGCTGCTACTTTTTCCCCTGAGTCTAAGAATAACCTTTAAGAGTTGAACGTTTGTTTGTCTAATGCTATAACCAAAGGTATGATTGTAAATATTTAATAACCAGCTCTCTGAAAAAGAAAAGTTTGCATGATACACTTTTAAGTTTTATTTGCATGATTAACATTTTCACTATCTTTCTCTTAAATCTAGCTGATCAACAAAAAAAAGTTTGTGATGCATCAGCCATCAGTCCATTATAGTTACATTGCTAGGACACCAGGAGAAAAGTCCAAATCATGCAGATCCTTCAAAGTTCATGAGGCAATTCCAGCCAAGGGGGTGAGCATAAGATACCAAGACCAAGGCTGAGGGCTAGGATGTTGCTCATCTGACCTTGGTTTCCTCAACTATAAAACTGAGATATTAATAGCACTTACCCTGCAGAACAGTTGGGAGGATCAAAGGAAATAATATTTGTAAAAAAAAAAACAAAAAAACAACACACTGCCTTGCACATAGTAGGTACTTCATAAATATTTATTACCTTGCCCCTCCTTCATCTCACCTTCCCCCCACACAAATTGATTCCTTCTTAAGGATTTATCTGGAAAACTCTCTCCTCTCCCTTGCCAAGTACTCAATTGTTGGGAGTTCCTAAATTAGCTCTGGTTTTATACAGGCACCAGAGGATGTGTCCAAATCCCTTAGCCAATATGAAGAGACATCTTGTTCACTCTTAGGGAGGTGTCCAGGCCTTGTTCAAAGCTAATGAATAATCAATATATATTCACACTTGATAAATGCATCAGAGTATAGCTTATCACTTAACTTAAGTAGGGTTAATCATGGTCTCCCACTCTAACACTATAAACGGACCTTGGATTAGAACAATTTATTGAAACAATCTTGATATAAATTCAACGTAGGTATAACTAAAAACACTGCCAAGGGCAAAATGACCGAGGGCAGGTGCCCTAGATCCTAAAGTTTGGATGGCTCTCTACTGCGGGACAGTACGGAGGAGGAAGTGGGAGGGAGAGAAGTTAGCCGATCCTGAGCTTCATAGAAATACATAGAATTAAACCCTAAAGAGACAGCAAGTTGTGGAGAAAGTGAGTAGGATCCTTTTTGGTTCTAAACTTTCCTCCCCACTGTCCATCTCAAGACATGTTGCCCTCATGTAACCTTCCCCCTTTACAGCTTCCAAAGGTGTTGATTTTAATCTGATTTCACCTATATAAAATTATTGTGATTTTTCTAAGACCCTAATCTGATTCCTCCTGGAACATACTCCCTTTGGATTGTTCTAGGCCAATACCTCACTTTACAATAGATACGCATTTTTGAAAATATTTGCAGGAATTCGGTCATACATGCCCACTTATTTTCATTATGATTTCAGAAATCCTTTACCTTAATTATTGATTCTTAACCTGCCAGTGACAACTAACACTTTAAGTTAAAATTTCTACTTTGCATCCTTTTCTATATATCTAACTCAACCTCTCTGACAAGTAGTCAATATCTACTCAATTTAATTCAAATAGCAGTTAGTATGATCCTCCTATGTATAAGGCACTGTGTAAGTCATCAAGAATACAAAGACAAAGAATGAAAACTGTCCCTTCCTACACTGAGTCTACATTGGGATGGAAGGGACAGGATATAACCTAGGTTCTGGGTTCTAATCTCTCTGGAGCTTTTTCTACCTCTGTGACTTTGGGAAAACTACTTCATCTTTCAGGGTCTCAGTTTCCTTAGTGGCAAAAGCAAGACTTAGACCTAGGCTCTCTGACTCCAAATTTGTTATTCTTTCAATTGTGCTGTTTGCATTCCTCTTGAAAGAATGTCTGCCTTAGCAAAGAAAATTTAAGGAAATATAATAATACTTCAGTCCAAGTACAATGCCTCTCTTACTAAATTTCAATTTGTATCTATTACTATCTAATCTAACCTTATTGTTTTTAAATCTGCTTTAAGTATAATATCATAACCATTCACATCATAGGAGTTTAAAAAAAGACCCTGGTTTTCATTGATGCATGTTAAGACCAAATATTATATTCAATACCTAAAATATTATGTCAATAATAAGGGAGAGGCAATGAAGCCTGGGCCGGAACCTTCTAAGGCATTCATGACTTATGACATGACATAATGACCCCCCATTGGGCAGTTAGGTGGTGCACTAGTTAGAGTACTGAGCCTCAGTTCAAATCTGGCTTTAGAGTCTTTCTAACCCCGTGACTCTGGGAAAATACTTAACCTCTTTCTGCCTCAGTTTCCTCAACTGTAAAATGGGGACTATAATAGCGCCAATCTCCCAGGGTTATTGTAAGTATCAAATGAAATAATATATGTAAAGCATAGTACCTGGCATATAGTAAGTGCTAATAAATGCTTATTTCCTTCCTTCCTTCCTACATAAACAGCCCCCTGACTGACATTGATATTCATTCATTCTACATCTATTTATTAATTTATTAATTACCAATTAATTATTATTTATGTATATGTCAGGAACTGCATTCACTGATAATGAGAAACTCTGTCCAAAGATCAGTAAAGCACTTCTTAAATCAAGATAGGCTGGCTAGGTAGGGTTGAGTGAGACTGACCAAGATGATAATCAATCAACATATTAATCAATAATGTTTGTTGACTGACTGTAGTGTGTCAGGCACTTGAGCTGAGCACTGGGTAATTATAAGGCAAAAGAAATTTTTATATAGTTAGAGCAACTACTGTCAAGGGCCTTCTATGGAAAGCAGCCTGGGGAAGTGGAAAAGACGTTGCATCTGTAGTCAGAGGGCCTGAGTTCAAATACTGACTCTGTTATTATCTGTGTAACTCTGAACAAGTTACTTAATCTCTATGGGCCTCAGTTTCCTCATCTGTAAAATAAGGTAGTTAGAATAGATGATCCCTAACCTCTATCTCAAGTCTGAATTTATGATCTAGAGAGTTATGTTATCAGAAAGAATAAAAACAAAAATTTTAAATATCAAGTAGGATTATATTATGATTAAATGGACTACAGACCATGAATCAATATCAATAGAGACAGGAAATTTTATTTCATTGGGATAGGGAAATCCCAAGTCAAGAAATTTCCACCAATGTAGGTAGGCATCACTCCTGCAACTTAGGGTCTCAGAAAGTTAGTTACCTTGAGCACTAAAAGGTTAAGTGACTTGCCCAGGGTGATATCTTACAGGTGAGACTTGAACTAAGGTCTTTCTTACTTCAAGGCTACCTTTCAGTTCACTGCTTCCTTGTTCCTCTCAATTCAGTACTGAATATGAAAGTTCCAAATGGCAGAGAATCTAAGTTAATAATGGAAAGATTAATTGATTTTCAAAATGACACAAAGAATAACACAATTATATGCAATTTTAATATTCTCTTAGAGGTGGAGAAATCTAACAGATTTAAACAAATAAACAGATAAAACAAATGGAAATATAGAACTAAATACATTTGTTGGAGAATTTAAAGTTGTAAGACTAATGGCGTCCTAAAGGGAAATAAAATAAGATTTATATTTTTAGCATCATATGGTACCTTTACCAGAGGCAGAAACAGCTAGGTGGTGCAGTAGATAGAGTAGTGGCCTAGAGTCAGGAGGACCTGAAATTCAATCTCGCTGCAGACAATCACGAGCTGTATGACCATGGACAAGTCCCTTAAAGTCTATCTGACTCAGTTCCCTCATCTGTAAAAATGGAGGAAATAACATCAGCTACCTCACAAGGTTGTTATAATGATCAAAGAAGATAATATTTGTGAAGTACTTAGCACAGTGCCTGACACATATTAGGCGCTTAATAAATATTTGTTCACCTTCTTCTTTTACAATGTGAACAATAATTATATTGTTCAGACCTCAGGATAATCTTAAATAGATGTAAATATAGACCATAGCACAGTAAGAATGGTGATAAATATCTCTAACACAAGGAAAAGAGATAAGCCTATTTGGAAATGATGATTATATCAGGAATAATAAGTTGGTCAAAGAACAAATCATAGGAATAATTAATACACATATGAAAGAGAATGACAATGATAAGAGAATGTATCAAAATTTCTGGGGTGCAGCTAAAACAGTTCTCAAAGGATAAATTATATCTTTTTAAATATTCATTAACTTGACAGAAAAAGAGAATTGATGAATTGAGAAGGCAATTTTTAAAAAATCTAGAAAATCAACAAATTAAAAAGTACAACATAAGTGCAAATAAGGAATCTTTAAAATTATAGGAGAAATAAGTAAAAATAGAACCTGAAAAGACTATAGAATTTATATGTGATGAGAATCATGTCATAGAGCATATAACTATGGGCCTGTGCTATGTTCCCATCTAGTATATCCTCTGTTCTCGCTTTCCTAGTGGAAGGTTACATATGGCCACTATTATTGGTCTAATGATTCTTAAATTTTATCTCTTCTCTGCATCTTGGAAAGAGCACAGGAGTTGGAGTCAGGGAGACCTGAATTGAACCATTGCTTCAGACATTTGCTATCTGTGTCACTAGGTTAAGCAAGTCACTTAAACCTCTGTGAGACTTCATCTCCTTATTTATAAAATGTGGATAATGATAGCACCTCCTCATAGGTTGTTGTGAGCACCAAATATATGTATGTAAGGTGCTTTGCAAACTTTGAAGTGACTTATAAGTTTTTATTATTATTATTATTATTATTATTGTTGTTGTTGTTGTTGTTATTTTATCTGGGCTCTCCACAAAGATCTTTTATTAGGAGTTTATCAAAGAACAATACTAAAATGGACTGCTGGGATTCTGGATTGCATTTGGTGAAGGCCATTAAGAACAATGCAATGTGGACTTTTTTTTGTTACTCTTTAGTGCAAGGTAGCAGGAGAGGCACCGTGGGAAAACATACCTTTTAGTTAAAGTGAGTGTGGAAGAGAGGCTGTTGATTGTTTGCTGGGTTCCCTTGGAAAAGGAGGAAGGGTCAGGAATAAGCACATAATAATAGCAATAATAAGGAGGAAAACTGGCAACTAAGCCAAGAAGAGACACTCATTCAGGGAGCCACCGGGAGTGAAGAGAAATGGTTTCTAATTTCTGTTGTTTCCCCTGAAGCAGCTATGACTGCAATAAGCATATGGGCTCAGCTCCATGGGAAATACCCCAAGTCAGCTCCCTGCTACATTCACACACACACACACACACACACACACACACACATACAGAACCCCCAAACTAAAAGATAATTCTTACAAAGTTTCTGAAAATCAATAAATGTTTAGCTAATCTAACCAAAAAAAAAAAAAGAGTGAGCAAAAATCAAATTACTAAACTAAAAAATGAATGGGTGAAATCACAACAAACAAAAGAGGGGAAAAAAAGAATTTCAGAACCTTCTATACACAGGTATATATTTGAAAAACTAAGAATTTAAAAGAAAAATATTACTAATATTGATGCAAAAATCATAAAATGCTAGCAAGACTATAGCAATATAATTAAAGATTTAATCATTTTTCCACATTGGATTTATACCAGGTTTGCCAAGATTAGGAAAACAATTAACATGATTAGTTATATTACAAAGAAAATGTTCTACATTTTATTGTGCTAACAAATACAAAGGTAGGAAAGACTTTTGACAAAATGCGATACTGATTTATGGTCAAAATTCTATAAAGTGTGGGGATAAAAGGGTTATTTTTATTATGTTTAAAAGTATATATGTGTGTGTGTATGTGTGTATACATATGTAACACTTGCAATTACAAAGATTAGCTTTCCTAATAAATATAGATGTTTAAAATGGAGGCTTTCCTTTCTCCTCTACTATTTTACATAGGTATACAAATGTTAGAGGTAATAATAAGACAAGATAAAGCAATTAAAATAATAACATTGGCAGGGAGGAAACAAAATTTTCCCCTGTTGCTAATGACATATATATATATATATATATATGTATATATATATATATATATACATATATATATATATATATATATATATATATATATATATATATATATATATATACATATATATATAAAGTTACATATAGTAATATGTAGAATACAAATCCAATCCACACAAGTCAATAATATTTGTACATAATAACATAAATATTAATAAATTTTAGGAGGAATCAATTCAAAATAACTGCAAAATGCATATCTGGGAATTAATCTGCCAAGGCATATTCTATGCATATAAATTTAATAATAAAATACCATTTTAAAGAAATAAAGAATGATTAAAAGATACTGAGGCATATTCATTACTCATGGTCAAATCATGTCAATATAATAATACCACCTAATAAACTACCTAAATCACTGATTTGATGCTATACTAATTTAATTACCAAGAGGTTACATTGCAGTTTTTACTTATTGGTTGATTGATTGATTTGCCTATCTTTGAACCCCCAGAGCTTATCACAAAGCCTAGCACATAGTAGGCACTTAACGTTGACTAGCTAATTGATTAATTGACAAAACAATAACAAGACTATTTTAAAGGATCAAAAGGTCTTGAATTTAAAAAGAAATAACTAAATTAGTAGTAGTGAAAGAAACACTTTCAGACCTCAAATTATATTCTAAAGAATTAATCATGAAAATGATTTGGCACTGTAAAAGATAGAAAAGAAAGCAATTTAAATAATGGAAAAATAAAAATAATTGTACTCTGAGTTCCGATAAAACTCAGAGCATATATTACTTGGTGAAAATACTCTATTTGATAATGGGAAAACCAGAAAGCAGTTTTTTGGAAGCTATGTTTAGACTAACATCTCAAACTATATACAATATAAAAAGTCCTACACCAAAAAAATTTTAAAGAAAGGTTCAAACTTACCTTTTATAGCTATGGCTCAAAGGAAAACTATCAACCAAACAGCGAGAGAAGTGATCACAAAAGACAAAATAGAAAATTTCAATTATATGAAATGAAAAGCTTTTAGATAAACTAAATCAATGCAACTGAGACAAGAAAGGAAAGAATCAATTTGGGGGAAAGTCTTTGAATCAAATATCTATGAAAAGTCTCTGATGTACAAGATAAATAAAAGACTAGCAGAAGAATGGAGAAATAAAAGCCCACAAGGCCTCCATTTTGAACTCATTGACTTAAAGACCAAAACCAGTTTCCTAACCAGCAAGTGGTGAAATGATATAAAGAAGCAGATCTCAAAAGAAGAAATGCAAACTACGAACAACCATTTGAAATATTGATTCAAATCAGTAATAATAAGAAGAATGCAAGTCAAAACAAATCTGAAATTTTACCTTACAACCAATAAACTGGGAAAGCTGGCAAAAGACGTACAGAGTCGATGTTTGAGTGGCTACAGAAAGATAAGCACACTTATATGCTGTTGATGGAGCTATGAAATGGTTTAACCATTCTGGAAAGCAATTCTGGTATTATGCTTTTTAAAAGTTTCTAAAGTGTTCATTCCTTTTGATATAAAGATGCCACTGCAAGTCATGTAATAGATAGAAAGAAAGAAAAAAGAGGGGGCAGCTAGGTGGCACAATGGATAGAGCACCGGCCCTGGAGTCAGGAGGACCTGATTTCAAATCTGGCCTCAGAGACATAATACATCCTAGCTGTGTGACTCTGGGCAAGTCATTTAACCCCAATTGCCTCACTAAAAAAAAAAAAAGAAGGAAAGTCTAATTTTCAGCAAAATATTTGTAATTGTATAGTTGTGCTAGCAAAGAGCTGGAAATAAAATAATGTCTATGGCTAAAAACATTGTACTGAATGAAGGTAATGAGTTATTTACTGAACTGGAGAGATGACTAACATGAAGAATTCAGAGGAGCATGGGAAGACTTCTATATATTGAGGAGGAGTGACATAAACAGAACCAGGCAACCAATGTGCATAATGATAACTACAATGTAAGTAAAATAACAATAACAAGAAATATCGTACTGTGTAGTTATGATGACCAAGCTTGGCCAAGAGAAGAATTAAGAAAATTCCTTGTTGCCTTTTCTTTGCTGAGCTAGGGGATTGTGGGTATATACTATTGTATATATTGTCAGACCCAGGAGATATGTTGTTTTGGGTTGGTTTTTTGTTTGTTTTTAGCTGAACTGTTCTTTTTCATCTTTCTTTTATATTCTTTGTTATAATGGATGGATCAAAGGCTAAGGGAGAGAGAAAGCCATATTAAGAAATGAAATATATATATAAGATATCAAAAATAATTTTAAGAAAAAGAAATAGATGACTGCTGTGTTGTTTTTGCTTCTGGCACTACCATCTTGACTTCTTAGATAATACTTAAAATGGAGGACAATTTTTTTTTCGCTCTATTTTATAGCTAGCATTGCCTTATATGTAATGCTTAACCTTTCATAACCATGACTGATGACTTTGACTTTGAGATTGTGGAGTCCTCATATGACCCTGTCGTCACACTGGTCCGGGAACAGTAACATCACACGCTTCTTGGTAGCTCACTAATTGCAGCTCTCCTCTGCTGTTGGCAGTAATTGCTTTTCTGTTACTAATAGTGGGAAATGTCTTAATTCGCTATGCTTTCAACTACTCTCTCTTCATGAAGCTTTTTTCTCTTCCATGTGTCCTTTTGAACATTTTAAAATACATTCAGATAGAATAGAACCACTTTTAAACATAGACACAGACTGCCTTCCTCACAAAGTATCATAGAGCTCATGCACAGGTATCTCAGAATGGAAAAAAAGGTCCTCAAGGCCTTCACTTAGAACCTGTCGACTTAAATCTGTCACCTTATTTTCCACAGAATTCGAACAAGTTGGGTTTTGTTGTTTTCCTATCCAAAACAGATCAGAAATAACAGATTGGAAGGGACTTGCTGCTAGAGGCAAAGACACTTACAGCAGCAAGAAGTGACCCTTGACAAAGAAGGAGACAGAACTATAAAAAGCAGACTCAACCTTGAGAAACATGGCAATATGGGGTCATTTATACCTCAATGGCTGTAAGGTCATTTATTATTAAAAAAAAAAAAACCTCCCCCAGCACTAAAGGCCTCTAGCTCTTATGACATCATTTTGTAACCTAAGGCGGTAGTTGGGGTCACTAATACTATCGTGAGTTCATTTTGCTTAATTTAATTCCTTCCCCCAAAAAAACCTCTGGATGATCAACACTGCCCTTGCTGACACTGTGACCCTGGTAGGCACTTGTCCTAGAACTTTCAAACTTGGGATGCCGTGAGAAGGTGACAGATATACTTTCCATACTAGTCTATAACAAAATCTGCCAAGAACACAGTTGATGTATTATCCAGTAGAGATCTGGAACCAGCTTTCTGAGCTATTGAGAATAGACATATTTCAGAGATTTCTTTGAAGAGGGATCAAGCCAAATCAGCAGAAGGCATCAGTCAAATAATAACTCGGGCCCTTTGTGCCACTGGTACCCTGGCATACAATGTGTAACTGGATTCTAACCCAGTACCATAAATGATATTCGTCTTGATTCTGAATCATACAAAATGAGTAGAACCTGATCACTATAGTCTATTTAGGAAGACAGGGAAATGAATAATCCATCTTTGAAATATTTCTCTAGGAAATTATAAAAATCCAAATATTACTTTTGTTACTTAAAAGGCAAGCTTCTGTTATCTGGAAAACTCACTTATTTGGGACACTTCTCGTTCTTTCCTGTGATACCACATAAAGTGAGGAGGGGGATTGTTATATCTCCATATTCACATGGGTTCGTCCCTAGGATTTCAGTGCTTTCCAGAGCCTGACATTCTATTTTTGCTTAAGGACATGAGGATATGCAGCAACTTGCCCTGGGTCAAGAAGCAGTTATCAGCACAGCCCAAATTAGAATAAATAATCCCCAAGTTACCAAATTATTGGTTTGCTATCTAGCATTTCTGCTTCTAAGTCCCTCGAGTCTTCCCTGCCTCAGCTGTCCTATTGCTACAGTAATCTCTTCCCCTTATGTCACAAAATTTGTCTGCAAAATTGTCACCCCTGACCACCATCGGGAGAACATATACCTTGATCAGCCCTTTAGTGGATATATGAATAAAGCCAACCACAATCACCTCATCCTTCTCTTGACCAAAGAGCTCTCCCTGAGAAATTATTACTCTGAATTTAGAGTCTAGAATTCCTGTTCTCTGTTTGCCAGATCACAAAGAAAGAAATGAGAGGTACTTGAGTCATAGAAATACAGAATTTAAAACTTATCGGGGGGGGGGGGGAGTATGGGAGAGGCACATGTTATGGGAGATCAATTGTTCACTCCAGCTTCTTATTTCATAGATAAAAGAAATGGGGGCCATGAGAATTGTCCAAGTTATTACAGATACTGTATGCCAGAGTCAAGGCTAGAACTTAGGTCTCCTGACTCCATTAGCCTTTCCACACACCATGCTGCAATCCAAGCAAGAGAAATCCTGCCTACCAGTTCCTGACTGTGTGTGAGGAAGGTAGATAGATTTCAGTCAGACAGGCAGTCAATAAGCATTTATCATGAGCTTACTACGTATGTGACAAGTACTGTGCTGAGTTTGGGGTATACAAAAAAGGGGGGGAAAACCAGTATGGTTTCTGTCCTTGAAGAGCACACATTCAAATGGAAGAAAGTATCTGCTATGTGCCAAGCCTTGTGCTGGGTGCTTTATAGATACTATCTCATTTCAGCCTCAAGGTGCTGCTATTATTGTCCCTGTTTTACAGCTGGAGAAACTACATCAGACAGAGATTAAATGACAGGGTCACACAGAAAATAAGTATCTGAGGTTACATTTGAACTCAGGTCTTCTTGACTCTCGGCCCAGCACTATATCCATTGTACAATCTATGAGAAGTTATCTCAGAGGGAAGGCACTAACAGGAGAGTGGGGAGGAGACCCTGAGAAAGGCCTCTTTTGCAAGATAAAATTTGAGCTGATTTTTGAAGGGAGTCAGGAGTTGGAAGTGAAGAGTGAGAGAATTTCAGGCACGTTAGCCAGTGGAAAGTCAATTAAAGTATTTTTGATGATAGTGAATAATATTATGTAACTCACGCAAGAAACATACAGCAACAGAGGTCACCTTTTTCATATGACAAGCAAGCCATGAAATGAAGACAAGCCAAACATGTTTGCTATTGTCATGGAGGAAATCCAGTGCAGATTCCAAGTTGAAGAGAAACCCTGTAGATGGTGAGGTCCTCCAGGTTCTGCTGCTTATTCATGGCATTATTCTGATTATATCAAGTTCCAGATCATGGCAGAGCCTCTTCATTGAAGACCATAGCCATTCGAAAAGATTTGGCCTAAGTGGAAAAAGAACACCTATTGGCCAAATTGTGACATATTGGGTTGAATAGACAGCCTATAGAGCTCAGTCATCAGTGAATACTTGTGTATTCGTGTATATGTGTGAATGTACATGTGTGCAGGTTTTTATATATTTATATATTTATATTTTAGGCAATATGTTTATTTTGGACCAATATATTTATATATTGGGCAGATACTATAAAGGGGCTGTGATCTGGGCCCAGCTTTTTTTTAAAGGAGGCCAATGGGTTGGATTGCTTTTGGTAAATTTGACAGTTCTTCTAATTACCTTAAAGCTTCTCCTTTAAACAAAGGCCAATCCTTTTAATACCACTGTCTTTCTGGTGATGTCATATGACTCTGAGTCATGGAACACTATTGATGGTGAAGAAATGGAATTAAGGATTAACCAAGAAACAGTGAAGAGGCTGGTGGTGACAGATTCCAACACATTAAAAAAAGGAATTGCATAAGGAGAAGAGGTGTAAAGTATTTAATAAAATAAACATATGATTGAAAAAGAAGATGGGCTGGTCCAGCAGGGAAAGCAAAAGATAATAGATAGCTCATGTCTTCCATTAGGTCTTTATGATGTCAACAGAAAGAAGAAAAAGCCCACAACTCATTGCATACACTCACCACAGCGAATTTCTGTGAGGACATGGATGAGAGTTTCAGAATAGGGGCAAACACGGAGAGATTTTGATCTGCATCACTGGAAGGAATGTTAACATTAATAAGATCACAGGTCTATTGATATATTGGAGAATTATGTTAATGGCATATAAAATATAAGCCAATTTAAACAATTGATCAGCAATTGCTTAAGATAAACAGACACTAAAATAATATAGAATAAACTGACAGGAATATAGGAAAATATATCTGGAGTGAGAAGGGACCTTAGAGGTCATCCCATCCAACCCCTTCACTTTGAGCCTTTATTCTTTAGGCCTTGGTTTTTGAGACCTAAAGAGGTCAAGCAATTTGCCCAAGGTCAGACAGGTAATAAATAAAAGAATTGGATTTCAAACTCACATGCTGTGACTGCAACTTCAGCACTCCTTGCTTTGTGCCTCATTGCCCCTACCCCCACCACATACCCCAAAATTATTTTGTATGTATTTATCTGTGTAACAAGTTGTATTCCTCAGGAGAACATAAAGTCCTTGAGGATGGGTACTTGTCTTTGCATCCGCCACTATCTAACACAGGCACATAGTAGATATTAATAAATGTATGTTGAATTAAATTACGATGGTTTGGGATGCAAGCGTGCAATTCTCCCTCCTGATAGAGCATGTGCATATATACAAACAGATAATTCTCATTCTACCTCCCTGAGTTTTGATTTGTGTAGCATCTCGTGTGTGAATGGTCAGTCAGTAAGTATACCAGAAGAGAAAAACAAGAAAATGAAAAGGGGCCAAGGGATCCTGAAATTCAGAATATACATCCAAAGGGAGGAATACAACTTCAGGAATATCTACAGGTGTGGGTACGCAATGCTAAGGAGAATAAATGCTCATTAATGATGTTAGAAACTAAAATGTATACCTATGTGCTAAATTAGAGAAGTAAAGGACCATTGCACTCTTTTGTCAAGAGAAGCACCATACAGCACTAGTTGTACTGCATTCACCCCTCAGTATTACCCTCAAAAGATGAGACTTGGAAACTGGATTTCACTTGAGTGTGAAATGTTCCACCCTTCACAGGAAAGGTGGGGGTGGTTACTAGACATGTTCCTTCAATTGTCTGCTTCCTATTCATTCTAATGGGCTGGCAGAGTGACTTATATTTGGAAACTGAATTTCTGCTCCTCCTGAACTTTAAAAAATGTGAGGTTGCCAGTTCCTACAGGTTGAAAATAGCACTGTATTATTTAGCCAAGCATTTGCAGATTTGAAGTGCTTTTTTAGAATGAAAAATTGAAAAAAAAATAATATGGCAAATGTGTCCAGGATACCTAATGGTAAATAAACCTAGAGGGATTGGGCTTTAATGGTTTTATGTTCATCTTTAATTTTATTCCCAAATATCCCTCTACATGTATGTGCATTTTAGACATACGAACATATCATGGGGAAAGCTAGAAATTAGAGAGATCTTCCTCATATTCCAAGCACATTTGGATATAGTCTCTCAGAAGCCTTTAAAAAAGTGTCAAAAGCTGTTTTCTATGAACTACTTTCTGACTGAAGCTCTAGGAAGGTGCTCTGTGCAGAGCTGAGGCAGTTCAGTACTTAGGATAAGAGGATCTCATTTGATCCTAATATCAGTTGCAGAGGGTGGAGGGGGATGATGAACCGACACAGCAAAGCAAGCTTTTCTTAAGAACCTTAGCAGTGCCCATCTACACATAAATAATCAATGTGCTAGCTGGAAATCATTATTTTATTTAGTGATATTTATTTGTCACTTATCATGTACTGTCTTACTTTTTCACGTATTCAATTCTTTTGTCTCTGAGACCGTAAGTTCCATGGGAATAGGGTTTATGCCTTATTTATCTTTGTATCTACCATGGTGCCTGTTTGTATTGAGGTCAGAGCAGAAGCTCAATACATATTTGATGATTGTCTTACATTTTCATGAAAGAATATCCCATTGACATCTCTCTATCCATACTTAGTTTATTCATTAATCCTCCCTGAGCTTCAGTTTCCTCACCAGTAAAATGAGGGGGCTAGTCTAAATGGCCTCTGAGGGTCCTTCCAGCCCTAGGTCCATGAATCTACACACATAGTGAGGAATAACAAAGCTACATCCTTTTAAAATATTCTACAGTTCAGGCATTCCAGCTATTCAAACTATCTCCCACTCCTCCCAATCCAGATTGGTCTGAATTAGTTGTATCTTACTTCACGTAATTTGTGATGTTAATGTACTCCAGAACTATTTGGATTTGTAAATGTTATTTACATACATGTTGGCACATTGGAATAGAGGTGGGAGCTATAGTTTGAAATATGAGGAGAATAAGGATGGAGGAGGTTTAGGGTGCTCAAAACTTTTGGGGGTAGCCTGTGAAGGTTTCTTTGAAGATATCAGTAATTTTTCCATGATAATATTGTTAATCTCTTAAATTTCTATGGTTCTAATGCCAGCTTTGCCATGATAGAGACAAAGGTCGACTTCTTAAGCACTTAAGGACTCTTCCAATAGCAAAAGAAGAAGGTTCATGGAGGCCTTGAGCTTAAAGGACCAAAAAGGCCATTAACACTTTACTGAGTAGTTCTTTCCGCTCTAGGCAAAGTTGTACTTCTAGGCTCACACAACAGTCAGATCTCAATTTAAGCCAATTCCATCCTCCTACAGAGGAGAAAACAGGTGCTTGGAGGATAAGTGACTGACTAAAGGTCTTGTCCAAAGACACCACGTAACTAGCAACCCTGAATCTTGAATCCAGGTCTCCTGCTTTTCAGTACAATGTTTTTTCTACCACCCAGAAAATGCTCCTCACCAACCAGGAAAGACAAAGCAACAATATCGTATAAACATAAAACCACTAGTAAGTGCAGGGAGAGGTGATTTAAACAGCCTTTTGAATTAGTGACAATATTTCCAAATTACTGAATTTGTAAATATTCTTTGTAAGGTTGTTTCAATTTTATGAAAGTTAAATAGTACATTTTACCTCTTAGAGTAGGAGTCTGCTAAATGCATGTTGAATCTGGCACAATAGAAAGAACAGTAGTTCTGGAGTCAAGGGACTAGAGTTCAAATTCTATTTTTGTTGTTTACTGTGACCTAGGCAATTCATTTAATCTCTCTAGGCTCCAGTGCTTAGCACATTATTTGACACAGAGTAGGTGCTTAATAAATGTTTATTGATTGATTGATTGATTAGCTCATGGATAAATGATGGGGTTAGATTGTATGACTTCTGATGGCTCTTCCAGTTCTAGATCTATGATATTATGAATTATTTATTTTTATTCACATTTATATCTTCACTAAAATTGTAGCATGGAGACCCCCAAATCCTTAATGATTATAACAGCAGAGCACAGGCTCTTGTTTGTTCTACTACACAGACAGACTACAGTCTAGGTAAAACCATGTGGCTGGATTTAATTTTGTTTGCTCTTAAAACTTCACTTCTTGCAAATAGACAGTTTGTTGGCATGATTAGGCATTAGAGACAAAACAACTTAAAAAGAAACCAAGGACTGTGGAACTTGTTTCAAATAAGTAGAGAAAACAAGAGAACCTTTCTGTGACCTGCAAAGAGTGGGCTGTGCTTCCATCTCAGCCAATACCATGTAACATCTGTCTGCCCAAAGTGCAAGTCAGTCTTCTACAGGGGAAAAGGAGAACTGGAGGTGAGATACATATCTACTCTTCAGATCATCAGGGAGAAAGATTTCCTTGAAACCAAATGACTAAACTTACATAAAATGATCTCCTAGCCTTAAAGCTTTGTACAGCTTCTGTATGCTACTACTAATAATAATGATGACAATAAATAATTGAAGAACTGTTCTGAGAGAAAAATAAAGGGGAAATGCACAAAGGAATATTCATTTGTGTCAGAAGATTATAGAGTGGAAGTATGTAACACAGAGAAGGAAGAGAAGAAGGAGGACTGAACTTTTGAATTCCTAAAGTGACATGGCACTCTTCTTTCCGGGGGAGATTTTGAGTCACCACTGGAGGCAGGAGCTTCTTACACTTCAAGAAATGATTATGTGCAGCCACAGGTACTGCAAGGTTCAAGTTTATTTAAGAATGATTATAGGAATAAGAGAAAAAAATAGTGGTGATTGGTGACTTCCTGCTTAGGAGAAAGAAATCACAGAGTTAGCAACTGCTGTCTTCAGGGCATGGAGGCATAATATGATGGAAAGCCACTTGAAAATTATCAAACCTCACAACCACTAATCGCTTCTTGTGTTAAATGTAGGGACAAATGATACCAGCAGAAGGGATTTAGAAAGAGTTGCTAAGGATTGTGAAAACCAAAAAAGAAATGAAATGAAATGAAGAACTTTAAAACATAGAAAGTATTTGCATTATTATGAGATTGAAGGAAGGAATTTGAGAAGAAAAAGACAGAAATGAAATGTTAATAGTTGGCTTGGATAATGATGCCTGCAACTATGATTTCAATTTTAAACCATGGATTAAAATATAGGAGTGATGAGCTCTTGGCAAGAGATGGAATATACCAACCAAGAACCAGTAAAAACATATTTGCTTGAAATTTTGTTCATCTAATCAAAAAGAAATTTAAATGAAAAAGAAGGGAGAGAGAAAATTGCCTAGCTATATCTATTAGCCTCAATACTTTGAAGAATAGCTATGCTTTCAGAGGAATAGTAACAGTAAAGATTCCAAGAAAAGCATAGGAGACAAAATTCAAGAAAGCAATAAAATACATCCTCAGATAGCTACATATAAATGCAAAAAGTAGAGTTAACTAACAAGACAAAATATAGATCCTAATTCAGTGAGGTAATTTGACCTTGTAGGTATTATGGAGACTTTGCAAGATGGAATTACTGACTGGAATTTAGTTATGAAAGATTAAAACTCATTCAGAAGAAACTGATTAGGTTTTTTTCAAAAAAAGGTAAAATAGCATTTATACTAAGATATACCCATGCCAGGAAATCCTGGGACATGAAGAGAGAACCAAGATAAACAGCAACTAACTGAGGATCAACAGAGATAAAAAAGGAAATGATACTGTTGTAATAGCAAAAGGATGAAGATAAAGAGTCTAAGAAAAGGCCATGATCCTGACATTGAAACACAGTGTAGCAATGGGAAACTTCAACTGCCCTTCAGTTGACTATGCTCTTTTTCTTCTAAGAGCAGAGCAACTAATGAAATTGTGACTTGCCTTATTGGTCAATTAGTCAATCAGTAAGCCCTTATTAAGGGCTTATATTATATCAGGCCCTGAGAATAGAAAGAAAAAAATGAAATATTCCCTACCTTTCAGTCAATTAATAAACATTTATTAAGTGTCTTCTATGTGCCAAGCACTGTGTTAAACCCTTAAGTTGTTAACGTGTATGTTTATAAATTTATATATGTATATATAAACAGGTATATACACACACACACATATGTATGTATATAAAATAAATGCAAGGTAATTTGTGTGTATGTGTTGTGTGTGTGCCAGTAGCAACAGGAATCAGGAATGCTTCATAAAAAAAGTGGCATTTTGCTCAGTTTCAAAGAAAACCAGATATTTGTAGAGGCAGAGGTAAGGAGGAAGTATGTTTTAAGCACAGGAGAGAGTGGATGCAAATGCACTGAGATGGAATAATGATAATTTAGTTGATGGAGGAAGCAACAAAGGGAGCTGCTACTAGGGAAATAGCAGAGGACCTGGGTTCAAATGCCACTTCTGATGCTTGCTACCTTTGTGACATCAGATGAGTCACTTCACCTCATGGACATTTGTAAAAAGGAGAAAGTTGTACAAGATGGCTTCTGGGGTCCCTTGCACTTCCAGATCTGGGATCCTGTCAGCCTAAGACAAGCAAGGAGAAAACGGATTGCTAATGTTTTTAAAAAGAACATAAACACTAGGAACAAATATCTACTGCATCATAGAGTTTGTGGTAGAGAAAGAAAGGAGAGCAAATCATAAGTGGATGCGTACCTTACATTTTAGAAGAACAGATTGCAAAGGGTGGAGAGAAGGGAAAGACTTACGTAATACAGCACCACAGTATTTTGCAGAAGTTGGTACAATAGGAATGAAAACCTCTAAGGAATAAAATTCCATAGACACAAGTAAAATGGTATGTAAAGAGACCTGTGGGTACCTAGGGAACTCATTGACAATCTCAGATGCTAAAATGACATACAAAAGATGGACCTATAAGGGTGATGTTAGCTTAGACAATCAGTTTTAAAGTAAATGCTCAAGATGCAAGCCTTGATCCATTGAATAGGTAAGGACACATCTTATTTTATTCTCAGAATGTACAAGGTCTGAAAAAGTCCTGTACTTCTCCGTTGGTGTGACAAGAAAATTTTTTGGATTGGCTGAAAAAATTGGTCATTCCCTCTAGGATTGGTTTAAACCACGAGGCTAGTAGAGAATTCTGAAAATTCAAGTACCTGGAAGTTAAGAGGAGAGTGTTCTAGCTAAATCCTTGAGGAAGAAATTATTAGGGGAGGGTAACGGAGCTCTTAGCCCAGGCCCTTGTCTTATTCTCCTCTTAACTCTTGACCAGTGGAACTTCAGGAACTTCACTGAGTTCAGAGGATTTGGACTCTTTCATCAGTGTACTAGAAGCATCTTCAAGGAAGCAAAAACTGGTGGCAAGGTCTGAATGGGGAGCCAAGAATGAACTGGAGAAGATAAAGAAAGATAGATTCAAGGCTTTGCAAAGAGCCCGATGGGAAAGACAAAAGCAAAAACAGACTACATCATACCAGAGGGGAACATTGTGAAGACTAAAGCAAAGGAACCCTCAGGAACTATGAGGTATCCTTTTCTTATATGCACAAACTTGAATCCACTTTCCCTTAAACTCTACACTGGTGGTAGAGTGAGTCATTGAGATGTTTGTACCAACTGCAATGCCCTTAAAAATATTCATTTATAGAAAGCTAATTAAGTTTGATTAGCTAATCGATGTCAAATGATAATCACGGTAACACACTGGTGAGGGCTTCTAACATATAATATGAGAAAAGACAATCCCTAAGCCTTCAGGGTTATGCCTAGAGTCCTCAAGGGATCTAGTAACATTACTCTGGGACCTTAGTTGCCAGTTATTGAGTAGAGGTTAAGAGATGGGGCCCAAAGCATGTACTAATTAAGGGCATGTAATTAAGGATGACAATAAAAGAGTACCAAGGTCTTATAAGACTGTGATTTGTCCTTTGTTCTCGAAGAGGACCATGACATTAGGAAGATGGTGCCATGACTTGCAAGTGAATTGGATTTGAGTGAGGGAGGACTGTGCAAAGTCACCAGTCTTACTTTTTCCAACAGAGCCATCTGGGTCCAGTAAATTTTGATGGCCGAATCCTATAAGATTGCTGTAGTTTCAAAAGTACTAAAACCCATAATTAAGGAGCTAGAATGATGGTCTGAAGGAAATAAATTTAAATTTGTTTGTTTATTAAATTAAATTATTATATAATTATTATTAAATATATGTAATTATTATATTTATTTTTAAATATAAATTTATTATTAAATTTATTTAAATTGAAATTTAAAAAGAATAGGTTAGACATGATGGTGTGTATCTATAGTTCTTGTTAATGAAAAAGAAGAGGCCAGTATCACTTGTATTTGTGAGTTTTGTGCTACAGCATGGCTAAAGCCAACCCCAGGTCTCCACTAAGTCCCATTACTCAAATAGTGAGCCCCAGGGGGGTGGATGTGTGTGGGTGGCTGCCTAAAGTGGGGAGGTCGGCACCAGCCCAGGTCAGAAACAGAACAAGTTTATCTCTTGCAAGTCAATAGTGTTGTTGGGCCTGTAACTGAGCACTGCAATCAAGTCTGGGAGAAATAAGGAGGTCCAATTTTAATAATAGTGTTAAAAGTGGTGATGATGATGACAGTGACAATAAATATAAAATTTTAGACACTTGGATTCTAAAAATCAACTTCAAAAACCCAAGATGAGTGAGATGGGTGAGTTGAGGATAGATAACCACCCCTATAGAAAAAGACCTAGGGTTTTCGTTTTTCAAAATCTCAAAATGAATCAACAGTGTGACTTGATAATAAAAAAAAAGCTGTTATTGTCCTAAAATGAATTATGAAAGGCACAATGTCCAGAACAAGAGAAGTCTCTGTCAGACTGTATTTGGGCTACCATGTTCAGTTCTAGGCAACTCCTTTTAGTAAAATCAAACACTAGAGAATGTCCAAAAGAGGTTGATAAGGATGTTGGTAGAACTAAAAATATCCCATAGAGGAAATGACCCCAATTCCTGGTTAACCCCTTCAAATATATTTATTTTGTTTGTTTTTTATTTACTTATCCATGTACACATTTCCCTCCCTTATCAGTCCCTGCCCCCAGTAGAGTATAATTTCCTATATAACAGAGACATTTTTCATTTTGTCCTTGTATCTCTCCCAATTAGCACAGCGGCTACCCTACCAATTAGCACATAGTAGGTGCATAATAAATGCTCACTGAATTTCGTTAAATCCCTGAGACAGCATCAATCCTTAACAAGCTGCAATGTATTACAAAGTAATTTGGTGAAATTTCATAACTAATATACATTACAGATATTCTCATAAAGTTTATCCAAATAACATAAAGCTATTTTCAATAAAGTGTTTTAAATGTTTTATTGATTTTGTTTCTTCAAAGCTTTTTAATTTATGTAGTCAAAATTGTGTTTTCTCTTTTACAATAATCTATATCCCTTAACTGATTAAGAATTCTCACATATTCACAGTTGCAAAAGATATTTCTTTCCATTCTCATTTCGTTTTTTCAAAGAAATGACTTTTTAAATTTGTTGCCTATACATTTAGAATTTAATGTGATAGATAGGTGGTGTAAGATGCTGGTGTAGCCTGAAATTTTAGCAAAACTGCTTTACTGTTTTCCAAGCAGTTCTTGTCAAATAGGGAGCAAAACGGCTATTTCAGCAGGGGCACAAGGAAATTATCAAAGTACTACATTCAACTGCCTTTGAAGCGGAAATGGTGGTGGATTGGCCACACCCAACAGAGCTTATGCAGGAAGCTCCAGTTTATCTACAGATGTTTTGTAGTCCCACTATCAAAGAGCATAGAAGTGGCAGCTAGGCGGTGCAGTGAATAGAGCTCTGGTCTTGGAATCAGGAGCACCTGAGTTCAAATCCAGTCTCAGACCCTTAATACTTATTAGCTGTGTGACCCTGGGCAAGTCACTTAACCCTGATTGCCTAAACAAACAAAAAAAAAGAGTATAGACCTTAAGAAAACCCACAACACTTATATATATATATATTAGAAAGGTACCACAGCAGGAGTAAATTTTTTTTATTTTTCTTGTAGATTTTTTGGGGGGTTTGCCTGGTTTACATTTTTAATGCCAAAAGAAAGCTTCCAAGGATACTGTGTGAACTTTCTTGCCCTTTAAGAAGAACATATGGAACCAGACAGTTTTGAGTGTCCTCTTTATTTTTGCAAGGAATAAGCTATTGTGGAATCATTGCCTGAAAAACCTCTATTAAATGATAATGTGCTTTATGCTAAACTGTAGTTTAGCTTTTACATGTATTAAAAATACCTATAATAAATATGTACAGGTTATATGTGTTAGTTGTATACATTCTGATCGACTAAACATTTGTAATATTTTGTTGACAAGACGCCTTATGCCAGCCCAGGAGACCAGGTGAAAAGAAAAAAAATGCTTATTACTAAGTGTGTTACTCTGAAAATGTTCAATGGTACATGGTGATTCCCAGTAGACTATTAAATGATTTCACTCTGAGTCTGTGGCAAATTGTGCTCTGTTTTATAATCTCTGCAGGTATGGCCTCAGGGCTATGGCCCAAAATGCCTGAATCCTTGTTTGGAAACCTTCTTATTTTTTAATTTTTTAAAATATTAGGTTTCCCCATCTCACCCAGACTAAAAGTTCAGGGCTACTCACAGGTCTGGTCCCACTGTTAATTAGCACCGGAGCTTTTGACCCTTTTGACCTGGGCCAATTCATTCCTCTTCAGTCAATAACCTGGTGGGCCTTTGCTCCTCAGGCTCACCATATTGATGTCTTAGTGTAGCCACCAGATTGGCATAGCTTGCCCAAGAGATCCATTAGTCCTAGCTTCCCTTGTACCTGGGATTACAAGCATGGGCTCCCATACCCAACTGAATAGAAAATATTAAAATAAGTACAGGCCATTTCAAAACCACTCAGCGGATACCACTTTGGGTATAAGCCCATAAACAGTAGGGAAATGTTTCTGGACCTAATGCACTTAATTCAATATTTTGATGGATTGATCATTTCACTGATGGGGCTATTTCACTCATTGGTACAGCGGATCCAAGTGTACCACCTGGGGCAGCCCCACACTTTGTGCACCAGAGAAGCCATCCCAGATTCAAAGAATTCAGTAGATCAACACCCACTCAACACCCCTCAAGACTCAAGCTCAAGACTCACCAGCGAGTTGTTTATTTTTACCAGCTTGCCGGAAAGCACCTTAGGCCAAAACAAAAGATATTTGATCTAACAGCACAACCAAACAGTGATTGTGGATGGAGTATAGGTCACAGAAGACAAAGTCACCCCAGTCTGGTGCTGTAACATAAAGCAATCCCAAAAGTAGGCAGAAGAGGAAGAGGAAAACAGAGTGTAGTAGTGGGGGAGCAAAACATATGGAGGGAAGGGACCAAGGTTCATGGGAATACACAGAATTGGGTTGGGGAGGACCACAGACAAGAGGTTAGGGGCACTCTTAGGCAAAGGCTCAGCTGTCTCATCTTAGTTGTTCTACCCTCATCTTCTTACAAGAACCTCTCCCCTCCACCCAACCCCAGCTTTTTTTTTTCTTTACATAAGCATTCTAAGTTGAACCAAAATAGAAGGATTTGGGACTCCTATGAAATTCTCCTAGACTGGTATCTCACTTGTAGCCAACTCTCCTTCACCTCATCTGCCAGGCCCTCCTTGTCTCTCCCAGCTTTGGATTCACAGTCGAAGGGCGTCAGTATATTTGCTGTACTACAGTGAAGATGCAAACACATTTTCAATAATGAACATATGGGAAAGGAGTTAAAACCAGTTCCAATTCTTTCCCAGTCATATTACTGGCTGTAACAGCAAAGAAGGAAGGAGAGAGTTGAGATAAGAGGGGTATATATGCTTGATTGCAGTTTTTAATTTTTCAATATTACTTTTGCTATTCTTCACACTCATTCACAATTCATACCTGATGTTCCTGTGATCTCTTTTTATCATGTAGCTTTCATCACAAAGCCCTCAGCTAAACTTAAAGAAAATTCTTACTGACTAGTAAGTGATATATGTTTACATTTCTAATACAAAGGGTGGATATTTTTGTAAACCTTGTCCTTGTCTTAGTAACAGCTCATCTAGTTTAATGTAATTATCAAAATCATTGATTCAAAACTGACAGCATATTTAAATGATTCTCCCGCACCCCAATCAAGTTACTTATTTTTATGTCCACCAACGAGTTGATATTCTTAAACTCCAGTGTTCTAAGAGGCCTTGAAGAGCTCCAGAACTCCCCTCTGGTCATTAGGAGGATGTACATTCACTCATATCCATCAGGGAGGGAGACACAATTGTGGAAAGTGGCAGGTAAAATACAATCGTAATTAACAGAAATAGTTTTATTGTTGACTGTGCAGAGAATAACTAAGGGTCAACAAAAACCTCTGTCAGGTTGACACATGTAGAAAATTGCAAATGATCTACTTGGTCAAGGATATAACTTTCCAAATAAAAATACTGAAAATCTGACCTTTTCCCTAGCAGCAGTAGGCCCTTCTAGAAAGAGTGGAAGGCTGTCTTTATGATGCTCACATTTATATAGCAGTAGGGGACAGCTAGATAGCGCTGTGGATAGAGCACTGGCCCTGGATTCAGGAGGACCTGAGTTCAAATCCAGCCTCAAGCACATAACACTTACTAGCTATGTGATTCTGGGCAAGTCACTTAACCCTATTGCCTAGCCAAAAAAATAAAATAAAAAGATTTTTCAGAGTACTTAAAATGTGTGTTCTCTTTTTAACTCACAACCATCCTGTGAGGTAGCTACTATAAGTATATAATTATATCCATTTTATAGATTAAAAGGAAGACTGAGATTCAGAATGCTTAAGTGATTTGCCCAAGATCACACAGTTTTGATTGTCAGAGGCATGATTTGAACCCAGGTCTTCGTGACAGCAAGTCCAGAGCCATAGCATTTTCTCCTATAAGTTGGTATTATCTTTCACATATGTATGTAAATGTATGTGTGTGTCTGTGTGTGTGTGTATAGTGTATATGTGTGTGTGTATAGTGAGCTGCTTTGCAACAAATCACATGAAAGAAAGGCACATGTGTGTCAGATGTAATTAATCAATAAGCATTTATTAAACACTGTGATAGGCACTGAGGATACAAATGAACCAATCAGTATTTCAACTGGCAGAGTTCAGAAGTGGTAGGGAATTCCTGCAGAGATTTGAGTACTGTCCTACATATCCATTGGGTATTCAAATTCTACTTGATTACCTCTGTGAGCTTAAAAGGGTTATTTCATTATAAAGACCCCCTTCCACACATCAATTTCCTTTCTAATCTTATGTAAGATCCATGTATCTTCCATCATTTATAAGGGCATGACCAAAGACTGCTGTAAATTATAATCATTATACATGGCTGTATATGGCATGTCTCTAGTCAGGTGGAAGGGAAAAGTACTTTGAATGTGAATTTTCATCACTTGTATAAGAAAGAACTGCAATGGGTTGGTTATATTCACTGTGCTGAAAGTTGGGATGTGAAATCCCCAATTCTGGAGTCACTGTCCTTTAGTAATCTACATCTTCCTTCAGGATGCTTTTAACTCTTAGTAAATATGCCATGAATTGACCTATAACAGAATGAGTCTTTTGTAAATGGTCTGTGAGGGGGCAGTCTAGGCTCCCATATGCCAAGATCATAACATTTTTTTTCAAGGGTAATGCCTGGATTGAATCTCTCTTTTTCCCTTTCCTTTCTTTTCTTCATTTTTATTTTGTATGCCTTATTTTTTATTTCTGCTGTTGGCATTCTCAATCCAGGGAACACTTTTAAAATCCTATTCTCCATAACTATAAGGAAAAGAGGGTCCCTTTAGAACTCTAGATTTAGAGCTAAAAGGGAAATTAGAGTCTCTCTAGACCAACCTCATTGTACAAGGATTGCGCATTGTATCAGGATAGGATAAGAGGCCCAGAGATGCTAAGTGACTTATATATTTAATGTCACACAGGCAAAAAGTGGTGGCGTTGAGCCTTGAACCCCAGTACTCTGACTCCAAATCCATCACTCTTTCTTCTATACCACACTGATTTCATCGTGGAAAAGTTTTTTTGAATACTAAGTTATATTTATGTGGCAGCTGTCTCTGCATACTTAATGATACTTTCTTGAAATGATGAAATTTACTTTCACAGGTCTTTCGTGTCTACATGATGCTTTTTGAATTAGGCATCATGACATAGCTATTCAAGGAATGTTTTACGTCTTTCTAAAGGTTGCGTATTGGACAGCGCTTCCATAGACCAGTGATCCACCTAATATATTGAGTTGAGAGAGGAGTATAAGGGCAATAGGATTGTGGAGGCAGCTACCTTGAACACTTGGGGCTAGGGGTAGGGTGCCAATACATCAGCTCCAAGGACCTTCTGTGATTGGATATGTAATACCAAGTTATTTCACACCATTAAATCTCTCCTAGGGGGGAAAAATCTGTCTTCCCCAATTCTCCAAACTGTTTCTTCTGTCTAGAAGCCAGATCTAGGATTGGCCAACCCAGCCAAAGAGGCTTTTGGCTAGAAACATGGTAATGGAGTTCTGTAGAAAATCTCTATTGACAGTCAGGACAGTCTGGATTTTAACTATTGATTTCATTTATCATAGGAGTGAATACCCATATCACCCAATATGTGATGTCACAACCTTTCCACCATGTTTTAAAAAAAAAAACAGATCCGTCTTAATCTAGGAAGTCAGTTTGGAATAGTAGAAACAACAGCAGACAGTCAGGAGAACTGGTTTCTAGTTCCAATTCTGCCATCATCTCTGCTTCTTTAGGCAAGTCATTTCATCTCTCTGCCCCTCAAGTTTTCTTGCCTGTCAAATGAGGTGGTTCTATTCTATTCTATTCCATTCTATTCTATTCTAATTTTCTCTGGCTCTGAAACATTTTAATGATAATTATTTTTGAAAATTTACACTCTTAAAAATAGCATCATTAATCAATGATTCCTATTACTGTTCTCCAATAGAATCCTCCTTTATAACAAAGAAGTGGAGGTAAGCAAAAAAAATCATCACAGTAGCCATTTCTGACAACATTTGCTTCATTTTGAGCCTATACTCCACTATCTTTCTGCCAAAAGCAGGAAGATATGTTTCACTATCAGTCCTCAGAAATCATGATAGATCACTGCATCAATCAGAGTTCTGATATCTTTCAGTGTTCTCTGCCCCAATCCCACTCCCCTTCATGCTATTATTGTCATTATGGTTCTGCTTATCTCCTTCTCCATCAGTTCATGCAAGTTCCTAAGTCTTTCTGAACTCTTCATACTTTTCATGCCTCACAGGATATTAATATTTCATTACATTGAAACAGTTTGTAATTTATTCCCCAGTTGATGAGCACTCTCTTTCTTTTCTTTTCTTTTCTTTTCTTTTTTTTTACTACCAAAAAAAGTAATGCTTTAAATATTTTGGTATATGTGAGACTTTTCTCTCTGTCTTTGACCTCGTCTAGCTTGGAAACTTGATGTATTTGTATGTATAAGATTTTATAATCTCAGCTAGATTTTCACTATATGAAAGCAATCCTGCTCCTCCTCCATAATTAATGCCTTATCCTACTCAGCACTCTAGAACTTCCAAGCTTTTTCTTCCATCAAGAGCCACATACCTTCACTTCAAATGTCACTAAAAAATCTGATCCTATTTCTGAGAGTCCCCTTTTCTTCCCACTCCTCATCTCATGTTCTTCTAACAATGTCTCTTACTATGTCTTCCTTCATTCCACTCTCTGGGGATGAGTCAACCTTTCTGCTTACCAAGGCCAGCCTCTTTACATGTACCATTGATCCCATCCCCTCCCATACTCTCTAACAGATTGACTTATCGTCCTCACTCTATAATTTTCAATATTCCCCTATCCCTTCTCCTCCCTACAAAGACACCCAAGTCTCCCCCATCCTTAAAACAAAACAAAACAAAAGCCCTCCCCCCACCAGATTCTTCCATGCCCACCAAAACACTAGATACAGGTCTATAGCACCCCTTAGCTTCTTATCTATTTGCAAATGGCATCTATAACTGGTGCCTCTACTTCTCTCACTCTCTTCTGAACCCTCAGCAATCCTACTTCTGATTTCACCATTCAACAGAAGTAGTTCACTCCACACTTACCCAAGATCACTTAATTAATAAATTGAATGATCCTCCATTTTTCTTGACCTCTCCACAATTGTAGACCTCCTTCTCTTTTTGGATACCCTCTCTTCACTAGGTTTTCATGATCTATTCTCTCTTACTTTTCCTCCTACCTATGTGATCATTCCTTAGATTCCTTTGATTAAACTTCATCCGTGTCACATCCACTAACCAGAGTGTTCCTAAGGCTCTATACTGGGACTTCTTTTTCCCCCTCTACTGCTCACTTGGGATGTATAGAGTGTTCAAGAACAAGTAGCACCTCTTGTGTGAGGGTTTGCTGAGCCCTTTTCAGGGCTGCTCATTTACCTTTAGTATTTGTCTGATACTCAACTCTCACCTGTGGCTCTAAGGCACTATAGCATGCACATTAGCCACACTCCGATAAAATCTTCTCGGCAGATGGGGCTAAGTGAGGCTGAGGGTAAGTGACAGGCTTCAAGCCCATCAGTGAGTTAGAGGGGTATCTACCCCAAGCATGTGATGACTCTTTAGGCAGAATGGGTGGAAGAGAACAATTTATTACAAAGGCCACGAAGGTATCAGAAGCAGGCACTGTGGAGCACTAAAAGCTTGGTCAGACATTGAGGATGCCAAGGTCATCCACTGCATACTGGGCCATTGTCAATCATCCTGACTTTTGTCTTGCCACTGGTCTTTGATGACTTTGGAAGAAAGAGTGAGGCTAATGCCTTTGTGCAACCCTGCCTCACTTAAATACAATTCATACACAAATCAAAACATCATCCCATGATGTCACTGGTCCTCTTTGAAAATGAAGGACAAACAACAGCTCTCTCCCTCTTGGTGATCTCATCAATAGCTATAGGTTCAGTTATTATCACTATACAGATGATTCCCATATCTATTTATTTAGTCCTGGTCTTTCTCCTGAGCTCCAGTCCCACATCACCAATGCCTTTTAAACACTTAGAATTAGAAGTCCTAGAGATATCTCATGTTCAACATGTTCAAAACAGAATTTATTGTCTTTTCTCCTGCAATCTCTCCCATCTATTGAGGGCACCATTATCCTTTCAATTACCCATATTTACAACTTCTTCATCCTCCACTTCTCTTTCTCTTACCCAACACACCAAATTTTGCATCAAGAGCAAGGCAAACAAGATGATGATGGTTCTGAGTTTCTGCTACATGAGGATTGGTTGAAGGAAGTGAGGCTGTTTGGTTGTTTAGCCTGGGATCATGGGTGGGATAGTAGAGGGGGCAGGGAAGTGGTAGGAGAGAAAGGACATTATAATTATCTTCAAGTAAGTGAATAGCTTTCCCACGGAAGAAGGAATAGACCTACTTTGGTCTGGTCCTAGCTGGCATAAATAGGATCCAAGGAAGTGATGAGAGGGTAAACTTAGACTTTAGATCAGAATAAACTTCCTAAGACATAGTTATCCAAAAGTAGAATAGGTGTTTTCAAGCAAAGCCTAGTTAACCACATCTTAGGTATGTGGTAAAGGAGATTACTTTTTCAGCTATAGATTGAACTAGACAGCTTACTCCAAAATTCTCTGATTTTACAATTCAAGGGCACCAGGTGTAGTCACATTAGGGCCTGAAGAAACATCTATGAGAGAGAATCGAAAGCTGAGGATACCACAGAGATGCCAGACGTTCTTTCAGGATCTATTATAGGGTCAAGCTTCACTTTCATAACTTTTGAAATGATTTTTGCAAGGCTGATTTTGAAGCTCTCTCTCTGTGTGCCAGCAAAGCAGTCTAAGGAGCTGTGAATTCCTTATTCCAAGCAGGCTTTTCTTCAGGGAGGGCTGAAGCTGTAAGTGTCTGGCGTTTTCACATCAACCTCCAGAAAATTCTCTCTCAAAGGCCAGGCTTTTGAAAGACCTAATTGAAATCTCTACCTTGTTTATTACTTTTATTAATTAATATATGAAGGCTGACAGTCTGGAATGTGCTAAATAGGCATAGAATCTCCTGCCTAGAAAGAAAATTTAAGTTCATTTAAAAAAAAAACAACACACTTTTCTAGCTGAATGGAAGCCCACATTCCTGTGGGCTGACGTGGTTATACTTCCTCCAGTGAAACAATATGTAACCAGTATAGAAGGACATCTGGGGAACAGCTAATGTGTGTCACCAGCTATAACACATGTACAGAGTAGATGTTTGGGCATGGATTTTTAGTAAAGAGACCTTTCAATTCTGTCTCTGGGTGAAGTATTTTCAGCCACAGTCAGTCTATGTAGTTGGAGGTCAATAAATCACCTAAAAGTATGTCATCTAGCCATTCACTTATTCATTCATCTGACCACTTGTCACCAATACTTTAGAAGGGATTCTTGTTCAGGTACAGGTTGGCCTCAATGGTCTCTGAGGTCCCTACCAACTCTAAGGGCCTATGGTTCATTTAAAAATATTCCTCAAACACCTCTTATGAGCTTACCTATCAATATTCATTTCCTTATGCTAGCATTCAATGCTTTCCATTATGGCCAGCTTCCAGCCATTCCACTGACCCCACTCCACTTCTGCCTCAAATCCTTTGCTCCAGATGCCACCCTGGGGCCATACCATCCTGATCTGTGGGAGTTGGAACCAGCCCGAAAGCCACAATGTGGCACTCCAGCAATCTTCTTACCCAACCTTCACATTCACACTTCGTCTACTTCTAATTCTAGGAGCAGTAATCAAATCCACAGTAGTCATGGTAAGCTCCTTCAGAGTTGAGATTAGTTTGCGCTTTCTATTTGTATACCTAGCACCCACTAGTACCTATCACAGTGCTCAGCATGTAGTAGGTCCATAGAAAATGTGTACTGATTGATTGATTCCTAGGGGGAAAAAAGCATATAAATTTACTGTTTTGAAATCCCAGACTAAAACACTCCTACCTGGCCAATACTCCTCTTCTTCTATTAGATTATGAGCTCCTTATGGACAAGAACTTGCTTGCTTCTTATATTGTATCTCTAGTGCTTAACACAGTGCTTGGCACACACAAGTGTTTGCTTTCTCTGTCCTCTCTCTCTCTCTCTCTCTCTCTCTCTCTCTCTCTCTCTCTCTCTCTCCTTTCTTTCATTTTCCTTTCCCTCTCACTCTTCCTCTGTTTCTTTCTTCTTCGTTTTCTCCCTTCTTTCCTTCCTTCCTTCTTTCTTTCCTTCCTTCTTTCTTCCTTTCTTTGCTTCCTTTCTTTCTCTTCCTTTCTTCATCCTTCCTTCTCTTACTCCGTCTATTCCTTCCTTCTTTCCTTTCAAGTCTTTCTTTCTTTCTACTTTACAATCCAGCTAAACTTAATTATTTAATGTATTCCCTGAACATTTCCAATGTTTATCAACCCTTATTTGCCGTTTCCTTCTCCAGCTCATTTTACAGATGAGGAAACTGAGACAAACAGAGTTAACAGACTTGCCCAGGGTCTTATGAGCTGTGTGCTAGTAAGTGTCTATGGACAGGTTTGAACTCAGGAATATGAGTCTTCCTGACTCCAGGCCTGATGCTTTACCACTGTTGCCACCTAGATGTCCATGACCAGAAAAGTACCTTCCAATTAATCAATTCAGGCAAAGTACATAATAGGGTTCCTAGTTTTATGTGCCTGTGTGCCTTTGTTCATGACATTCCCTTTGTCCAGAATGTCCTCTCCTACGTCCTTTTTTTTTAAGGAAGTAAAATGGTTTTCTTTTATTGTACTTTATAATAATTTTAGCACAAGTGTGCTTTTCTTTTTTTTAAATTTTATTAATTTATTTTATCAACAATCACTTCCATATGCTTTTGAGTTGAAAATTTTTTTCCCCTTCCTCCGCCCCAACCTTCCCAACACGGCCCACAATGTGATATAGGTTTTACATTTACATTCCTATTAAACAAATTTTCATATTAGTGAAGCTGTAAGTAAAAATTAAAACCAATAGGAGGAACCAACAGAAAGAGAAACAAAACTCAATAGAAGGTAAAAATAAGTGATAACAATTGGACTTCCATAGTTCTTTTTTTGGACGTGGACAGCATTTTCCATCCCAAAGCCTCTGGAGATGTCTTAGATCCTTGTAATGCTGAGAAGGGCTCAGTTTACCAATATTACTCATCACATAACGTGGCTGTTATTGTGTACAAAGTCCTCTTGGCTCTGCTCACTTCACTCAGCATCAGACCATATAAGTCTTTCAAGGTTTTTCTGAAGTCAGCCTGTTCATCATTTCTTATAGCACAGTAGTATTCCATTACATTCACATACCACAACTTGCTCAGCCATTCCCCAATTGATGGGCATCCTCTCAATTTCCAATTCTTTGCACCACAAAAAGAGCTGCTATGAATATTTTTGTACATGTGGGTCCTTTTCCCATTTGTTTGATCTCTTTGGGATATAGCCCTAGAAGTGCTATTGCTGGATCAAAGGGTATGCACATTTTTGTAGCCCTTTGGGCATAGTTCCAAATTGTTCTCCAAAATGGTTGGATCATTTCACAACTCCACCAACAATGTATTAGTGTTCCAATTTTCCCACATCTTCTCCAACATTTATCATTTTCCTGTTTTGTCATGTTGGCCAATCTGATAGGTGTGATGTGGTACCTCAGAGTTTTGATTTGCATTTCTCTAATCAATAATGATTTAGAGCATTTTTTCATATGACTATAGATGGCTTTAATTTCTTCATCTGAGAACTGTCTGTTCATATCCTTTGACCATTTATCAATTAGGGAATGGCTTGTGTTCTTATAAATTTGTCTTAATTCTCTATATATTTTAGAAATGAGGCCTTTATCAGAGAGACTGGTTGTAAAAATTCTTTCCCAATTTTCTACCTTCCTTCTAATCTTAGTTGCATTGGCTTTGTTTGTGCAAAAACTTTTCAATTTAATGTAATCAAAATTATCCATTTTGCTTTTCATAATGTTCTCTATCTCCTGTTTGGTCATGAATTCTTCTGTTCTCCATAGATCTGATAGGTAAACTATTCCTTGTTCTCCCAGTTTACTTATGGTATCAGCCTTTATATCTAAGTCATGAACCCATTTTGACTTTATTTTGGTATATGGTGTGAGATTTGGGTCTATGCCTAGTTTCTGCCATACTTTTTCCAGTTTTCCCAGCAGTTTTTTTCAAAGAGTGGGTTCTTATCCCAGAAGCTGGGGTCTTTGGGTTTATCAAATAATAGATTACTATAGTCATTGACTACTGTGTCTTGCATATTTAACCTATTCCACTGATCCACCTCCCTATTTCTTAGCCAGTACCAAGCAGTTTTGATGATTGCTGCTTTATAATACAATTTAAGATCTGGAATTGCTAGGCCACCTTCCCCTGCATTTCTTTTCATTAGTTCCTTTGATATTCTGGACCTTTTGTTTTTCCAAATGAATCTTGTTATTATTTTTTCTAACTCTATAAAATAATTTTTGGTAGTTTGATTGGTATGGCACTGAATAAGTAAATTAGCTTAGGTAGGATTGTCATTTTTATTATATTAGCTCGGCCTACCCATGAGCAACTGATGTTTTTCCAATTATTTAGATCTGATTTTATTTGTGTGAAAAGTGTTTTGTAATTGTGTTCATAGAGTTCCTGGGTTTGTTTCGGAGGTAGACTCCTAAATATTTTATAATGTCTACAGTAAGTTTAAATGGGATTTCTCTTTCTATCTCTTGCTGTTGGGCTTTGTTGGTAATATATAGAAATGCTGATGATTTATGTGGGTTTATTTTATAGCCTGCAACTTTGCTAAAGTTGTTTATTATTTCAAGTATTTTTACTTGATTCTCTAGGATTCTCTAAGTATATCATCATGTCATCTGCAAAGAGTGATAGCTTTGTTTCTTCTTTGCCTATTCTAATGCCTTCAATTTCTTTTTCTTTTATTGCTAAAGCTAATTTCCAGTACAATATTGAATAACAGTGGTGATAATGGACATCCTTGTTTCACCCCGATCTTATTGGAAATGCTTCTAGCCTGTCCCCATTACATATAATGCTTGCTGAAGGTTTTAGATATGCTATTTATTATTTTAAGGAAGACTCCATTTATACCTATGCTTTCTAGTGTTTTTAATAGGAATGGGTGTTGTATTTTATCAAAAGCTTTTTCTGCATCTATTGAGATGATCATGTGGTTTCTGTTGGTTTTGGTGTTGATATGCTCAATCATGCTGATAGTTTTCTAATATAGAACGAACCCTGTATTCCTGGTATAAATCCTACCTGGTCATAGTGTATTATTCTTGTGATAAGTTGCTGCAATCTATTTGCTAGTATTTTGTTTAAAATTTTTGCATCTATATTCATTAGAGAAATTGGTCTATAATTTTCTTTCTCTATTTTGACTCTTCCTGGTTTAGGTATCAACACCATATTTGTATCATAAAAAGAATTTGGTAAGACTCCTTCTTCACCTATTTTCCCAAATAGTCTATATAGTATTGGAATTAATTGTTCTTTAAATGTTTGATAGAATTGCATGTAAATCCATCTGGCCCTGGAGATTTTTTCCTAGGGAGTTCATCAATGGCTTGTTCAATTTCTTTTTCTGAGATGGGGTTATTTAAGTATTTTACTTCCTCTTGTTAATCTGGGCAATTTATATTTTTGTAAATATGTATCCATTTCACTAAGATTGTCAAATTTGTTGGCATATAGTTGGGCAAAATAATTCCTAATTATTGTTTTAATTTCCTCTTCCTTGGTGGTAGCTTCCTTTTTCATTCTTGATACTAGTAATTTTGTTTTCTTTCTTTTTTAAATTAAATTAACCAAAGATTTATCTATTTTATTGGTTTTTTCATAAAACCAGCTCTTAGTTTTATTTATTAGTTCAATAGTTTTCTTAATTTCAATTTTATTAATTTTTCCTTTGGTTTTCAATATTTCTAATTTGGTGTTTAGTTGAGGATTTTTAAGTTGTTCTTTTTCTAGTTTTTTTAGTTGTATGCCCAATTCATTAATCTCCTCTTTTTCTATTTTATTTATGTAAGCATTTAGAGATATAAAACTTCCCCTAAGAACTGCTTTGCTGCATCCCATAGTTTTGGTATGTTGTCTCATTATTGTCATTCTCTTGAATGAAATTATTGATTGTTTCTATGATTTGTTGTTTGACCCAATCATTTTTTAGGATTAGATTATTTAGTTTCCAATTATTTTTTAGTCTATCTTTCCATGGCCCTTTATTACATATAATTTTTATTGCATCATGATCTGAAAAGGATGCATTTAATATTTCTGCCTTTCTGCATTGGATTGTGAGGTTTTTATGCCCTAGTACATGGTCAATTTTTGTGTATGTGCCATGTACTGCGAGAAAAAAGTATATTCCTTTCTATGCCCATTCAGTTTTCTCCAGAGGTCTATCATACCTAACTTTTCTAATGTTCTATTCACCTCCTTAACTTCTTTCTTGTTTATTTTGTGGTTAGACTTATCTAGTGCAGAGAGGGGGAGGTTCAGGTCCCCCACTAGTATAGTTTTGCTGTCTATTTCTTCCTGTAACTCCCTGAACTTCTCCTGTAAGAATTTGGATGCTATACCATTTGGTGCATATATGTTTAGTAATGATATTACTTCATTGTCTATGGTGCCTTTTAGCAGGATGTAGTTTCCTTCCTTATCTCTTTTGATTAGATCTATTTTTGCTTTTGCTTTGTCTGAGATCAGGATTGCTACCCCTGTTTTTTTACTTCAGCTGACGCATAATATATTCTGCTCCAGCCTTTTACCTTTACCCTGTATGTGTCACTCTTTTTCAAATGTGTTTCCTGTAAACAACATATTGTAGGATTATGGTTTTTAATCCATTCTGCAATCCATTTCCGTTTTATGGGAGAGTTCATCCCATTCACATTCACAGTTATGATTACTATCTGTGTCTTTTTCTCCATCCTTTCCCCCCATTTATGCTTTTCTTTCTCCTTTTTCCTTTCCCCTTCACTAGTGTTTTGCTTTTGACCACCGCCTCCTTCAGTCCCTCCTCCCTTTTATTATCCCTTTCCCTTTTCTTCCCCTTTACTCTTACTGCTTCTTCCCTCCCTTCTTTCCCCCCTCCCTTTTCTTTCCCCTCCCTTTTCTTTCCCTTTTCCTCCTACTGCCTATAGGGCAAGTTAGATTTCTATACCTAACTGATTATGTTATGCCCTTCTTGAGCCAAATCTGATGAGAGTAAGGTTCAAACAATGCTCCCCCCCTTCTTTCCCTCTGCTGTAATAGGATTTTGTGTCTTTTCCTGTAATGTAATTTACCCTTGTCTGCCTCCTCCTTTCTCAGTACATTTTCTAAGATCAGATTGATCCACTTATTTGGATCCATTTAACCCACTTGATTAGATTTTTTTTTATCATTACATCAAAGTCAACTAATATCCACCCTCTTTATGTATACTCCTTTAACATGGTGTAATAACAATACAGTTCTCAAGGGTTGCAAGTCTCATATTCCCTTGTAGGGGTTTAAACAGCCCCCCCCTTATTAACAACATATTGTATCTTTCTGTCCCATTTACCTTTTTAGTCCTTCTTGAGTCCTGTACTTGAAGATCAAATTTTTTGTTTCTGGTCTTTTTATCAGGAAAGTTTGGAAGTCTCCTATTTCATTGAATATCCATCTCCTCCCTTGAAAAATGATGCTCATTTTTGCTGGGTAATTGATCCTTGGCTGCATTCCAAGCTCCTTTGCCTTATGGAATATCATGTTCCACACCCTGCAGTCTTTTAATGTAGAAGCTGCAAGGTCCTGTGTAATCCTGACTGTGGTTCCATGATATTTAAATTGTTTCTTTCTGGCTGCTTGCAGCACCTTCTCTTTCATCTGGTAATTTTGGAATTTTGCTATTATATTCCTTGGCATTGTCAATTTGGGATCTCTTTCAGGTGGTGATTGGTGGATTCTTTCTATGGTTATTTTCCCTTCTGGTTCTAGGACTTCGGGCAGTTTTCCTTTATGATTTCCTGAAAGATACTGTCCACGCTTTTTTTTTTCATCATGATTTTCAGGTAGTCCAATAATTTTTAAATTGTCTCTCCTGAATTGATTTTCCAGGTCGGTTGTTTTACTGATGAGGTATTTTACATTTTCATCTATTTTTTTCATTTTTTTGTTTCTGTTTGACTGATTCTTGCTCTCTCATAGAGACATTAGTTTCCATTTGTCCAATTCTAGTTTTTAACAGATTGTTTTCTTCTGTTAGTTTTTGTACTTCCTTCTTCAATTGGCCAATTGTGTTTTTTAGGGACTTGTTTTCTTCAGTGTATTTTTTTTCCAATTGGCCAATTGTATTTTTGAAGGACTCTTCTACCTCTCTCATTTGACTATTAAAATCCTTCTTGAGCTCTTCTAAGAAGGCTTTTTGGGCTTCAGACCAGTTCATATTCCCTTTTGTTGTTGCAGATGTGGGTTTGTTGACAATGTTGTCCTCTTCAGAATTTCTGTCTTGATCTTCACTCTTCTCATAATATGAATCTATGGTATGTTTCTTTTTACTCATGGTGTTTCTTTATTCCTTGGCCTTTAAACAGATTGAGCTCTCCTGCTGGGGAACAGAGGGCACTGACCCAAGCTTCTTGTGTTGGGAGCCTAGGTCTTGGTCACTGGCTTTGTGTGCTGGGGCCTCTTATGTTGGCTATTGGAGGCTGTAGGTTTCTGGATGTTGGGCTGGAATCAGCAAGGCTTGCACTTTTAGGCAATTCTAGGTTGCCTGCTTTTCCTTTCCTTTAGCTTTCTTCAGCTCCTTTTAGATGGGTGCTGCAGGGTGTTTATCTGCCTGGGGCCCCCTGTAGTGTTGTCTCCCTCATTTCTGCTAATGCACTGGGAGATTCCTTTGTGGTAGAGTGCCGAGGCACCTGGTGGTTTTCTGAGCTGGTTTCCACCGGTTCCCCACCCCCCCACTGAGGTCCAGGTGTTGGTGTTTGCCTGTTCTACCACTTGGGCTTCAGGATTTCTTCACAATTGGAGGCTGCAGGGCTCTGACAGCTCACTTGGTGTTGGGCTGGAACTAGCAAGGCCGGGGCTTTAGGAAGCCTTTAAGTTGCTTTCTTTACCTCCTTTCAGATGAATGCTGCAGGGTACTTATCAGCTGGGTCCCCTTGTAGTTCTTCCTCCTTTATTTTTGCTGAGGCACTGGGAGACCTGTTTGCTGTGCTGCCGCACTGCTGCTTCCCATCTTTCTTCTAGTTCAGGTGTTCCAGGGTTTTTTTCTGGGGTGATATTTTCTGGGTTTTCAGAGGTTGATGGGGAGAGTGAGAGTGACTACCTTTTCACTCCGCCATCTTGGCTCCTGGAAGCAGAAGTCTGTCCTCTCCTATCTCTACCCATTGAACTACTAAGCATCCTTCCAAACCTTTCCCAAATGCTATATCCTCTATGAAGTGTTCCCTAATCCTCCCAGCTGGAAGTGATTTCTTCTTCTGACCTCCAAGATTTTCATTTGTTATGTAGTTATTCTGTTCCATCCTGAATTATACAGCTTATGGACTCTATCGAATTGTACCCCTGGATATCAGGAACTGAGTTGTAGTCATGTTTGTATCCACTGAAGGCAGCGTATCATATCAATCAAGTGCTGAATTTGGAATCTGGAAGACCTGGGCTCAAATCCTGCTTCAGGCACTTATGTGTTATCTGGTCCTGGTCAAATAATTTATGCTCTCTGAGCCTCAGACAGCTCTATAACACCCCAAGTTATATATGAGGGATGCTGTGCTTTGGGGAGCTAGTTTACAAGTTCTGGATATATTGATATAGGGACAGAACCAGGAACCCAATTATGCACTTTGGAAGGTACTTTGCTAATCATGGACATTTAAGTGGTATGGCAGATAGAGTGCCAGGCCTGGAGTTAGGAAGACTCATATTCCTGAGCTCAAACCTGGCCTTAGACAGTTACTAGCACACAGTTTATAAGACCCTGGGCAAGTCAGTATACTCTGTTTGTCTCAATTTACTCATTTATAAAATGAGCTGGAGAAGGAAATGGCAAACTATTCCAGTATCTTTGCCAAGAAAACCTCAAAGGAGGTCACAGGGAGTCAGACATCACTGAAATGACTGAACAAGAACATTGCTCATCACTATGGGGGATACAGGTCAGTCAATCGCTAATTATTTATTGAGCTCCAACTATGTGCCAGGCACCGTGTTAATTACTGAATACAGGTATATATCCAGAGCTTAAAGCGGGGAAGATAATATACACACTGCCTTCTTCTCAGGGCTGTTGTAAAAAAAAAAAGTACTTTTGAAAGAGGAAAATGTTATAGAACTGTGATCTATCTATAACTACCTAGTATGGGAAATATAACATAATAACCACAGTGTAATGTGTGTTTAAGAAATGGCAGGTTAGCTAGTTGACCCAGTGAATAGAGTGCTGGAGTCAAGAAGTGCTGAATTAAAATCTGACCTCAGAAACTTCCTAGTGTGACCCTGAACAAGTCACTTAACCTCTGTTTGCCTCAGTTTCCTCATCTATAATATGGGCGTAATCATACAACCCAACTCCTAAGGTTGCTATAAGGATAAATGTGATGATAATTATAAAATGTTTAGCACAGTACTTGCCACATAGTAAATACTATATAAATGTTGGCTAGTAGTAGTAGTAGTAGTAGTAGTAGTAGTAGTAGTAGTAGAGCAGTAGTAGCAGTAACTATTGTATCAATGATATGAAGTCCTTGTTGGAGGAATTTAGAGAGAGAGAGAGAGAGAGAGAGAGAGAGCTAGTCCTTATAGCCTGTAAGTACACTTGATATGTAGTGATCATAAGGCTTCCTTTGGGGAGGTGATGTGTAGGCTGAGCCTTGCCAGAAAGGTTCTTACAGATTTTGATAGGTGGTGATAGGAGAATATCCCAAGTAAAGGGTATGTTATGGTTCAAGGCAAAAAAAAGCAGGAGATTCTATTTAAGGGGTGTTCAAGGAATGATAATGTGTGGGACAGAGACCACTTACTCAAAAATAAAAACAAAGACTTAGATACCTTCAAAGTAGAAAAGAGTTTATTGCTTTCTCATGAGAAAAGGTACTGCCCCTGGTCACCATTGCTGGCCAGGACAGTATGAGTTCGGTACAGAAATCAAGACTTATTTATACCCTAACTCGAGTTCCTCCTCCCTAACCCCCTTCCCCTTATCCCACTGGCTGGGCTTTCAGGGGGTGCAATCTATTCAGGGAGACACAAGTTTGCCCAGAGACAAGAAAAGGAGGGAAGCTTTTCAATGGCAAGCAGTACAGGTTGGGGGCAGGGTTATTCTTTCTGCTAAGTACTTAAAAACAGGGTCTGAGCAGGGGGAGAGTTTTGAAAGCAACAATCAAGAACCATTGATCCCCTGAGAAGGCTTTACTTCTGAGAGATCGTCTCTCACAATAAGAAGATTGGTTGGTTTGACAGAAGCAAATGGTGTGTGTTTGGGGATTGGTGGGAGATAGAGTTGGAAGGAAACACTGCAGCCAAATTTTGAATTGTCTTCCCTGCCAAGATGAGGAGGTTACACTTCTGGAAAGAGTATTGGCTCTCAAGTCAGGGAGCTTAGGTTCAAATCCCACCTCTGACAGTACCTGTGTGTTCTGAGGCAAACAATCTAACTTCCCTGGGATTCAGTTTCTACAAATATAAAATGATGGAGTTAGATTAGATTTCTGGGTTCCCTTCCATGTCTAGAGCTTTGATTCTTTGGTCCTTCTAGGGAATGGGAAACCACTTCAGGATTTTGAGATGGGGTTGGGGAATGTCATGAAACGGAAACTACTGATCACTGTAATGGCGTGGTATGCTGGGTGGAAGATAGGTGATCTACTAGGGAGAAGCTCCAAAAACCTAGGCATGAAATAATAAAAATTCCAAACTTGGGGGTGGAGTAGAATTGAGATAGAAAGGAAGGGATGGATTTAAGAAAGAATCACATACATGCACATTCAAGATATAACCATTGTATAGCATGTTCTGGCCTGGAGCTATGAGACAATCACCTCTGTAATCAATGCCTTGTCTGGGTTGTTCGGTCAATTCTCTCTGACAGATCAACAAGGAAATGTAGATCATCAGGGAAAAAGAGCAGTGACCCTGAAGTGGCAGTAGATTGACAAGAAATTCAGTGTCCAAACTTCTGTTTTCAATGGGGATGGTAGAAAACAAACTCCCCTGAAGACATTTGTGAGGCAATCTCTGTAGCCAATTTAAAAGGCAATTCTCTTATTTCTGATTCAATTTGTATAGATGCATCTTTCAGTTTTAGATTAAAGGCATTTGCCAGGACATTTGCCAGATTAATTGCATTTTGTCTTTATCTTTGTACTCCAGGACTTGAGTTGGCTTGCTACTCAAAAGATGATGGGCTGGTCACATGGTGAAAGTGAGGGATGACAAGAATGAGAGGAGAGACCACAGTACATTGGGTGGACTACACCCCACCCCCACTTATGGGAGGATATGGACAAGGATCAGATCGGTCAACAATGGCCTTCTCTGAATTCTTATTGTACTTTCTGTGCCATTGGTTTGGCACTTATTGTAATTTTTTCCCCATTCTTAGCATTTTCAAAGTATGTTGATGTGGTACCATTTTCTTGAGGGGAGGGACCATATTTTACATGATACTGTGTTCTGCATAGAACCTGGCAGCATTCCTTGCTCACAGTCCTGGAGTAGTGAGGACGAAGGAGGGTTTAGTGCAAAAGGCAGGACTTGACCTGGACCTGAAGGAAAGGTAGTAGCATTATAGAAGTAGAAAGAAGAAAGGAAGGAAGGCATCCCAGGCAAGGAGACTCAGTATGAATAAAAGCATGGATCAGCCTCAGAAAGGTGCATTATACAAAGAGGAGTTGGAAGACTTACATGACCTGATACAAAATGAAGTAACCAGAGAAAAGCAAGATTCACAATAATTACAACAATGTAAATGGAAAGATCCACCAACGAAAACAGATGAAAATGAGTGTTGTGACATTACATAGAAGCCTGACCTCATATAAAAGATAAAAGACACCTCCACTCCTACTCCTTTGCAGAAGAGTAAGGATCCACAGGGCTGGAACATTGCATGTAACGGCAGAAGGTGTTTTTCAACGCCTTGATCAAAATTTTCTGTTTATTTTTTCCTCTTGTTTTCCTTTTATTCTTTAAAAAAATCTTTGGTATATAAGAAGGACTATCTAGGAGGGGAAGAGAAAGAGATATAAGGGGAAATTTAGGCTATGGAAAAAGATAGCAATAAATTAAAATGTATTTAAGATGAAAAATGGGTTAAACCGTGGTTGGTGGCAATAATGGACAGAACCAGAATTATTATTTTAAATCTCTTTTAATACAGCAAGGCAGAGTGGAGCAGTGAACAAGAACACTGGATTTTAGAGTCAGAGAATTTGGACTCAAGTCTTGACCCCGGATTTGTGTGACCTTTAGTAAGTTATTTAATCTCTTTGGGACTCCATTTTCTTGTTTATAGAATGAAGAGGTTCAATTAGTTAACTTCTAATGTTCCTTCTAGTTCTAAATCTTAAGATTTAAGCTGCAGTTCCAAATAGTTTAATATTTTTTTCAATTCCATAAACATTTATTAAGCTTCCCTCATGTGACAAATACAATAAATAGAGGCTGTCCTCACCCTCATGGAGTTTCCATCTTATTGACATTTTCAGTCTATTGATTGAAACGTAGGACGATTTACCTTGAAGTTCAAAAAGTCATTCCAGGCATACTGAGTGAGAAAGCACCTATTCCTTCAAAGCTTTGGAGACAAATTGCACTGAGCAGGAGGAATCATTTGTGTTTTGTGTTTATAGATTACTTTGCATGCGCGTCCTTTGAAGATACAGATCTTTACATTGACATTTGGAGAGCAAAGCATTTTCTGTCTTCTTTTTTCTCTTTATGTTCCACTTGAGTCCTGTATTTGAAAGTCAAATTTTCTATTCAGCTCTGGTCTTTTCATCAAGAATGCTTGAAAGTCCTCTATTTCACTGAATGACCATTTTTTCCCCTGAAGGATTATACTCAGTTTTGCTGGGTAGGTGATTCTTGGTTGCAATCCTATCTCCTTTGCCCTCCAGAATATTATATTCCATGCCCTGCAGTCCTGTAATGTAGAAGCTGCTAAATCTTGTGTTATCCTGATTGTGTTTCCACAGTACTTGAACTGTTTCCTTCTGGCAGTTTGTAATATTTTCTCCTTGACCTGGGAACTCTGGAATTTGGCTACAGTATTCCTAGGAGTTTTCCTTTGGGGATCTCTTTCAGAAGGAGATCTGTGGATTCTTTCAATTTCTATTTTGCCCTCTGGTTCTAATATATCAGGGCAGTTTTCCTTGATAATTTCTTGAAAGATGATGTCTAGGCTCTTTTTTTGATCATGGCTTTCAGATAGTCCAATAATTTTTAAATTCTCTCTCCTGGATCTATTTTCCAGGTCAGTTGTTTCTCCAATGAGATATTTCACATTGTTTTCTAATTTTTCATTCTTTTGGATTTGTTCTACTGTGTTGTGATTTCTCATAAAGTCACTAGCTTCCAATTGCTCTATTCTAATTTTTAAGGAAGTATTTTCTTCAGTAATCTTTTGGACTTCCTTTTCCATTTGGCCAATTTTGCTTTTTAGGGCATTCTTCTCCATTGGCTTTTTGGACCTCTTTTGCCATTTGGGTTAGCTATTTTTTAAGGTGTTATTTTCTTCAGTATTTTTTGGGTCTCCTTTAGCAAGCTGTTGACTTGTTTTTCATGATTTTCTTGCATCACTCTCATTTCTCTTCCCAGTTTTTCCTCTACTTCTTACTTGCTTCTCAAAATCCCTTTTGAGCTCTTCCAAGGCCTGGGACTGATTCATATTTTTCTTGGAGGCTTTGGATGTAGGAGCTTTGACTTTGTTGTCTTCTTCTGGTTGTATATTTTGATCTTCTTTTTCACCAAAGTAAGATTCTATGGTCTGACTTTTTTTGCGCTGCTTGCTCAGGATCCCGGCCAATTACTTGAGTTTTAAACTCTTTGTTAAGGTAAGACTCTGCTTCCAATGTGGAGAATGTACTGTCCCAAGCTTAGGGGGTTTATACAGCTGTTTTCAGAGATACTTGTGGGGATCTGTAAAATTTCAGTTCTTCCAAGGTGGTATGATAAGGGGTGGGGTGTTTACTCCTTTCCTGGCCTGTGACCACAAATATTCCTTTCTGTCCTGTAACTGTGAGGAAGGGTTCCTTCCACACCCACTCCAAGCTCCACCACACCAGCATTCCTCCTCACCCCAGCACCTCCGCCCAGAACTGTGACCCAGATCCACACACGGGCAAAGCAAGAGATTCCTGCCTCAGCACTGGCAAAGAGATCCCTGCAGTCCCTCTCTGATCAGCCACTGGATTCCCCCTCAGTCTGTGGGCCGGAAGCTTGGGAAGCAGCTGCCCCCCCCTCCCCCCGGAGCCACGCTCTTGGGGAATGGACCTGAAACCCCACCTTCCTGTCTCAGCACCGACAGATACAGACTTTTCCCACTGACCTTCTAAGTTGTCTTTGGCATTCATGGATTGAGGAGTCTGGAAACCTCCACAGCTGCCTGAGATTCAGTGCTTTGAGGCCTGCTCCAGGTTCCCTGCGGCTGCGCTGTGCTGCGCTCCCAAGCTGGCGCCCTTTCTGATCAATCATCCGGGGTTGTCTTGGGCTGGAAATTTGTTTCACTCTGTCTTTTTGTGGGTTCTGCTGCTTCAGAATTTGTATAGAGCCATTTTTTATGAGTATTTGTAGGGGTTTGGAGGAGAGCTCAAGCAAGTCACTGCTTTCACTCTGCCATCTTGGCTCCACCCCCCAAATAGTTTAATTTTTTAAATAATGGTAATAAAACTACCATTTATATAACTCTTTGAAGTTTGCAAAGTACTTTGTAAACATTATCTCATTTTATCCTCACAATAACTCTGGCAAGGGGCAGCTAGGTAGCACAGTGGATGGAGTACCGGCCCTGGAGTCAGGAGGACCTGAGTTCAAATACGAACTCAGACACATAAACTTACTAGTTATGTGACCCCAATTGCCTAACCAAAAAAACAAAAAAACAACCCAACTCTGGCAAATAATTGATCTCCTTATCTCCATTTTACAGATAAGGAAACTGAGCCTGAGAGAGGCTGAGTAACATGCCTAGGGTCACACAGCTAGTAAGTAGCTGAATTTGGACTTGAACTCACGTTTTACTGACTCCAGGTCCATCATTCTCTCTACTTGCACCACTTAATTATTATATATCAATAATAAATATGCTTCTGTATATGGGGAAGGTATTTGGCTAGTATTACAATAGGCAGCATAATAATGGCCAACATTTTTGGTTTTTCTCCCTGATGCTATTCATTGTGAAAGTGATACTAAATACTTGGAAAGCATTTTTGTATTGCTTAAAAAGTATGTCTACCTGAAAGTTGGTTAAAGAGACAAGCAGCTGGGTGATAAGTAAATTCATATTGTTTTATTCCTTATTCCCTTAAGTAGTGCATGTACATGGAATCAGAGCTTCAACTCTGATTGACTCAAGCAATTTTCGGAGGATATTTAAACCCTAACTCAGGATATCTGTGTTACTAAAAAAAAAAAATACAGCCTCCATATATTTTTTAACATATAGCACGGCAAAGGAAGTTTCTTAGTTGAATAGGTTGTAAATACATTAAAATAGGAGAATGTCAAATGTCAATTGAAATTATAGATCCAGGATATCTGTGTTTCCCCTATATAACATATGTCCATAGGATACAAAGATAAGAAAAGTCCCACTATTCAAGAGAGCGTCTGGTCCCAGGTATCCTGTCCTTAGTGATCACAAACAGGAAGAATGCTGGTCAGTTCCATCTGGTCCTGTGGTTGCTGACATAGGAAAGGGTATTTTTAGTTCACTCAGAGAGAAAAGATTAATTCAGGTTTTTGGCCCTTATTGGGGCTCAATTGATCTTAAATGATTATCAAGTAGCATCTATCTATCCATATGTATATCTATTTATCTGGAGGCAGTAAGTGACTTAGTGGATAGAGCACTGGGTCTGGTGTCAAATAGACCTCAGTTCAAATCCAGCCTTAGACACTAACTGTGTGACTTTGGGCAAGTCACTTAATCCTGTTTGTCTTAACCCTCTGGAGAAGGAAATGGTGAATCATTCCTTGCCAAGAAGAGCCTAATGACAGGATTAATGTTCTGTGGTCCACAAGGTAACAAAGAGTTGGACAGGACTGAACAACAACAACATCTATCCAGCTTATTTGACCATCTCAACATTTTAAGATAGATATGTTGGGCATAATTATTTCTCTCTCTGAGAAAACTGAGGCTCTGGGAGGCCAAAGAACTTCCTTTTTCATCATATGAACAAAGTATTGCATATAAAGTTATCAAGACCTGGGTTCAGATCTTGCCTCCGGTATTTTTACAGCAGCGTGAGCATAGCCAAGTCACTTAGTCTTGTGGTATCTTGAAGAATTCTCTAAGACTAAATATTATAGAAAGATTAGGATCAGGTCTTTGATATATTGCTTTAAGTAGCTAAAACAATACTTGAATACAAATCTTGCGTTTTTAGTTCCAGGGTTTAAAGTCTTACACTGGCATGAAGTAGAAATATCTAAAAACATCTTCCATTCTTTCCTCCTTGGGATCTCCCTGTGATACGGAGATATCTTTTCTTTACTCTCATCTAGTTTCCTTCACTCCACTAGTGAGAAATTAGCCTAGATCACTGGATGAAAAGTTTGACATCATAAAAAAAAGTTTGACTTCCATAAAATCAGATTACAGTCAAATATTCATGGCCTTCATAATTAGGCTGGATCCCATGGAGTACTTGATTGCTTTCAGAGACACAATATCCCATCTTCCCTCTGCATCCTCCTCCCCGTTGGCATGCTTGCTTCCTCCTTGCTCTCTCTCTCTCTCTTGCTTGCTCTCATTGACGTGGCACCTACAGAACAAATTACCTTCTTTGTCTAAGGCCTGCTTGTTCACAGTGGGACTTTTGATTTGAACAAACCTGAAGATGTCAGGCTGTATAAACACTTGGGGAAAGATATGTTTCATAATGGTTCCTGCTCTCGAAAATTATACGCTACTTCCAAAATGCTTTGCCACATTTTAAAGTGTAATTATACCCTTCTTCTTAATGACTGACGGGGCATATGTTTACACATGTTTTAGCTGACTTATGACAGTACACAGTAGTGCATTGTACAATTGGTGGCAACATCTAAAACATGATGAGGATGTCTGAATTCATCTGGTAAAATTGCCCAAAGATTTTTGGAATAAATAATACACGAAATACCATTGAAGATCTTTTTTTTTCTTTTATCTTTGCTTTGGTGAGGGTAGGATGGAGGAGGTGCCAATTCACACTTGTGGTTCCATTGATATAAGGAACTTCTTTGGGGGAAAATTCCCTCTATCAATTCAGATAAGTAACTATTCTGTAACTTTTGGTTCTCTATAGAGTTGCTTGGGTTTTAATTATTCATCCAAGGTCACCTAGCCAATATATGTCAAAGGCAAACTTAAACCTAGCTTTTTTTGATACCAGGTACAGAACCCACCCCATTCATCTTTGCATAATAAATTACATTGGCCTTTCCTACTTTTGTCTGCATCACTTAGCTTAGCCACTCTGATCTTTTTTTTCTTATTTCAGAATTTCTTATCTGTTCATTTTTTGGGTAGATTTTTTAAAGGAAGCTCTGGAAAGTATTTTTTGTTGTAGCAAAGAACTGGAAGCAAAGTGGTACCCACCAATTTGTGAATGACTAAACAATTCATGGTATAAGAAAATAATGGAATATTGTTACTAGTTGAAGAGGATGAAGAGAAGAAAGAAGAGAAGGAAAAGGAGGAAGGGGAGGAAAGAAAGAAATGAAAGGAATGGAAGGAAGGAAGGAAGGAAAGAAGGTGGGAAGGAAGGTGAGAAGGAAGGAGGGAAGGAAGGTGAGAAGGAGGGAAGGAAGGAAGGAAGGAAGGAAGGAAGGAAGGAAGGAAGGAAGGAAGGAAGGAAGAAATATTGCTGGCAATTTTTATACACAATCACACAGAAGAATTTGACAACATTACCTGCATTAGCTGCATAGACCAGTTCAGAGCCAGTTAGGCAGACCAGTAAATAGAACACTTTAACTCAAGTCATTTTGCTTCAGTTTCTTCTTCTATAAAAAGGGAGTAATAATAATAATAGCACTACCTTTCAGGTTTGTTGTGAAGTTCAAATGAGATTATGTAAAACACTTAGTCCAGTGCCTGGTACCTGTAGATAGTTAATAAATGTTTGTTTCCTTCTTTCTTTCTTAAAACACTTGCTTTGCTCTAACATTTAGTTTAATTTTATTTTTTTTTCTCTAGGATATTTTGAAGGAATTGCAGTATCATGGGTGAAGGTCCCAAATCATCCATGCTTTCTCATTTGGGTGCATCTGGACTTTCCATTGTTTTTCCCTTACTGTCACCACAAGACTGGCCTACCTTCTTTTCCAGTCAGGTTGAACAACCCATGGCTCTGCTCAGTCAGTACATAAACTTTTGCTAGATTCTGAAAACAGTGAGCTGGGAGCTTAATTGAACACAAAGAAGTTGTCTTTGGGAAATTGTTCTATGTTTTTAATTGATCCAAGTGTCTCCTTAAAACAAAGGTCCATTTTGTAAACATCAGTATTGTTATCTAATGATGATCTGTGGTTTCAAGCCAAGAAATACTGCTGTCCTTGAGGAACAGACTACCATAGCCTCCTGAGAATTCTAGTAAAGTAATAGAGCCGAGTAGGTAGGTGCACGTAGGGTGTAACTTATCACCAATAAAGAGTTTCAAAGGGAATCAACGTAAAAAATTACCTGACAGGACAAATTTTACTTTAGAGTTCTTTCTGAAAGTAGCCAATGAATCTTTAACTCATGACTAATTACATATTGACATCAGAGGGAAACAATATAGACCTATATTGCCATTGTTTTCCAATATCGAATAAACACTTTCCTCCAGGAAGCACTGAGGAGGGAGCAGGGCTGGAGGTAATTCTGCTAAAGCCCACAAAATTGACAACATTTCACCTTGAACAAAACCGATAATTCAGGGAACAAATTTGACATCAGCAGGGAACTTGAAAATTAGATACCACCACATCTTAAGGTAATGCATAACAAATTGGTTTCTTTCTTTATCTACTGCATTAATATTAAGCTCTACATATCAGATCACTGTATTTAGGAATATTTGGCTACTGTGGTAAATCAGTTGCAGCATAGACACAGAAAAGCAGAATTGTATTTCTAGCTTTTTAGCTTACCGGCTTTAAAAATGTTGGCTAAACTATTTAATCTTTCTGATCCTCAGTTTATTCACCTTTAGAAAGGGTATTATAATACTTGTACTGCAGTGTGGGAAAAGTGGATACAGAGATTGGTCTACCTGGGAGTCAGGAAGAGGGAGGGACGGGCCCAGACTTCCTTACTTGTTATCCTGACAAGTCAACTCTCAGTGCCCCAAATAATTTTCTAAGAACATAGATTACAAAATAATTGTATTGAGGGACTTTCCCTACTGGAAGAGATTCCTTACACCAATAAAATCATAGGTACAGAGTAAACCAAACTACCTAAATCACAAGGTTCTTGCAAAGATCATAGGATTGTAGAACCAAGACAGAACTTAGAGTTGTTCTGGTGCAAATATAAAGGCATATAATTTTCATAACATGATTACAGCTAAGTTATAATGTTTTATTAAAATATTAATGATGATTATATTGATAATGGTAATAAATACTTATTGACAGTATACTATATGTCACTGCTATGCTGAATCCTATAGGAGATACATAAACAATGTAAGATAGGATCATTGCCTTCATAAAGCTTATGTGGTCAGCTGCAGAGAATTGTTTGTCAAAGTCAACCTGTTTCCTTCTCATTTTCATTATTAAGATTTTATGAAGCTAAGAACATAGGCATCTGTTTCAGTTTTTACTTATGTTTTTTTCCCATCATTTTTGGATAATAAGGTTATCCAGGATTCTTTTCCATTCTTTTCCTCTCACTGATATATGCTGTATAGCAGTCCCCCAATATTTTCAAGAATGTATTATCTCCAGAATATATTTCTTCAGTGTACAATTAGTCTGGCATGGTCATTTTCCCCAACTTCATCTTCTTATGACTAGTTTCACCTTGCTTATATGTCACATTATGGTCTCAATTATTAGGGTAAAAATTTGAAGTTTCTTGATAATGAAAATAAAAACCTGGAAAAATAATTCTTTTTTTTTCGTCTCTCTGTCATTTTCCTGCTGGTTTCATCCATGGATGTTTCTGGGAGCATATGGCTCAGTCTGGCCTTAGACCAGTAGACTCACTGTAAACTTGCTTTTGCTTCCACTGTTTTTCTCTGTTTTGTATGGTGGGTGACACTACTCATAATCTTCCACTAGTTTCCCTCTTCATGATTTAGAAGTGAAATTGAATTATAAATGAGTGTTGCACATGACTATCATGTCTTTGCAATGGCAAAGAAATCAAGGGATTGTTGATAAATCAAAATAAGTTAAAAAAGAAATCAAGTAATCATTAGATAAGGAAAGAACTGGGCTCTTTGGTGATCCTTCATTGGGTTGATTGGTTCAGATTTGTTATACTTTTGAAAGAAATGATGATAATCAAGTTAATATTTTTTTTTACTTTTTCTATTTCCCATTCTGCACCCCACCAAAGATGACAGAGAATTTTGATAGGTCGGGTTCAAGTTCCTGCAATTATATGTGGCGTCTTTTCAACTTTAGCCTTTTTTCTAATCTAATGTCTGACCCCACATAGATGACATTTCTTTTGCTGAATTTTTTTTTTGGTTTAAAAAAAAATACTGTTCATTTTAATTATGCAAGATCTGCCTTGTTATCCTCACATCTCAATGTTTCCCCAACCCTGAACTGAGAACCTAAGAAAAACATAACTCACTATAAACATGTATAGTCATTCAAAGTAAATTTCCACATTGGCCCTATCCAAAAAAGATTTGTCTCATTCTGCATTTTGAGTCTGTCGCCTCTGTCAGAAAGCACGTAGCATGTTTCATCATTAGTCCTCTGGAATCCTGGTTGGTCTTTACTGTGACAAACCTGCAGCACCATAGTATTCCATCAAATCTATATACCATAACTTGTTCATCCTTCCCCTTCCGCCACAGTGTATTTCTCTTCCCTTCTCTTTCCATTCTTTTCTTAAACTCATCAAGCCATAAAGAACCACTATTAGTCCTTTTCTAATTGGATTTCCTCTATGAACCCTGATGATGATGTGATTCAGAGGAGACATATCTATCATCTTCCCATATTTTAATGTAAACAGTTTATCCTTCTTTAGTCCATTATCACTGTTCATTCGTGTTGACCTTTTTATGTTTCTCTTCACTGCTGTGTTTGTACTTCATTTCTCTGCAGCTGTGGCCTTTCTGTCAGGAATGCTTGAAATTTCTTTATTCCGTTAAAGACCTTTTCTTTCTCCTGCGGTATTATATTCAGTTTTGCTAAGTAAATTATTCTTGATTGTAAGCTCATATTCTTGCCTTCTGGTATACTATATTCCAAATTCTCCCCTCCTTCATGGTGGTAGCTGCTAAATAGTGGGTGATCCTGACTATGATTCCTTGGTATTTGAATTCTTTCTGGCTACTTGCAGTATTTCTTCTTTGACCTGGAAGCTCTGGATTTTTGCTATAATATTCCTAGGAGTTTTTTTTTTTAGAGTTTCTTTCAGGAGGTAACCATTGAATTCTTTCCATTTCCACTTTGTTTTCTAGTTCTAAGAGATCTGGGCAGTTGTTTTATTTTATTTTTTGCAAGGCAATTGGGGTTAAGTGACTTGCCCAGGGTCACACAGCTAATGTCACATGTCTGATTAGAGAACAGAACTTCCTCCTGACTACAAGCCCAGTGCTCTATTCACTGTACCACCTAACTGCCCAGCAGTTTACTTTTTTAAGATCTCTTAAAATATGATATCTAGGCTCTTTTTTTGTCACTACCTTCAGATAGTCCAATGATTCTTTTTTTTCCCTTGATCTATTTTTCAGGTCAGTTGTTTTTGCTGTAATGTTACATTATATTTCTTTAATTTTTCAGTCCTTTGACTTTGTTTTAATATTTCTTATTGCCTCATGGAGTCATTGGCTTTTATTTGGTCCATTCTAATTTTCAGGGAGTTTGTTGTTTGGGCAAGGTTTTATTCCTATTGTGCCAAGCTATTAATTCCCTTTCCAGTTCTTTCTTCCATAACTCTCATTCTTTTTCCAATTTATTTTCCTCAAGTGCCTTCATTCCATTTATAAAAATATTTTTCATTCATTTTTAAAAACTCTTCCCTCATCTCTTCCAGGAATTTTCGCTAAGTTTGAGCCCAAGCTGTGTTTTGCTATGAGTTGTTGCTTGTAGATGGTTTGGAGTCATTCTCTTCTTGTGGATCTGTGTCTTGAGAATCTCTGCCACCACAATAGCTTGTTATAGTTGGATTCTTTGTTTGTTTGCCCATTATGCCAGCCTATTTGCTGACTTCAGACATGATCTTAGGACTGGGTTTTGCCACACTCTTGGAGGGAAAATCAAGGCTGGTCCTTTTGCTATTTTCTTGGGGTATTGAATGTTGTATTATTTAGAGTGTTAGGGACAGGCTGGAGACTTGCAAATGAGGAACTTAGGCAAACAAGTTAAGTAAATTGCATAGGGTCACACAGCTAGTAAATGTCTGAGGCTAGATTTGAACTCAGGTCCTCTTGACTCTAAGGTCAGCACTCTATCTACTGTGCCACCTAGTTACTCTAAAATTACACACACACACACACACACACACACACACACACACATATACACGTGTGTGTGTGTGTGTGTGTAGCCAAAAAATTCTGTGAAGGACAGAGTTTGGCTGAAGAGTTTGTTGTTCAGTTGTTTCAGTAATATCCTACTCTACATGACCCCATTTGGGGTTTTCATGGCAAAGATACTAGAGTCATTGCCTTTTCCATTTTGCCATGTTCTTCTCCAGCTCATTTTACAGATGAGTAACTGAGGCAAACAGGGTTAAGTGCCTTGCCAGGGTCACCCAGCTGGTGAGTATAAGAAGCCAGATTTGAACTCAGGAAGATGAGTCTTCCTGACCTCAAGCCCAGCACTCTATCCACTGCACCACCTAACCTTTGTGTATGTGTTGGGGGGGGGGGTGATGCTTTCCCATTATTTTCGGACAAATGTATTCATGAAGCACAGGCAAGAGGTTTCTAAGTTGTCTAAACATTCAACCTCTTTTATTTCTTGGCTGGAGCCACATTTTACTGATATTCCACACTGTTTCCTTTCCACACTGATATTTATCATAAAAGATATGCTGACTTGATTTGGAGAATCACTTCAAGTTCTTATCTCCACGTTCATCCTCCACAACAGATTCTAGTGTTTAAGCTACAATTATTTTCATGGCGTCCTCTTGTGCTTCTTTTTCTCATGAGCGATGCCTGATGAGATGTGCAGAGACCCAAGAAATGTTGTTTCTTCTTGCCTTTGGGTACAGCTAAACTCTATCAACTTCCCTAATTACCTTTCCAAAGAGCTTTTGGAATATCCTGTTTTCTTTTGTGGTGTTTCAGAAATGAATTTTATTGTAAATTGGATTTTGTGAACTATCTTGGCAATCCATCACTTAGTGGCTAATATACTAGTGATAAGCTTCTCTTTATTTACATAGGCTGGTCTTGAAAAAGCATGCTTCTCCTGTTTCTGGAGCTTTCTAGAAAGTTCCAGAAACAGAACTTGCAAAATGATAGAACTTGCCAAAGAATGCCCTTGACTTCAATAGCTTTCAAGGATCTAAGATCATTTCCATGCCATAATGAGGGCTGGTAGGAATTTGTAGAATGTTTCGATTAAAAAATCAAGCTTAATTTTTTGAGACTATAATTATTTTGCTAATAATTCATTCCTATATCCTGTGAGATAAGTTGTAGTTCAATACTTATAGATGAGGAAATTGAGGCTTAGAGATGACTGTTTACTAATTTTATGCAAGTTTTCAGCTTAAATGTCATTCAGAACCTATCTCTAATGACATGTCATTTTTGTTTGACCCACCAAGTAAGGTTATATATCATTAGGAATTTGTCCTTCTGAAAGAGGAGTTCTTAACTGGGGATCCATGGATACAATCAAATTTATTTTTTAGTATTTTATAACAGTATTTGAATATAATTGGCTTCCTTTGTGATTCCTTTGTAATTGTGTGTATTTTTATTTTGTACTTTTAAAAATATTCTGAGAAGGGGTATATCAAGTTTTATCAGACTTTAAGAATTACCACTTGATGGAAAACTATGAAACCAGTAAGTTTTTCTGAGCTAAATTTATAAAAATAAAAGCCATTCTACAATTGATAGATGGTCAAAGGAGATTAACAGGCAGTTTTCAGAAGAAGAAATCAAAGCTATCAATAATCAGGTGGAAAAGTGCTCTCAGCCACTATTGATTAAAGAAATACAAATTAAAATAACTCTGAGGTACCATCTCACACCTATCAGATTAGCTAATGTGACACAAAAGGAAAATGATAAATACTGAAAAGGATTGGGGGAAAGAGGTATACTAATGAACTGTTGGTGGAATTTCAAACTGGTCGAATCATTCTAAAGAATAATTTGGAACTATACTCAAAGGGCTATCAAACTGTAAATAATATCCTTTGATCCAGCAATACCACTACCAGGTCTATATTCCAAAGAGATCAAAGAAAAGAGAAAAGGGCCCATTTGTCCAAAAAATATTTATAGCAGCCCTTTTTGTCGGGCCAAGGAATTGGAAATTGAAGAGATGCCTGTCAATTAGGGAATGGCTGAACAAATTGTGGTATATTATTGTGATGAAGTACTGCCGAGCGGTAGGAAACAATGCCTAGAATGTTTTCAGAAAAACCTGTGAAGTCTTACATGAACTGATACAAAGTGAAATGAACAGAACCAAGAGAACATTGTACACAGTGATAGCAATATTGTAACAATGATGAACTGCAAAAGACCTCTGACCAAGACAATGATACAAGACAATTCCAAAGGGCCCATAATGAAAAATGCTATCTACCCACAAAGAGAAACTGATGAACTCAGTACAAATTGAAGAATACTCTCTCTGTCTCTCTGTCTCTGTCTGTCTCTGTCTCTGTCTCCCTCTCTCTTTCCCTGTGTGTTTTCTTTTGCAACATGGCTAGCATAGAAATACATTCTGCATAACAAAAAAAAAATCACTGTTTGAAAGTCATTAACCTTTTCAGCTAGTTTAGCCACAAATGCACTCCCCCTTCACCTCCGTTTTTAGTACCACTAATTTCCTTCAAAGCTTCCCATAGACAACACTTTCTACAGAAGAGGCCCCCAACCTTTTTCAGGGCCTTGTACCGCTTAGCTTTCAGCAAACCTTCCCTTATCTACAACTCAGTCTGAAAGGAAATAAACTCTAGAACTTAAAATGCATAGAAGCACACACAAAAAAAATTAATCAACTGATTACAATAGAATAGTAAAGTTATTCACCAAATATTTTCTGTGCACCCTTGACAAGATTCTCTTATTCCTTTCAGGTATGCATACCCTAGGTTGGGACTGGGAATCCCTGTCCTACACAAAGCCTTTCCTGATCTTTTTAAGCTGCTAGGGCCCCAACTCAAATTACATTTATTTGTATATACTTATAAATGTATGTATATATGTATGTGTGTGTATATATGCACACATACACAATGTGTGTGTATTCCCCTCTGAAGGAATAAGAACAGAAATTGCTCCATTTTTGTATTTGTATCCTCAGTTCCTGGCACTCTGCTAGGCACTGAGTAGGCACTTAATAATTATTTGGTGATAGATTGATTAATACCAGTGATGTACATGTTAAATAATAATATATTTTAAGTTACGGCTTTACTACTTCAAATTCTTGGTGGAGACCAATAATTCTCTAAATAATTTTTTTTTTCATTTCTGTATGTGTGGAATGAAATCAATCAGTTGTAAAGTTTTTTTTTCTTTTTTCTCAGAAAAGTAAGAACAAGTCACCTCTTGCAAAACCTGCACCATGGGAAAAGGTTAAGTTGTTAAAACTCTGGCTTAGTATTTCCAAGGTCCCCAAGTTTTTACCTCTGCTTCCTCACTGACTCTTCTCTGACCTCAGGGGCAAAACCCATTTCCTTTTATTTGCTACTGTGTCTCATGTATCCCTTTCAATCCTTCATGGGAGTCTGTAGCTCACCCACGTGCTCAATATTACTTGGAGGTCCATCTTAACAGGTAACAATTTGTGACTTTCCCCTACAGTGGTATAGACCTTGCCTTATCGCCTCAATGGAGCATTTAAAACCTAGAGAGTAGAAATCAGCCCTGAGCCGCAGAAATACAACCTCTTTCCTACCCTGCCCCAAGATTAAACTTAAGAAATAGGAAAGATAGATTCCACCCATCAGCCCCTGCTGTCTATTTAAAATAAGAGGTGAGATACAAGCAGGTATAGTTTTATCCAGGACGCCATAGAGAAGACAAAGCTTGCAAGTTAGAGAATTGTTTCTTATTGCTTTTATTTTAATACTCTATTTCCCTCTTTACACAAAAGCAAATTTCATTGGTATCATCTAATATTCCTCATTAACTTGATGCCTCCATTTCTTTTCTGTATCCCAACCTTTTAATGCTTGTTCTCTCTCTCTCTCTCTCTCTCTCTCTCTCTCTCTCTCTCTCTCTCTCTCTCTCTCTCTCTTTCTCTCTCTCCCCCTCTCTCTCTCATAATTCTAACTATTGCAAGATTGGATGAGTTGACTCTTTTCTCTTTTTGTTATGTATGCTCTGTCCTGTCTCTAATCCTCCATATCATAACCAGCAGTGTCCTAGTCACATCATGTTCAGTAGCTAATACACGTGATTTTCAACAGAGCCCACAGAGGGGAGAAAAAAAGTTTCAAGCCTTATCAGAAACAATATATTCTGACCTCACCCCCATTTCTTTTGCTAGAATTCAATTTCCTCACTTTGTTTCTTTATTATATTTTACTGTTCCTGAGCCCCCTAGCTTCATCTTCCATTCCTTAATTCTTCAAACATTCATTTCACTGTCGCCTCTAAAAATACTATTTTTCTCCTTCTAACCCCTTGCATGTTCATTCTTCCCAGGACGGGAGATTCATCTTCACTGCATAGAGATTGTATTCTGTATAGTTACAGGTTAAGCAACCTGAGACAACTGGATCTCAAAGTGGAATTAGAATCAATCATTGATAGTGTTCTGTGCCCAGTCCCAACACATGTGAGCACAGACACGCACATACACACACATACACACATACCCATACGTGTATACACACATGCACTTATTTCTTTATCCTTGGCCTCCCAACTACTTTTCTTTCTTTTCCAAAATCATAGAATCATAGTATTTGAATAGCCTTCTAATGTCCAAAAAATAATACTGCTTTTTGGCATTTCCAACAAGTGATCTAGATTTATCAAAGTGATAGATCCAGATGAAACATAAAAGTGTGTCATGTGTATATTCCTTTTTTTCTTCCTTTTTTTGGGGGAAAGGAAAGCTGGCTGTTAAATAATTATCAGCATACCCCTGAGCCTTCCCTAAGAGAAAGAACCATTTGTCTAAACTGGCTTAAAATGTCATTTATAAAAGGCTAATGCAGACAAGAAGCCGTAGGAAAGAAAAAAGATCATTGTGTATGATAGAAAGAACCCTGTGCTCAAAGTGTGGAATCTAGCCTAGCCTTTAGTTTCTGACTATCAACAATTACCTGTGTTTCCTTGAGAAAGTTACTTAAAATCTCTTTTTGTGTGGAGAGAGCCTGTGTACACTTTTCAGTCTTCAAGCCTCAGGCCAAAACTGTTTAATGCTAATGCAGCTCTATATCAATAGCTTTGTTACAATTTTATGGGCAGTTAGGTGGCATAGTGATAGAATGCTGGACTGGAGTCAGAAAGACAACTTCAAATCCAGCCTCTAACACTTACTAGCTGTGGGACCAAACCTTTTGACCTTTGCCTGCTTCAGTTTCCCAATCTGTAAAATGGGGATAAAATAGTATGGATGTCCCACATGTGTAGTGAGGATCAAATATAATATTTGTGAAGCATTTTACAAACCTTAAAATACAATATAAATGCTAGCTATTATTACTACTATTATTATTACTTTCAATTTTTTTTATTGAAAAGCAATTCAACTATATGTACTAATGGGAAAAAATACAATCATTTTCTGTAATTATTTAAATGAAAAGATAACTAGGACTTTTCCTAAATGAAAAAATAAAATTAGAAAAGACATTTTCTTCAAGTTTTTTTTTTCTCTCACTTCGTCTAGACGCAAACTCACATGCACAGATGTACATAGAAATTTCCAGTCACTCGAGTCTCCAGGGTGTTTGAAAATGTCTGAAGTTTCTCTAAAGAGCAGATTAGCATGTATCCTAAAAGTTCGACTGTAATACTATTTAACTGCTCTATTTTTCCATTATGGGTCTGTCAGCAGGAGTATGTTGCCCTATAGTACATGACAAGTGAAAACGCTGGTAACATTGTTTTTCATAGACAGAAAAAATACCAAAGAAGCAATTTCTTAGCTAAAATGTCACCTGTTAGATGTATGGCGCTCACTGTATTTTGTTGCCCTGGTAACCGATGGTGTAAAATGACTCCTTTGCACAGCTCCATCAGAATGATTGCATCCTGTTTTTTCCATCATTTTACAAGAGGCTGTTTTCATTCTCCCTTCCTGACCATATTAAGTGTAAAGAGATTGAATTACTGTGCTGTACCCTCTCCATCCGATGTGGATTTAAGAGTTGATATTGATGTACTGAGAACTGCGTGCTTCTTCAAAAAAAAAAGCTACAAATTATAATGAATTTGACTTTTATGTATCGACCATTCAAGCAGTGAAGTAAGGTTTCTGCACCCAAGGGATAGACATGGCATGATCAGCATTTTTCACTCGAACAAATCCAATTGATAAAGCAATATACTCAGTGTCACTTTGCTTGATCTCCAGGCTTAACAATAGTCATGCTAAAAGTAGATACATTACTCCATAAATTTTACCCATAAAAAATGTGCTAGCCGTAGCTTTCTACAGCTGCACTCCTTCCAACTTTTAACTGAGCAGGGCAGAAAAATGGTACATACCAAAATTGTGCTGAGAGCGTGCAAGTGTGGGCGATGGGCATCCTAGTCACACATGCATGGAAAGGCAACAGCAAGTGTAGTATGAGCTCATTGCATTAAAAAAAAATCCACCTTGTCCAAAGTACTGTTTGTACAAACCAACTCAGCCTCCCTCAAATATATAAACTGCTTCAAAAAGCGTAATTTTACTATTAATTGTGTAGCTGTTTGTAGCATCAAAAATAGCTCGAAACACTTAGAGTTTAAAAAAATGTGGTTTATTCAAAGAAATGGCAATGTGAGAATTGTTCTCTTCAAAGCAGAACTTTCTTAGAAGTGCTCTGGGTAACTCAGTTTTTGACTAATGTCTCCTGACACGTTATTCCAGTGAGTAATTTAAAAAAAAAACATCAAAAAACAACAGAATTATTACAGAGAGAAGACAATGCACTCCCTTTTCAACTCTATTTCCCAAGAACCTATAGCTTCCTGCAAAGCACAACTCAAGGGCCAGCTACTGCTTTAGGCCTTTTCTGATCCCTCTAGTCCAGGGGTGGGAAATCTGCAGCCTCAAGGCCACATGTGACCCTTTGGCTGAATCCAAACTTCACAGAACAAATCCCCTTAATAAAAGGATTTGTTCCGTAAAACTTGGGCTCAGTCAAAAGGTCACAACCAAGGACCTAGAAGGCCACATATGGCTGAGAGGCTGCAGGTTCCCTACCCCTGCATCTACTCACTAATATTCTCTTCCACTCTGAATTGCTTCATATTTATTTGGCGTAAATTGTGTATTTGTTGTTTCTGAAGTGCCTTGAAGTAAAGGACTATTTTTTTAAAAAAAAAATGTTTACTGTGTGGCCCTCCAGTGCCAAACATCATGCCTGACACAAGGTAGATTTTAATAAATGCTTGCAGAATTAAATTGAAAAATAGAAGATAATGGACATGAATATTTCACAAGTATAGAAATTATTCCCCCTCTCACCTATTTGTTGTCTGTTGTTCAGCTATTTTTCAGTCATGTCCAACTCTTCATGACCCCATTTGAGGTTTTCTTGGCAAAGATATTGGAGTGGTTTGCCATTTCCTTCTCCACCTCACTTTACAGATGAGGAAACTGAGGCAAACAAGGTTAAAGGACTTGCCCAGCATCACACAGCTAATAAGTGTCTGAGGCCAAATTTGAACTCAGGAAGATGAGTCTTCCTGACTCCAGGCCTGGTGCTCTATCCACTATGTCACCTAGTTCTCCAGTAGAGATTAACTTCAGGTTCAGGTCATAGAAAAAGGCAGCCTAAATTACTCAAGTTAACAACATTCTATTTTTTGAATTGTTACATTTTTTTTCAGAACTTAGTTTCCAAAGCTGTTTGGGAAGTTCTGTTTCTCAGAGGAACAAATGTAGGACTGCGCTAAATGCACCAGCCTCTGCCTGCAGACCCAGTAAAGTTAGAAGATGAAACCTTTGTGATGACAAAAGTCCCGTTATTTCTATAAGGGAAATATGAGACATTTTAGCTATAATCTCATGCTTTTTTTCAATGTGCCTTTTAAAAAATATATTTAAATTAGGAAACTTGCCAGAGACCTTGTCTTCTTCCCCCAAATGTCTGGTTGGACACTAATTTAGCCTATTGGCTTTCTTTGTTCTCTGCCTCCCTTGCTCATCTTTTCTAGATCTCTAATCTCCCTGAGCCATTCAGTGACAAACTATGATCTGTTCATTCAGGTTTTCTCCATCAGGAAAATAGAATGCTCAGGTTCTAAATATCTATTTCTATTTTTTTTAAAGCCTTCCTTATCACTACCAGTATGTTTACTCTGCCATTTTTAATCCCTGTTGCTTAATTAAGGGAAGAAAGAAGCATGAGATGGAGTTCGGACTTCTGAAAGAACCCAAAGTTGCCCACTTATTCTGGTACTGCCTGGTAGTCTGCAAAACTCTCCTGACATTGCTTGTTCTTCAGTGAATGGAAGCATGATTATTTCAGAGTATGCTGCTATGAATTGTTGAGTTTTGTTAAGTGGTCTTTTTGTCCCCTTGCTAATTTGGCAGGTTCTTGTTATGTCTAATGAAATCTGAGGGTTCTTAAGTGAAAAGCAGCTAGAGGCTGCCCATTTCCCTAAAACAGGAACAGGGATGGTCATGAAAACCAACTCAGTGTGATGGAGTAGAAAAAGCTTTAGCCCAGCCCTGGTCTCTGAGCCCAGAGATAGGAATCCTCATTTCCAGGTCGAACTCTTTTGTCCATAAGTGAGTCACTTAACCTCTTAGGTTCTCTTCTCATTAAGGATGAAATTAATGTTTTGAGAAGTATCAAACTCTTTATAAAGAAATGAATTATTATTAAAATTGCTATTATTTCATTTTTTGGTGAGGCAATTGGGGTTAAGTGATTTGCCCAGAGTCACACATCTGATAAGTGTTATGTTAGGTCCCCCTGACTCCAGGGCTGGTGCTCTATCTACTGCATCACCTAGCTGCCCCTATTGCTGTTATTTTAAGATATTAAGGAAAGTTTGATAGCAGTTGTCAAGGATTTGGGTAATTACTTAATGTTTCCACCAGCTTTACTTTTCTGATATATGATCTCCTTAAAAAACAAAAAACAATTCAAGATTTTATCTCAAGGTTTCTCCTAGGTTTCCTTCCCATTTAGGGCTGGAGTCCACTACATAAATGGGCCACCTGCTTCAAAGATGGCTCAAAGAGCTGGTCTCATTTGGTGCTCAATCACTGAAACAGTCCCTCACTCGTATTTTAAGGAAGATGAGAGCTGCCATGCATAAGTGCCTTGTAAATATATTTCCTTTGCAGGATTATAACACATGGAGAAACTGACAACCGTAGCTAGCCCTTTCTGGAATGTGTCACATCCTATGGGGTGGGGGAAATCAAGTGAGAAGTTTCCTGATGGTTAGGACTCTCTCTCTCCCTCCTCTCTCTCTCTCTCTCTCTCTCTCTCTCTCTCTCTCTCTCTCTCTCTCTCTCTCTCGCTAGCTCGCGCGCGCGCGCACACACACACACACAGTGAAAAAATATGTCAGATGCATGAACATTTTAGATTGATAAAAACATGAACTCTCACACAAATGGGTAAGTATTGAACCCCTAGGAGAGAAACATTGAGCACCTATATTTCCTTTTAGTAACCAAGAACATTTCTATCTTCCTTTCTTTTATACCTTATTATCATAAACAATAATAATTATTTTTTGTCCTGTGCCTCACACATTTGCTTTGACTCCACTGGGTACAATAACCTGGTCAAGACTCTCTTTCACCTTTATCTTTCAGATGCTGATGCTTTTGTCTGTCTTGGCTGAGTGAGGCTTTCTCTGCTGTCTCTGAACAGTAACTGAAAGAGATGATTTATGATTTAGATTCATGAATGCACTGTATTCATACCAAATTGTACTCCTGTTCTCTTCAGAAACAAAAGACTGAAAGCCTTTTCTTTAGGCTTGGCAATGAACTTGTTCGTGTAAAAGAGGTAGGAAAAAAGAAAAGGAAGTGGGGAGAGGAGGGGGAGGAGAGAGAGAGAGAGAGAGAGAGAGAGAGAGAGAGAGAGAGAGAGAGAGAGAGAGAGAGAGAGAGAAAGAGAGGAGTAATTGCACCACCTGCCTACAATCAGTCTTGACCTTTGGACAAATAGAGGATTTTTCTTAACACAGTCTTACATTCTTAGTGAGTTTATATAATACTTATATTTTTTAAAAGAAAAAAAAATCCCTAGGTAAGTATGATTATATTAAATTGGGATTAAAAATCCTGACATGATAAAACCATTTAATACACTACGAACTCTGCAAAACAAGTGTTTCTGTGCATGTACACAGAGCATTTGTAAATACACGTACATGTGTACATATGTGTACTTGATTTTTTTTGTTCACTTTTGCTCTGAAATCATTCTTTCTTATAAAGACTTAGTAATCATCTCCCTGAAACTTTCAATACCATCCTTTATTCCCTCCTTTTTTTTTCCCAGGGAAGGTCATCTTAAAATCTCATTTGACAATACCATCCAACACGACCATTAATCATAGCGCACGTGCAGACACGTGCACGCACCGTCTTCCTCATCAGGGCCTCACTGACTAATTTAGCCTCACTGATTTGATATAACTGGATAAAATTTTATAACATTCTGTGATAGTAAATATGTCTGCTCTCATTCACAGCCTGGGAAGGCTAGAGAGCCATTACATCTTAATTGGGTAATTTCTTTTTAGATCTCTAAAGGCAAGGCTGCTGCTTCAGAGGCAACTCAGCTCAGAGACTCCAGCGCCAGCTGTTAAATTATTGGAGATTCTAGAGAGACTATAGGCCAGTGACAAGGGCTGGAACATTTTTAGGCTTATGAGACTTTTTCTGTAATCCATCTTGAAACAGAGACTTTGTCCCTCAATTTCACTTGATCCTATTAAATCTCCCTCCTCTTCCCCTTTTCTTGTTTCTAATATGTTTCAGTTTTAGGGTTTCAACAAATACAATACCCATGGACTTGTGCCCCCAGTGGATTTGTTCTGATTCTTCTTTGCAAAATATGTACATAAAATTTAAATGTGGAGGAAAATGGGTCAGCTTCATGAAAGGATCAATTGATACTCAGGGTGATTTGATTTGTCCTATGAAATATGCTGGGCCATTTTTCAGACAAAATGAAGCAATATGAGAAAGGCATACTGAATTAAGCATAAATCCAATTCAATTCAGCAAGTATTTTGAGGACCTACTATGCAAACCAATATGTATCGAAAGTGGACCTTAAAACCACCACTTGTATGGTCCTAGACTAGTCATTTAACTTCTCAGCTTCACAAGCAAATCTCTAAAATTAGAAGTTACAGAGAAGATGCCCATCTGAATTGGTAGAAAGAATTTTCTTACTAGGGAGTTCCAAATATGTATGATCAAATCACAGGTCCAGTCCATATCTCCATCCTGCTATGTACCAGGCACTGTGACATGGAGCAGGGATACAAAAAACAAAATGAAACAAAAACAAAAACAAAATAAGAAACAGTATCTTCCCTCAAGGAGTTTACTGTCTACTGAGAGGATGTAGCAAAGTCAAATAGACAAGAACAATGTGGTCCACCGGAAAGAACGCCGCGTTGAGCCACGTTCAAATCTTGCTTTGTTTTTTTTCACTCTTGTTGATCTTGAGCAGATGCCTTAGTCACCTGGGCTCCTGTTTCTTCTTCATTTGTCAAATAAGAGCAATGGAGCAGATGATCTCTTGCTGTCCTTCTAGCTAAAAGTCCCATGAATAATAACATAAAAAAGAGAGAAGAGACAATTGCCAATTATGGGGATCATGAAAGGTTTCCTATGGCAGATGATACCTGAGCCTGAGTGGAAGTAAGGAAAAAAAGAAGAAAACATTTATTAAATGCCTACTATGTGCAAGGCCCTATGCTGTGTGATTCAGAAATATTTTTTATTTGATCCTCACAACAACCCCAGGAGATAGGTGCTATGATTATTACCATTTTACCAATGAGGAAATTGAGGCAGACGGTGGTTAAATGTGACTTATTCTAGGTCACACAGCTGGCAAGTGTCTGAAGATTTAAACTTAGGTCTTTCTGACTCAAGGCTCAGGGTTTAAGTACATTCCAAGAATGGGGCTAAGCCTCTGCAAAGGCTCAGGAAGAGCAAAATCAAAGCAATAGTGTCTAAATATTCAATAACAATGTGAGGAGGAAGGGGGTATGTCTGACAAAATCACAGAAAACTCAAACAGAAGGAGGAAGAACAGTCTCAGGGCAATATGCAAGGGGGGAGCGAAAGACATCCCAAGGTGGGAAATAGATGTGGGTGCAATTCCCACCACTCCAAAATCTGCACAGCAAATTATCTGTACTTTAAAGAGAAGGAGCAATCAGCAGCGATTGAAATATCCCTGAATGCAGTTCTGATGACATTCCTTTTCTCTCTCACTCGTCTGAAGTCAAAGGCTGTTACTGGGGATTCATGCAGTCAAAGACACTGAGCCTTTTACTTGGAAGAGTAAATCCTTACATATAAGCTACTAGACAAGAATCTTTGGGGTGGGGGGGAGGAAGGATGCAACTAGATGGAGTAAGCATCCAGTAGAAATGTTCTAAAGACTGCCTGTTTGTCTGTCCAATCATCAGAAAAAGAGAGAAGGAAAATGGAAAGGTAGCAAACTTTATAAAAATGTCCCCACTAATTTGTTTTGAGAGAAGACTGTGGGGTAAGCTGCAAGCCCAATTCTTAGCAATGTGTCCAAGGCTCAGGGGACCATTCCTGCTTCCTCTATCAATCAGGTTTAGTTACACAGCAGCTCATGTCGGGTCACATCAAATATGGCTTTATGTAACATGGAGTTACATGACCTGATGCAAAGTAGGAGGAGAACTGGAAAACAATCTCTTTCTCTTTAAAAAATATTATGGTTGCAGGAAAGCAGGTATGAAGCAAACTTTGGAATATGGGAGAAGAGGAGTGATGGTAATAAAACTAGGCTGTCAAATAATAAATGATGGTCCATGCTTCTTTCTCTAGCTACTCTCATCCATGGATACCAAAGTCCCAGAGGCCTGATTAAGTCATTTCATAATATCTATGTAGGTGCTGAATATAGCAGGTGTGAGTGTAAGAATGCCTTCTGTCCAAACCCTCTTTACCCACCTGGGAAATGCAGCCATCTCAGGTAAATGGAGGTATAGCTATTTTGGGGTATTATCTTCAGAAGGCTCAAAGAAGAGGGAAAGGTGACCAGCTGAAATTATTGAGGAACTGAAAGGAAAAAATAAATCAAGCTCTCTGAACAGCCTAAATGGTTGAGTGCTTAGCTGTGGCTGCTGGCACATCACAGTGAGGAGCAGGTGATTTGGGGAGGTGGGGAGGGGAGATAATGTGCTCTGATCACTTAACCTCAGATCTAAAGGGTACCACCTGCCACTTGGATTTGTCACTTTTCTGGTATGATTATACAAGGGAGAAAGGGACTGGGCATGGCAAGCTCTTGATAGAGAGAGACATCCAGCTGTCGGTATTCCAAGACTGTCAACGTGAGATGTCCACTGCCAGGATTCACAATCACACTCTTCAGTTTCCTTCATTAGCAGACTAAACTATGCCAGTGAGCTGGAGACTTATGAATTTACCCTCAGAACAAGATGAAAGGGTTGGTTCAGGGAAAAAGTATGGCTCTGAAATGAGAGGACCTGGGATCAGGTGGGACCTGTTACTTAATCTCACTGGCCCTCAGTGTCTTCATCTAAGAACGATGCTTGTAGATGGCTTCTGAAGACCCTTCCAGCTGTAGCTGAGCTTAAATGGGCGAGTATTTTATATGCTACATTTGAATTACATTGTGTGTAATACAATACCTGGATCCAATTGTGCAGCAACAACAAAAAATCCCTCCATTGAGTTGGGGTGACATGAAGGGCTTGTGATCTTGCCATCCCCCCCCCCGTGTATTATTGGGTATTTCCAGAAAATTATTCAACAAACATTACAAGGCACTATTCTAAATACCAGGGCTGGAAAGGAGAAAACCAATGTAATTCCTGTCATTAACAGAACTACAAGTTAATGGACCATGTGCTATCTTCAATACTCTCCTTCTCAGTGTTCTCTAGTGAATCATAATTCAAGTCGTACTCTGTAACTGCTGGTGAACCTCCAAGTTCTGTGGCTGCCCCTCTTTCCTTCTGTCTCTATGTTCTCTCACTTGAATTTTGTCACCAGCTTCCATAGGTTTAATTAATCACTATGCAGAAGATTATCTGATCTATATTTCTAGACCTAGTCTTTCCCCTAAGCTCTGGTCCTAAGTCACAAATTTCATATTGGATACCTAGAACTAAATTCACTGTAGACATATCAAACTCACCATATTAAAACCAAAACTTGGTGCCTTTTTCTGCTGAACTTTTTTTTCTCTATTTTCTTTTCTCTGTTTCTCTTTTCTCTATTTCTATTGAGTCACCCAGGTTCAAAACTTGTCATTCAGCATCCTCATTCTCACTCCACAAATCCATTCAGTTGCCAAATCTTTTTTTTTTACCTTTATAAGTCTTACATTTCCTTCTCTCCACTTACAAAACCTCCATCCTCATTCATGAGTTCATCATCTTTCACTTGGGTTATGATAATCATCTTCTACCTGATAACTTGCCTTAAATACATTACACTTACACATCCTCCCCACGATGGCCAGAGTGATTTTCCTCAAGCTCAAGTTTCATCCTTCCATCTCCCACTCAATAAACTTCTGTGTCTCTATATTACATTAGACTGTGAGTTCATTCAAAGCAGAGACTGTCTTTTGCCTTTCTTTGTATCCCCAGAGCTTAGCCCAGTGGCTGGCACATAGTAAGGGGCTTGTTGACTGATTAACTAACTTCTAGGATCAAATCCAAATGTCTGTTTCTCATTTAGAGCTTGTCACAACCCAGCTCTACCCTACTTTTCCAGCCTTATTATACCTTATTTCCCTCTATGCACCCTATGACCAAGTCCAATTGAACTTCTTTCTATTTCTCATACTGCCTTCCCTCTTTTGTCTCCATGACCTTGTACTGGTCTCCAATGCCTAGAATGATCCCCTGCGTCACCTCCACCTTGTGGAATACTCTTGAAATCATTGGTTTCTTTCCATACTTAACTCAAGTGCCACCTTTTACATAATGCCTTCCATGTTTCCCCCAGTTGCTAATACCGCCCGCCAAAATGTTCTTTGTATCTGCTTTGTGTTTTGTATATATCTATATATGTTCATGTCTCTTTCACTGACTGTCAATCAAATACTCTTCTGTTACATGCACCTTCAAATATGAGGAATACCCACTAAGCCCTCTCTGCTTTCAGAGAACTGAATGTCTTCTTCCTCTTACTCTAACCCTTTTCTGGATGTCAATGCTCATCTCATTAGTTAAAGGTTTCTGTGACATGTCCAAAAAAAATTTCTCAGGGCTCCAACACCCATCCTAGCTGGAATAAAACTCTCTCTGCCCTTCTCATTCCCCATTCTGTGAATTATTGGTTCACTTTTAACTATCAGAACTATTATAATAACAATTCTATTGTTATAAATCAAAGATAAAAATAGAGATGATAATTGGCATCTAACATGAACAGAGACCACACTTTCTATAAGATCACTGGTCCTAGACTCTGCCCAAGCAGAAATATTTTGAAGACTGAAATTCATCTTTTTATCTTAGGGAGAGGGGGGAATAAGAGATTTCCTGGAAATTCAGTTCTCAGTTGCTCCCAGTTGGGAGCTGGGTAAAAGGCTTTTTCCACTCGTGTATCTGAAGTAACTAAAATGGGACTTCCCAGCAAGGTAATGCAAGAATACACAGATTCCCCAGGGAGTCTCTCCCACCATAACTGGAGCACAGTAGGTGGCACTAGTCACTGTGGACAGTGAGGGGAAAGCATTTCCTTCTGCTCATCCTCTATCCTTTGACCCTGTAGCACTTGCCAGGTTTACTCAGTTCTGTCTAAATGAAAGCTGGGAGAAAATGTACAGACTCTTTTTAGCTAGGAGTCATATCAAAGTCTCTCTAGCATGTTTATTTTCCTCTGTAAAAACAAAACAAAATCCTGTCCTTCAGCTTTTTTCTTCACCTCCCTTTCCTTCTCTCCCCTTCTCTTCCCCTTCCCCTCCCTTCCCTTCCCTTTCTTTTTCCTATCCTTTCCTTTCTTAGTAGGATTCATGAGTTCCTCTACCATCTTGATGGTGGGCCTTGAAGGAACAAAGAGGAAGTTCAACCTGTGAAATGCAAGCAGATGACTCGTCAGAAAGCACAGTGACAGGAGAGGGTAGGACAGGGTCTGGGAAAATCAGCAGCCATCCAGTGTAGCTGGAACTGAGTGGAATATATGAAGGAGAGTCAAAATGAAATCCAGAAATGCAAACTGAAGCCAGGTTGTTAAGGGCCTTGGACACCAGGATATAGGAGTTTGTATTTTATTCTGTAGGCAACAGGAGTCATTAAGGGACAGCTTTATACTTGCAAATCAAATTAAAGTGAAGTAAAAATGCCAAAATCTAGAGGTTAGCAAATTAACTCCTTAGTTCATTCAAAGAAACTGGCATGCTTAAGAAAATGCTTTGGGTCTTTGTCATTAAGTCAAAAAGTACTTAAGTGCCACATGTTCATATGATTGTTCCAGATGTTATGCAAAATAACCTAAGCCAGCCTGGTGTTGTTTACAAGGGGCTAGTCATCCACAACAGACCTTGCTATTATATTGTATTAAAGGTATTGCAGTACCTTTCCTCACTTCTCTCTAGCAAGCCCTTTTGATTCTCCAGACTCTCCACCATGCCACAGAGGCCTCTTCACCCTAAAAGTCCATTCTACCCATTGAAGCACCCTCCTCTCCTGTAGCCTTTTTGCAGTTTCATGGTTTGTTGTGGCTGGATTATCTTAACAAATTCAGACTGAGACCACCTCCAATCCAAGTGAAGGCATTTATTGGGAATGATACCTCTAAAGGGCTGAATTCCAAGAGGAACCAGCAACTTAGTAAGACAGATAAGCAATTTTATGGTGTAACAATGCTGATTACACAGCAGAAATTATGAGTATTAAAAAGGCAGGAGGGATTTGTTAAGGGATTAGGTAATAGAAGAGGGGTCCTGGCCTCAGTTACCCACAACACATATAGAAAAACTCAAATGGGGGGAGGGGCATTTATGTATGATAATGATATTATAATAAGCCTTTCCATGTCTTACGTTTACTCTAGGTCAGTTCGTTATTATTACTGTGCAGGGGCTATCTTAGGGGAAGCCCCTTCTATGGTTTGGTGGTCAAACATCCTGGTCTACATCCTGGTGGTGCTGCTTTCTGGTTGGCTAGCTATTGTGGTCCTGTCTGCTCAAGATGGATGTCTTGGGGTTGATGGATGATGTGGTTATGGCTGAGTGCACGGACACACCTGTTTAAACATGAGAATTGGATGTGGGGGCAGAAGCTAGCTGGAGGCAGTGGCTGTATTGAGTCTGGAGGCCTGTGATATGGTTAAAGCCTGATTGTGTGGTCAAATCAGGGCATGCCTGTTGTTCAGTAAGGCCTATAAGGAAGTTAGAATATTGGGGCTGGGGGCAGCTTTATTAGGATTCCATCAGCCTCTTTCTCTGATTGGCTGGTTCTTCCCAGAATCTCCGTTTTCAGGGTTGTACTCCAGACTTCTGGAATTTCTTTACCATACCCAATAACAGGAGTACTCACCTTCCCTCCTTCCCCTTTCAGTTTCATTTAATATGTTGTTATACCCCCTCTGTTTGTAAGCTCCTTAAGAGAGACTGTCTCTCTGCTTGTATTTGCTTACCCAGTGCTCAGCACAGTGCCTAGCACATAGTAAGTGCTTAATAAATGCTTGACTTGACTGATCTGAAACATTTTCTGTTTTGTAATTGTGCCATTAGGAAGGGAAAATGAAATTTTAAAAAATCTGCTTGGCATATGTGTTTGCTTAAGCTAAGTGCTAATGTGTGGACATTTGGCATCAGGAGTTTTAGACCTGCCAACCTTGTGGCACTCCTAAAAGAGCTTGTTGGCAAAAGAGGAATTCGGATAGAGAATGAGATGCAAATAATTTGAAAGAGAGCATTGCAGGTCACTTTTGGCATCTGACTTTATTTATAAAGTTCAAAGCCAGCCTGCAGAGTAATGAGGAAATACCTTAAAGAACCCAGTTAGTCTGATGCACTTTGACTTTTTCACCTGGGAAGAGCATTGCCCAAAGGCCCAGTAAGCACTACTGCTAAGTCTTGCCCATGAGGATCATGATGGCTAAGGAAGGTGCTTACTTCTCAGGAGAGTATTACCTGTGGGGCAGTCTAGTGAATTGCTTTCTTTTCTTCATTGAGATGCCCAATGTCACAGAGCACGGAGGAAAGCCATTTTGTGTTTTTACCATTTGGACAACATCCTGAAAAGGGAATCCAAAAGGACTGGAGGTTTGGCATGGGATCTGAGAGCTGAAAGAAAGGTCCCTAATCAGTCCAGAGAATATTGTGTCAAGGGAATTGGGGTCAGGTGATTTTTAGAATGTTCTTCAAGGATATTTGGAATAATTCAATTTTACAAACATTGATTAAATACCTGCCATGTGCAAGGCACTGGATTAGGCACTGGAGAAGCAAAGACCAAAAAATACATATATATATATATATATATATAAATAAATACTAAGCACATACAAATTAATTTCAAGAAACAGAGAAAATTAACAACTGGTCTGGGGAGAGGAAATCAGGGGAGGTCTCATTTAGGAGGCAGCACCTTGAGAGAAGGTAGGGACTCTAAGAAATGAAAGTGAGGAGGGAGTGCATCTGGGACATGAAGAATAATGAGCAATTGTGCTTTAAGTCTGCAGGATCCTACAACTAATTAGCTGTGTGACACTAGGGAAATCACTTAACCTCTCTGCATCTCAGTATTCTCCTCCATAAAACAAAGAGATTCAATAGGTGATAACTGAAGGACCTTCTAGGCCGGACATTTTGTGACTGAGCTCCTCGTAAATAATAATCAGGAAATTGTCCTAGGGCTGGTTTAGTAGTCATTTGTCAGGAATTGCCTAGGGTGTGGTGGGAGGCACTCCATCATGATTCAGGCATCCAAAGATACTCAGGACCCATAGGGGGAGGCATTATAATTGCTTGCCCTCCACTTTATCTATGAAGGCAATACTTCTGCAACCATTGTTCATTTCAACAGGCATTCAGTGAAGTTTCCTTTTGTCAGTTGTATTCTCTTTTAGACAAAAGTACAGAAGGCCTTTGCCTCTAAACTCCATCTCTGTAATAAGACAACTAGACTAGGTGATTGAAAGGTCCATTTTAGCTCTATCGGTCTATAATTCGAATACCTAAAGTAACCTTTGCCTTTATTGTCCCCAACATAGGTAACATTTTGGCCTCAGCCAGGATTGTTGATAAAACCACCTGCTCTTCAGATAGACAAATAATAGAAGGGTTGTTAATTTCTTTGCCATGAGCACACTGCTCTAGGGGAGAGGATAGCTCTCTGTACATGCCTAAGCCTCTAACTCAAAATAGTCCTATAGTTAGCTCATTTGTTGCCCATATCCTTTCAGTCTACCCTCTTTGGACCATTGATAATGATGGAGTCTTTGAGGATTGGCATTAGAAAGTGGCCTTGTCATTTGTCTTAAATGAAAAACCATGAAAAATAACAATCATTCAATTGCAGTTAGAGGGTTAAGGAAAGGAAAGAAGGAAATTATAGAGAAATGGAAACAGCTTCAAGAAAGAAGAGTCTTGCAAGCTAAATCTTTGGAAGGAAAATTCTCATGGAATTAAAGTCTAAATAACTACTTGCATCCTTTCCTTTACCCAACTCCCCAAAAGGAAGGAAAGCAGATAACAGACGGCTATAAGTAGTCAAAGTTCTAGAATATCTTAAAAACTTTCTTAATAGGGGCAGCTAGGTGGTACAGTGGATAGAGCACTAGCCCTGGAGTCAGGAGGATCTGAGTTCAAATCTGGTATCAGACACTTGACACTAGCTGTGTGAGCCTGGGCAAATCACTTAACCTTGACTGCCCTTCCCCCCCCCTTAACAGAAGAGCCCATTGATATAACTATTATCAGATACCACAGTAGGGGCCAAAGAACCACCCTTGATGAAATGGAAAGATATAAAGCTAAACTAGAAAAAGGATGAATGTTGCTGAAAAGCACTTTAAAAAACTGAATAAATGAATTCAAATGAGTTGGGACTAAAATAATTAGCATGTGCTATTGTGGAGTCACTTGCTCTGTGAAATCTTGTTAGAATATAAATTCATTGAGAGAGTATGGGTTGTTTCATTCCTTGTATTTGCATGCTCAGAATATACCATAGTGCCTGGCACACTGTAGGAGCTTAATTAATCAGAGAAGTCTGAAGACTGAAGAGGACAAAGCTAGTGCCCAAGTTTACAGAAAAGAAAGGTGCTAATCCTTGTGACCCCAAGGCATTTTGCTTAAATTAACCCCTAAGACTGAACTTGAAAGACACTAGGAGAAGCTTAATCAAACAGTCAGTTTACAACCACAATCCCAAAACACAAACAACCAACACACTGAAGCTGGAATTGCACCACAGTAATTTTGTTTCCTTCTGTGCTAGTGTGACAGGCTGTGTTGATAAGGGAAAAGCAATAGCTCTAATCTCTCTGCACTCCAGTAAGGGTCTAGATGGTGATTCTATCCAATATGACATTCTCCTCAACAAGATAGGGAGATATATTCTAACTTGAAGGACTGCACTCAAAGGGTACTTATCAATGGCTAACAGCCAACCCACAGGACATCCTACATGTATAGTATGGTACAAATTGAGATAGATTTGGAGGACATGAAGTTCAGATACCAGCTCTGTTATTTACTATCTGTGTGACCTTCGAAATATAACAACATCTCTGGGCCTCAGTTTTCTCATCTCTAAAATGAGAGAGTTGGATTAGGAGTTCTTGTCTAATTTGAGATCTGTATTCCCATAATCTAGCATCCTGCAGGGGTCAGGCCTATAGCTGATAGTCTTTACCTTAAGGCTTCTTTTAATGTATTCTTATTGTCTTTCAGATGGTACCAAATTGGAAATACTCCCTTGAAAGAGTTTAAAATAATAGCTAAAAATTAATAATATCATTCATCCAGAATGGAATTCAATAAGGAAAACTGCAAAATAATAAATTAGGAATGAACAATAAGGCCTTCACATACTATATTGGAAACTATTGGATTAGAGGGATTAGAGATGGGGCACAGTAGAGCACAAACTGAATGTCAGTGAACAAAAGACATGGTTATTTTTAAAATACACAATACAATATTAGGTTGTATTAACAGTAAGAGTTGTTGTTGTTCTTGAGTCACGTTTGACTCTTCATGACCCTACTTGGGGTTTTCTTGGTAAAGATATTAGAGAAATTTGCCACTTCCTTCTTCATTTTATTTTACAGATGAGGAAACTGAGGCAAACAGGGTTAAGTGACTTGCCCAGTGTCACACAGCTAGTAAGTATCTAAGGTCAGATTTGAACTCACAAAGATGAGTCTTCCTGATTCCAGGCCCAGTACTCCACTCACTGAGCCACCTAGCTGCCCTTAGAACATACAAAATGCAGACATACAATACTAGGTTGTATTAATTATAGTTGGACACATAAAGACCCATAAATAATTCTTCTACTTTTCTCAGTAGATTTTAAGACTCTTTTTTTGGAATAGTAAGGACTGTTTTAAAAGAATTATCAAAGAGCTAGAAATGGTACAGAAAAAAGGACATAAAAATTATGAAAGATTGAAAGATGGCCTTTGAAAAAGGAATCTAGAGTGTGGAGGCTAGATGGCAGAGTAAAAGCAGTGACTTGCTTAAGCTTTCCCCCAAATCCACCCAAATACCTGTAAAAATGAGTAAACAAATTCTAGAGCTGCAGAACCCACAAAAATACAGAGTGAAACAGATCCCCAGCCCAAATCAACCTGGATGGTTGGTAGAAATGGTCTGTTGCACTGGGCAGGGAGAGGAGCACAGTTCAGTGTGGGCTGCACAGGCAAAGATGAGGCCCCAACAAACCTTGCGCAAGCCTCAGGAGACTGAATCATGGGCAACTGTGGTGGTTTCCAGACTTCTCAACCCACAAATGCCAAAGACAACCTAGAAGGTCAGTGGGAAAGGCCTGTTGGACCTGGGTGAAAGAGGAGTGTGGTCCAGTCTTGGCTCCAGCACAACCCTGGGCAGCACCCACAGTGGCAGCAGCTGCTTCCCGTGCTCTCGGCCCACAGATGGTAGGGAGATTGAGTGGCTGATCAGAGGGGGATGGCAAGAATCTCTTTGCTCTCGCTGAGTCAAGATTCTCTTGCTTTGCCCGTGCTTGGAGCTGGGTCGAAGTCCTGGGTGGCAGTGCTGGGGTGAGGAAGAGCATTGGCAAGGTGGAGTTTGTGGTGGTGGTGGTGGAAGATGGAATCCTCCTCATAGTTCCAAAGTAGAAAAGTGTGCTTGTGGTCACTCATAGACCAGAGCATAGGCCAGGAAAGGAGTATATCACCTTTGATCAGACTACCTTATAAGAACTGAAAATTTACAGGTCCCTAGAAGAATCTCTGAAAACAGCTGCACAAAACCCCTGAAGTTTCAGCCAGTATACCCTCCACACTGGAAGCAGGCCCCTACCTTAACAAATAATTAAAAAGATAAGTAATTGGCTAGGAACATGAACAAACAATGGAAAAATACTCAGACTATAGAATCTTACTTTGGTGACAAAGAATACCAAAACATAAAACCAGAAGACAACAAAGTCAAAGCTCCTATATCCAAAGCTTCCAAGAAAAATATGAATTGGCCCCAGGCCATGGAAGAGCTCCAAAAGGATTTTAAAAAGAAAGCAGGAGGAGTAGAGGGAAAATTGGGAAGAGAAATGCGAGTGATGCAGGAAAATCAGGAAAAATAAGTCAACAGCTTGCTTAAGGAGACTCAAAAATATATTCAAGAAAATAACACCTTAAAAAATAGACTAACCCAAATGGCAAAAGAGGTCCAAAAAGATAATGAGGAGAAGAATGCCTTAAAAAGTAGAATTGGCCAAATGGAAAAGGAGGTCCAAAAGCTCACTGAAGAAAATAATTCCTTAAAAATTAGAATGGAGCAAATGGAAGCTAATGACTTTGTGAGAAATCAAGAAATTATAAAACTAAACCAAAAGAATGAAAAAATAGAAGACAATGTGAAATAACTCATTGGAAAAACAATTGACCTAAAAAATAGATCCAGGAAAGACAATTAAAAAATTATTGGACTACAAGAAAATCATGATAAAAAAACAGCCTAAACATCATATCTCAAGAAATTATGAAGGAAAACTGCACTGATATTCTAGAACCAGAGGGTAAAATAGAAATTGAAAGAATCCACTGATCACTTTCTGAAAGAGATCCCCAAAGAAAAACTCCTAGGAATGTTATCACCAGAGTCCAGAGTTCCCAGGTCAAGGAGAAAATATTACAAACAGCCAGAAAGAAACAATTCAAGTATTGTGGAGCCACAGTCAGGATAACACAAGATTTAGCAGCTTCTATCTCATCAGAGGGCTTGGAAATATGATATTCCAGAGGGTAAAGGAACTAGGATTAAAACCAAGAATCATCTACCCAGCAAAACTGAGCATAATCCTTCAGGGAGGAAAATGGATATTAAATGAAATAGAGGACTTTCAAGCATTCTTGATGAAAAGACCAGAGCTGAATAGAAAATTTGACTTTCAAATAGAAGACTCAAGAGAAGCATGAAAAGGTAGATAGGAAAGAGAAATCATAAGGGCCTTATTAAAGTTGAGTTGTTTACATTCCTATATGGAAAGATATTTGTAACTCATCAGACCTTTCTCATTATTAGGGTAGTTGGAAGGAATATGTATCTATGTATGTATGTATATGCATGTATATATGTGTATATGTGTGTGTACATGTATATATATATATATATATATATATATATATATATTATATATATAGACAGAGGGCACAGGATGAGTTGAATGTAAAGAGATATCTAAAAAATAAAATTAAGAGGTGAGAAAGGATTGTACTAGGAGAAGGAGAAAGGGATAGGTAGAATGGGATAAATTATCTCCCATGAAAGAGGCAAGAAAAAGCTTTTACAGTGGAGGGAAAGAGATGGGGAGATGAGAAGGAATGAGGGAATCTTTCTCTCATCAGATTTGGCTTAAGGAGGGAATAACATACACACTCAATTGGCTATAGAAATCTGTTTTACCCTACAGAAAATAAGAGGAAGGAGGATAAGAGACAGTGGAATGATAGAAGAGAGGGCAATTGGGGGAGGGGGTAATCAGAAGTGAACACTTTTGAGGAGAGTCAGGGTCAAGGGAAAGAATAGAATAAACATGGGGCAGGATTGGATGGAGGGAAATATAATTGGTCTCTCACAGCATGACTATTGTGGAAGTGTTTGTGTGACTACACATGTATAACCTATGTTGAATTGCTTGCCTTCTCAATGAAAGTGGATGGGGAGAGAAGAAGGGAGAGAATTTGGAATGCAAAGTTCTAAAAATAAATGTTAAAAATTGCTTTTACATGCAACTGGGAAATAAGATATACAGGCAATGGGGTACAGAAATCTATCCTGCCCTACAGGACAATAGAAGGGAGATAAAAGAAGGGGAGGTGATAGAAAGGAGGGCAGATTGGGGGGGTAATTTAGAATGCATGCTGTCTGGTAGGGAGAGAGATGGGGAGAAAATTTGGAACTCAAAAATCTCGTGGAAGTGAATGTTGAAAAGTAAAACTAAATTAATTAAAAAAAGAAAAAGAAAGAAAAAGGAATCTAAACTTATTTTTAATGGACAAAGAATATGCTAAGAATAGATTATTGGGTGTAGGACTAGAATTGCATATATGTAGAGTCAGCTTCACACAGTAGAATTTCCAAGTGTTTAGAAGGCTTGCTGAACTTTCCAAACCTCCTCCCCTGCAATTTGCAGACTGATGCTTGAAATTCTACCATTTGCATTCTATTCTTTTAAGTTAAGTTGTTGATCTCTGCTAAAATGTAGAAGGAGCAATGTAATGACTAAACTCTATTAATGTCTTGGTGGGGATGGCTTTTTGATCCTTTTCTGGGACAAGATTTTAATGGGAAAGAGAACATCCATCTGATTGACAGTGACTGATAGAGCGGAATTCCATTTTTAAGTGGAAGGAGATGCAAGTCTAGGGGCTAATAAAGACATTTTTCTTACTTCAATATTTTTCCCAGGCATCCCAAGTATAGCCTTTATGAATTCATAGATTCAGAGTCAGAGAAATGGATGTGGGCTTGGAGATTTCTAGTTTAACAGGCTAAGCCGTTCCTCCCCGCCAAAAAAAAAAAAGAGGGCAGAGGAAGAGTATGTCACCTATGGGAGATTGATGAAGTATTTATTTTTCCAAAAACTTCATTTAGCATATATTTATTAATACCTATGATACATAGGGCAGTGTTTGCAGTGCCAATAGAGAGAAGATAAAGTTTACTACCTACGCTTTATCTTGCCTCCTCACTTTTCTTCACCCCACCTATCCAGCCAGTTGCTGAATTTTACCATTTCTACTTTTACATCTCCCACAACTGACCCCTTCTCTCCACTCACCCAGCTAATGCCTTAGTTCAGGTCCTCATCATTTCTTGCCTAGATTGTGGAAATAGCCTCCTTCTTGACTTCCCTGCTTCAAGTCTCTCCCCTATGGTCCATCATACACATCACTGCCAACGTAGTTTTCCTCCAACACAGCTGTGACCATGTAGCTCCCCTGCTCAATCAACTACAATGCCTTCCTATTGTTTCTAAGATAAAAGATGAACTCCTCTATTTGGACTTTAAAGCCCTACACAATCTGGCTGCAACGTATCTTTCCAGACTCATTGTATATTATTCCCTTTTTATTTTTACATTATTATTGCTACCTTTTACTAGTTGTCCCACATGCGTAGAATGTACTCCTTCCTTACTTCTGCCTCATATATTCCCTATGTTCCTTCCACAAAAACAAAAAATCAATCTATCATAGATTTAGGGCTGGAAAAGGCTTTGGAGGGCACCTAGCCCAACCTCCTCATCTCCTGGATGAGGAAACTAGGATCACAGAGAGGAAGAGACTTGTTCAAAGTCACTAAGCTAATAAGTAATAGAATCTGGATTTGAACCCAGGACCTTTGTGTCTTCCATTTTCTCTCAAGAATGTACTTATATAAGGGGAGTCACATCATGAGAGGATGAGCTCCATCTCCACACAAATTACAAATTCTTGTTTAACAAAATAGCATTTTGAACTTTGGAGGGACTTCACATTAAAGGCTTCTGTGTTGTCTTTGTGTCAATCCTGGCTTAGAATCAATGCTATCAGTAAGTTATCACTGCAACTTACAAAGAAGAAAAAACAAAACAAAACAGAGGCATAATACCCAAGACCACTTCTGTGTATTCAATGAATTCTGTTGTTGTCAATTCCAGTTTCTTATCAATGTGCTTATGCATTCTATATGATTTCATATATTGTGGTTGTTTGGTTTTTGTCATCTATTCCTCTATGACACTACTTTTTAGGTAGCGTGATATGGTGGATAAAGTCCTGGATTTGGAGTTAAGAAGACCTGAGTTCAGGTGCTGACTCTAGAACCTAGTAATTCTATGACTATGGACAAGCCACTTAACCCCTCTGAGCCTCAGTTAAATCTCTAAGTTTCAGACTAGTGGCCATCATTCTCTGCAGGGAATTCCCACACTGATGAAATCATAGGTCCTTGACATATTGATCTATCAACAAAGAGAGAACACTCTTGTCTGCCTATTCAGCTTTGTTGTAGGTGAACATGAAGTCTCCAACAATAGAATACCCACTTTCAAGCAGGGTCAGAGAATAGTTCCTTCAGGCCATACCACCTTCACTCCAGGTCCATGTTTTATTCTCTCCATTATTCTCTTTGTAGAGTAAGTGGCTGCTTATTTAGAAGGAATTCATGGACTCTGGGAAGACCTATTGCCCCTAAAGCCTTTTTCCAGCCAGGGGCTAGTGAATGAAGTGTCTTTTTTTTTTCTTTTTTGCTTAAGTCCAAGAGGGGTAATACTTGAGAAATTGCTATCAAGTATTTTAATGCTTCTGCTTGAATGATTTTCTGATATTTTCCTAAGAGTATGTGCAAATGAAGGTTTGTGTGGTAGAGAAGTGTTACTCTTAAAGTCAGGAAGACCTGGGGTCAAGTCCTTCCTGCTCTAGTACGCATGCCTGTGTGACTTTGGGTCAGTGCCTCCAGGCAAGTCTAAGACTGTAAGTCACAGGACAGGTGCCAATCTACATATGTGTAAAGAGATCCCTATGCCGATGCAATCACAGGTGCAGTCTTTAATAAAAAAAAAATTCTAATCACATGAATGTTTTCTCTACTGACCAATACCAAGTCTGCCCTATGGAGGATAGCAGTGATACCGACTCGGTTTTGTCAAGGTGGGGGAGGTAACAGTGTACCTTGAAGGAAAGATTTTTCCAAATCTGTCCTAGTTTTGACTAAAAGTACATTTTCTGTTTTCTTGACTTGTTGGAGAGTTTTGAGCCCTTCCTATTCCCAACAGCTGTGCTTCTGTGATGGGGTGACACCATTTCTGCACGTGGTATATAATTTGTGATTAGTTTGTTAAGCCCCCCAGGGAGCATTGAATGAAAAGAGTGATACAACTGTCAGCCATTCCTATTATCAGGAAAGGAGAAGCCTGGAAGCAGACACTCAGAACAAAGAACATTTGAAATCCCAAGCAACCTGTCAGCTCATTAGCTAGAGTCTTCAGGACACATTTCCAAACTTGTTGGTCAGTCCTGTTCCACATCAGTATCAGGTGACCTCTCTTCCTGGGAACAGAAGAAATTTTGCTTCAGCTAGGAAAAAAAAGGAGGGAGGGAGTGGATAATTTTGTAAAGCAATTGCAATATAAAGCCAAAATCGAGCTTGGAAAGAATAAGACACATTGCACATAACCCTGTTGCTTCAGGGATGCTGCATCCTGTTGTCTGCAACAATTTTGTTCTGTACTATTGCGCCTTGTATATAGTCAGTCAATGCAATCCATAATTGCACTAAGTAGTGTGAAAGGAAACCTGTTACAAGGCTAATATGGTAATGGGAGTTATCTGGGCAACTGGAGGAAAGGCAGTTATTAGAAATATAATTTTTCATGATTTTTTTTGTTCAGGAAAAAGGAAGCCTCATTAAGTATGGTTTTAAATGAGTTAAATTTTCTCATTTCTCTGACAATTAATTTCCATGCAGCCCAATTACAATTTGCAATTCTGATGCTTTGCTGTCGAGTTACCTCAGGTTAAGAAACAGCAGAGGGCAGTGCTGAGCTAAAACTGGTGTCCCAGTTCTGTTTCTGGCAGCAAAATTGTGCTTGTTAGCAAATGAAATCTTAGGGCTAACTTTGCCACAGAGGAAATTAAACTGCTAATTACATGTATATAAACCATTCAGAATGGTCCAGTCCTTGCTTAGTATTTCAGAAACACCTATCTCTCTTCTTTGGACTGAAAATACGTGATTATGGCAGGAAATAACATCCACTGAATGCAAATATGTTATATGTATGTATGTGTGCATGTATATGTATGTATGTATGTATGTGTATATGTGTGCATTCTTAGAAGTAATCTAACCGCTTACACAATCTGTCCTTTGCTATTAACAAATAGTTATTTTTCAGTCTGCCCTTTACAGAGATGCCAATGTGATACTTTTTTTTTTTGGCTAGGCAATGGGGTTAAATGACTTGCCCAGGGTCACACAGCTATGTGATACTCTTAAAGCACAGGTCTTACCAAGTCACTCCCCTTCTCAATAAACTTCAGTGGTTCTCTGTTACCACTAGGAAGAAATATAATCTCCTATTTTTGACTTTTTAAAGAATAACATTTTATTTTTCCACAATGACATGTTAAAATAATTTTTAACATTTTTTTAAAGTTTTGAGTTCCAATTCTATTATTTCCTCCCTCCTTCCCACTTCCCTGAGATGATAAGCCCTTTACAACCTGGCCCCCACCTACTTTTCCAGACTTATTGTACATGGATCTCCTTCAAGCACTTGGATCCAACCAAACTGGCTTTCTTGCTGCTCTATCTCTGGTCTTTGTGCCTTTGCACAGATTCTCTCTCTTGCCTTTAGTGTGGTTCTTCTTAGCCTTGACTTCTTAATATCCTCTGGTTTCCTTCAAAGCTCAGCCCAAATATCACCTTGAACTTGAGACCTTTCCTGATCCCCACCCCACATGCTAATTCCCTCATCCCCCAATTAGTTTGTATGTATTTTATATTTATATATAATTTAGATATGTAAATGTGTGTCCCTCAAGTTCCTCGAGGTCAGGAAATGCTTCGTTTTTTGTCTTTGTATCATACATACAGGCTGACATATAGCAGGTACTTAACAGATGTTTGTTAATTAATTTTTTTTCTTAGCCATCTATGTCAACGAATTTCTCTGCACTTGTATAGACTCTTATCCCCACTCCCCAGGATTATTGCTACAACTTCCCAATTGTTTTCTCTTCATCCAGTCTCTCCATTATCCAATCTATCCTCTACACATTCGCTAAATTGGTATTTCTAAAATGGCTGTGACTTATTCCCTACCCCTTGATCCAAAGTGTTCACCAGTTTTCCCTATTGTTTTGAGGATAGAATACAAAATACTCCACCTTTTAGAACCCTTTAAAAATCTGACTCCCACTTACCCTTCGCGTTTTATTCCATATTATTTCACTTCATGTATTCTCCATTCTAATCAAACTGGGCTTGTAGCTACTCCTTACACAGGACATTCCATCTCCTACCCCAAATCTTTGTACAAGTGATTCACCACCTCTGGAAAACACTCTTTCTTCATGTCCACCTTTTGAAATCCCTAGTTTCTCTCAAAATATATTTCAAGTATCTTTTTCTCCATGAGGCCTTCCCAAAAAACTCCATCCAAAACCTCCTAAATCTTGAAATTACTTCGTAAATGCTCCTATTTACTTCCTTGTGTGCATATGGTAACTACCTCTCCTACTCCACCCCAATCCCCATAAAATTCAAGCCCTTTGAGCCCAGTGACAGTTTTGTTTTTGTTTTTGTCTTTTGAGCCAAGCACAGGCTTTCCCACCAAGCGCAGGTTTTCATACTTAGTAGATGATCATTAAGCCCTTCTTGAATTGACTGAGTACTTTGAGAGTCAATATACTACAGTGTGAAGCCCTACAGGATCATGAAATTGGAACTAGAAGATATCTCCAAACTTATCACATCCAACTTTCTCCTTTTATAAAGAAGAAATATGAGGCTGGGAGGTGAAGTGACTTTTCCATCATCCCCTGAAAAACCAGTAGTAGAACCAGGATTTAGAATTTCTTTCTCCAAATCCAGCACTTCCCTTACCCCCTCCACTGTTCTGAGCCAGGAGGCCTGGATTTGAGTCTTGACTGAAATTTTCTAGCTCTCATGTCATGTAGTAGTGTTGAAGAAAATACTTCATACCTTTTAAAGCTCTATACTGGGCATCCCAAAAGTCAGTGCAGGTTAACCTCTGTTAGTATGTAAACTCACCTTTTGAGACACACCCTATAGGTATTAAGCTACTAAGACAAGGATGGAATTCTAGCTCTGCCATTTACTAGTTGTACCATTTTAGGCCTGTCTCTTGACCTCCCTTTTCTGGAAAATGAAGGGATCAGACTCCCTGTGGTCTGCATTTTGACTTAGAAAACCACAAATTAACATAACCTATGTGGCTTTGTATTTTTATTAATTTTGTTAAACATTTCCCACTTAAATTTCAATCTGGTTTCTACCGTACTGAGTGTTTTGTAGGCCACAGAAAGGCTTTGAATTTGACACCTCTGCACTAGATGACCTTTACAATCTCTTTTGGCTCTGAATATATGATGCTATAGGGCATATAAATACTCCCTCCCCCTTCTCCAAGAAGGAAAGGTGGAGTTCTGTTTGATTCACGTTGAGATTATCATACTATCCCTGATGGCAGGTTTTAAAAAGCAATTTCACAGGAGTTAGGGAAGTGGGGGGAGGAGAGAAAGAATGAACCACAGAAGAAAATTAAGAGACTATTTGGGTTTGCAAAAAAAAAATTAACAATGAAATTCTGATATTCTAATATCAGAATTTTAATAGTCTAATATTAATAATAATCCTAAATATTCATTTGGAAGGGAGATGCCCTAATCACTTTTCAATATGAAGACACTATCCTAGAGAAAGTGAAAGGACATTAGTTAGCTGCAATTATTCTGGAGATCTGCCCCATATGCTACTACTCATTAAGATTACATTGGAAATAAAATGAGTAACTAGAGGACAGACATTAGATTTAAAATGGTACTGGATGTTCCTAAGCAAACCACCTTTACCCATCTGTGAAATGGTGTGTACACAAACTCAGATATGCATCTTTCTGGGGTCACAAATAATAAGAGTTAGCATTTCTACAGTGTCTTGGGGTTTACAGAGCACTTTACAAATGTTACCTCATTTGATTCTCATAGCAACTCTGAGAGGTAAGTACTCTTATTATCCCCTTTTTATGGATGAGAAAACTGATGCTGAGTAAGGTTAAATGACTTACCCTAGATCATATAGCTAGTAAGGGTCTGAGGCAGGATTTGAATTCAGATCTTCTTGACTTCGAGACCATAGCTCTATCCATATCACCACAGCCTACCTTAATGCTAGCTATTATCAGATAGTGAATGATAAGTATTATCATAGAGTTAGTACTAGAAGGGTCTTTGGGAGTAATGGAGTCCAGCTCCTTCATTTTGCAGTTCTGTTTCTGGCAGTAAAATTGTGCTTGTTAGCAAATGAAATTTTAAGGCTAACTTTGCCACAGAGGAAATTAAACTGCTAATTACATTGTAATGGAAACTGAGGCCTCTGTAGTTTAAGTGACTTATACAGGTTCAGCCAGCAACAAAGTGCCTGCAATGGGATTGAACCCAGGTCTTCCTGACATTAAATCCAGTGCCATAGCCAATGTACTATGCTAAGTTTTGGTGACTGTCTGGGGCAATTCTACCCCACATGCTTCCAAACTAGGCTCCCATGAGTCTCCATCTACATGCTACTGTAATTTTGCTTGTTGTTATTAAGTGGTTCAGTTGTGTCCTACTCTTACTATCTACGGGGTTTACTGGCAAAGACACTGGAGTGGCTCGCCATTTCCTTCTCCAGCTCATTTTACAGATGAGAAAACGGAGGCAGGCAGGGTGAAGTGACTTGCCCAGAGTCACACAACTAACAAGTATCTGAGACCAGATTTAAACTCAAGTCTTCCTGACTCCAGGCCTAATGCTCTATCCACTGAGGCACTTAACTGCTTCCTAGGCAAACAGAGGTTAAGTGACTTGCCCAAGGTCACACAGGTAGTGTCTGAAGCCATATTTGAACTCAGGTCTTCCTAACTCCAAGTTCAGTGCTCCTACCCACACTGAGCCGTCTACCTGCTTCCTTAAAATCTTAGAAATCCTTAGAAAACAGGGTATTCAAACCCCTCATATGATAGAAAAGGAAACTGAGACTGAGTAAAGTCAAGTGACTTGACCAGGGTCAAACAACTTATCAGTATAATTTTGCTACTCTCCCTAAAAGGGCAGAGCTCCCAGTAACATCAGTGATGTTCCGTGAAACAAAAAACGAAATAACCTATGGTCCCAAAGTCACAGTGTAAGGACTTCTTGGTAGTTAATAAATTTAGGAAAGCCTTCAAAATTCTTAATGAATATTTGATCGATCTAGTTTTAGTTTGACAAAAATTTTAGTGTGCCCCAAAATGACATGAAGTGAGTAATAGAATGAGTGAAGTCTCCCAATGCTGGGTAACCACATAGAGGCCTCAAAATACCAAAATATTCATAGTAGCAAAACCTGGAAGGAAAGTGGAAGCTTATCACTTGGGGATTGCCAGAAGAAAATTTGCCATGGCAAATATAAGGAATTGAGGGAAACTTTTGAAGCCATTATATGAATCAATATAGAGAGAAGTAAGCAGAACCTAGAGAATGATATATACAATAACTGTCAAAACGTAAAAGAAAGCAACCATAGAAGGCATCACTCTTTTTTATTAATTTATTCTGATTTATCAATAATCACTTCCATAAGCTTTTGAGTTTTAAATTTTTCTCCCTCTCCTTTCCCATCTCTCTCTGCAAGATGGTGTGCAATCTGATATAGGCTATACATATACATTCTTATTAAACATATTTTCACATTAGTGATGTTGTAAGCAAGAATTAGAACCAATAGGAGGAAAGAGGAAACAAAACACAACAGAAGAAAAAAAATAACAATAGTATGCTTCGAACTGCATTCAAACTCCTTAGTTCTTTCTTTGCATGTGGATAGCATTTTCCATCAAGAGGCCTTTGGACATGTCTTAGATCCTTGCATTGCTGAGAAGGGCTAATCTATCAATGTTAGTCATTGCACAACGTGGCTGTTACTGTGTACAACTTTCTCCTGGTTCTGCTCACTTCACTCAGCATCAGACCATAGAAGTCTTTCCAGGTTTTTTCTGAAGTCCGCCTACTCATCATTTCTTATAGCACAATAGTATTCCATTACATTCCTATACCACAACTTGCTCAGCCACTCCCCAATTGATGGGCATCCTCTCAATTTCCAATTCTGTGCCACCACAAAAAGAGCTGCTATAAATATTTTTGTACACGTAGGTCCTTTTCCTATTCCTATGATCTCTTTGGGATACAGCCCCAGAAGTAAGGTATCACTCTTTATACTTTACCATTTGGAGTCAGGAGACCTGGGTTTGAGTCCTAGCTCTGACATTTATCACGGGCAAGTCATGGAGTGGTTTTAAAGAAGTATTCTGTAAATTTTTAATGATCTGTATGAATACGAGTTACTGTGACAATGAAGGAATAAACCCACAATGAGGAAAGTGTATTGCAGTTAAAATAGTGCTGCATTTGGAGTTAGAGAGCTTGGGTTTGAATACTTGGTGGAGAAAACCCAGGACCCTTTGCCACAGAAATAGCAACAGGGAACAAAAGCCAAAGAAGTAACAACACTTCCCCTTCCTCAAGACCACTGGGGTGCTTCCAAACTATTCCTAAAATCCTTCATCTAGGAAGGATTGTGGAGAAGAGACTTGTCATGCCCTTCCCTCACTAACACCAAGTGCTGACCGACTGCTACCAATAGGGAGATAAGTCCAATGGCTTAGGAGTAGTAGCACCCTTCAGACCCCGCTTCCTCTTCCTCCCCGTCTCCCTCCCTCCTTCCCTCTTTCTCTCTCTCTCTCCACACATATATATATATATATATATATATATATATATATATACACACACATATATATATACACACATATATATACACACACATATATATATACACACATATATATAATATACACACACATATATAACACACATATATGTGTATATATGTGCACATATATATGAAAATGGAAATAACAGTAAAGAAGACACACTTCCATCTGTCTTGCTGGTGTATCATAAGGACAACTGAGCCTTTCCATCTGATTTTGCAACTGATATTGAAGAGGTCTAGAGGTTTGGGGTACTGGGACCCCCAAGATCACGACTCGGGCCCTGTCTGAATAAATTCAACCCAAATCTTCTCCCAGCCAGAGAAAAAGTTTATTAGAGATAAACCATGTAGGCCAGAGCCTTAAGGAATCTAAACATTAGTAAAGTCAGTAGGGAGGAGCGGCATGAGAAAGTCTCAGCCTTTTGGGTATGAGAGAGTCTCAGTGTCTGAATGGGGGGCCAGGGTGTATCTTATATATGCTAAAGTAACTTTGGGTAGCCAGAGGAGGGGGCTGGGAAAAGGGTCTAGGTGAAAGTTCTGACTGGAAGGTCTGAGAGACTGAATAGACAATGGGAATAGATAATGAAGGGAACTGGAAGGAAGAGGTTTGAAAGGCATCTGCATAAGATCAAAAGGTGGGGCTAGGGCTTTCAAAGGGAGATAAGGCGAGTTGATAAGGAACCATTTGAGACCAGAGAGAAGTTTAAGGGCTTTCTGCGGTTCATAGACAAAAGGGAGCCAAATTCTTTTTGGAGCAAAAGGCAAAGGTCTCAGCTTGGGCCCATACCCCCATGAATATCTCCTCTCTGTGTTGTCTCCCCTAGTTAGGATGAGAGCTCATTGAGGAGTAGGGACTGTCTTTTTTTTTTTTTGGCATCCTCAACATTTAGCACAGTGCTTTCAACAAAGAAAGTATTAAATGCTTTTTCATTCATTCATTCATTCATAACCCTTCTAATTTGTAGTCTCTTCCCTCAAGTCTCTTCCCTCTCTGATCTATCTTCTAACAAACTGCCCAAGTGATTTTCCTTAAGTGCAATTCAGACTTTGTCACCCCCTTCTCGATAAACCCCAGTGGCTCTCTATTGCCTCCAGAAGCAAATATGTAGTCCTCTGTTTGGCACTGAACACTCTTCATAACCTGGCTCCTTCTTACCCGATCAATGTTCTTATACTTTCCACCTTGTACTCTTTAATGCAATGACACCAGCCTATTTGTTGTTTCTCACCCGAAGCCCCCATTTTCTGTTCTGTGCCTTAGCACTGGCTGTTCTCCCAGGCCTGGAGTGCTCTCCCACCTCATCTCTGTCTCTTAGCTACCTTTCCTTCCTTCAAGATTCATCTCAAATCTCATATTCTGTAAAAAGCCTTTATTGCTTCCCTTAGCTATTAGTGCCTTCTCCTGCAATACTACCTCCCGTCTACTCTGCACATTTATGCATCTAGTTATTTACATGTTGTCTCTCATTAGAATGTATGCTACCTGAGGGCAAGGACTGCTTTTCCTTTTTCTTTGTATTGTTAGCACTTAGCACAATGCTTTGCCTAGAGCAAGCACTTAATGGTTTTTGTTTATTTGACTGATTGAGATCCACGGAATGACCATCATTCTAGAGGATTGGTAATAAAATAGCTCTTCTCTCAGTAGAAAGAAGGTGGACTTTCAGTCCTTTTTCAGCTGTTTTTCACTCTTCATGATTCCTTTTCAACTTTTCTTGAAAGAGATAATGGAGTGGTTTGCCATTCCCTTCTCCAGCTCCTTTTACAGATGAGGAAACTGAGGCAAGCAGGGTTAAGTGACTTGCCCAAGATCACATAGCTAGCAAGTGTCTGAGGCCAGATTTGAACTCAGTTAGATGAGTCTTCCTGACTCCAGGCCAAGAATTTTATCCACTCCATGTAGAATGTGGTATATATGCCATCAGGCATGGTCAGTAAATTAATTTTCTTTGCTTAATTGCACTTTGTTACAAGGGAGGGTTGTGTGTGCGTGTGTGTGTGTGTGTGTGTGTGTATGTGTAGTGATGAGAGCCTTGGGAAATTGCAGTAACGTTCAAAAAAAAGCATCAATAGAACATTGTTGGAAAAAAAAAAGAATAAATGAAGGTCACCAATATATCACTTGATTCTCTTGAACAACCCACACCCTGATCAAGACATTGCATGGGTTTACACTGAGTGAAACAGTGCCCACTCAGATTCTATAGTACATCAGCTCCTCGGTAGAATGTCTTTTTCCCAGCTTACTCACCTAGGTTTTTCTAGGGTTTTTGAAAAGATAATAACAATCCATTGTGGCTATCCATCAATCATTTTGAACTGAAGGCTTTCCCCACCCCCTGAGGGTATCTTTAAAACATTAAGGGCAGTATGGGTAGAACAGCCAATCAGGCTGATGAGTCTCTGCTGCTTGGCAAAGCAAAATTAATCTAAATCAAATACTTTCCACCTTGGCAATTTTAACTAATTCCCTCATGAAAGTACAAGAGAGATGTGAAACCCCTACAGTCAGTGTAAACCTCCTAGTAAGACGAGACAGGTAATACCTTTTAAGCTTGTTAATGTCTGAGCCTGCTGATATCTACCACCGCCTCAAAGAATGGTTGAGTACTGCTCAACCTCTCATTACAAAGAAATGCACCTTTCCATGAGGGGAAATGGAAGATACTGCTGGGGTCAGCCTTTGTGTGTTATGACTCGGATACCACAGTGAAAACCTGTGAGGAAGCTGGTTAAACTGAGCCCCTGATTGTTGGTGGCTTCTGCTTTTCTCCCTTGGATCTCTCTCCAGAAGGCCTTGCCTCTGAATCATTCAAGCCTAAGATAAAAGAAGTTTCCTCCCTGAGAAGACTCCTAGGCCTTTCTGCTGCAGTTCTAGTGGGCTTCATTATGAAGCACACATAGAATGGGCTGGCTGGGTCCCATTTGGGGAAATGATTTGGCACCATCCATACTGTGTTCAATAAATGAGCTGGCTGACCACTTCAGAGTACTAGTACAAGGGTTTCTTAACCTTTTTGATGTGTGTCCTGGACCTGTTTTAATAATTGAAGGAAATACTGAATTTCACTACTTAGCCCATCCCATGACCTACCTGGCAAATCCGACCAGACCCACATGGGAGAATGAAATCTTAGCACCTGCTCCAAACCTATTCTGTCCAAGATTGCCTGAGACCAGGACAATTTCGGAGCTGACAGCCTCTTGGGAAAGCAAAGTGAAAATAAAGATACAGATATAAATTACATATATATTATATATATATAAATAAAATAAAATACATATATACATATAAATACACATATGTACATGTATACAATATACATATACACACATATATATCACATACATATATTTCCCTTGCAACTTCACAGATCCCCTTAGAGTCCATGGATCTTTTAAAAGAACTCTTGTTCTCAAAAATGCCATGGAATTATGACTATTCTGCACTTCCTGGATAACAGTGACCTTGATTGAAGTGTTCAGTCACTTTATTTATTGAATATAGTACAATAGAGGTACTGAATTGAATTGAATATCGGTCGCAGCACTGTCTTTGGCACAATGACGACAAGTCAAAAAATAAAATAAATATTCCTTCAAATATTCTTTCCAAATTCAACAAAAAATTTCCAAATTCAACAAAATTCAACTTTTTAAGCACTTATTTCCCCCCCCCCATAAATAATCATATACAAAGGGCATGGTCCCTTCCTTCAAGTAATTTGTAATCTAATAAATCAAATGTAAGCTCCTCAAGGCCAGGGACTATTCCCCCCCCTTTGTCTTAGCACCTAGTATACTGCTTGACACATAGTAGGCATTTAGCACCTGCTTACTGTATTGAATTAAATGGAATTAATATCACTTACAGCACTGAATTTGTCTTTTGAAGTTCCGGAGTCCTAAAATGTTTAGCTTTTTTTTTTCCCCTTTTCTATCACCAATATTAGATCTAGGTGCTAGCATAAATGGACAAATCAAATCCTTGCTCATAGTATAAGCTGTCTGACCTGACTTCGTTAACATGCCTTTTGCCATGCTTCCCCACTAGGACTGAAACTGTATTTTAGCACTCTATAGAAGACATTTTTTTTTCTGCTGTTGTTGTTTTGTTGTGGTGCTTGAGAAGTGGCGTGTTTCCCTGTTCCAAAGGAAAAATAAGCACAGACACTTTAAAAATAATAATACAGTGTTTGTGTGTTAAATGAAAAGGTATTATTAAGAACCTAGCAATTTATCACAGCAAACTCCCAACTCTCAGAAGGATTTGGCAATGCAGGGACCCAAGGTGGCCAAGTCTCCCCCCTCCCCCCACTCCTTTTACTCATCTTTTGTCAAATAAAGGGAGCCTAGCTTTAGAGAGGAAATAGCTAGGCTTTGGAAATAGTTGTGGAGCTTACTCCATTCTTTCATTTTAAAGGCTTTCCCTGTTCTTTAATCCCATCCTTCCCTTCTCCTATGACACCCTTGATTAGCATGCTCTTCAGGCTGTTGAGAAAACAAACAGGGGCTATCAAAACACAAGCTATACTAAATTCCCTGGAGCTGAGATGGTGGGAGAATATGTTTCTCTGCCCCCTGGTGGCTGATCGCAGAACAAACCTCTTGCTGAGGTTGCCATCATCTGATGACCTTGGGGACAGTGACGAGTTGCCATGTTGCCCTATCTGTAGAATAGATGGAGATTACATAATGGGTGTGTCTGCATCTCACTGAGGTTATTTGCTTTCCCAAGAAGTTGTGAGCTCCAAAATAGTCCTGGTCTCAGAATAGGTTTGGAGCAGGTGCTAAGATTTCATTTTCCCATGTGGGTCTGGTAGGATTTGCCAGGTAGGTCAAGGGATGCGCTAAGTTGGTATTTGGTGAAAGCCATGACTTTGGAAAGTAATCCAATATTCCTTCAAATTCATGAGATTATCTTGAAAACAAAATCTTCTTCTGCTATTAGAGCCAGCATAAAGTAAATGAGAACTCTTTCTTATTTCTTGCTGGGTTTGTAGCAGCAGTTTTAAAATAGCTGAGCACCAAGGACATTTTGACATGATGATAAAAAAGTGCTCTTTATATAAATGGTATCTCCCTTCACTGAGCTGACATTCGTTAGCCCTGTGACCTTCGGCTTTTATATTCCCTGTTCCCTATGTGTGGAATACCCTGCCTTCTCACTTCTATTCCTTACAATTAGGTTTCCTGCAAGATTCAGCTGAAGTACCACCCTCTTTAGGACTCCTTTCTAAACCCCCAGCTGTAATTGCTTCCCTTTCATTCTTCACCACCAAGACCACCAAGGCTATTTTCTATCTGCTATTTTGTTTCTTCCACTTACACACTTGCATATTGTCTCCTCAATTAAAATGTAACCTCCTTGAAGTCAGAGACTGTTTTGATTTTTTATAATGGTAGCATCATCATCAACAACACTAATATAACTCTCATATAAAGCTTTAAAGTTTGCAAAGTGCTTTACAAATAATACCTCATTTCATTCTTATAACAACCTTAGGAGGGGGCTATTATTATCACCATTTTACAGATGAGAAAACTGAGGCAGAGAATTAAGGGACCTCTTGAGAGCCACACAGATAGTGAGTGTCTGGAGCCAGATTTGAACTGAAGTCTTACTGACTCCATGTCCAGCGCTCTATCCATGTATCTCTCGTTCCTAGCACATAGTAGGTACTTATTGATTAGGCAAGTTGCTAAAATTTAGTTGGCCTCAGTACTTTATGTGCAAAATGAAAAAGTTGGACTTATATCAGGGGGTCTTAACCTTTTTGTGTGTCATGGACTCCTTTGGCAGCCTGGAGAAACTTCTGGACACATTCTAAGAATAATGTTTTTAAGCATATATAATAAAATATATAGGATTACAAAGGAAAATAATTATACTTCAAAACAGTTATCAAATTTTTTAAAAAATATTTTACAAACTCCAGGTTAAGAACCCTTGGACTGGATGATATATGTCTTGGGCCCCCTACAGTTCCAAATGACAGTGACCCTGTACGTCAACATTGTCACTAAACTCCATCACCCCAATAAATATATAAGGTGCAACTTATATCATGTGCATACCTGGAAAAAAAAAGTGAGTTATTAAGTCATTTAACTCACTTCCCCAAAAACACATAGTAAATTAGTAGCAGAACAGATACTAAGCATTATGATTTCTTATTCCTTGTCTTATATCCTTCTTTCTAGCCCATCCTAGTAGCAGTAATGAACCACTTCATTGCTTCCTAATGTGCCACATACCTCAGTCAACTTGTCCTTCCAGGCTGCTGGAGGCACTGGGTCACCATGCCACAATGCAATGTCGAAATGTCAAAATAATATCCCCATAACTATGACAACTGAGATGCTCGACACAAGGCACTGAAACATACCCATCCTTTTGTCATGTTGCACACAGATGTCATAATTTCCTGTTTCACCATTCAGGAACGTCTGCCAGTCATACACAGCATAGTATCTAAAAGGGATCGATCTTTTTTTCCCTCTGGTAATGTGGCTTATTGTATCTTTGTTGCCATTTGGTTTTATCCCAGTTCCTACTTTTTGTGGAGTGACTTATTTACCCACCAATCAATCAGCTTGTGGTTATTAAGTTCCTTCCATATGCCGGGTGCTTCTTGCATTACACACCCAACAAATCCAACAATCCCTATATATTCTAAAGGAGGAAACAAGGACATAGATAAGAATATCCAGAAGAGATATAAAGAGAACATACAAATAAATACAAAGTATTGAATTACAAGGTAACTTGAGAGAGGTTGTGTCTTGAAGGAAAAGAGGGATGCTGAGATGGAGGTGAGGAAGGAGTGTGTGCCAGACATGGGGGATGACCATAAAGGGGCAGAGATGGGAGATGGAGTGCCATCATGAGGAAGAGAGAAGGCTAGTTTGGCTGAATCACAGACTGTGGAAGGTGGAGCAATATATGGGCCTTGGAAAAATAGAAGAGGACCAAATCTTCAAGGGCTTTAAGTGCTGACTTAAAGGCATTCTGAAAGCTGTAAAATGCTGTACGGGACTCCCTCTCTTACCTGCCCATGAGGTATTGCCTTTGGGTCCCTAAGAACTTAAATGATAGCTAAAAGTATAGCTGTAATTAGCAGTTTTGGTGACTGGGCAGGCACAGAAGCTACTATCAACTCATATTTTAAAGACAAATTCAGTTGAGGGTTACAAAGAAAGGCTAGCTCTCAAGAGTAGAAACCCCAATTTGAAGGCCCTTCGATGAGAGTGAGAACAGGATTAGTCCAGGAAAGAAGGGTGAAGCCACTGGTGGAGAAATGTAAACTCTTAGGTAAGCATCCTACTTTAACTAATTATCACTGCTGCCAAAGGTCATGGCTGCAGAGTTGGCCTCAGAGTCAAGAAGTGTATTCAATTTCCTCCTCTGACATACTTTGAATAAGTGACCCTTGGCAAGTCATTTAACATCTTGGCTAAATTTTTAAGATTAGAAATCGAAAAAAGATATTAAATATCAAGAAAAATAATTTAAAAATAAAAGAAGAATAACACTTCTGGACATTTGATTGTATTATAAAGCAATTATCTTCAAAACCATTCAATAATAGTTTACAATAGAAAAGCAAATCAGTGGAACTGACTAAATGAGGTAGAATTAAAAATAATATAACTTAACCCAATATTTGATAAATCCTCAAACATACATTGCCTATTAAAAACTCCCTGATTTATAAGAATGATAGAGAAAACTGGAAATCTCTCTTCCAAAGTTTAGATCAATATCTTACACCATGTAGCACAATATACTCAAAATGGGTGTGGGACCTCAATGTTAAAGATCATATCCTAAAAACAATTGGAAGACAATCAGATTAAATAGGTTTTTACAGCAATGGATGGGATTCTAAACCAAAGAAGGAATATAAATGATTACAAAAGATGAAATTGATCATTATGATTACATGGCATTGAAAAGGTTTTACATGAACAAAATTAATGCCACTAGGATAAGAAGAGAAGAAATTAACTAAAAAAAATTCTTTTATCAAATATCTGATCAATGTCCAAGATATATAAATAAATAACAAAAATGTCTTGGACCAAAAATAATCTCCTCACAAAGATAAGTAAAGAATTTGGACAAACATTTCTCAAAAGTAGAATTCCAAACTATTAATGACCATATGAAATAATCTTCTTAAGCACTAAAAATAAGAGAAAATGCCAATCAAAACGAAACTGACGTTTTTCTTCATAACTAGCAACTTAGTAAAGATGAAAAAAGATAGGAATAGTCAATATGGCAGGGGTTTAGCAAAGATGGACACAATAATTCACTGTTGGTAAAGCTGTGAATTGGTCTAAGCATTTGGAAAACTTTTTGGAATTGTGCAATGGAGATGAGTAAAACATCCATACTCTTTGACTTTAAGATTCTGTTGCTATATTTCCCCACTAAGAAGATCAATGACAGAAATGTAAAATAGTCACAGCATTATTTTTAATAGCAAATAATTATAAACAAGTAGATGCCCATAAATAGGGAACAGCTAAATAAGTTGTAGTACAATAATATAATGGAATATGGAAGAAATACAAGAAATGATGACTATGGTGAATATAGAGGCATTGAAAAATAGATACAATCATGCAAGGTGAAGTAAGAAAAACTTGGAAAACAAAATATATAATAAGTATAACAATATAAATTGAAGGAATAACATAAAAAATCAATAGAAACTAAATGCTTCAAAATTATAATGAATAAGTTTGGCTCAAAGAAGAGATATGTGAAGGTACCTCTTTCAACTTCTTTTCAGAGATAAGGACTATAGGTATGGAATGCTACATATAATATCAGATCTTTTTTCTATACGTTATTTAGTTTTGCTGAACTTTTTTTTTCTTTGTTGTAAGTTCCCTGGTAGGAAGGAGTGAGATACACTGGGAAATGTAGATGATATAAAAACAAAAGATGTTCATAAAAATTATTATCAAAAATGTGATTATATGTTACAAATCAGGTGGCAATCTGTATCGATAGAAGAAATTCATCCTAAACTCCTTAACCAATGAAATCACAGGTCTGATAAAATATAAATATCTACATACGTACATACATATGTACACACACATACACATGTGTGTACATACACACATACATACATACATATAGATATACATATACATAAATGTGTGTATGTGTATATATATGTATATTGCTAAATAGTTACTTATCTCAGTTATTTCTACCTGATGAAGGACTACAAGTGCTGGCAGCCCTCTCTCAAACTTCAGTTCCCTGAAGGAGAGCCCTGGTCACATTTACTTAGTTACGAGTCTGGCTAGAGAAATCTTCCTGTCTTCATTATCTTCTGTTCACTGTGACATTACTGTTTATTGTTATCCAAAGAAGAAAGTTTAAAATCTGTATTTGTTTTAGTCGTGGTAGAATTGTGGTATGGGAAAATTGAAGGTAATATGATGTTATAGTTAAAATAAGTAGAGAACACCCTTTATTTTCCCTTTAAGAATCTGTAAGAGGAGAAAAAGTGAGAGGGAGAAAAACAACAGCTAAAAAAAAATTGTAATTCAATGTTGTCCACGTAGATATAGCAAGTATTTGTGCTACAGACCTCATGGAACTTCAACTAATGTTGAAAACAAATTGATAGCACAAGCTTGTAACCATGGCAAAAGCCCTTGAAAATAGAGCCATAATGGGCTTAAGTCTATTCCAGATGAAATATTACTTTCCAAATTTAATCATAGTATTCAAAATGAGTCAGAAAGAACTTATGCTATTTGAAAGGATATTGAAGTGATAATTTAAAAATTAAAAACATAAATATTTCAAGTTAATCCTGATATCTCTTCTCAAGTGCATTTAGGTAGGAAATTTTTTAAGGTTGAGTGAAACCCTGCATTCTGACTTTGAATTATTGTTATATAACTAGAAAAAGTTCTTTTGGATCATAAAAGCATCATCATCATCATCATCATCACTGTCATAGGGTCATAGAACCAGAAAGCACATGGTAGTCTAACCCATTTTGAAGATGATGATACTGAGGCCCAGGAGAACTAAGTGACTTGCTAAGGTCACACAGATAGTTAAATGGCAGAGCTGAATCCAATGTTTTTCACATGACACCTAATTATCTTTTTTTCACTGTCCACATTTCTGACATTCATTTTTTCATTATTATTATTATTAGCATTATTATTTTACTTCTGGATTTAGTACAGTTACAAATGGATGAAGTTACAAAAATCTAACCTCAAAATAAGTATTATTATATAACATTGAATAACAAAGTTAATGTTGAAAAACATTTTCCCCTTGGGGAATTGTGGTAGCTCTGACTTGAAAATAATCAATTCTTTTTCCTAATTTAGGAACTCTCCCACTGATGCAGATTGGTATCTGCATGTAAGAATTTATCCATTAGAGTGTGAGTTCCTTAAAAGCAGGGACCGGTTTTGGGTTTTTTTTTTGCCTTTTTAATATATCTAGTGTTATACACAATAGGTTTTGAATAAATATTTGTTGATTTGACTTGAATGAATTAATTCAAGATGCATTATTTTCAAAAGTCTCAAACTTGGTAGAGGAGTAGGAAAAAAAATCTAAAGTACCAGTGTATAACCAGTGCCAACAAGGAGTTAAGTTGAAAGAGCACCAGACAGCCAACTGTTAATGATTTGTTAGGATAGGAATAAGAAGTAAGCTTAGAAATAACTCTTTTGAACCCTTGCCCAGCTGTTTCTCAAAGAGTCCCTAGCTGGAGCCAAGGTGAAGGAAAGCTAAGTCAACAGCACTTCTTTCATTTTCATTTATAATGACCTATTTATTTCCAAAATTCAGAGGCTTCCCCTAAAGATCCAGGAGAGGAAACCATTCAAAGAGAGTCATATTTTATCTGACTATAGATATTGGGAAAGCTTTTTAATAAGTGACTCAGAACTACAGAATCTCAGAAGTCATCTGGTGCAACGTTTATCTGAACAGGAATACTCTCTATAAGCATCCTTCACATGTGCTCGAATATTCGGAGGAATGCATTTTTATAATATATAAAAGTAATCCCAAATAAATTCCCATTCTAACTTTTGGGAAAGTGATATCAAATCAGTCTGTACCTCATTTTGCTTGCTTAATGACAAGTCAGAATCAGGTCTGAATTAAATTTTTAATGTTGCCCAGAGTCCTCTTGTTGTGAACCCTTTCTAAGCTACACCAGGATCATAGTAGTTTTGGTATAGTCATCTGTTCAAATTCACAACTCTGAGCCCCCACTGATATATGCTTTTATACCATACCAAGGCATATGACATGTGAATTCAAAGCAAAAGGCATTTAATAAAATAGAATAGAAAGTTTATAACAAGGAATTGACTTGGGGATTAAATACTCATAGCATGCATTTCCAAGTAACATCTACCCTTCACCACGCCTCTTAGAAATGCTAGCCCTAGCTTCCAATTAACCCTTCTGTTTTCCCAACTCATCAGCAGAGGTACACATCAGTTTATTCATGGAAAGATACTAAGGGAATTCACTGCAAAGGCAGTCTTGGAGGCCTGGCTGCTTGGCATGGCAACTGCAACTACCATTGTAGATTTCACTATCTATTTCTCTCTTTGCTGCAGTCATTAATCCTGATATGTTCTAGATGTAGCTGCCATGTTTTGTCATTGCTCTCCTACTGCTCTGCTTGATGAGATTCCCTAGTCTTCTAATCAGGGTGCACTGGAAGCTAGTCTACTTAATCAGAGTTCACAATGGTTAATGTCACTATGCTATAAATCCTGAAACCCACATGTTTCCAGGAGGTATGTACCAAAAAGAATTTCTTCCAATGACTGAGGTTCTATTTTTCCCACATTACAGAGAGAGTTAGGTCTATGAACAAGACTGACCCTGTCATAATAGTTGATATAGGAAGATCTACACATAGCATTTTAATCAATGCTCCTTTTAGAGCCTTCTTCTTTAGGTACTATGAAAATACTGAACAACATAATAGCAATAAGTTCAGTTTATGAACAGTGTTCTTGTAGGATCATAGATGCAGAGCCAGAAGGGATAGTATATTCTACATGCACACAAATACATGCAGGAAAGGAAAACTGAGAAGGGAGAGAACATTTACAGCAGTGAATAGTACAATTTGGCTAAATGATTTGCTCAGAGTCCCACAGCAAGTCAGTGGCACAGCTGAAACAAAAACTCAGGTCTCCTGACTATATCACAACTGATCTGAGTGGGTTATGTACCAGTATGTCCAAATTACTAGCATACTTACTTAACTGTCAAAACACAAAACTCTGAAACCTTCTTTGCCTGACTACCCTTCTAATGACAGCTCTTGTTTTTTTTACTGACCAAAATACTGTTACCTACTCTAAGTTTCAATTAATTGCTCCAGGATTTCCAGTTGCACCAAGCTAGGAAGGAGGGGAAATGGCTCTTTTTGACCATTGATAGTTAAAGATAACGAATCCTCTCCTTTTTGAGTCATTTACCAGGCATGATTGATAAAGTAATAGGTGGGTTTTATTTTCATAGCAGCAACAATGGTTGAGGTGGGGAAAGCAAGAGGGTTGGAGAGGAGAATAAGAATGCAATATATCAGATATTTAACTAAAACAGTCTGAAAATCAATATTAATCCTTCAATGGTGGCTGAAATTTTCAGACAACTTAAGCAGATGAATGGACTACAGAGTCAGTCAGTAGTATTAGTCTATTCATTGGCTCACTCTTGCAGTAAATGAGAACCGTTGTTGATTAAAAAATCTATTCCAGGGATGGCACCTCACATATTAAGCAGTTCTCATCTTAAACCCTAACCCAATCCTTGGACAGAAAATGTTCCTCTCTTTACCTTTTCAGACTTTTCTTCACTTGTACCAATATTCCAAGAGTAACTCACTTTCACTTCTGGAAGGAATTCTTATCAGCTCTTCAAAGCTCAGAAAAGTTAGTTTCTTCCTTGGGGAAAATGGTAGCATGGACCCCTCTTTTCCTAGAAAACTCACCTCTTGGGCAGAAGAATGCCTTTAAAGCCATGGAAGCCAAACTGACAGAAACCTGAGCTGTCATTAACTGGACCAGAAACCAGGTACTGAAGGTTTTTGGCCATGTTCATCTCTGGAACTTTCATGGTGGGGCCTCACTGTCTTGATGGGGTGAACCTCAGCTGATTTAATATTTCTGACCATCCCATTTATGTTCCACTTCACTCCCTATACCTTAGCTAATTTCTTGACAGTCTCACTAGTAGCCTCACCATACATTTTGTACCCTCTTTACTCTCCCCTACTCATTTCTCCTCCACTTATGGAATCATGAGCAAATCAACACTTCCATTGTTCCTAGAAGGAAGAATCTACTTCTTTAAGGTAGTACTCATCATTCCTACAACTTTCCAGACCCCTCCCATTACAATGTAAGCTCCCTGAGGCCACTCACTGCCTTTATTATTATATTTTTATCCCCAGAGCTTAGCTTAAAGGCTGGCACATAGCATTTAGTATGTTTTTTGATTTATTCATTTCCCTCCACCCACCCAAAAGCACTGTGTCTGAAACATAGTAAATACTGAATAAATACTTCTTGCCTACCAGCCAGCTGGTAAGAGATACAATGTGGTATAAAAGATGGAGTACTGGCCTTGGAGTCACGAGGACTTGAGTTCAAACTTGTCCCTGAGCTGTCCTAGCTGGGTAACTATAAACAAATCATCGCACCTCTTAGCTCTTCAGGCAATTCTCTAACATCTAGATGAGATGTTGAGTTGCATTTGTGGAAGAATGTCTCCACACCAGGAATTCCTTACAGTGATGAAATCATAGTTCTAGACTACTATCCTTACACACACGCACACACACACACACACGAGAGAGAGAGAGAGAGAGAGAGAGAGAGAGAGAGAGAGAGAGAGAGAGAGAGAGAGAGATTTCTAGAACATCTATGAAGACAGGCTTAGGAATGGATCTGTTTGCATTTGTAACTGATTTAAAGGGGAAAAAAAAACTTTCCCAGGCACAAGAATACAGATTCTAGTTGCCAGTACCTCTTCCTGCCTCCCAAAAGTGTCACCAGTCATAATGAAATGAATAAACATGTGATCTTTTTTTCACTTTTTTCTTTGACTTCTCTGGTTATTCATTAGAAAGAATCCTGCATTCATATATAGAGACAGGATCAGTTTACTTAAACTGTCAACTGTGACAGAAGCAGAACTTCAGAGAATTACTGAGAATTCAGGTAGAACTAAGGTGGCTAAGGAGGTCTGTGGGCTCAATGAAAGGGAAGACAGGATGGATGTATTACCCAGGAGATAGGATCTCATCCTCCCCAAAATGACTTTAGAACACAGTTGCTTTGATAAAGAAAGGCCATATTAGTCCTACCTCTGCTTTGCTATAGATTCTGAACTTTTTATGAACAATAAATACATTCAGTGGTACTAAATTTGAAGAAAAGGCCAGGGTATTCATTAACCTGAACTTACACACCACAAGGTACAAAGAAAGGAGGAAAAAAGAAGTCATTAATAGCTGTGTTTAAAAATAAAAGCATGAAAAACATACCTGGAATAAAGTAGTAAATAAGAGCCACATTTTAGCTCTGAGATGGAGCCACTCTACTCAGAAAATGTTTATTAAGTAACCACTACGAGCTAGGCACTCTGCTAGGTAATGGGGATACAAAGACAAAAAAGAAACAGAATCTGCCCTCAAGGAGCTTAAATTCTACTTCAAGGAGAAAGAACCTAAATTACCAAGTAGAAATTCACTAGGCTCTACTATTTCAATCCATTGAATGCATTTTCCAAAATGTAGAGGACCATATGGAAAGAGTGAAAAAGAATTACCCTGCTGATTGTGCTACCCAGGGAAGCTCAATGAGTTGAATGAGGAAGAAGTCTGAAGTAGCAGAAAGAAAGGATAAGGTGGTTGAATTATCTTTCACATGAAGGAGAAACTATGGTGCAGAGAAAAGAACACTGCACCTAGTCGGGAGATTTGTGTCTAAGTCCCAGCTCTGCCAACTGGCTTTCGACAAATGACTTTGGGCAAATTACATCACCACTCTGGGTCTTCGTTTTCTCATCTGTAAAATGAGGGTGTTGGACCTGATGTTCCTTCTTCTATCCCTAATGATAATCAAATATAGAAGTGGTGAGACTTGAGGCAATTCTCCAAGAATCTGTGATTGCCCTTGTATGGGTACTCCTTCCAACCCTGTAGATTAAAGCCCCACTTGTCTTAGTAGGCAGTGTTCAAATTCCTGGGCCACAAACAAAATAAAACAAAACAAGATCATCACCCAGCAATTCACCTACAGGAGATGAAACTCCAACAGTAAGTAAGTTAGTCACTCCACCCAGCTTTTTCAGCTTTATAAACCCTACCAGAACTTGTGCTTCTCTGACACTGCCTTTAAAGACCCAAGATCATCTCTGTGAGTCATTGGAGTAAGACTTAGTAAAAATTTCTTCTTGGGGCAGAACTTTTTTTTATATCTTCAGTTATCTGTACATTTTAGATGATTTGCTCCCTTGGGTCTGAAATATTGAGATAATATCTCACGTTGGATTGGGAGTCAGGAGACACAAACTCAAGATTTGGCTTTGCCATTGATGATTTGGTTAATCTTTGACCCTTGATTTAACCTCTTTGGGCATCTGTTTCCTCATGTAAAAATGATATTATCCTGTGTGATCTGTAAAGTCACTTCCATTTGTAATATTTTAAAATTCTAAGCGCTCTGGGCATATGAATGTGAGAAAATGACCTGATCATACTTGTACAATAAAAAATACTTTCACTATATTCTCTTTAAGTTCTTCTAGGCCTCCCACATCTAAGCAGTCATGTCCATTTTTACCCATGTGGCCTTGGTGATGGTTATTTTCTTTTTTTTAATTTTCTTTTTATTTTGATTTATTGACAATCACTTTCATATGCTTTTGAGTTGAAAATTTTTCTCCCCCTTCCTCCCCCCCACCCTCCCCAAGATGGTGCAAAATCTGATATAGGTTTTACATTTACATACCCATTAAACATATTTTCACATTAGTGAAGTTGTAAGTAAAAATTAAAAGCAATAGAAGGAACCATCAGAAAGATGAAACAAAACTCAACAGAAGGTAAAAAGAAGTGATAATGATTCGACTTCCATAGTTCTTTCTTTGGATGTGGACAGCATTTTCCATCCTGAGGCCTCAGAAGTGTCTTAGATCCTTGTAATACTGAGAAGGGTTCAGTTTAACAATTTTAGTCATCGTATAACTTGGCTGTTATTGTGTACAAAGTCCTCTTTTTCTGCTCCCTTCACTCAGCCTCAGACTATATAAGTCTTTCAAGGTTTTTCTGAAGTCAGCCTGTTCATCATTTCTTATAGCACAATAGTATTCCATTACATTCATATACCACAACTTGCTCAGCCATTCCCCAATTGATGGGCATCCTCTCAATTTCCAATTCTTTGCCACCACAAAAAGAGCTGCTATGAATATTTTTGTACATGTGGGTCCTTTTCCAATTTGTTTGATCTCTTTGGGATATAGCCCTAGAAGTGCTATTGCTGGATCAAAGGGTATGCACATTTTTGTAGCCCTTTGGGCATGGTTCCAAATTGTTCTCCAAAATGGTTGGATCATTTCACAACTCCACCAGCAATGTATTAGTGTTCCAATTTTCCCACATCTTCTCCAACATTTATCATTTTCCTGTTTTGTCATGTTGCCCAGTCTGATAGGTGTGATGTGGTACCTCAGAGTTGTTTTGATTTGCATTTCTCTAATCAATAATGATTTAGAGCATTTTTTCATATGACTATAGATGGCTTTAATTTCTTCATCTGAGAACTGTCTGTTCATATCCTTTGACCATTCGGGAATGGCTCCTGTTCTTATAAATTTGTCTTAATTCTCTATATATTTTAGAAATGAGGCCTTTATCAGAGAGACTGGTTGTAAAAATTTTTCCCAATTTTCTACCTTCCTTCTAATCTTAGTTGCATTGGCTTTGTTTGTGCAAAAACTTTTCAATTTAATGTAATCAAAATTATCCATTTTGCTTTTCATAATGTTCTCTATCTCCTGTTTGGTCATGAATTCTTCTGTTCTCCATAGATCTGATAGGTAAACTATTCCTTGTTCTCCCAGTTTACTTATGGTATCAGCCTTTATATCTAAGTCATGAACCCATTTTGACTTTATTTTGGTATATGGTGTGAGATTTGGGTCTATGCCTAGTTTCTGCCATACTCTTTTCCAGTTTTCCCAGCAGTTTTTTTCAAAGAGTGGGTTCTTATCCCAGAAGCTGGGGTCTTTGGGTTTATCAAATAATAGATTACTATAGTCATTGACTACTGTGTCTTGCATATTTAACCTATTCCACTGATCTACTCCCTATTTCTTAGCCAGTACCAAGCAGTTTTGATGATTGCTGCTTTATAATACAATTTAAGATCTGGAATTGCTAGGCCACCTTCCCCTGCATTTCTTTCATTAGTTCCTTTGATATTCTGGACCTTTTGTTTTTCCAAATGAATCTTGTTATTATTTTTTCTAACTCTATAAAATAATTTTTTGGTAGTTTGATTGGTATGGCACTGAATAAGTAAATTAGCTTAGGTAGGATTGTCATTTTTATTATATTAGCTCAGCCTACCCATGAGCAACTGATGTTTTTCCAATTATTTAGATCTGATTTTATTTGTGTGAAAAGTGTTTTGAATTGTGTTCATAGAGTTCCTGGGTTTGTTTCAGGAGGTAGACTCCTAAATATTTTATAATGTCTACAGTAAGTTTAAATGGGATTTCTCTTTCTATCTCTTGCTGTTGGGCTTTGTTGGTAATATATAGAAATGCATGATTTATGTGGGTTTATTTTATAGCCTGCAACTTTGCTAAAGTTGTTTATTATTTCAAGTAGTTTTTTACTTGATTCTCTAGGATTCTCTAAGTATATCATCATGTCATCTGCAAAGAGTGATAGCTTTGTTTCTTCTTTGCCTATTCTAATGCCTTCAATTTCTTTTTCTTCTCTTATTGCTAAAGCTAAGGTTTCCAGTACAATATTGAATAACAGTGGTGATAATGGACATCCTTGTTTCACCCCCATCTTATTGGAAATGCTTCTAGTGTCCCCATTACATATAATGCTTGCTGAAGGTTTTAGATAGATGCTATTTATTTTAAGGAAGACTCCATTTATACCTATGCTTTCTAGTGTTTTTAATAGGAATGGGTGTTGTATTTATCAAAAGCTTTTTCTGCATCTATTGAGATGATCATGTGGTTTCTGTTGGTTTTGTTTGATATGCTCAAATGCTGATAGTTTTCCTAATATTGAACCAACCCTGCATTCCTGGTATAAATCCTACCTGGTCATAGTGTATTATTCTTGTGATAAGTTGCTGCAATCTATTTGCTAGTATTTTGTTTAAAATTTTTGCATCTATATTCATTAGAGAAATTGGTCTATTTTCTTTCTCTATTTTGACTCTTCCTGGTTTAGGTATCAACACCATATTTGTATCATAAAAAGAATTTGGTAAGACTCCTTCTTCACCTATTTTCCCAAATAGTCTATATAGTATTGGAATTAATTGTTCTTTAAATGTTTGATAGAATTTGCATGTAAATCCATCTGGCCCTGGAGATTTTTTCCTAGGGAGTTCATCAATGGCTTGTTCAATTTCTTTTTCTGAGATGGGGTTATTTAAGTATTTTACTTCCTCTTCTGTTAATCTGGACAATTTATATTTTTGTAAATATGTATCCATTTCACTAAGATTGTCAAATTTTTTGGCATATAGTTGGGCAAAATAATTCCTAATTATTGTTTTAATTTCCTCTTCCTTGGTGGTAGCTTAGCCCTTTTCATTCTTGATACTAGTAATTTGGTTTTCTTCTTTCTTTTTTTAAATTAAATTAACCAAAGGTTTATCTATTTTATTGGTTTTTTCATAAAACCAGCTCTTAGTTTTATGTATTAGTTCAATAGTTTTCTTAATTTCAATTTTTTAATTTTTCCTTTGGATTTCAGTATTTCTAATTTGGTGTTAAGTTGAGGATTTTTAAGTTGTTCTTTTTCAAGTTTTTTTAGTTATATGCCCAATTCGTTAATCTCCTCTTTGATGGTTACTTTCATTCCTGGAATTTTACCTACTCTTCTTAGCCATCAACACCAGGCTGCCATCTTTTTCAATAAAATTAATGCCAGTGAACTTTGTTGCAATTCAATGGGCATTTATTAAGTATGTGCCATGTGGTATTGTATATTATGTATTGTGCTAGGCTCTAGGACACAAAGACAGAGATGGAAAGGAACTTGCAGGAGCTTGCGATATCCGAAGAAGTAAACAGAAAGAGAAATACAAAAAGATTGAAGGAGTAGAGAGGAAACTGTAATAACAACTAGGATGGAATTAGAAAAAAGCTTTATTGAGGGATGGACATAAGCTTTAAGCCTTGAAGGGATATAGGGATTCTAAGAGGCAGAGGTGAGAAGAGATTAAATTCCATTTTACAAAATTATAGAATTTGAGTTTGAAATTTTTCTCTTTTACAATCCTTCCCCAGTCCAAAAGGAGCATCTGACTTCAGAGGATTGCTTGCCCTCCTTGACTCTAGCAGGAACTAGATGTGCCATGGACTCAGGAGCCTCATAGTAGATGTACTGATATTAACCATTTTGAAAAAAAAGATATGTATTGATTGACAGTTTTGATTACATTTTAGGGTATATGATTTGTAAGTAATTCAGTGGAACACAGCCATGTAAAAAAAGGAGGAACTTAAGTAGCATGAGAGCCGAACTCAGCTCCGATCTCACTAGATAAATCTGTATTCTGTCTTGTTACAGATCAAATTCACTAAGGAGTTAGAGCTGCTGTCTATAAAAGGAGCGGGGCTGTAAGAAGAAAGGTAGCCAGGTTTCTAAGAGTCAAGGGGAGCATGGAGTTATCCTGGAGTACCCTATAATGTTAGAGTGGTGTGTGTAACAGCCGTGGCTGAACATGTGACTAAGACAAATTGACCCTTACTACTGAGTAGGGTCAGAAAATTTGTTCCAGTGCATCCCCTGGTCACTATGTAAAATTGAAAAATTCTTTACAACAGCAGTGACAATAGCAGACAAATTTTATCAAGGGTAATAAAAGTCTCTTCAATGGAATTTTTAAGTGAAAGTAGATAGACATTTGGTTATAAATAATAATATTTCCAAGTTGAGATGAATATTTATTGAGTAAGAGCTTATAGAAAAGAAGGGCTGTCCCTTCCTTATACAAGAAGAGTAAACTTTGGAGAAGAGTGTAGTCAGAGGAAAGGACTATTTATGAGAAAGCATCATATTTTAGGCTTTATTCAACTGCTCTTTTCTAATCTGTCCCTCATATGGAGCATAATGATCCTTGGCAACTGGCCACACAGAATGCTGAAGGTATTTTCTTTTTCTTTTTTTGTAAATCTTATTTCTAAACCATAATGAAAATACCATCCGCTCATTTTGTGAGCAAGGCACTAAACTATCCATGAAGATCTTGGCAGCAGTTGCTGAAATAGGTGAATTCCAAACTGGAACCTGTGGCTTGCTAATTGCTTTGTATTGCCCATTATAGGAGAGAAATTCAACGCTTGGGTGCCATTCCATAACTGCTACATTCTTGTCCCTTCATTAGTGATGTGAGAGACATTTCTTCTCTTTTTCATTCCTTATTTCATACATTGACTAACAAAACCATTAAGTCTATACTTCAAAAATATCCTAGTTTATTATTTCAGTGCCATGAAGGTGGGGTCTTGCTTTTTGATAAAAGTTGGTAGAAATTAATATCTCAGTGGCAGCTTGTGCAATAAATACACAACTTGCTTAATTGCCCTTTTCCACTGAAAAATATTGAAGTGGTGTTGTTTTTTTAAGGTTTTAACTTGGTCCTCTTTGCAATAACGTTCTTGCTTTTCTTGTACAACAGCAGTCAAGTCTGATTAATGCCAGTGCATCTGGCCACGGAGTAATCCGTCTCCCTAAGAGGAAAAATGGCTTAGACATCTGGTGTCTGAGTGTTTTAGGATCACAGAATTATGGATTCAGAGAGACAAGTAACTTTAGAGGTTGCACTATCCAATTCTCTCACTTAACTGAGGAAGAAACTGAGGCCAAGAAAGGTGACTTTAGAGCCTAGAACTTCTGACTCTAAATTCAGTTTTATTTCCACTGTTCAATACTACCTCCTTTCGAATTCAGTATCTCTTAGTAGCCAACTGCAGGAAAGATGTTGTAACTTCTCTAGTGGGTAACTTGAGAGGCTATGTGATCTTGAGCAAGTGTGTTCACCTTTTGGTTTTTGAGTCAACTCCCTAAGACTAAATGTTGTAGGGAAGGTGCCAATTTGTATTGGTAGAGTTTCCTCACCAGGGAGTTCCCTATACTGCTGAAATATGGTAAAAGATAGATCCAGTCCTTATTCCTAGTAATTAATACAGGGTCTATAAATACTGATTATTTAGTGTTTGAATTTAATTGGGAAATTTAATTAAAATTAAAAGAGCTCGGAGCTACTATGAGGAAGAATTGTAGAAAAATAGAAAATTTACAACTTGAAGGGACCTCAACCAGTAATCATTGAATCTGATCTTCTCATTTTAATAGAGGGTAAAACTGAGAACTGGAGAAATATGAAGTGATTCATCCAAGGTCACATAGCTAATTAGTGGCAAAGACAGGATTTAGCTATAAAATGAGAGAGTTTGAGGAGATGATTTCAAGGGTCTCTTAATATCCCTCCATGTTGTCTATGAGCCAGCAACATTGACCTTCCTGTTCCTTGAACACAACACTCAGTCTCTCACTTCTGTGCCTTCTCACTGGCTGGCCTCATGCTCCCCTTCCTCACCTTCTCCTTCTGCTTTCCCTGGTTTCTTTCAAGACTCAGTTCAAAACCCACCTTCTCAAGGAAACTCCTCCTCTCCCTCCTGTTCAGGATGCTCAATTCATCTATTAGTGCTACCTGTCTGTGGTACGGAAACTGAGTTCTCTAGGTTGTCTAACAGCATGTCAGAGAATCTGAACAGGAGACATTTTTCATTGATTTGGTTTTTCCTGCCTGGATGCTTAGACCAAACTCTTTTGAGTGGTTACTGATATCTTCTAGGACAACAATGCTTCCAGGAACCAGCATAATGTCATTGAAAAAAAAGAGCAACTGGAAGATCTTGCCATCCATAGAGAATCCAACTTCAACTTGAATTCTGAGCTGATCCTCCCCTGTGACAATGGTGAATATTTTTGGTGTGCATATTTCTGTTTTATACCTTACCTGATAGCAGTGATCACAAGACCCATAAAGAGAATGCCTCATATTTTATTTTCAAGTAACTTTGAATAATTTTGATGTATATATGAGATGCACCTTATTAGAAATAAGCCTTTAAGCAGTGTTTTACTCTATAAAATTAATAATTTTTTGTAGTGAACAATAAGCTCAGTAGGATATTATATTTGCCATATTTTTCAGTCAGTTCTATGATGGCAAAAAATATGGTTTACTATGAAATATTGCCTGTAAAAGCCTACCTCTTCCCTACTAATAATCTCATCAAGCCAAGGATGCCCTCAATGCTTGTTTAACTTACTGTAATAAAATTTTTTTGTAGTTGGGAAAATAAATATACCGGCCTATAGTTATTGATGCATGAATGGTCACCTTTTATGAGCATTACTGAGGTCTCAGGTTTTTGTTTCTGTTTTTGTTTTTTTGCCCCCAGGATTATTCTATCTCCTCCTCTTTCAGGTACTTGGTAAATTAATCCTTCATTACGCTGTCAATTGTAGACCCTCCAGTACATATCTCTTTTATGTCTACTAAGTCGAATCCATCTCTTTTCCTCATCTTTGTTCTGTTTGGTGCCATTTCTGTTTTGTCTATGAACACATTTAGGAATGTGATGTTAGAGTTCGTCTGTGTCACTTCAATAGCTTCTTCTCAACCCTTATCCTTCTTGATATATCTTCAACAATTCAATGACACTGACCACCTTCTCTTTCTGAGTACTGTCTCCTATTAGGTTTTCATGACTTCTCTCTTTTATTTCTTCTCTTGACTATCTGACCACTCCTCATCAGACTCTGCTGAATCTTCATTTTTGTTAGATCCATCAAGAGTGAGTGTTCCCCAAGGCTCTCACCTAGGCCTTCTTTTCTCTCCATACTTTCTACTCAATGCTCTAATCAGTTCTGATGGTTTCAATGATCAATCTCTATGCGGGTGAAGTCGATATATATTTATCCAGATCAGGTCTTTGTCAAGGGTTCCAGCTCTGTATTACCAGTTACATATTAGACATTAAAAACTGGATACTGCATAAGCATCTCAAACTCAGCAAGTTCAAAATAGAACTTGTGATTTCCTCAGCCCTTCTCCCCAACTCATCCCTCTTCTTAGCTTTGCAATTACTGTCAAGGGTACCATCCTCCCATCATGTGAGCTTAAAAGCATGATATCATGCTTGACACTCCTCTCTTATACACCCCATATATCAATTTAGTTGCCAATTCTTGTAATTTCTTTCTCTACAACATCTCTCACATTGCCCCCTTTTTCTTTACTCACACACCTACCATCTTCATTCAGGCATGGTGGTGAAATCCATAAAGTCAGAGTCTAGCTAAGGGTGGGAAAAGAAAGTCTAATGTCTCTTCCCACAGTAATCCAGTCCCTACACAGTAACTGAAGTGATTTTCCTAAGGTTTAAGTGATTATGTCATTCCTCCCACCCCCATCCCCTCCTAAATTACAATGGCTCCCGATTTCCTCTAGGACCAAATATAAAGTCCTCTTTTTGGTACTTAATTTTCCCCCATAACCTGGCCCCTTTCCTGCCTTTCCCAACTTTTAACTCATCACTTCCCTCCATTTATTCTGCAGTGCAGTAATACTGGCCTACTGCTTGCTGATCACCCCCAAAACTCCATCTCCATCTCCATCTCCTTCAGGATCTTTTCCAATGGCATCCAGCCCTCCTCCACCCCTATTCATAGTTCCTTTTTGTCTAAAGCTACCTTCTACCTGCCCTATATTTATTTCCTGTGTACTAATTTGTCTATATGTTATCTCTCTTATTAAAATATAAATGTCACAAGGAGAGGGACTGTTAGCATAGTTCTTGGCATGTAGAAAGTGCTTGGTAAATGCTTGTTGATTCAGTGATTGATAGTGAAAACAACAACAACAACAAAACCTAACTAGAAATATTTCTGCATATCTTTTCCTTTTTCTTCTGTTTATTGTGTTTCCATTTTCATCTTTGAATGAGATAGGGACGAATTTGCTTTATTTTGTCTCTCACTAACCTTTCTTTAAGCTTATTTTACCATCCATTTACTACTTTCGATCTTCACTCTGACAAGATGGCAGTCCAACAGTGTCCAGCTAATTCAGGGATAGAGCTTTCTTTTTCTTTTTGTTTTAGTAGTGTCTTTTTGCATACCATCCAATCCTCTTGGAGCATGCTCAGTCAGAATTCCAGTTGAGCAAATGGAAGGTTGGGATATGCCTACTTTTAGATGGAAAGGTCCACTTACACCTTCAGAGCAGACTCAACTATTTTCTGAGTACTTCTTGTCACCCTTGATGACTAAGAGTTGTAGTGGATGGTGAAGTCTTGAAATTGGTTAAAGTACTGATATGCCCTTCTCTTGGGTCTTTTTGTACTTTTTTTTTCCTGGAAAGCTTTTGAACATGGAAGACTGTTGGGGTAAGGGACACAGTTGCTCCCTCATTTCTCTAATCAGTCACCACATGAAAATACATGGCTCTTCCATTTCCTTTGTCTCTCTTGTGTCATTTCTTTCTTGAGCTTAGGTAAATGAATATATGGGACTGACCAGGTTACGACCTTGTGAACTTCCAAAAATTGAAAGAGTCATCAGAGATAATCTTACTAGCAAGTCAGTGGCAGAGACCACCAAAGATGGCAGCATAACAGTGCAGTCTGATGAGGAACTAGCATAAGAACTAAGTGACCTGCTTGAGCCTGACCAGCAGGGGATTGACCTATTCCATTGCCTTTTATACTTTAACTTGAGCCTATTCTCCCCAGTAAGTAGTGAGCATACAGTTTGGGAGAAATATTTTTGTAACTTATATCCTTGCTAAATCCATTTAAGTAAATCCATTTAGTAAACATCCATTTTAAAAAGCTAATTGATATCAACTGTACAGGTGACCTTGTGAGTAATGGAATTAGAAGCCACAACCCTTCAAGGTTGACCTAAGAATCCTGAGGGAAAAAGTAGTCAGCTACTCTCTGAGAACCTACTCTGCAGTCTGCTTTCTCACCTGTGCTCAGGTGAGACAAAAGAGAGACAAAAAGTGGCATATGATCTTAGGGGAATACATGTATTTTTTTATGTGCTTCTGTCTCTGAACAGTCACTCCTAGCTACTTGGAGGCAGGACAGAGGAGAAGAATTTCTCACATACATTTACCTACTACACCACTGTAATCTTTTTGGAAAGACAGAAGCAAAAAAAAGTACCTAGAGGCCTAGATGAAGACTGCTTTCATAAGCCAATGGAAATGATGGCTCCTTCAACAAGAACTCATCCTCTCAAAAGTCTGAGAACACTAATTCATTCGACAGAAAGCTCAAGTTATTGAAAACTCATCCTCTACTAGTCTTATTGGGAGGCTTCAATCCAACCAATCCATCTTGGAGCAGATCCAGTCTTTAAGACTTAATCAGGAATTGTCTTTTGTTAACAAGATGTTGATAGGCAGGTCCATATCCTCTGTGAGGAAAGGTATGGCTAATAGACAGGTTCCAAGCAAACAAAGGATGATTTCCCAACAACACACTGATCATGACTTGTTTAATCAATCAGTCAATAAGCATTTATTAAGTATATATTATATGCCAGGCACAGTGGCAAATGCTATGAAAGACAGACAGACAGATACAGAGAGAGAGAGAGAGAGAGAGAGAAAGAGAGAGAGAGAGAGAATGCTTTGAAAAATGTGAAGTGATACATAAATGTCAAAGATTGTGTCTGACAGAAGAGAAGATACCAAAAACACAGAAATATGGAAAAATGGGGGAAAAAATAATAGACCTTACAATAATTTTCAAAATGCAATCAAGAGAACCTTAATACCTAACACATTGCATATGTTCTACTTTCATCTTCAGAAAGTCAAGAGAATAGGACAAAGGCCCCTGGTTCATTGGGTAGTCCTTTTATAGTGAATTTAGGGAGTTCCTGGATTACAGTCACATTGGTCGAGCAGACATAGATGGGCTGCAATCTGTATCATATGAAATAATACACACATTAATGAAATAGCAGGTCCATTGAAGTATACATGCCCTTCATTTTTATTAAATCTATACTCTTATTTATTAATGGATTGCTACACTGGAAGTTGCATGGAGACATGGAGTGTTTCTCATGTAAACTGTGTATGTTATGATCTCCTAGGACAGCACTGTGCACTAGACACCTAAAAACTATTTATCACCCCTGTGTGTAGGTATTTACAGATTATATATATATATATATATATATATACATATATATATATATATATATATATATATATATGTATATATATATATGTATATATATATATATATATATGTATATATATATGTATATATATATATGTATATATGTATGTATGTATGTATGTATACATATATATGTATGTGTATGTATGCTTTACAGATATATGTATATATCTATATCTATCTATCAGTCTATGTATAAGTACATGTGAATTGAATGAGTTTATGCTGGAAGAGTTGCTAGGTGCTGGAGAAAGTTCTTAGTCTTCAAAGAAAGACAGATCTCTTACTCCAACTTGGCATGGCCCAGCTAAGCAGCAAGTCAAACGCAAGTTCAAACCCAAAAAGATGTCTAGCAGTCAGAAGAGTGAAGGGGGAGGGTTCAAGGATGGTAGGGAGGAAAAGAGAAGGGCACACAAAAAAAGATATTAGTAGAGGGAAGCATAGGAAGACTTCTATTAAATAATGCAAAGTGAAATAAGTAGAATCAAGAACGCAAAATACACGATTACAGCAATGTAAATGACAAAAATAACAATGAAAAGAAAATAATCAAAACTGAATGCTTCAAAATTTTGATGATCAGCTTGCCCCTAAAGGAGAGATGGAAAAAGACCCCTTGCTCTGCTTCTTTGCAGAGGTGAGACATGACACTATGTGGCACTATATATAATGGTAATGGTAGATTTTTTCCCATGTTTTAGTTTTCCTGGACATTTTTTTGTCCTTTTAAAAAAATCTTTGTCATAAGGGATGATTGTCTAGGAAGGGATGTGGGGAGGAAAATATTGGGAAATGTGGGTAGCATAAAAATAAAATCAATAAATAAAATTTATTTTTAAAATGCTATGAAGATATACCAGCTTGTATTAGAAGTTATTATAGGATTGCAAAGTAAGAGCTCTTGAGACTTTTCAAGAGGCTGTGAATCAGAAGAACCTTGGCTAAGTATCACAATAACACCCAATCCAATCCAGTAAAGATTTATTAAGTGCCTTCAATATTCCAGGTACTGTGCTAAGTGTTGGGGGGGGCAATTAATAAAAAGACAGTTCCTGGCCTCAAGGGGCTTACAGTCTAAAGGGGGAGACAGTAGACAAAAGGAGACTGGACTCTAAGGATATCTTGCACAGGGGCATCTTGTTCCATCTTGTTCCATGGAGTTGAAAGTTGAAACCAGGCAATACAGTAGATGCAAAGTGGAATAAGTGAACTCTCAAGTATAGTTTCTGTCTTCTTATAAGGGAAGGCATTTGGATGAGTTTGGTACTCTGCCCTCCAGCCCTCCAATTAAAGAGGAGTGGAGACTGAGGGAGGTGGTGTCAATCAACGCTTGAGTTTAGAAGGTGAATTTAGAAATGACAGGTTTACCCTGAGAGGGATATTTTGTTCCATGCAGTTGAAACCAGGCAGGGCAGCAGATACAAAGTGGAGATCACATTAGCCCAGGAGTCCATTTCTGATTAGCCGAGGCAGGCAACTGGAAAAACCCATGAGTGGGGCAAGCAATTGGATAATTTTATGTAGTGAGACAGAAGGCCCAAGACCAAAAAATCTAAGATCTTAAGCTAAACACTCTAATTAAAATTTGCATTTGTTAACAATCTGTCTGTATGAATTTGGTTAATTTTCACTTGTAGTAACACAATTTGGGCTTGAGATAATTGTCTGCATAGATTTTGTTATTGATGCATTACTGCTAAGTAGGAGAAAGATGTCATGTAATAGTAATAGTTAGCATTTGTGTAGTGTTTTGAGGTTAACAGAATGCTCTAATATGTTATCTCACTTGATTCTCACAACAAACCAGTGAAGCAGGAGCTATTAACTCCATTCTACAGATGAAGAAATTGAAGCTGGCAGAAGTTAAGTGACTTACACAATGTCTTATATCCAGTAAGTGTCTGAGGCAGGTTCTTAACTGAAGGCTTCCTTATTCCAAGCCCAGAACTCCATCCACTGTGCCACCTAGTTGTTTGCAAATAGACCCAACTTAAAATTGTGTGCTATAAAGGATAAAGACAATGCATAGCCTATTCTGATGTACTAATACTGGTGATGAGAACCTCACCTTACTCATGGAGGTGAAGAAGTAGGGACAAAGGAAAGATTGTAGAAGGATAAGTATCAGACTTTTCTTCATATTGAATGCCAGCTGACAGCAAGATTGGCGTCAATATCCTCCATAGAATGACAGGTGATCTGTCATGGTTTCTATTTTGTTAAAGGCAATCTACCCAAGCCTGGTGGCTCACCATACCTGAGATTCTATCGTTCTAGCTTCATTCCCATATGGATGGGGGGCTTTTAAAAAAAAAAAACATTAAAGTACCAATAATTTTGGAAGGTGGGGCAGCTAGGTGATGAAATGGATAGAGTGCCAGGCCTGAAGTCAGGAAGACTTATTTCCTCATGTTCAAATCTGGCCTTAAACACTAACTAACTATGTGACCCTGGGCAAGTCACTTAACCTTGTTTGCTTGTTTCCTTATCTGTAAAATGAGCTGGAGAAGGAAATGACAAACTGCTTCAGTATCTTTGCCAAGAAAACCCCAAACTGGGGTCACAAGGAGTCAAATATGACTGAAACAACTGAAGGACAACAGCAACCTTCAGAAGAGTAATACTTTAAACATCAGTTTTTGAGGGACAGCAAGGTATAGTAAATAGAGATCTAGCCTTATAAGTAAGAAGATATAGGTCCATGCCTGCCTCTGACAAATACTGGTTGTAAGACCCTCAGTAGGCCCCTGGGGAGTTCTACTCCCTAGTAAAATGATGCTCATATGCATTGGTAGGAGGGATTTCTTCACCTGAGTCTTCCCTAAGACAAAGGGATGTGATATGTTCCTCTTAAATAAGCATCTTGATAAGATGCCTTACTGATACAGTGTGTGAAGAGAAAGGAGTATTTATGCTTCTTGTCTATTAGCTCAGGCTCTATTCTCCTCTCTACTTCCATGGCCTCCTAATTGGTCTCTATTTCCATTCCAATCCACTCTCCCAACAGCTGCTAATGTACTTTTCCTTAGGTATAAATGTGACCATGTCACTCTCCTACTCAGTAAACTCCATTCTTCCCTATTGCCTTTTAGGACTAAATAAGTCTATTTGGCTTTTAGGGCCCTTCAAAATCTGTCTCCAGCCTATCTTTCCACTCACATTATATGTTACTCCTCTTCCTGTACTTTATGGCCTAGTCAAACTGTTCTTATAGCCTTACATCTAGCACTCCATGACTTTGTACTGGTACCCCACCATGACTACAACCTTATAGAATTATTTACTTCTTTCAAGACTGTGCTCAAGCACCATTCTCTTTATGAAGTTTTGTCAGACTATCACCCCACCCTCAACTGCTAGTATTCTCCATTTCTTACCTATCTTGTATTTATTTTATATTAATTATTGATGTAAATATGTAGCAGATGCTATTAGGATGGTCCTCCTCCTCTTGAAGTATTTTCATAGCTGCATATATTCCTGCTAGAATATAATAAACTTCTTGACAGAAGTAATTATATGGCTTTTGTTTTTGAAACCCCAGATACATGTTGTTTGTTTGATTGATTGATTGTGTGTATCTACCTATCTGAAGAGTACCCAACAGAAAGCTCCCTTCTCTCCACAACCCCCATCCTCCACCCCAATCCTTACTCCAGTGATGGAAATTAGATCACTTCCGCTTACAGGGCCTAAGCCAGTCATGCTTAATTAGGTTAGGTTTACTGTCCTAAACAGGAAGTACGTTTAAATTCCCTGCCTGATATAAGGGTTTGACTCCCTGTTGCTGCTATTGCCTAGAGCCTACACACTCCAGCAAGTCTTTCTGAGATTGATGATACAGATGTAAGAAGGGAAAGTTAAAGGGCTTTGAGGTGACATCACCACCTCTGAAAGACAAGTTGAATCCCTAGAAGAGGTCTGTCCTTTTTGCTTTGCAGCTCAAGAAGCAGGGGCTTCCAGCCTGAGTACCTTCAGAATTATTATAAACCAGTGTGAAATATGTTGTTATTGTTTCTGGTACTTCTTATGAGATTCTCAAGGTCCAAATATTGGCATTTTCACTTGCTTTCCCCCATATCAGAACTCTCTCCCTATTGTGATGGATAAAAAGTCCAAGAGAACTAATTTCTGGGTAATTAATAATCAATTTATTAATCATGGCTAGCAAATAACCAATAAAATGAGGTCAATGACTCTCTTGAAAGCCAGAGATAAACCTTGGGGTCCCCTGAATCTTTAGAACAGTGGGTGGTTGCCACAGGTAGAAATCAACTCTGATTGGTTAACAATTAATGACAGAATGAATATTATAATGAAGAGTGGGCTTATTCTAATGAAGATCTGGGGTGAGGACTCTGATTATATCACTCTTTAACAAAGAAACTTATCTCTATCTAGATCATTCTTCCTCCAGCAAGCTATACAAAAAGATCTATCCTCTACCCAAACCATTTATGTAGTTGATTTTTATTTTTGTTTTTTTGGCAAGGCAATTGGGGTTAAATGACTTATCCAGGGTCACTCAGCTAGTGAGTATCATGTGTCTGAGGCCAGATTTAAATTCAGGTCTTCCTGACTCCAAGGCCAGTGCTCTGTCCACTGCATCTCTAGCTGCCCCTATTTATGTAGTTGAACAATGGGCCAAAATTCACATAGATAAGACGGTCTTTACTCTTTAATCAGAGCTAAGCTTTCCCAGTTGGGTAGACACGAGTCTCTTTGTTAGCAAATGGTGGAATTGGGATGCAAACCCAAGTCTCCTGATTCTAAGTTCATTGGTCTTTCCAATTATGCCATACCACACTCAAGATTTATTTATTTTTGTAAGGCAAGAATAGTAAGTCACATTTATTATAACACCTTCACCTCAACAATACAGCAAGATAGGTTAGCGGAAGTATTATTATTCCCATTTTACAAATGAGCAAACTGAGACCTAAAAAACACACTCAAGATTTATACAAACTAGATTTTGTAGATGTGTGTATAATGCTTAGAACAATAAAATGTATATCAACAGAACCATAAGTAGGAATTTTTTGTACCTTGGGCAAGTATCACAAAGTGTGCCTAGGGCAAGAACATAAAGTGGTTGAATGTCAAGAGATACTCATTTCAGTCTGCCTTCCTACTTTAATTATTCCCAATAATAATGTGCTAATATTTAAGGTTTCTGTGCTGCTGAAGGGCTACAAGTGATATCAGTACCCTCTGAAGTCTATGCCTTGAATAGAAACCCCAGGTGCCCAGCAATAGTGGCTGCTTAGTATGTTCCTGCCTAAAAACAAAGATAACTATACCAATTTTCAGAGATCGAGGTTGACTGCTCCCAAGCCTAGAGTTAAAATCAATTTTAATCTAAAAATATGACCCAACTTACTCATACACAAAACCAAATAGCTGGAATTTTTCCACCCAGAGGAGAGAGCAAGTATGTTAGACAAGACTAAAACTGATAGATGCTTCATTTGGCTTTTCTGACAATCTTGTCATAAAGGAAGGTGAATAGTTTTAGTAATGCCTGGCTTGGAAATGATACTCTTAAAAAGTTGGAGGTTTTTTGGTTTGTTTTTACCAACACCATTTATTATTTACATCCAAAAGGAAGTTATAACCTGTTGAAATAAGTTTTTTCACCAATCACAGACGTCATTATGCTTTGCTTTTTCATACTTGCAGTTTTTTTGACAAAATGTGGGCATACGACACCTATATTGCCGTGTGATTGTCAAGCTCTCTCTCAAAACTCTCATTTTCACTTTGCAACCCAAGAAAAATGCAAGTAGATCTTTAGGATTTCAATATCAGAACAAGAGCACTCCTAATGGGTTAGTTGACTTGAGGAAGAAGAGATTGCAAGTGGTAAAAAATATATATGTGCATCAAAACAGCAGAAATATTTTAAATAATCGCTATCCCTCCCTCCAAAGAAAAAGCATCTCAAAAGTAATTAAAATGAAGATCTCAGAGGGAGGAGTGAATACCCCCCCAAAAGCAGAATGGGAAAATACACACATCCTGACCTCTGTTACCGTTGATTCCAATGAGCTGTTAATTACAAAAGGATGAACACCCCCTAGAGATAACAGCAAACTCAGGCAGTCGACAGGATGTGATAACATCCAATACAATCAGGAAACATTTGAGTTGAGCACAGGATTATATATGAGGAGTGGAGGATTAGGAGACAAGACATTTCTGAGTCCAGTAAACAGAAAGCCCTGGATGCCAGCTGAGGTAAGTGTGGTGTTGGAAATGCAGTTGTCATGAATTAATCACTGGGAAAACAGTCAGCTGAAGGCCCTGAGGTGTTTGTGTGCTTCTTTTCCACCCGCTCACTGTCAGGGAATGGACTTGGTTCACCCACCCCTGGTATTGTCATAGAGTTTCTAGCACGATTTTGACTAAAGATATATAATTTCAAATGAATGAATGAATGAAATATTACGTAATGGTCTGATGTATGAGCTCTCGGTATTTGCTGCTGGTTACTACACAGAAGAAGAAAGACTACAAATTGCTTTGTCTGAATTTTTAAAAGTTACATGAAACACCATTTAAAATGCAAGTGTTAGAATTCAGTTGTTCCTGATTAACTACTGTTTCTTGGACTACAGTTGGATTTATTTCATTAGACAGGGAAGCTCAATTTGATGAGAATATTACTCATTGCTTATTATGGGAGAAATAGCATGGTGCTGAAAGAAAGACCTAGTCTTGGAGGCAGAAGATTTTAATTTAAGTCCCATTTAGTCTCTTAGTAGCTGTAACCTTGGGCAAATCACTGAACACCTCAATTCTTTATCAATAAAATGGGAATAATTACAACTTGTACTGTCTACATACAGGCTTTTGGTGAGGAAGTAGTAGGGCTGCAATTCTGAAAAATGAAATAGCACCTGCCCTCAAAGTACTCGCAGGTTAGAAGTAAAATTAAACCAATAGATCCATTGAAAAGTACACAAATTATGATAAAAGAAATGAGCTCAGTGTATATGATTGTTTAGGCAGAGATACGAAAGATTTGAGGAGAGAAAGATCACTCAGGGAAGACTTCATGAAGAATGTGATGATATTTGATCTGGGTCTTCAAGGAAGGAAACCATTTCAACTGATGGAAGTTGAAGTTTTTGCTTTTAGACAACAAAGGGTGTGAGCAAATGAGTGAAAGCAAAAGAAAGCAAGACAAAATCAGAGGAACAGATAAAGGATATTAAGTGGGATAGGGTGAAAAAGTTAAGAAAGTTAAGTTAGCTCCTGAAAACAAAGGACCTTGAATATCAGGTAGAGGAGTTTGCATGCTATCTTGTAATAGAGACGCCGCAATTTTTTGAATAAGGAAATAGTAATAGGAAATTAATGCTTTGAAAAAGTCACTTTTGATAGAGATAACTTTGGAGAAAGATATTTTCTAGTGTTGGGGTTCTAGGGGAAATGCACATTTACATGTACCAACTCATCTTTCTTTCTAAATCCTGCTTTCTTCCAAACTTCCCTATTTCTGTCAAAGGCACCATCATCCTCCCAGCAGGTTTGTAATCTCAATATTACCCTGGACTCCTCACTCTCACTTATCCTATATGTTTGATCAGTTGCTAAATATTGTTTCTACCTTTATAACAACTCATATTCATTCTCTTCTTTCCACCCTTAGCTCAGGACCTCATCACCTCTCACCTGGATTGCTGCAACTTCCCTCTTATTGGTCTCCCTGCTCAAGTCTCTCCTCACTTCAAGCAATCCCACACACTGCTGCCAAAGTAATTTTCTTTAAGTGCAAATATATCATGTGACTTCCCTATTTAACCAATTCCAGTGACTTCCTATTGCCTCTAGGTTAAGATATAAACTCATTTGTTTGGCTTTTAAAACCCTTCACAATCTGGCCCTAACCCATCTTTCTAGTCTCATTGAATTTTCTTCTTCTTCCTTTACTCTGCAATCCAACCAAACCAGTCTTCTCTCTGGTCCTCACATATGACATAACATTTCCTATCTCCATGTTTTTTAATTGGCCGTTCCCCATGCCTGTAATTAACTTCCTTCTCACCTCTGCCTCAAAGAGTTCCTCTTTTCCTTTAAGGTACCACTCAAGAATCGTTTTTTTAGGCTCCTTTTTTTTTCCTTTGCTAGGCAGTGTGGTTAAATGACTTGTCCAGGGTCACACAGCTAGTAAGTGTTATGTGTCTGAGGCCGCATTTGAACTCAGGTCCTCCAGAATCCAGAGCAGGTGCTCTATCCACTGTGCCACCTAGCTGCCCCCAAGAATCATTTTAATGAAACCTTTTGTACACCCCAATTGCTCATGCTCTTCTCCTAAACTATCTTGCTTTTAATTACTTTATTCATGTCTGTTTGTATGTATGTATCAACTTTATATTATATATATAAATATATTATATATATATGTATATATACATACACATTGTGACACTGCATATGTGTGTGTGTGTGTACTTCTCTCCCCACTAGAATATAAGGTAATTGTTTCATTCTTTGTATTCGTATCCTCAACACTGAGCAAAATGCCTGACAAAGAATAGGCATTTATTAAAAACTTGTTAATTGATTAATGGCAAGTTTCCTAAGGTGTAGAACTGTGAGAACCTGGAGGTAGTGTTTATCTAAGCAGCTGCAATCAAGAGATTATCAATGCTCCCAGTCCCTGTGTGATAATCCACTGTGAATCAAACCTAGTATTTCTCTTCCACTCAAATGAGAGACAAGCTAAAATACTGAACTTCTGGGTTACCCTTTCTTCCTGCCACATAGGAGAATTAAGTGAGTGAAAATGGAACCCCAACCTAAAAGCAATGTTTTGCCTTAGGGGTTGGAAGTGAGATTGGAATGTGATTGGAACATTCTATGATACAAATGTCTAATGCTTCCTGATTTTGTTATTCTAATTAAACTACTTATTTGACCTTGAACTTAAGGTCTGAGTGAATGTTAATAGCCTGAAGTTACAATAAGGAAAATTTAGTGCATTAGAGACAATAGCAATTGATGGCAGTTTGAAACACAAAATGCCTCAAATGAGAGGTAATCTTCCAGGGCCTCAGGGAATCAAGGGGGTGCTGTCCATGGTGCTGCCTAACCCTATGTGAGAGATAGTTGAACCTTTGGAGAAAATCATCCATGTTTGCAAACAAGAGACAAAAAAGGAGGAAATGAAGATGAGAAAAGGTATGATCAGTAGTAAAAGATGGTGAAGGAACTGGAAGGGATGAGATTAAAAATCATAGGCATATAAATTAGCTTTGGCGAAGAAGAAAACTATCTCATCCTCTGAGTCAGGAGGAAAAAGTGGGAGAAACAGAGATTTTTAAGATATAAAGTTAAAGAGTTAAGGCAGCTCAGGCTAAATGACTTAGATGTTACACTAAAATAATAGCTAGTAATGACTTTAAATATTACCCCTGATTTGTAATAACATCAATGTGCACACTCTCTCCAACAGTGAGGATCACAATCTACAACCACTCACTCTGTGCAATTCATCCATTTCTAAAGGGTGTATCCCACATCCTGAGGACCTTCATTTATTCTGACATTGAGTAGTTGCATACAGGCTGTCCGTTCATTATCTCTCACTCTATCTCATGTGATCAGTCCACTTTTTTTTTCTTCTTTTCTGGTCAAACATTTTTCTATGATGACATTTTTTACTGTTTATTTTTCGGTAATTCTTAGTCCATTATATGGTACAGCCTTTTGTCAGGGATGAAAGCAATAAGCCAATGGAATAAAACTGTGATGATGGACAGGCTTCTGCCCTCTCCTCTAAGTGAATGATGAAGAAATACTTGCTGAAGGACTGTGTTATTTTGGGTTAGTAACTAGAAGGGATTGTTGAGTGTCTTAAGCATTTTGAATAATCTGATTCATTGGTGTGGGAGAGATAAACCAGGCTGTTTTCTCAGCTTCACCAAATAGGAAGTGTTCTCTTGGGTAGAAATCACCTCTCCTGGACATCAGAGGGAGAAAGAACAACAAGATTTGTGGTAATCATCTTAACATGCAGTTGGTGACAGAAATACTTAAAAATCTTTTGATTTTATTTTTATTGGTGCCTTTCCTTTATGTACTATAACCATTTCCTTATAAATCCCTAACCCCTCATCTCCTCAGTAATCCATCATTTGTAACAAAAATTTCAAAAGAAGGCTTTTCATCAAAACTATCCCATTACATGAACTGAACCTGCTGATATACGCAACATTCCACACCCATATCTATTCCTAACCCCTGGCCACTAGTGCAAAGAAGAGAGGGAAGTACATTTTTCTCGACTCTTTGGCAGCTAAGCATGGGTTTTATTTTTTATAAAGCATTACATGTCTTTTTCTTTTTTTGCTGTTTTTTTCCCCCTTCTAATAATTGCAGTTTAGTCATGTTATTTTCCTGGTTCTTCTTGCTTCTCTCTGTATTAGTTCATATGAGTCTTCCTTATTTCTTTGAATTTTATTGTATTTACAAACTATAATTTGCTTAGCTATTCCCCAAGTAATAGGTACCTGCTATCTTACTAGCTCTTTGCTATCACAAAAAGTGATGTTATGAATATTTTGATGATTATATGACCTTTCATCATCTCTTTAACATCTTTGGGGAATATTTGGCAGTGGAACCTCTGGGTCAAAAGGTATATAGATATTTAAGTAACTTGATTAGAGTAATTTCAATTTGCTTCCCAGAGCAGATGGAACAATTCAAAGTTCTGCTGATAGCGTATTAGTGTACCAGTATGAGAAGGACTCTTAAAGTTGGAGAGTTATTGAGATCTGGTTCCTAAGCCACCTTTATGAAGCCATCTATTAGCTGAAGTAGTAGCAAAGATGAATGCCTTCAGAGAGAAGAATCCCTTACTCTTGTATAGCATGATTAGACCCTTAAGGCAGGGAGAAATTTGTCTCTCACCACATAGGGAAAACTCTATAGGCCTTCTCTTTTATAGTAAAGAAGATTTTCCATGCCCCAAAGAGAATGTAGCAACCAAGAAAGAAAGAGCTTTAAGGAACTAAAGAAAGCAGAATAACAGTGGAAAGGACACTAAATTTAGGGTCCAATGACCTACATTAAAAATTTGAGCTCTGCTATTTACTAGCTGTAGAGAATGTCACCTAAGCCCTCTAGGCCTAAGTATCTTTACCTGTAAAATGAGGTGATTAGAATAGAGCCTCTAAGGTCCCTTCAGGCACTAAATATAGAATCTTATGCACCTAGGGAACAACACCTGGTGACATCTACTGGAAGCAATGTAGAACTACAAGAGGAGCAATCAGGAAAAATGGAATTCATGTCACCTTTTCGGAGTAACCAGGAATTACAGGTAGTCGTCTCCTGTGATCAGTACTGAGGATGGAGCCACAGAGAAACAGGAAGCTACCTCCATAAAAAGTAAGAGACTAAAAATTTACATAGTATTCTGGCAGAAGGTAGCAAATAGGAGCTTATTTTGTTTGTTATCCAGAGATTCTTTGGGGCATACTCCCCCTTACACACATGTTGGGTTGCAGCTATAAGTTAGAGAAGTAAGAAATCTCCTAAATGTACCTTAGGCTTGTTTAATTGTAAGAGAATGACATAAAGGTGACAGGTAGAATTTTAAATAGTCACATTTGACACAGAATATATTTTGCCCACAGTGTTTTTTCTTTCCCCTAGAATAATAAGGGACAAAGCTTGTATTGGACAGAATAACAAAGAAACTCTAAACTAGATAATGACTTTTGAGGGCAAATACACAGGGAAGGATATCTTAAATTAATGACAAGGAGAATGAAGGAGAAATGGAGATTTGGGACTTGAAGTTTCCTCCTCTATTCTCCTCCTGTCCCTTTTGTTTTATGCAATGGGGTTTGAGCCAGTAATCTAGTTTGACATACCAATCTGGACATCTTAGAGGGACTTAAACTTTATTAAACCAGCTATGCATACAGAACAAGCATTGTCCTCACTGATATTTATATTCCTCTTCATCGTAGAAAGCTTGCATCTAGAGATGCCTAGGAAAATATAGAGCACATTCTTGGCCTATAAGCTATAAATTTTGTAAATACCCTAAATTTCGTATAAGCTTGTGAGAACATATGTGATTTCACATGATCTCAGCATGTAAAAGTTTATCAAGATAAGTAGTATTAAATAATCATTTTAGCAGCCATATTAAAAATCTTCATAGAAAGGTGCTCTAGCTATTCCACCATAACTTCATCAATACCTTGTGTCTCTTTTCCTGATATGAATAATAATGTGAGGTACTTCTAACAGTTTTTTTTTAAGATTTTGCCTCAGCAAATCTATAGCAGATCAAAAAGGGACTTCTGAACTCTTCTGCTTTTAATACTTCCTTATTCTTTCTTCTAATTGCATAACATTTGAACATCTATGGATGTATAAACCCCACATTTACCTTCCTTATAGTTACTTATATTTTTTTGTACCCAATGACTATTTCCCGGGTCCTATTAATATATAACACATACAAGTAAATTTGCAAAGCTGTCTTCTTATACCATCTTAGTGGATCTTTATAAGTAGACTTAAATGGACCTACTATACACTACCTTCCTCCTTTTTCTTCTACCAGCAAGCCCAAGGATTTATCTTGATGACTTCTCCAAATGGTTTGTTGCTATCATTATTTCCATTCCTGACTTGGATTTTTTCATCCCTCAGCTTTGCCCAGAGGAGTGAACTCAGGCTTTGTTTCATAGAAAAAGATTTCATCTACTCTAATCCATAAATGAGTGAGCATCTTTTCTACAACATCACTAACAAACGACCAAACAGCCTTTGTTGAAACATCTCTAGGGAAAAGGAATCTACTTATGGAAGCAGCACATTCCACTCTTGGTAAGCCTAACTGCTAGGAAGATTATCCTTATATAGAGGTGCTTTTCTATAGCTTTCTCCCATTGACTTTAGTTCTGTTCTTTGAAGTTGAGCAAAACAATTCTAGTCTTTTTGACATGAAACAACTTCAAATGACTGAACAGCTATCCTGCACTGCACCCCACCCCCACTTAATCTTTTCCAGGTTAATCATCACCAAGTACTTATATTTTGAGTCCCTTTGCCATCTTTATCATTCTTCTTTGGATACATTTCCATTTGATAATATCCTTCTTATAATGTGGCACCAAAACTATACATAGTATTTTAGACATGGTCTCCTATATATCCTGTTTTTTCCTTTTAAAAAACATATTATTTATTTTTAACATTCTTTTCTTTTTAAATTTTGAGTTCAAAATTCTCTCCCTCCCTCTTAACTCCCACACCACCTACTGAGAAGGCAAGCAATATAATATCAATTACACATGTGAAGCAATGCAAAAAAAAAATTCCATGTTAGCCATATTTTTTAAAAAATATATTATAGCTAAATTCTAGAGCTCCTAAATCAAGGAGTAAGTAATATAAGCAGCCAGAAAGAAACAATTCAAGCCATAGCGAGGTTTAGCAAGATTTAGCAGCTTCTACATTAAAATATTGGAGGTCCTGGAATATGATATTCTAGAAGGCAAAGAAGCTAGGATTATACCAAGAATCATCTACCAAGCAAAACTGAGTTTAATCCTTCAGCATAAAAAATGGAAATTTAATTAAATAGAGAACTTTCAAGCATTCCTGCTGAAAAGACCAGAGCTGAATGGAAAATGTGTCTTTCAAATGCAAGACTCAACAGAAGCATAAAAAGGTAAACAGGAAAAAGAAATCACAAAGAATTCAGTAAGGTTAAACTGTTCACATTCCTACGTGGGAAAATGATACTTATAAGACCTAAAAAAATCTTTTTATTATTAGGGAAGTTAGAAGGAGTTATTATTGTTTGTCCTTCTTTCTCAAAGAGGACCATAGGGGGCAGCTAGGTGGCACAGTGGATAGAGCTCTGGCCTTGGAGTCAGCAGGACCTGAATTCAAATCTGGCCTCAGACACATAACACTTCCTAGCTGTGTGACCCTGGGCAAGTCACTTGACCCCAATTGCCAAGAAACAACAACAAAAAAAGAGAACCATGACATCAGGAAGGTGATGGCATGTCTTACAAGTGAGTTGGATTTAAGTGAGGGAGGGCAGTGCAAAGTCACCAGATTTACTTTCTCCTCCCAAGCAATCTGGGTGCAGTGGCAAGATATAGTTTAGGATGACTGGAGACAGCCCTGGATGCAGTGGGAGAGGATGGCCTTTTTAAGCTAAGGTCTTTCCCAGGTCTCAGTTTGACTGAGGCAATGCCCATTCAGTGATTAAGGCTAGGTAAGAAATGAGGCAAAAAATGGCCTCTTTCACCTAGTCAAAAAAAATCAATCTGGGAGGGAAGATCCTCAGGGTTTCTGGCCAAAACAGAAACAATTGCAATTTACATTCATTCTGAGCAATCAAGGCTGGGACCCACTGTTGACCAGTCAATGGCAGCCAGAGTGATTTGGGTTTAAGCATGGTCCTTAAGAAAAAAAATCCAGCTTGTAAACCTCGAGATATCTTTCAAGGTTTCTGAGATCATAATTTATGTCCCTTTGACATTCTTTGTATAGATTGCCCAAGGTTGGGGATAATTTAGAAATTTAGAAATAAATGACAAAGTTCATTAGAATACGTCCAGCCCCTTCTTATAATATTCATTCTCTCAATAATTGTTAACCAATCAGAGTTAATTGCCACCCTCAGGAATATCCCTTTTCCAAGGCCACATGAGCCTTGAGCCTCCCACCATGATTATCTTTGGCATTTGAGAGTGCCACTGACCTTTCATTAAAATGCTAGCATTATAAATAAAATGACTAATTACCCAAAAATTATGTCTCTTGAACTTTTTAAATGCCACACTGTCACTAAGAAAAAGCTAACAAACTTCTATTAAAGGTTTAGGAATTGGCTGGATCTAGAATTTATCACTATGACTGAGGGGAGAGTTGATAACTAAATAAGGCTTAGAGGAAACCAAGGGGGAAATGTTTTTTGATTACCTGAAATTGAGAAGCCTTTGCATAGAATAATTGTTGATGGGGAAAAATGTCTTTTGCATCAAATGTCTCTGATAAAGGTCTATTATCCAAGATATGTAGGGAATAATCCCAAATATGTAAGGCCAAGAGCTTTTACCAGTAGGTAAATGGCCAAAGGAAATGAATAGGTCTCAAGTTTGATCCAAATCACTAACAATGAGTGAAAAGGAAATTAAAACAACTCTGAGGAAATTAAAACAATAGCAAATCTTCCAAGGTGACAAAACATGAAAATGGTCAATGTGGACCACTACAGAAAGATAGGAAGGTTGATGCCCTATTGTGAAGCTGTGATCTGGTCCAACAATTGTGAAAAACAATGTGGAATTAAACTAAAAAGTGTCTATCTCCATACCCTTTGATCCTGAGATCACACTGCTTAACATATGCCAAGGACATCAAAGGTGGAAAAAAAGATCTCAGATGTACATGTATATCAAAATGTTCATAGCAACTTTGTGGTAGTAATGAAATAGAAACAAAGTAAGTGCCCATCAACTGAGAAAGAGCTAAGCAATTTATGGCATATGTAATGGATTTTTTTTGCATAAGAAGAAACAAGATAGATGAGAAATTCACAGAAACATAGGAAGACTTAAATGAGATGAGGCAGAATATTGTAGGCAGAACCAGGAAAGAAACATACCCAAGACTACAAAATGGAAAAAAAAATGATGATGAATATTGTAATTATAAATTACCAAGCTTGGCCACAGAAAAAAGAAAAATAAACACTTCATAAAAGAAGTGGGGAGACTATGGGTATGGATTGTTGCAGATACTATTGGATATACATGGTTATTTTAGAACTTTTAAGTAAAAATTTTGTTATAAGGAAAGGTCCAATGGGGGAGGATGTATATTGGACAATGAAGATATACACAGACAGAAAGCACGGGTGTAAGTTGAATATGATGGGGTGATTATTTAAAAAAAAAACAAAATTCAGGGGTGAGAATACTGGGAGAAGGGGAGGGGAAAGGGAAAAGTAGAATGGGGTAAATTATGTGATATAAAAGGGCTTTTACAATAGAGGGGAATATTGGAGAATGAGTAGGGCAAGTATGTGAACCTTAATTTCATTGGAATTGGCTTTAAAAAGGGAATAATAGACACACACAGTTGGGTATAAAATCTATCTTACCTACAGGAAATGATCTATATGTATAAAAATGTTTAAAGCAGCTCTGTTTGTGATGGCAAAGAATTGGAAATTGAGAGTATCCCTTTCAATTGAGGGATGGCTGAACAAGTTGTGGTACATGAATATGATGGAATAATGTTCTGTCATAAGAAATGATGAGCAGGATGCTTCCCAAAAACCTGGAAAGACTTGCATTAGCTGATACAAAGTAAAGTGAGCAGAAACAGGAGAACATTATACATAGTAATAGCAATGTTGTACAATGCTCAGTTGTGGAATGACTTAGCTATTCTCAGCAATCTGATCCTAAACAATTCAAAAGACTTATGATGAAAAATGCTATCTACCTCCAGAGAAAGAACTGATGGAGTCTGAATGCAGATCAAAGCATACCTTTGTTAACTTTATTTTTCTTTTTGTTTTCTTTTTTGGTCTGTGTATTCTTTTGCAACATGGCTAATATGGAAATATGTTTTGCACAATTGCACATGCATGACCTAATCAAATCGCTTGCCTTCTCAAGGAGGGAAGAAGAGAGGGTGGCAGGGAGATAATATGGAACTCAAATTAAAAAAAAACATTAAAATTGTTTTCATATGTAATTGGAAAAAATTAAAATATTTAAAAAGAAAAAACAAAAGGTATCAATAAAACATTTAAAAAAAAAAGAAACTAAGAGACAGAACTAATGATTTTTTAATTGTCAAAATCCGATGATCTTTTCCTGGTCTTCATCCTTGTTAACCTCTCTACAGGATTTAATGCTACTGATTCACCCCTTCCTCCTGGATATTCTTTCCTCTCTCGATTTTCATGACACTGTATTTTCCTTCTAACTGGCTGATTGTTCCTTCTCAATCTCAATTGCTGACCAATCATCCATATCATTTTCCCCTAGCTGTGGATGTCTGCTGCAGTCACTCTTCTCTATCTTTGTGATTCCTCTCAGTAACCTTATCATTCTCTTAAGTTTAATCATCATCTTAATTCAGATGACTCATAGATCAATATATCTAATTCCAGTCTCTTGCCTGGGCTTCAGTTAGAAATCACCAGTGGCTATGGGAAATTTCAACATTGCTGTATTAAAGACATCAAAGTCAACATGGCAAAAACTGAATTATCTTTCCCTCAAAATCCACTTTCTTCCAAACTCCTATATTTCTGTTGAAAGTACACCATTCTTCCAGGCTCCTGAGTTTGTAACCTCAGCATTATCCTTAAGTCCTCAGTCCCAGATATCCAGTCAGTTGCCAATTCTTGCTTTATTTTTTTTAACCTCCATAACAACTCTCCCATTTGACCCCTTTCCACTCACACATAATTTAAGACCTCATCACTTCTCACCTAGATTACTACAATCACTTCTTAATTGGTCTTCCAGCCTCCAGTACTCTCTCTCTCTCTCTCTCTCTCTCTCTCTCTCTCTCTCTCTCTCTCTCTCTCTCTCTCTCTCTCTTTCTTCTTCCTCCCTCCCTCTCTCTTTCTCTCCATTCCATGTAGCTGCCAAAGCAATTATCCTCAGTCTCAGATCTAACCATATGATTCCCCTACTCAATAAATCCCAGTGGTTAAAAATTTCTGTTAGGACAAAATATATACTCTTCTGTGTAGCTTTTAAAGTTCTCCACAACCTACTCCAATATATATTTATGTTTTATACGTACATATTTTAATTGTATATTACTCCCACTTCAGTACTCTGTGATCCAGCCAAAATGTCCTCATCTTCCTTCTCTGCAGTTTTGACCTAGTTGTCTTCTATGCCTGGAATGTGCTCCCTCCTCACCTCTAGGACGTAGCATCCCTCTCTTCCTTCATAGTGCAGCTCAAGGACCCTCTTCTGCATAAAATCATTTTTTAAAATCTTGACTCCCCCTAGTCTCCCCTTCTTTTTTATTTTAAAAATGTATTATTTATTTTTAGCATTATTTTGTTTTAGAATTTTTAGTTCCATATTATATCCCTCCTCGACCCACTAAGATGGCAAGCAAAATGATATAAATTATACATGTGGAATCATGCAAAACATATTTATGTATTAGCCACATCACAAAAAAGCAAAAAAAGTGAGAAAATTATACTTCAATTTATTCTTAGAGTTCATTTATTCTATCTCTCTGGGGGTGGATAGCATTTTTTCATCATGTATTTGGAATTGTTTGGGATCATTGTATTGATCAGAGTACCAAGTCTTTCAAAGTTGATCACCATTACAACATTGCTATTACTGGGCACAGTGATTTCCTGGTTCTTCTTGTATCAGTTCATATAGGATTTGCCATGTTTTTTTTTTTCCTGAAACCATCCCTCTTGTCATTTATTATAACAGAATACAACTGCATCACAATCATAAGCCACATCTCATTCAGCTATTCTCCAACTGATTGGCATCTCCTCATTTTCCAATTCTTTGCCACTACAAAAAGATCTGCTATAAATATTTTTGTACATATAGATCCTTTTTCTTTTTCTTTGATCTCATTGGATTACAGACCTAGTAGTGATATTTCTGGGTCAAAGGGTATGCACAGTTTTATAACCCTTTGGGCATAGCTCCAAACTGTTTTCCATAATGGTTGGACCAGTCACGAAACCATTCTTGATCCCCTCCAATTGCTAGTTCCTCTCTTCCTTGACTATTTTGTATTTATTCTTCTTATATTCATTCTGTATATACTTATACAGAGTAGAGCAGACATTTTGTGAAATTTTGAGCTTTAATAGCTTAGCTGTATCTGTTGTTTCTCCTATTAGAATGTAAGCTTCTTGACAGCAGATTGTTTATATCTCTTTATATTTATATCCCCAGTGTCCAGTAAAGTGCCTGACTCAAAGAAGGTACTCAATAAATGCATGTTGATTGATAGCATTGAAGAATTAATTCAGTATTCTGCATTTTCCTTACTTAGCCAGGTCACTTTTAGTACTTATGGATATAAGCCAATCAATCAATAAACATTTGTTAAGTGCTGCTTAATATGTTTTTTTTTATCAATTATTTGGATAAAGGCATAAATGGAAAGTTTATTAAATTTGTTTATACCATAAAGCTAGGACAAAAGATAACATATTACATAACAAGTCAAGATTCAAAAATATCTGGATAGGCTAGGATATTGGGCCACATCCATTTCAGTGTAATTTTATAGATTTAGGTATAAAGTTCACTTAAGTTCAAAAAATCAACTTCTCAAAGACAAGAGCATGGAGACATGATGAGAGCAATTGATTTGAAATTTACCTATGGGTTTTGGTGGATGAAAACTCATTATATGAGTCAACCAAACTTTGGCTACATTGAGAGGAATATTGTCTAGACTATGGATGAAATTGCCCTGTTGGAATCTGGCCTCATCAGACCACTTCTGGAATACTGAGTTCAGCTGCGGGTGACACATTTTAAGAAGGCCATTGATAAGCTAGAGATTACCCAGGGGAAGGTGAATAGGATGGCAAAGAGAATAGCTGTATGAGAATCTATTGAAGAATGGGGTAGTCTGGCCTGTATAAGAGACTTAGTGGGCACAAGAGAGCTGTCTGCAAGTATTTTAGGCATTATCACATGAAGAGGGATTAGACTCATTCTACTTAAGCCCAGAAAATACAACCAGGATAGCACATGGAAGTTGCAGAGAGGAAGATCCTGGCTCAGTATAATAACTTAAAAAAAAAAGTCATCACCATGAAGACTGTCCAAAAGCAGAAGGTAAAGGGTTCTCACTCACTTGAGACTGAATTCTTATATAGAAAGGTTAGCAAACTACGACCCAAACTAGCAGCCCAAAATCAGGCCACTGCCTATTTTTATACAATCCTGTGAGGTAAGAATGTTTTTGTTTTGTTTTTACATTCTTTGATTAGTTTTATTTTATTTCCCTCCTTCCTCCACAATTTAATTTTTTACATTTTTAAATGCAATAAAATTTTATTTAAAAACCATCCTTAGTTCATGGCCTATACAAAAAAAACAAGTGCAGACCATAGTTTACTAACCTTTCATATGTACTATAGAGAGAATTCCACCTACAGATTGGAACAGATAGGCTCTTCAGTACCTTCCAACTCTGATAGTTGCTGATTCTGAAGGAAAAAAAAATAATAATCAGATATTTATTTATCAGGATATGTACTGACAAAATCAGATTCACTATAAGACTGTCTAGAGACTAGACATGAGTTTAACTCAGAACACTCATTGTGATAACTCTTTGGTGGCAGACAAAGCTATCCCCAATGAGAACATTTAAAATCAAATGAGTGTTAGGTGGAAGTTAGCCTGGGAAAGCTAATTTCTTTCCTAAGTTTGTTGGCTGACTGAACAACTGATCTTGACCACTGGTTCAGTATTTTGGTTGTGCCACTTACTTCATAAGATCATTTATGAGCACTGTGGTATAGTGGATAAAAAAAAAACTGGACTTGGAGTCATGGTGGGAAATCTAGCTATGATACTTATGGTGCCAGAAAGTCACCTTTTGGCAAGTCACTTAAACTCTCTTAGTCTCAGTTTCTTCCTCTGAAAAATGGGAATGATATTTATATGATTTATCTCACACAACTACTGTGAAGAGAGCACTTTGTCAATCAGAGGTGCTATACAAATGTGAGTTATTATTATTACCTGAATAAGGAATCGAGAATTTTTAAGCTAAACACACATGAGTCTAATAAAGCATCAAAGATAAAAAGGATTGCCAATATCATTTAGTTCAACCCTCTTGCTTTACAAATAGAAACCTGGGCCACAAAAGGAGAAGTTGATTGTTTACTGTCACACAGTAGAAACAGAACTATAACCCCAGCTTCCCTTAATTCCCCACCAGTGGGCTTTTCAACATGTCGCAGAAGCACTCATCATAAGATAGCAATCAGCAAACATTTATTAATCACCTACTATACTCTACGCACAAGAAAGTGGGGATACAAACACAAGACAATGCCTGAAATCTCACAGAGCTCCTCCAACTAAGTAATAGCACAAAAACACAGTACCAAATACACTCAGGAATGTATTTGAAATTGAGGAAATTACTTGGAATGGAATATTTGAGAGTTGTCTGATCATATCCCATTACTTGTTCACTGAATTTAGCCAGTAAGCTTCAAGTCTTTGCAAACAAATCCTTACAATTGAAAACTGAGTCCTGCTCATACCTCTAATTTCCTTCTTAGCCCTGCTTCATTATAAGGAGGAGGGAAGAGAGGAGAAGGAAAGGGCTTGCCACCATATTTTTCACAGCATTATAAATTTATGCATTAGGTTTATTCAATTAATAGTTGTTTTAACAGGTCAGACTATTCCATCATTAACTCAACCTTTCATTCATTTAAAATATCATTCCCTCATTAAATATTCTTTAAGAGGATTTCAGTTGAGTAAGAATATTTAAAATGTGGCACCATAAATCTATTCTTTTAATGAGTTTATTCCTTTTTAAGGAATTAATTAAACTTGGTTGTGGAAGAGAGATATACAGTAAATGGATAAAGTAGTGTCCAGGCAAAAGGTTAAGGATTTACAGTCATTAAATGAAATGAAGCTCATTCTAAAGGCACCTCATTAATGGAAATCTTCTTCCCTTGCATGCACCAACAAGAAGTTCATTACCCAATGAACTTCTACTTATCTCAGATTACTATTTCTTTCTTTAATTTTTTTTCCCCTAAAAGATGACTTTATTCCCTCATTGCCAGATACACACAAGTTTGTATTGAACACTCCTGGTGCATGTATAAAATGTTCATGAATTTTGCTAATTCAGTGGAGAAGATGCACCCTTCAGGGGATTAGATGGGGAAGGTAAAGGACATTGGCAGGAAGACGGTTATAGAGATGAACTCTTGCAGGGGGTGGGGCTTGGGGGTGGAAATCTTTTGCAAATTTAATTCACAGACAGGGAATGGAAATGTCATTGCCTCACTCAGAGGGTTAATCACTTTTTAATTTGAACTGGCAAATTTTATAATGACACTGTGAAATTAGCAGCATTTTATTGTGTTAATTATCTGCAGGACACTACATCATTACTTCTAATAAATGTAAATGAGATTGTGTCTCCTAGGACAATATACAGACAAGGTGAATTTTTATTGGCTATTTACTGTATTTTAGGCAAATCTCTTTTTTTCCCCCCTGTAAAACATTTTTCAGTGTGAATCTTCTGTGCCGTACCTTCTATTTTATTCAATAAAGTTTTTTAAAGGTCATTAAAGTTCTCCTTAGCTCATTTGAACTCATTTTCACTCAAAGCAATGTTGAACATTAAATATCATTTCAAGTGCCAGCCCAATCAACCAAGACTTTGGGATTTGAAAGTCCAACCATCATAATAATTAAATATTAAGCCTTTCTCTGCTTTCACCCTACTTTAGAGCTGCTTTGTACCTTTCTCAAGAGCAAATGGTATGTTTCTAAAGGCCTACCTGCCAATCATTCACTCAGCTGAACTTCTTTGCTACTAGAGATTAAGTACAGTAGAAAAATATCACTAGTGTTAGGAGAAAGCAAACAGAGCAGATTCTCCCCCTTCCTCGGTGGACAAACACTAAACTTAGAAATATTCAGTCCTGTGTTTTCCCACCATTCCGACATTTAAGTCTGCTGGCCCTTAGAGGATTTCGAGTTGGAAGGAGCCTCATGCATCATTTAGTCCAGCCCCTTTATTTTATAAATGAGAAAACAAAGACCCAAAGAGGTTAGGTGATTTCATCAACATCAGTGAGAATTTGAACCCAGGTCCTCCAGTTCCAGATTTACAGCTCATTCCACTATACTACCTTGCTTCATGCTGATGATTCATTCTTTCCTCACTTTGCTTCTCTTCCTTTCCTTTTGATGTCCACTTCTACCACTTCAAAATCCAACTATCCATCCATCTATCTAGATAGATGGATAGATAGGTAGATAGATGCTTTCCCCTCCCCTCTACTTACCATGGCATGCAAGAATAACCTTGGATTCTGGGTGGTTATGCTAACATAGAGCAAGCTCTGTCTGATCCTAGCAAGCCAAAAGCTAGAACTTTGAATATGGACCAAGTGACATATTGGTTATGATTCGTCTGAAGACCAAATGCTCTTAAGTTCATCACCAGATGGTTGGCACAGAAAGAGTACCTACACCTATGAAAAGACAAATCTTTCAAATAGGAAGTATCTTGCTTCCTACAAAGGATGAGAGATGGAAATTAAACCAATTCTAAACTTTCATTACTTACTAGTAGATCTTAAAAACAGGGGAGGAAGTTGGAAGTAATGGGTGAAATAGCTACCAAGCAAATATTTAGCAAGCATGTAGTAGGTTAGGGTCACAGATTTAGAGTTGGGAAGGGGTATTAGAGGCCATGTACTCCAACTCCCTGTTTTATAGATGAGGAAAAAGATGAAACAACTTCCTCAAGATCACAGAGGGAGCAAGCAGCAGAGCTGGGATTGGAACAGGAGCCTTTGGTCCAATTCAGTGCTCTTTCTACTTCACTACATAACATTATTTTAGTGGCAAAAGAAAGGTAGAGTTGAGTAGGGTAACACATGCCTGTGGTTCCTGATTTTGGAGAGGGTGAATCTGGTGGATCACTTGAATTTGGAAGTTCTGAGCTGCACTAGGGCTAAAGCCAATCCAGTGTTTGCACCAAGTCCTGAAGAAATGCTGTAAGCCCCTAGGAGCAGCAAATCAGCAGGTTGACTAATGAGGGAATACCATTTCAGGTCAAAAATGGAGCAAGTCAAAACTCTGGGCCAATTAGCAACAGTGTAGGGCCTAGGAGTGGCTACTGTGCTTCTGGTCTGGATGAGATAAGGAGATGGGAAAGGAAGTCAAGGGGAGACAAGGAAATTGAGACTTCAAAGGTTATCAAGTCCAGACCCCTTATTATAATAATGAGGAAACGAAAGCCTAGACAGACAATTTTTTCAGGCTCATTGCAAGTATAAGAGCCAGACTCTGAACTCAGATCCTGACTTCAGAGCCACACGCAGCTCATTCCACTTTACCATGATGCCCATGATGTAGGCATCATGTGCTAGATAAGATCTGGGCATGTATTGAGTAAGTAGGTTAGGACTGTCTGTGCATTACATCCATGTGTGTTACTCTTGTATATCATTACCACAGGGGGGCAAATTATTTCTCATTTGTCAAGCATTTAGGAACTTCCCATTATGTATGTACCCTGTGCTTCTCTGGGCATGTTCAGTTCTAACATGGAGATATCCTTGAGGAACCTTTTGAGTTTGCCCAGGCATGGTGCCAATGCATCCCCTCCCATGTGTATGTGTGTGTGGGGGCGGGGAGGGTAGCCTTCTTTGATTGGCTGCCTACATCTTTAAAACCGATGAAACTTAGCTATTCACTATTTTCTCAGCTGCACTCTTCTGTCATCTACAATATTTTTTTCCTTTTATCTGATGCATCCAGAGAGTGAAGATCCTAGGTCATCCATAGCAAGGATACCATGAACCGAAACCTTGCTAGGGGAAGGACTTTCTTTCCCCTACTTTTTTTTTCACCCCATCTCCAAGAAATGGAAATGTTATGACCACTGGCCTATGAAGTGCCAGGTATAGCATCCAGGCTTCTACAGTATCCACCCTGCTCTACAGCTGGCAGTGACTTACATCCTACTTTGGATGTTATAACATTACATCACATTATGTTTGATTTTGCACAGTCCCTCCCCACCCCTGAGAGTGCTATAAGGAGGATCCTTAGATAAAGAGGGTCATTAAGGGTAAAATCTAGCTAGTGTTATTTGGAAAAGCTAGTAAGATGCCACAGCATGGGGAAAGCCAATGATTCCCTTGGGTTGTTGAAAAAAAAATTAGGCTTCAAGTAGCTCATCTGAGGCAACAGCTTTATCTGCATTTGCTTAAGGTAAAAATTCTCTCATATTCACCTGAATACAGTAAATATGTCTTTAGAACTTAAGTATTTTCCTCCCAGGATGTTTGTGGGTATTAGAATTCTAGATATCTTCCCTCCCTCATTATCTCTGCCTCTGTTATTTTCTCCCCCTTTACCTCCTCCCCTCCCTTCCTCTTCACCCCTTCTCTGTCTCTGTATATCTGTCTCTCTGTCTGCCTGTCTCTCTCTAGCTTCTATTTCCCTTCATTCATTACAGATGAAACATTAAACCTCTTATCCATCTGTGTAAAAGCTTAAGTCTCCTTAAATCTCCTGTATCTTGTACTTTCTGCAGTTCTAGGTATGCAATAATAGTTCATATTTATCATTATTATTATTATTATTATCAGTGCTATTACAGTAAAATAACAGTAATGTGTTGTATACAGAATAGGATACTCTAGCACTCAGTGTGCATTATTACAACCTGTCAAAGTTTCATCAATGAAGATTGAGGCCACTAGGCTCCTAAAATGATCTCAGCAAGAATTGGAAGGGAATGTTCTAATTGCTTGGGAAGGAATGAACAAAAGGGCAGAAATACTCAAGGAGACTAACAGTATGATTTGATAGTATAAGAACGATGCTGAGAGCCAAGATTAATAGGATCTAGCTCCAACTCCAACACTGTGTGACTTTGGGCAAACCACTGAACTTTTCTGTGCCTCAGGTTCTTACCTAATGAAATATTGGGGTGATGCTACGGAAAAAGACACTGGGGTTAGAGTCAGAGGACCTGAGCAAACAGCAACATAGTGCATACAACAATGAACTTGAAACTCAAAAGACCTGGGCTGAATTCTGCCTCAGACCCTTGCTAGATGTGTGACCCTCATCAAGTCACTTAAACTCTTTATACCTCAGTTTACCCATCTATAAAATGAGAGTATTGAACTCGAATACTACCTCGAAAGTCCCTTTACAGTTCTAAATCTAAGGTCCTATGGTTCAGAACCCAGGTCTTCTACTCACTGCTTGTTATGTTGGTCAAGCAGCTTAGCCCTTTTTTGGACCTGTTTTCTCCTCTGGAGAAAGAGTTGGACCTGATAATCTCTAAGGCACAGTATAGAAGATTCAGATAGCACAGAAATTTAACAGATGTACTCCTTCAGTAGATATGAAGGGAGAGTAGATTCAAGCTGTGAATGGTCTCCAAGACTATCTAGCCTAACACTCTCACTTGCTAGATGAGAAAAGTGAGGCCATGGGAGGTTAAGTGACTTGCCTAGAATTACATAGCTACAATGTCTGAGGCAAGATTCAAACTCCAGTTTTCCTGACTTCAAATTCAGTATTTTATCCACTATATTCCCTGGGGTCTGATATTGCCTGAGTAATAGAGATGAGATGGTTTACTGCAGGTAGCTGTGGGGAAAGAGGTCTACAACCTGTTTTCTCTCTCCCTTACTCCCTGTGACCCATAAAGAAATCTTCAAGGCCGCTAGGTGGTGCAGTGGAGTGGATAGAGCACCAGCTCTAGAATCAGAAGAACCTGAATTCAAATGTGAAGCCACTTAACCCTGATTCTTTCCCCCTCCCCCCAAAAGAAGAAATCTCCCAACTTGCTCCACATCATCCTCCTTCCAGAGCTTCCCCCTTTCCTCCCTCCTTCCAGGAAGAATAGCTTCTCCCCTGACTTACCTTTGCAAACACTTTCTCTAGGAAGGGTAAGAAGTAATCCCAGTGGTGCCTTGAAAGGTCAGACTATCAATGGCATCAAACTTAAGTAGAAATGGGGGCCACTAAACCATACAGTAAGATCATGCCGATTGACTTAGAAAACCACATATTAACATCATCCATGTTCTATTGTATTTGTATTTATTTTGTTAAATATTTCCCAATTATATTTTATTCTGGTTCCCAGGTACTCCACAGTGCTGTGGCCTTGCTTGACCCCTCTGGTCTTGACGATCTCCTTCCATCTCTGAAATTCTGTTTTTTAAGCCATTATACTGACAAATTCTCTCCTTCTCTTACTTATTTCTAGTTTTATTCCTCATCAATTATAAAGTTGATTAGAGGGCACAGTTCATGCTTCTTGCCTCAGCTAGTCCTAGCTTACCCAGGCACTGAAAATGTTAGTTATGGCTTGCTTGTCTCTAATATCTCTTCCAGCTCAGATCTAGGACTATGATGAAATGATCTCTCTAAGACCTTGGAGCTCTGACCTTCTGGGATCAATAATATTCTCTAATGAGTTTGTGTGACTATGATATTGGTCAAACTAAGGTGGCCGTAAACTCTTTGAAGGCAGGGACTGTGTCTTTTTGTTCCTTCGTAGATACTGACACCATTTCAAGGTAGATAATAGGCATTCAATAAATATTCCATTAAATGGCTGCCTAAGGAAAGAGCTGTAACTAGCATCCTGGGCACCTGGGGCAAACTCAGTTGAACAAGACTGAGGGGAGCAACACTCAGACTTACAGACAGACAGAGAAAGAGACAGAGACTGGCAGAGAGACAGAGACAGAGAAACAGAGACAGAGAGACAGAGAGAGACAGACACAGAGACAGAAAAACAGAGACAGACAGAAACAGAGATAGAGATAGAGACAGAGTCAAAGACAGAAAAATAAAAACATAGAGACAAAGAAGACAGAAACAGAGACATAGTCACAGACACGGGGACAAAGACATAGACTGCAGGTAGTCATGATAGTAGAGGTGGGCAGCCACCACCTCTTTCCCCTGATCTTTGCCAGTCCACAAGTCTGCTTTCTCGCCTAATTCCAGATCATGTACTCCTTATCCCCTAAAGCTTTCAACTGCCATCAGGCTATAAGCTCAAGGAATATTATAAGATATGAAAATGGCAGTCTACAGATTGTTGCAAGGAATAAACATGCCCCCTAGATATGGGTAGTTGGGATAAAGCCATGACTACCTGCAGCCTACACATTTCAACATAATTATGTGATCATTAATAGCAGGTTTCTATTGTACATATGGCTATATACAATCAGAAAAAAAAATTATTCTGCTATACCCTTTAGCTATCATCCTATATCTTTATTTGCTTTCAGCTAACCCCCCAAAAAGCTATCTATACACTGACTCTACTTTCTCAGCAGCTTGCGGTCTGGATGTAATATCCATCATGTGACTGAAACAATTCTTTCCACAGTCACTAGTGCTCTCTTTATTACTCAATCTACTGGCTTTTCCCCAGCCTTCATTCTTTAGGACACTTCTGCAGTGTTTAACATTGTTAATTACCCACTCTTTCTGAATATTCTCTCCTCTTTGAGTTTTTGTAGCACTTCTCTCTCCTGGTTCTCCTCCTACCTGACTAATCAATCCTTCTCAGTATCCTTTACAGGGTCATCATCCATCACCTACCTTCTAGGACTTACCTACTTCTGGGCTTTGTCCTTGGCCCACTTTTTACTCAACACTCTCTTCAGCAACCTCATGTTCTATGAGTTCAGCCGTTTTCCACATATATGGCATCCACATCTTCTTATCCAGGTCTTAGCTTTCTGTCCAATCTCATATCTTCAATTACCTTCAAGACATCTCCTATATAACACATCTGGAACAAAATTACTTATCTTTCAAGCTAAATTCAGTCCTCCTCATAACTTTCCTATTTCTGTCGAGGAATCCACCATTTTTCTGGATGTCTAAGTTCACAGCCTTGTAGTCCTCCCCAACTCTTCCTTCTGTTCATATCCAATTAGTTGCCACCTCTGGTCAATTCTATCGCTAAGACATCTCTCACTTCCATCTTCTCTTTACTCACACTGCAACAACAAAATTCAGGTCTTCATCATTTGGCATCTCATTACTGTGATTGCTCCTAATCAGTCTCCCTGTTACGAGTTTTTTCCCTCTCCAATCCATCCTACACATAGCTTCCAAAGCAGTTTTCCTAAAGCACAGGCCTGATCACATCACTTTCTTGCTTAAAAAGCTTTAGCTGTTCTCTATTGCCTTTAAGATAAAATAGAAACTCTTCCATTTGGCATTGGAACTCCTTCACAGTTTGCCTCCAACCTCTCTTTGCAGGTTGATTACACATCATTCCACTTCACGTATTCTTTGTTCTAGTCAAACTGATGTACTCATAATTCCCCCTGGATGACATTCCATTTCCCACTTCTGTGTCTTTGTGTAGTCTGCACTCTATGTCTAAAATGCTCACTTTATTAACCTTCAGTTCTTGGAATCCCTAAGTCCTTTCAAATCTCAATTCATAGTGCTATCCCCTATAAAATGTCTTTTCTAATTCCCCCAACATCCAGTACTCTCCATCACCTACCACAATCCCTGTAATTACCTTGAATTTATTTTTTATGTATTTTGTATTTCCTTATATGAATATATATTGTTTCCTCTCAATAGAATGGATGCTTCTGGAGGGCAGTTGTATTGTTTTCTATCCCCAAGCACCTACAACCATGTCTGGCATATAACAGGTACTTAATTTGATGATGTTGAACTTAATTTTAAAAATACCTTCCAAGCCTAAAGAGTAAGAACATTCAAAGAAAAAAAAGTCTTCTTTGCTCAGATTTTGCCACATGAAATGTGTTTATTTTGCACCATGGCTAATGTCCTAATGATCCCAACATTCCAAGTCTCACAACAACCTATGTTGGGAGTTGGACCAAGGGAGTCTCTGATAAAATTGAAGAGCTCCTCAATCAAACTGACAGGACACAAGGAAGTCTTACTTTTTGACTGACTGAGAATACTCTTCTGGCCTAAAAATCAAACTGATCACTATCCGGAGTTCCTAACTCTTAAGAATTTTGCTCTTCATTTGTGCTTTCTTCCAAAATGTGTGTGTGTGTGTGTGTGTGTGTGTGTGTGTGTGTGTGTGTGTGTGTTCATGAAAGAGGGAGGCAGGAGGAAAGAGATGAGAGAGAGGATTTCTTCCTTCCACTACTACTTCTGTTGGAAGTAATAATGGTAACATAGTCAAAGTGCATCTGAGAGGAGCAGGTTAGAAGGACTTTGTTCCTGAATACCAACTTCTTGTGTGTAGAGGACAGAGGATTTTTAATGTCTTACGCATGATCTCAGAATCTGGCCTTCAAACAGAGAAAGATTTCCTGGGTAGCACCAGCTTTCAGAATTGTCTTGTCAATGTCCCTGAGTTCCAGAGTCTTAAACTCTATATCAAAAGAATATTCCCTGATGCATCTTATCCTTGGAGAAGGAATAATACAGTTAGCATTGTTCCTGTGCAAGGGCCTATTTGGATCAAAAACCAGTGAACAACTCAGATATTTCAATTCTATTGAGAAGGAGGTCTTCAGTAAGCTACAAAGCATGCTTACTTTTAGGGGGTGAAGAGGGGGAGTCTAAACATAGAGTCATATTAACATAAGTCTTAAAGACTTATGGACTCTCTTGGGAAGAAGGATTTACCAGAAGGACAGTAGGTCATCTCAACACCAACCCTAAGTTTAGCTCTCTACTTGGGTGTAGTTAATGGGCCATTTACTTTTTCTTCTGTATTTGTTCTTGGGTTTTTGTGAATCCTTGTTCATTTTCTTGGATATGAAATAAGGTCTGTCTATACCCAAAAATGTGATATTTTATGTTGGATGCTTGTACATGATTTGGAGACCCTGCCACTCACATCTGGGGACATCTTTGACATGGCAGCTAGGTGGTACAGTGCATAGCGCACTGGTTTTTGAAATCAGAGGGACTCATTTTCATGAGTTCAAATCCAGCCTCAGATACTTACTAGCCATGTGACCTTGGGTGAGTCACCTAACCCTGTTTGCCTCAGTTCCTCACCTGTAAAATGAGCTAGAGAGGGAAATGGCAAATCACTCTAGGATCTTTGCCAAGAAAACCCCAAGATGGGGTCATGACGAATCAGACGCAACTGAAATGACTTAACAACAACAAAAATAATTAAGGCTCATCTTACTTTATTGGATTAATTCAGGTGGTGGCAAATGAAGGAAGATTAACCCTTTTAGGTCAAACCCTCAAAATAAAACCTGGTCTGTGTGAGCCTTTGGGGTACCCCAGGCCATGGGTCACTCCTAAAGGAATCCTTCCCCAGGGGTACCAACCAAAGGCTTAACTACTGCAGTTTAGAGAGATTCTGCTCCCTTTTTATTCCTTAATATTCCTCGTTGCTGACCCGCTGATCTTAGTGCACTGATTACCCCCTCAGTGCTTACTTACTGATTGTCCTGTACTGACTTTTCCTGAACCACTTGAGATCTTGCCAGCTGTAAGGGCCACTCCAGTGTATAAGGATTCTTAAACTGAGATGTCTTGACTTCAGTTTGATGATACCCAACTTGACTGGTCAGGACTGAACCTTCCCAGCTCCCCTGGAATAAGCTTCTTAAGCCTTTTCCCTACGAAGCATCTGTAAACAGTTGAAGGTCATGATTGTTCACTCTGCCCGATCGATATGCCATTAAATTGTGACAAAAAGGACTGCCAGACTATTAAGTCCTCTCTCATACCCTCAATAATCCTGATAAAGTGATGAGCTGCTTTAACCTCACTGGCTCCTATTGCTAACCACCTAGAAAACCCCTAACTGCTGAGATAACCCTTCCTGCAAAGTCGAGATGACCCACAAATAACTGGTGCTGCTTCTGTAGGTGATTTCCCGTCCCTTGCTATTGTGGAATTTTCTTTTCCCTTTTTTTGTTTGTTTTCCTTTTTCACCATCAGTGTAAAGTCTAATGTTGAGCTTTTCTGCTTTAGTACCACTCTATAGTTCAAAACCAGTCTTTGTGTAGGGCTCAACCAGCTTTCTAAATGCCCTCTTTGAACTAATGGAAAAAAAATCCATTTGCCACCCAGTGTTGAAGAAGGGTGTGGGGATATTTGAATAGGCTTGGATTCCCCCCTCCCCCAGGCCAGCTGGACACAGAACTGATAATGACACAAGGCTAGTTCAAATCCAGACACTTGAGGAAACTTGGCACAAACTATATAAGCTTCTGGCATGTTCTTAGTAAAAATCTCAGTGAAATTAATATGTTCTTCTCAGGAGCAAACACATTTTAAGAAACATGGATGCCAAAGTCTGTGGACAGATTAAAATCTTTGTGGGACCAAAGTTCTTTAAAATAGTTTCAAAAATGTACATGTAGACCAATTTAGGTCTAACATCAAAGTTATTTGATTGGATCATGGCATTATTGAATTAAGATCATATGGCTGAGGTTGACATTGTCATTATCAGCACGTCAGCAAATGTCCAGCACGTTTAGAAAATCAGCACATCTGTGTTTAATTTGATAATGGTGACATTAATCTCCTTATTAACACTAATATCATTTGTCTAATACATGAAATACATCTTTTCCCTTTTTGGAGTTCTGTAGTAGTTATTCTGTTTGACGGTGATATTAGTTTAACTCATTTCCAAACTTCTAACCCTCATAACAAACACACACATATATTAATCTTCTCCAGCTATCTTATAAATAATCATCCAGGGAAAATGAACAATTTTTATCTTTCCCACCCACAATAAACATGTATTCAAGTAATTAGAGATTCCTTAGATTAGAGACAATGAATGTTCCTAGACTGGACTTCAAATTTGGCATAAGTGCATGTACCATAAAAAAATTTCAGAATTTTTGTTTCCAAAGCTTCTTTTGATGTTAGCCAGTTGCAAACAGGCCTCTGGGATTGCAAATGACCATGCATTGACTTGTTTATCTGATTTGCAAGAGTTAGTGAATTACCATGTTTTGCTGGAAAACTTTAGCCTTGTCTCAGATTTGGCCCTGAATTATTTATTATGTCAACAAAACATACCTTGAATAAGAAACTGAATACTTGAAACCAATAGGAGTTTCTTGTAGTAAATGGAAAAGAAAGCCAATTTAGAATGGGCAGTACCAATGAGTACTCTTGCCTGTGTGCTTTTCTTTGGCATACCAATGGCATCATCAAGAAAAAGCACAAAGGAAAGAGCAAAGCTTCAGGTCAGCGAAACCATTCTCTGAACCTTCCTACCCCACCCTGTACCATGATGACCGGTTTATTAATTTAAAATCCCCTGCATGCTGCCTAGACATCCTCTCTTATATTCTGAAATTAGACAAAGAGATCCTCTTGAAAGATCCTCAAACCAAACTGACTTTTCTTTTCCTGATTTTCCTTGTTCTCACCCTGAAGTTAATCCTGGCTTTAGATTAGAGACTTTGAATTCAATCCCAAAGATGTGGAGTCTGGTGATGATAGATATGCTTGAAAAAAAAACCCACTGAAACATTGAGAGTCTTATCTCTGCCTCTGTGCTGATATCTACCTATGGCCATTGATAGGATTATTTATAAATGATAGGGTATTTGGACCTTCACCACCTTTAATCCCTTTGACTTGATAATTGATAGCAGATTTTCAGTTCCATAAGGACTACTACCATAGCCAAACTTCAGTTGGATTGCTGTCAGAGGCTAGACACTTCTGTTCTCATCAAGAGTCTAGGCAGCTAGGCTGCACTAAGGATACAATGCTGGCCCCGGAGTTAGGAAGATTCGAGTTCAAATGCAGCGTCAGATACTGACTCTGGACAAATCATTTAAACCTCTGTCTGCCTCAGTTTTCTCAGTTGTAAAATGGGAATAACAGTAGCATAGCACTTACTTCAAAGAGTTGTGAGGATCAAATAAGATAATATTTGTAAAGCATGTGGCACAGTGCCTGGCATATAGTAGGTGCTTAATAAATATTTGTTCTTTTCCCCATTAGGAAACTACTTCTTACTCTATAGCCCATTGGCAAAATGATGCCGCAGGTAATCCAAACCTGGCATTACTATGCAGTTTATATTAACAATACCAAATGTGTAAATCAGCCTGGCATGTAAGATCATATATTTGGGGCTATAAGGGACCTCAAAGGTCACCTACTTTATATCCTCATTGCAATAGATGAGGAAACTGAGGCTAGAGATACTAAATAGTTTGCTCAAGGTCACACAAATAATAAGTCTCAGAGATGGTGTTTGAAGCCAGGTCCTTTGACTTCCAATTCAGCAAATAAATTCTTGCTGATTGTTAATTGATCATACCCTTCCTATAATTTAATGGATTAAGTTTTAGAGAATTGCCTGAAGCTGAGAGAGGTTTTGATTTGTTCATGGTCACACAGCTAATAAATGTCAAAGATGGGATTCGGTCTCAGCTCTTCTTGACTCCAAGTTTGGCGTTCTATCCGGTATATCATTTATCTTCCAGCAAATATATCCTAAAAAGCAAATTTTCCTATTATTTTCATTTCTTATGCAAAAGAAAAACAAATCCAATCAATGTAATAGCTTCACCCAATAGGGAAAAAAATCACTGTATTAAGGGGCAGAATACCTTAGCTTAATCTCTTTTCTGCTATAAACTAGATAGTGTAAACTTAGGTTATTTACTTGAACTCAGCAGACCTTAGTTTTCGTTTTCAGGTTTCTTTTTTTAACATATAAAATAACTAAAGTTGGACTTAAGAACCTTCCTTGTTCCAAAATTTTATGTTTCTTATCATTGAATGGTTTATTTAGAATACCCTGTTCAGCTCAGAGAGGTTAAAAAAAAAAGAGCTCTATCAGATAGGAATACTCCTTTATCTGAACCAATCATATCAATTTCTCTACTCCCTCCACAACCATTCTTATCCTTAATTTCATGTATTCATTTTAATACTTCAAATATTTTTGAGTCCATACTACTCCATTCCCCAAATTATATATCCAGGCTTGAATATGGTCTTAGATATTTGCTATGACCAAAAAAGGGGAAAAAAAGAAAGAATCACTCTTGGGTCAATCTGGTAACGAGTCTCTCTAAATCTAGCTAGACAATTGACATATAGTAAGGGCATTATTAAACCCATAATTTAATCCTTTGCAGTTTGTTACATCTTCCCAGAATCTTTTTCACTACAGGCATAGACTTGAAGAACCAAGGGATATCTCTATGCCACATCAGGACCTTAGAAAACAGAAATTTAGCGTAGGAATTCCCATACACTTAAAAAACAACACCGAAGTATGGCTCTAAAAAATAAAAATACAATTTCTGGCAAAAATAGTATTTTGGTAAAGTGCAAGGGTCATGTTGCGGCTTATTTATTTCACTCTTCATCCCCCTTGTTTTGAATAAGATAAGAAAACTGTAAACTGTGTATTACATGCATCTTGGGAGGTATGACTGATGCCAGTAAATTGCCCCCACCCCCCATCCCCACGATGCATCACATCCAGCTGTTATTATAGTTCATCCACTCTGATTTTCACATGTCAAACTGAGCCTTTTGATGTCAGCATTACTTTCTACTTTGTTTTTAGTGCTTAAGAGTTTCCAGCTGGCCCTGGCCCTACAGTTGTATTGAGATCTGACACCAGTCCTGGGTCATATTGCTCTGCTTTGCAGTTGTCTAAACAATATCCAGGTGACCTCATTCATCTTGACAACCAAACCGAAGACTGTTGTCCCACATGTCTAAAGTTCTTCTTTGGCCACTCTTCATTGTCTTCATGGCCGCTCTTTCTCAATGCTCACAGCCAGACAACATATGTGGTTGACCTCCATTTTCAATAGAACGATTGCTTGTAACCAACAACACCATCTTCTGTTTATTTGGAACCAAGAAGAAAATTTCCTCATTTTTATTGATTATCACTCAATCTTGCAGGTCTTTTACTCTCCTTCAGGACAGATAGCATCTTTGGAGTTGAATCATTTACAAATTGGTTTGGGGGTTCTAAATACACTTGAGAGTAGTGATTTAACATTTGTAGGGCACTATAGTTCTGCAGTTTTCCTTCTAATCCTTTGGGATTCTTTATGAGACAGACATCTGTTGTTACCTTCATTTTATAGATGAAGAAACTAAGGCATACAAAGGACGGGGAACTTGTTCAAAGTCACCCACTAAGTCTCCATTCTATAGTTTAGTCCTGCTAACTTTCAAGTCAGACAAATCTCTCTCTCTCTCTCTCTCTCTCTCTCTCTCTCTCTCTCTCTCTCTCTCTCTCTCTTTCTCTCTCTCTCTCTCTCCCCTTCCTCCAACAACTTTTACAAAATATTTTGTCTGTGGATCTGACATCTATAGAGAAGGCCTGTCAGGGCATGTGTTATTGCCCATGTGCTAATTATGCAAATTAATGCCTCATTATAGAGTCCTTTTATAGAAATGTGGCAGAAGGCAGTAGATCAAAACAGTCTTTAGAGAAACAATAATTCCTGGTGCCTCTGCGACTGCTCTTGCTGAACCCTGGGAAAGCTCCAGATCAGTGGGCCTCAGAGGTGATGTACCAGGATCACCAGAAGCAGCCCCAGAGCAGAACGAACTATTGTCATATTTGCATTTATTAGCTCAATAGATAGAGCACTGGACCTGGAGGCAGGAAGACTGTGCTCAAATCCAGCCTCAGAAACTTACTAGCTGCCTAACTCTGAGAGAGTCTGTCTCAGTTTTTTTCTCTGCAAAATGGACATAATAAGTGCACCTTCTTTCCAGAGTTGTTGTGAGGATCAAATGAGATAATATTTGTAAAAAAGCTTAGCACACTACCTGGCATATAGTAGGTGCTTAATAAATATCTGTTCCCTTCTGTAATTGGGGTTCAGGACTCTAACTACATTATTTCTTTGATGAGTCTTGGTTATTTGTATTTTAGCTTTCTTGTTTCTTCAATGCACAAATATTCAAAGAATCTTTGATTTTATCAATATAGAAAACTCCTGGTGTGGAAACTTCCTCCACCAATCCAGATCAAAAGACTTAGTGTGTGAGTCCTAGGTCTTGAGGTACACTGAAGGTATCACTTGTCAGAGGCAGGATTCCAGCTCAAGTGTTCCTGGTTAGAAACCCAGAACTCTATGTACTAGTCAGTTTGTCTCTTCTATTTGCTTTATTTAAAACTTCCTGATTTTACCTAGTTATC